>NC_072790.1:143077396-143702396 GCF_028583425.1 Eublepharis macularius | reverse complement strand
GCCAGACGAAGCATCGCCGACTGGACTGCTCCTGCAGCCGGAGGCTTAGCAATCATGGATTCGGTCAATATTGAGACTCTCGCTAACAAGTTTGCCCATGTCACGACTAGCATCTCCGACTTAGGTAAACCGGTGGTGCAGTCCCTAAATTCCATTTCGAATGGGCAACACGAGATCAGCTCCATTGTAGTTAACTGGGAGAGTCAAATTGAAAGAGATTTTTCTCTGCTGCTCAAAGGGACACAGTCTTTGGAACGCAACATGTCAATAGCCATGGCATGTATGCAAGCCCAACAATTAAATCAGGCTGTGGCCATGGGGCTAATTCGGCAAGCCACGGACGGGCATTTGCCCCTGGAAATTAAAAGATTGATTATGCCCAAATTGTCACCCCTTGAACTGGAGCTTGAATCCTGGTGGTCTCTTGTAAATTCCTCATTCTCACCGACCACCCAGGAGCTTAAATTATTTTTATTAACGGCCAGTGCGCACGAGTCATTCCATGTGTATCCAGTCGTGCCTCTGGGACTCCAAGTCAGCGACACCGAAGTCCTCTACGCCCGCCACCCCGACCATTGGGCCCGCTTCGCCCCGACCGGATGGCAGCTCGTCAGCCTCCAAGGGTGCCAGCATCGAGACCAGACCGGCTTCATTTGCCAAGACCAAGCCTTTGCACCTCACCACCCCTGTGTAGCCCCGCAAGTCGACGCCCTCAATGAGTGCTCTTTTGAGGTCGTCCGGGAGAACAGCTCCGCTGTGGTCTACCTTGGGAAAGGATGTGCCTGCGTGCGAACGGCCTGCGACTTCGTGGTCCTGAACTCGTTCCAGCTGAAGCCCGTGATCCCGGGAGTCAACCGCTGCTTCTGTAACCTGTCTTCGGTGGCAGCCTGCGACTTCACCTACACGGTACCGGTCTGGACCCAAGAAGAGATCCTGGTGGCACCCTCCATCTATCGACATGTGAAGCCAGTCCCCCTTGGCATCGGTCTGGAGCTAATCCACGAGCTCCTGGCCCACCCGCAGCTCCACCGCACCCTCCAGAGCATCCAGAGGGACGGGGATACTACTGCTTTGGTTGTGTCTCACAACGGAAAGGAGATTTTGGATCTGGTCCAGCGGATTAAGACCACCGGCGAGCATTCGTGGTGGGAAACCCTCTTTGGCTGGAGCCCCACTGCCACTGGAATTTATAATTTGGCTCTGCACCCGATCGTTGTGATTCTGGCCTTCCAAGTTTTGTTATGTGCCTCACTGCTTTATTTGGGCTGTTGGAGCCGCCGACAGCTCCAGCAACTCCAACTGTCCTACCGTTTGGATCATTACAACCCCGACCTCCTCTTGCCCTAAAGGTTATTCTTGGCGCCCTCCTTTAACCCTTGTTTGTTTTATTGCTTGTGCTGGTATGGACTATGCTTGTATTTTATTATGTGTATGAATCCTGCACCGGCCCCATGGACGCTTTGCTGCCGGACACCGCTCCGAGGCCCTCTTGTGGACTAGGGGGGGACATATCTCTCTGCCTCCCAGCCCACGGCCCGTCTCCAAACGACCGTCAGCGGCACTACCTCCATGAGGACTGGAACTGTGTGCCTGAAGCCCTTCCCGCCGCCTGCCGACCCTGCTCTGCGGATTGACACAGACAGCAAGGGGGGGTGGAAGTGTGTTTTGGAGCACATGAACTAAGCTTGCTTGTTCTTGTAAATATGCAACCCAGTCCAGCAGCTGTACTGCGGACTGAGCCGTCTGTGATCTTTGTTACTCTATGGTCTTATGAATTTCCCGCCATTGCTTTTATGAATTTTACTCCCATGAATTTAGCCCCGAACTAGTCCCCCCCTCTATCTATCGCAAGTGCGCCCATGAACTTCCTCCCGATGAATTTGATTTTAACCTTAGGAATTGCCTTTTTAACCTAACTCCCTCCGCCGAGGCAGTTCTAGTCTATGAATTTGATTTTAATCCAGCCATATTGATTTGGTTTTTAATTGCAGAGTGTATTTTTCTGCCCCCATGAGCCCTTCCGCCGCCTACCCCTCATGAATTGTTTCCACGCACTTGCTTTTATCCTTGCTGCTTTCAACTTCATGAACTATTGCTTTTAATCACATATATGTATTTATGATTTTAGCCATTTATGAATTACTCTACCCTTGATGAATTATGCCATGCTTGCACATTTCACTTTACCCTGTATGAATTGCTTTTAATTGTCCCTGCTTTTAATCCTATGTATCTATTTATGATTTTAACTATCCATGAATTGATCCATGTATATTAATTGCTCCTGGTTTTTAATGCTTTTAACCCATCATGAATCCCGTATGAATTACCTTCATCCATGAATTAATCAATGTACACAATTATGAATTATTGCTATTTATATGCATGAATTGATCATTGCTGCCTATTACTATGAATTACTATTGCTATGAATTATTACTATTTATTCTGACGGTTGCACTTAGCACACCCCCTGGTGTGAACCCAGAGACCTGCAGCCCATTGGCTGATCTAAATTGCACTTATTCGGTTAGGTGGTTCTCCGAACTAAATTTTTTTTAAAAAAAAAAATTTTTTATTGGGTTAGAACATTAATATTTTTACATTACATTACATTCAATTATCCCCTAATTTTCCGTTTCTAACCCCCTCCCTTTCCCCCCTTTTGTTGACTTCCAACAGCTTTCCCACCCTCTGTCCCTTTTCCCTTACTTCTATTAACTTCCTCTGTCTAAAACAAATATGTATTCTCCATTATATTAAGCAGTACATCTTTAACTCTTTTACTTATTATACATCCAAACTATACTTCTTTAGATAAACAATTTATCCCATTTTCCAATTTTGAATATTTCTATATATCATAAACCATAAAAATTTCCCACATTTGAATCAAACAATTTGATTTGTTCTCTATATATTAATCATTTCTTCTTTTTATAGTATTTCTATATAACTCATCACATAGTCAGTCGTTTTAACTCTTCTATACATTCAGTTTGGTGCATATAAGTCTTATCAAGTAAAAAAAATATTAATTACTCAATCCTCATGTTTAAACCGTTAGTTATTCTCTATCAATATTCTATCAATTAACCTTTACATATCTATATATATCTCAATCAATTAATTAATCTAACTGCTTATAAATTCACATTTCTCTTCCTCCCCCGGTAAAGTCACCCCTCTCTTTTATACTTTTATTGTATTTCAGTAGTTCTCAAACTGCCACAGTTTTCCTCCCACCTCCCACTTCTTCTCCAGATATTGTTTCAGCTTCTCCCAGTCTGTGTTAAACTGCCCTGAGTCCAGATCTCTCAGTTTTCTTGTCATCTTATCCATTTCAGCCATGTACAGCAATTTGTAGATCCAATCTTCAATAGTTGGCACTTCTTGTACTTTCCATTTCTGCGCATACAAAAGTCTAGCTGCTGCAGTCATATAAAATATCAACGTCCTATGATGGGCTGGAATTCCCTCCATTCCCAAGTTTAGCAGCAGGAGTTCTGGGTTCTTATTTATTTGAAACTGTAAAATTTCACTCATTTCTCTTATTATTTCCCCCCAGAACTGCCTAGCTACCTCACACGACCACCACATATGGTAGAGGGAGCCCTCATGCTTCCTACATTTCCAGCATTTATTAGAAGTGTTCAAGTTCCCTAGCGCAATCTTCTTTGGTGTCATGTACCAACGATAAATCATTTTGAAAATGTTCTCTTTAATATTAATACATGTCGTTGTCTTCATTGTAGTTTTCCACAAGTATTCCCATGCCTCCATTGTTATTTCTTTATTAAAGTTTATAGCCCATTTCACCATTTGTGTTTTAACTATCTCATCCTCGGTATACCATTTCAACAGTACTTGGTATACCTTGGATATTCTTTTCTTGTCTTCTTTAAGAAGGGTCTGCTCTAGTTCCGAGTTCTCTGTTCGTATGCCCCCTTTTGCAGAGTCCGAATTGTATAAGTCTCTAATCTGTCTGTACTGGAACCAATCATAGTACTGGAACCAATCATGATAGTTCCTCTTGCGTCTTTATTCTAAGTTTAGATACTTCAGTTTTAATTATTTCTTTGTACGTTAAACATTGTTGTACATTATCAACAGCTCTCGGATCTATCACTTCGTATGGAACCACCCACAAGGGGGTTCCTTCTTGTAGGTAAATTCTGTACTTCTTCCAGATTGTATATAAACTTCTCCTTACAAAATGATGCAGGAACATCGAGTTGACCTTTACTTTGTCATGCCATAGGTATGCGTGCCATCCAAAAAATTTTTTATATCCCTCTAGGGCATTTTTCAAATTGTTTGGAGTCTCTGATGATTGGTATTGTCTGTAGCAAAAACATTACTCTTGGTAACACATTCATCTTAACTGCTGCAATCCTGCCCAACCATGACAAATTCAGTCTATTCCATTTGATCAAGTCTCTCTCTATCTGAGTCCATAATTTTTCATAATTATTCTTGAACAAATCTATATTTTTTGCAGTCAGCTCAACTCCCAAATATTTCACCTTACTAGTTACTTCACAGTCCGTTGTTTCCATTAACAATTGTTGTTTCTGCTTGGTCATGTTTTTGCATAATATCTTTGACTTCTTTTTGTTAATGAAGAAACCTGCCAAGTCACCAAACTCCTTGATCTTATCTATCACTTTTGGCATGTTCTCCAATGGATCTTCCACAATTAACATTATGTCATCTGCAAATGCTCTAACCTTGTATGAATAGTCCTTTATTTTTATTCCTCGTATTTCCTCATCTTGTCGTATTTGTATCATCAGAATCTCCAATACTAAAATGAACAACAATGGAGATAACGGCAAACCTTGTCTTGTTCCTTTACTAATCGTCAATTTCTTGGTCAGTTCATCATTCACTACAATTGCTGCAGTCTGGTCTCTATAAATTTCTTTAATTGCTCTGATGAATCTTTCTCCCAGTTGTAGCTTTTCCATAGTGGCAAACAAAAAATCCCAGTTTAAATTGTCAAACGCTTTTTCAGCGTCAACAAAGAAGAAACCAACCTCTTTATCACAACGCTTGTCATAGTATTCAATAGCATTAATCACTGTCCTTAAATTGTCTCTTATTTGTCTGTCCGGCAAAAAGCCTGCTTGTTCTTCCTCTATGACTTCCGAGAGCCACCCCTTCAGTCTCTCCGCCAATATCTTCGCAAAAATTTTATAATCATTGTTAAGTAATGATATAGGTCTGTAATTTTTCACGTTAGTCAGATCTTGGCCCTCTTTTGGGATCAATGATATATTCGCTTCTCTCCAAGTGTCTGGAATTCTTTGATCCCTGAAAACTCCGTTCATCACCTCTTTTAGGAATGGTGCCAGTTCGTTGGCCATTGTCTTATAAAATTTAGCCGTAAGTCCATCTGGCCCTGGCGCCTTTCCTAGATTTGCGGATTGTATTGCCTTACTTATTTCCTCATCAGTTACTTCACTGTTCAACTTATTTCTCCAAGCTTCCGAGATCTCTGGAAGTTTGGTTTTCTCCAAATATGATGCTATTGATTCTTTGGTTACTTCTTTTTTATTATACAGCTTAGCATAGAATTTATAAAAGGCTCTACTAATGGTAGTCTGCTCCAAGTACGTTTTATTTTCTTCACAGATTTTATTTATTATTTTCTTTTCCCTTTTCTTCTTCAATTGCCATGCCAAATATTTCCCAGGTTTATTAGCACCCTCAAAAGCTTTTTGATTCAGTCTTTTAAGGTTCCACTCCAATTCTTTACTACTCATTGCTGTTAACTGTTCTTGAAGAATTTTGATTTCCTGATGTATTTTCTTTTTCCCTGGTCTCTTTTTTAACTGTGCTTCTTTGGCCTTTATTTTCTCCTCAATCTCTTGTCTTTTCTCCTCTTTCTTTTTCCTTGCTCTGCCATTTAAGTCCATTAGTATGCCCCTTACAACCGCCTTGTACGCGTCCCAAACTTTACTGGTTGGTACTTCTTTATTCACGTTGTATTGTATAAAAAACTTTGTCTCTCTTCTCAATATTTCCATATTCTCACTTTCCTGTAACAAGTCCTCATTTATTCTCCAGGCTTTCCTTTTTCTCCTTTTTCCAAATTTCCACATAATTGGATTGTGATCTGAGCCTACCATCGGCATTATTTCTACCTCCTTAGTCCATAACGCTAAGTCCTTTGAGGCCCAGATCATATCAATTCTTGATAATGTAAGATGCCTTGCAGAATAAAAAGTAAACTGTTTGGTTTTAGGATATTCTCTCCTCCATACGTCTTCGAGAGTCTCTTGTTGAATCAACTCAAAAAAAAGCTTTGGCAATAGTCCTCTTTTCTTTTGTGCTGTTGTAATCTTTTTGTCTAATTCCAAATCTGTCACTCCATTGAAATCTCCAGCAAGAATTATCTGGTCATATACAAGATCGTCTAAATGCTTCCTTAAATCCTCAAAGAAGCTTTCCTTTGCACCGTTAGGTGCATAAAGTCCGACTACCAACACTCTCTTTGAATTCCAATTACATTCCACTGCTACAAATCTAGCTTCAACATCTCTCATAACAAATTTTGGCTGCAGCTCCTCTTTTATGTACAACACCACTCCTCTTTTTTTCTTGTTAGAGGCCGCTACAAATTCTTTGCCCAATTTTCCAGATTTTAAATATTTTACATCCTGTTTTCTAATATGGGTCTCCTGCAAACAAACAATATCACATTTTTGTTTTAGTAGCCAATGAAAAATATTTTTCCTCTTATTCGGTGAGTTTAGTCCATTTACATTCCAAGATAATACTTTACACTCCATATTCATGGTTTTGTTGGTAAGTCTTTTTCATTGTCCTTGATAAATCTCTCCATCTCCCGCTCAGATCTGATGCGTTTTTTTGCCCCTCCAAACTCAAAGGACACTCCTTCCGGTAACTCCCATCTGTATCTGATATTCATGTCCTTCAAAGTCTGAATTAGCACTCTATATTTTTTCCTGTCCAGTAACACTGATCTGGGCAGTTCCTTCATTATGATAATCGTCTTGCCATCAATCTCCAATGGATCTTGAAATTGTTTTGTCACAATCCTCTCTTTCATGTTTCTAGTTGTAAACTGCACAATCACATCCCTTGGTAGTTTCCTCTGGGTTGCAATTCTCGAATTCACACGGTACGCCACATCTAGGATAGCCACAATTTCCTCCTCCTCCTTCCCCAGGTAATCAGCCAACACCTCAGTCATCTGTTCTTGCGCTGACTTCCCTTCCACTTCTGGCAGACCACAAAAACGAAGCTGCTTCTCCATGTGTTTAGTTTCTGCAACTGACATCCTCCCCTTCACCAGTCTCATCTCTGTTTGTTGCGTGTCTATTAAATTCTCCATCGCGTCTTCTACTGTTTTAACTCTCTGCTGCGTCCCTTGTAATTCACTACTAATCGTTTCCACGCCTTTTTTCACTTCTGACAGCTCCGACTTTACTGTCTGTGTAACTTCTTTGACCTCTTTAATAAGCTCCAATTTCGTGTCCTTGAGTTCTTTCATCATGTCTATAAGTTTTTTGTCCAAATTTTCTATTGCCGATTGCCACTCTTTTTTCGACATCGTGGGGCTTGCTTTAGCTCGCTCCCACGAATCTGCTCTCTTCCTTAGCTCCGTGGCGTATATTTAAACGTTTTCCTTTTTTTCAAATGTCCCAATCTTTGCCAAAATTAATTTTTTTTGTATCCAAAATGTCGGGCGTCTTTTCTCTATGGTTTCTCTATGTTATTGTAATCCAAGATGGCCTACTTCCTCTTCCGCTGAAGCCGCGACCCTTCCCCTTTCAAAAATGGCGATTCCCTACTTCCTGTCCGTCGGCAAGGGCCGCTTCCCTCCAGCCACTCTATTGTTGTTACGCACTTCCTGTCTCCCATCTTCCCACAGCAGGTCTCGCGATGGTGTCTTTTTCCCACAGCTCCAAAACCACAGGTATTCAAAACAATAGTCCGATTTTTGCAATAACTTCTTTAAATTTAGTCTCTTTTAAAATACAACTCCTGCCGAGTCTTCACCTCTTTTTCACTAGTCTGTTGCAGTTTAAAAATCTACTTTCTTTCCTCTCTGTTTTTATCAATCTGTCCCGTTTCAAGAGATAGCGATCTTTACCTTCTCTTCAACTTTCTCGGGTTGTAATCGCTGTTTCGATCTTAAATTCTCCTCTCGACTTCCCTCCCCGATCGAAGCTTGGGTATGTAGGTCTTATGCCAGCCGAATTGGCCCCAAAACTGCTGCAGAGATTATAGCCGACCCGTCGCAAGGTGGGACCTCAAGGATCGGGGGGGGGAGACTCCTTGAGTAGAGCCCCCCCTCGTCCGAGATCTAGCTCACCCTAGGGTCTTGAGCGTTCTTTGCCTGCTCCCCGCCTGAGAGCAGTCGGCCGCGGGTTATTTTCACCCCTCCGGCCGGTTAAAACGGCAGTCCGGTCAGCTCCGCAAATGGAGCTGCGTTAGACCTCCATGAATCCCAAACCGGAAGTCAGCTCCGAACTAAATTTTTGAGTGACGCCTCCTTCCCCTTCCCTTCCCACTCCTTCTTCGCTCGAAGCTCGACCACCGGACATTGCCGACCACCTCGCCTTTGAAGTCAAGTTCGGAGACCCGCGCGCCTGACGTCCCGGGGTCTCCGAGGGGGGGAATTGTTGCCAAGTAGGCCCCCTCCCCTGCTTTGAAGCCTGCTATGAACTGTGCTAAAGTTTCCTGCGTTGCTGTCCTACTGCTGCACCAAAGACTGCTTTGCACGTGTGTGTTCTGGTACACGTGTCAGTTTCCTGCCTGCGTGTCAATTACCTTGCTGCCGCTATAGACTGTGTAGTTTACTGACTCCATGTTTGGGTAACTGCACTAAAGGACTCTCTTTCTGGGCAGCCCTGCCCTGACCTGTATCTGGACTTCCCAGTGTGTGTTTGGACTGTGTTACAAGTGTGCCCCGCGCCTGCATTGCCATCTGCCACGGACCGTGCCTGTACCCTGCTTTGGACTGTGTTTTAAAGTGTTGTTCCCACTGCCTCCATGGAAGCCTGCCTCACATGGGCCCAAGCCGCTGCTAGCAGCCGGGCGCCTGCCGGGGAAACCTCCAGCGAGCCTGGCTAGGCGCTCCCTAGTCAGTTCCCGCCTGGAGCCTCCTGCGGGCCGGTCGCCGAGCTTGCCCTCGCTACCGGGCAGCCTGCTATCCAGCCCCAGCTATGCCCCGCCGGCATCCATGTTCTTAGGCAGCCAGAAGACCCTGGGAAGAAGACTGCTTTGAGAAGCCATTTCGGCGAAGCGGGCACACCACGTCCGCAGCGAGAGCCCCTCGCCCCGCTCTGCATATCTTAGGAGCCGCCCCGGAGAAGGAACTAAGTGCCGACCATCCCAAGCACTTAGAGAATGCATCTCAAAGAAACCTCCGCATTCCAGAAGCTGATGACATCAGGACAAGCCCTGTCCGCTGGAACATCCTTTCAGCCCACTTGGATTTCCCCCTCCCTCTTTTGTCCCCTCTTCCTGAGGTGTCACTTATCACGATCTGATTACCAAAGTGGCCCATCCAAGCCATTCAGTAGCCCATTAGACCCTTTGTTTTAATCTGTGAGAACCACCAAGTACAGCACCAGCCCCAGGGTACGTTTTGGGGTATTTAAGCTGGTCTCCCAGACCACTCGGTGCCTCGGCCATTCCCTATCCAGACCTCCTTGCTGTCCGTCTGTGGTTCCAGTGCTGGCATTGGGCCACCCTCGCTGCCGTGTCTCTGCTTCGCTCCAGGATTGTGAGTATTTCCCTTATCATCGTTGGGAACCCGCTAATGCGAACGTCTCTGTATTTCCTACGCTATATTTCTTAGACCTTGTATGTTCTTTGTATGATTGTGCAAGCTAGGCTTACGCTACACTCAATACACGTGTTTGGACCTTACTCCTTGTCTGCCTCTTTTTCACTAGAGTGTCTGGGATCGGGACCTCCGTAAACATAGGTTATGATCCTCGCTTAATATTAATAGTTACAGACTGCTGCAGCTAATTCCCCATTATAATAAAGAGCAGTTCTGGTAACACAAGGCGAGGAATTTCCATTTATATTTTTTTTAGTCTTTTGCTAATCAAAGCATCTTCCTTGTGTAGCCCACTATGCTTCCAATATCTGCAGGATTACTGGACAGGTTCAGTCTGTTTTGACAGCAGAACTCCTATTTATAGTTAAGAAAGACTACACATATTTCAAGGAAAGAGGGGAAAATGCTGACTAAGGGTGGACATTACGAAGTACCTTGGGATGCTCAAGTGCACCTCATTTCATGTGTCCCTCCTCCAACTTCCCATGCACTCACACACACAGTCACACTTTCATTTGCTCCACGTGAGTACATTCACGTGTTCATTATCTTCGCTTTGCGTTCTTTGTTTCCTGAGCTGGCTTCCTTTCTTTCCCTCCCCACTCCTGCACCTCCCTGAGAACCTGAATCAGTACCAAAATTCCAGGAAATACATTTTTGTTATTCCTGGAATTTCTAGACTGTTGTGTCACTCAGCAGTCTTTTCCATGTACATCATAACATCTAGTTCCACCCTTAAAAGATTACCATACTGACAGTTTCATTATGAGTATTCATGAACCAATATAGTCAGTGGGCTACACCACTGGAAAGGTGTTTCCTGAACAATATTTTTCCCATTTTTTGAAGAATATAGCTATAAAACTCTGCACTCCATACTAACAATTGTTTCTTGTGCTATGTATACATATATCAAGAAGCACGTAATAAAAGCAAAGAAAACTATATACATATTGCAGTAATTAGAACCAGATCATAGCAGCAAGTATAGTTTTAAAAGAACATCTTCTCCTTTGATTTTCTTGATTTATTGAGGGTTATAAAACCATTATGAAATTGTTCTTGAACATCAGATTCCATAAAATACTATGGTTCTATTGTTTCCCAGTTCTTTAGAGGTACATGTACATGTGTGTGTGTGTGTGTGAGAGAGAGAGAGAGAGAATGAGAGAGAGAGAGAGAGAGAGAGAGAGAGAGAGGAAAACAATAAAATACAATTTGTCAAATTCATAGAAATGATTAGAATCACAGAATTGGAAACAAGCAAATATTTATCCACTTCAGCTTCTGTCCTAAGTAGATTAGGACATCTTCCCACTTGCTTTGAGACAAATATTTGCAATTCAAACCCCATTGCACTTCATCAAAAAATCAGGGGACGAAGTAAAAGCAACAAGCTGGAATGGGAATTAAACAAACAGTGGTATCAGAAAGAACAATGGGCTGTGTTAAAGACATTGGAGAACAAGATTTTAGAAATGAAAACATGGAAATAGCATGCTTCTATTAACCCTTTCCCTGCCAAAATGCTCCCAGAATAGCATGGAACAGGCCAGAATGGGCACTATAGGAATGCTAGTACCACAAAAAAACAGTGGAAAGCATTACAGACACAAGAGAACAATATTCTATAAATGAAAACATGGAAATATCAGGCTTTCATTAATCTTTTTCCTGTCAAAATGCTCCCGCAATAGGAATGCCACCATGTTATGCCACTTGTTTCATATTCTTTTCTGTGAGCCGCTCTGAGCCTGGTTCTCAGGAGATGGTGGTGGAGAGTGCTTCAAGTTATCTCCTTTAGGAAATAACTGTAACTTTGGATCCTTCTGCATCTCCTTATATCCGCTCCAGCCTCTGTTATCCAGTCTTCAAGGAGAACGCAAGAAACGAAGGAAGAAGTGGAGAAAATGGGTTGAAGACAATTGTAGCATTCTCAGGTTACTTTTTTCTGGGTATACTGAATAACATTAGAGAATCCCAAAGAAACCTGGGATACCAATTAAATCAATACCAAATAAACCCAAATTTATATTGGAACAGAACATGTCAGTCTGCAAGCATCTGATGGACAACATGGTGATATGTGGAAGTCAACATGGATTTGTCTTCAACTGGTCCTACCAGACCAACCTCATCTTCTATGATCAGTGACAGGCTTACTGATCACAAGAATACTGTTGATGTAGTTTATCTGGATTTCATTAAAGCTTTTGACAAATTTCCTCATGATGTTCTGATCAGTAAACTAGAAGACTGTGGACTGGACTCTAGGACAGTTAGGTGAATAGGGAACTGGTTGGAGAATCACACTCAAAGTGTAGTTGTCAATGCATTTCATCTGAATGGAGGGAGGTATCCAGTGGGGTGCCACAGGGCTTGGTTCTTGGTCTGGTACTTTTCAATATTTTTATAAATGATCTGGATGAGGGAGTGGAGGGGCTAGTCATTAAATTTGCAGATGACACGAAACTGGGAGAAGAAGCAAACACACCAGTCGATAGAGATAGAATTCAATGAGATATGAACCCAGTGGAAAAGTGGGTGGATGTGAACAAGATGCAATTTAACAAGGATAAGTGCTGAGTTCTACACCTGGGTAGCAAAAAAGTGTAACACACACTGGATGGGAGATACATTTCTGGGTAGCAGTGTGTGTGACCAAGATCTCAGGGTTCAGGTGGAACAAAAGTTAAATATGAGCAGCCAGTGTGGTGCAGCGACAAAAAAGGCTAGTATGATCTTGGGGCATAACATCCAAATCACAAGATGTCATAGAGGGGACATGATTGCTCTCTTTAAGTATTTGAAGAGCTGTCACTTAGAGGAGGACAGGGAGCTGTTCCTGTTGGCAGCAGAGTATAGGACTCACAATAATGGGTTTAAATTATGGGTGAGAAGGTACCAGCTGGATATTAGGAAGCACAGTAAGATAGGCTTTGGAGGGGTATAATGCCACAGGCACTGACCTCCAATGACACCATTGTCTTTAAGAGAGATAACATAGCCATATGGAGTTCTGGAGACACCATTGTCTCTAAAAGAGATAACATTGCCATATGGAGATCTGGAGAAACAGATCTCCAGGTGCCATGGGGAGGTGTTGGCCATCCTACTATAGAGGGTCTTCTATGGGTATAGTGACAAAGAGACTACTCTCCTAAACATCCACTGTCAGAGAGAGTTTTAAAATCTCTCCTTTAGAGTTCATTGGTATTTCTTGAAGATCTCCAGGAGGGCTGGCAACTACGGTAAAGAGGTGTTTCACACACCGCAGTTGCTAATATTCAATAACACCATTGTCTCCAGTTTAGGAGTTCAGATGAAACGGAAGGAGATCTCCAGGTATGGCAACCCTAATATGGAGGGTCCTCAGTGGGGTATAATTCCACAGAAGCCACATTCCAAAGCTACCGTTCTGTCCGAGATAATTAAAACCTGTCATTTGTAATTCTGGGAGTTCTCTAGGTGGGTTGGCTTCAATTGTCAGGTGGTACCTATGTGGGGTATAATTCCACATCGGCCAGCCTAAGAAACCTCCATGTCTCGGAGAATGTTAAAATCTGTCATTTGGAGATCAGCTGTAATTTGTGGAGATCTCCAGGAGGGTTGGCAATCAAAGTAGCGTCGAAGGCTTTCACGGCTGGAGAACGATGGTTGTTGTGGGTTTTCCGGGCTGTATTGCTGTGGTCTTGGCATTGTAGTTCCTGACGTTTTGCCAGCAGCTGTGGCTGGCATCTTCAGAGGTGTAGCACCAAAAGACAGAGATCTCTCAGTGTCACAGTGTGGAAAAGATGTAGGTCATTTGTATCTACTCAGGAGGGGTGGGGTTGAGCTGAGCCATCCTGTAAGAGTTTCCCAGGGTGTGGAATGCTAATGGCGGGAGGCTTCACTGTATCCTGAGGAGGTTCCTTTGCATATGGATTGGTAGAGCAATCAAACCCAGGATGAATCAAACAACCAAGGAAAAACAGTCTCCTACAGGAAAAGTGTTTTTGCCATATATCAAAGGAATTACTGATCAGATGGGAAAGCTTATGAAAAAGCATAACCTTCAAGCAGTATTCAGACCCACCCGAAAAATACAACAGATGCTACGATCAGCAAAAGACAGTAGAGACCCCCTCACCTCTGCAGGAGTATACCGTATACCCTGCAGCTGTGATCAAGTTTACATCGGGACCACAAAGCGTAGCATCCAGACAAGAATAAAAGAACATGAAAGACACTGCAGACTTGGACAACCTGAAAAATCAGCAGTGGCTGAACATAGCCTAATGCAAACAGGGCACAGTATCCTATTCCAGGACACCAAAATACTGGACAACACTTCCAACTACTTTGTCAGACTGCACAGGGAAGCCATTGAAATTCACAAGCATAAGCAAAACTTCAACAGGAAAGAAGAAACCTTAAGAATGAACAGAGCATGGTTTCCAGTTCTGAAAAACACCAGGCTAACAAAACATTCTATCCCCGACAATAGCCCTGCAGAGAAGGTTAGCACATCAAGTACCAATCCATATGCAAAAGAACCTCCTCAGGATACAGTGAAGCCTCCCGCCATTAGCATTCCACACCCTGGGAAACTCTTACAGGATGACTCAGCTCAACCCCACCCCTCCTGAGTAGATACAAATGACCTGCCAACATCTTTTCCACACTGTGACACTGAGAGATCTCTGTCTTTTGGTGCTACACCTCTGAAGATGCCAGCCACAGCTGCTGGCGAAACGTCAGGAACTACAATGCCAAGACCACGGCAATACAGCCCGGAAAACCCATAACAACCAATCAAAGTAGCGTTGTCAACCCAGGCAGCATTAGCATGGCATGGACCTGCCTGCTGCCAGACCTGCCACTGTCTCCCAAAGAACCCCAGGAGCAGAGAAGGCTGAGGATAAGGGCAGAAGTATGGACCAAGCACAGGAGTGTGTGCCTGGCAGCCCAAGGCCTTCCCCTGCTGAGGAAATGTCAGGAGAGCCCTGAGTTAGTACAGGATCAGAAGCCCACTACTCCTCATGAGTAGCAGAGATGAGTCAGCTTGGAGAAAGGAGCCTAATATAAGGAATTCCTTATATAAGACTACAGCTAGTGTGGGATTAACTTGTCACAATCTTGGCATTGGGCAGGTTCTTGACCTGCTGAGCTCTTGAACTCTTGCTGCCTGAACCTTGGAGTGCCACAGTCTTTTGATTTTGGAATATGTTACCTGACCTTGGACTTTGACCTGAGCAGCCTTGTTGTGGGCTGTTGTTGCCAGGATTTGTCTCCAATTTGGTGAGCAGGACACTTTTTACCTTTCAATTTATATTTGTTGCTCTCTGCTATACTCTTAGCATTATGTTGCTGCTGTTTCTGGTGGTTTGTCATGAAGATATGGCTTAGAGCACATTATGCTTAATGATACACATATATTCTAATGAATTTCATAAGTTTGGACTTTCATTAGCTTGTTGCTCCTGAGTTCTGTTTCTAAGATTTCTATTCATTGGTCTGCTTCTGTCAAGGAGCATGTTTGTACTTCTTGTACGAATTCTTTTTTTTTCTTGAGTTCCTTTTGCTGTATCTTAATTTCTTGGATATCTTGTGTGTTTTCTTGGATTTTTTTCACTTATTTCTTGTAGCTTTAGTCCAGAAGATAACTCAGTCCTTAGCTTAGAATTCTAGTGAACTCTGTATGAACTTTACTGCAGTTTTTTTCTAGCATGTTGTATAATTACACAGGTGCTCCTTGATCCTTTTTTTAAATGGTTTATTTTCAAGATGCAAAATACAAACTTGTTAACTTTTCTTAATTACAATTATTAATACCAACAAACTATTTATGTCAATATCTTTTCATATTATAAAGCATTCCTTTCACATATGTCTTTATTTATTATAAACATTGAGACAAACTTGATATAAAAGTTCTATATTTTAACCATTGTGTTTTAACTTTAGTTTTATAAATTTAAAATGGTTTGATATGGTATACTTGGAGGTTGGATTTTGTTAACTGTAATGAATTCAAAAAAGGAAAACCATTTCACCATGAAGTTTGTTGATTTGGGATAGTTTTCTGCCTGATAGATTCTATCATTAATCTTTTCGAGTATAAAATGGTCTCAGATTTTTAAGTACCAGTTTGATACTGTTGGTAGAGTGTGTGTTTTCCATCTAGAAGCGATTGCAGCTTTAGCTCTTACTAAGAGGTTATTTACAAAGTCACGTCTAATTTCAGAAATTGGTAAGTTATGCCATTGGTCAAGAAATATCAGTTATGGATCCAACTGATATTTTGTATCCAGCTATATCAAATATCTGGTTTAATATTGATAAATAAATCTAGTAATAGTAATAGTAGTTGAACCTGGCAACTACTGCCCAATCACATGCATTCCTACAACATTCAAACTTTTCACAAGGATATTACCAATGTCAGAATATGATTATTTAATGGAAAACAATATGTACTCTATTGAGCAGAAAGGCAATTTTAAAAAGTCAAGAGGCACTAAAGATCAACAGTTAATTGACAAAATGGTACTGAAAAATTCAAGAAGAAAAACAAATTTGAATGTGGCATGGATTGACTACAAAAAAGCATTTGATTCATTACCACACAGTTGGATTAATACCTGCCTGGAAATTTTTGGAATTAGCAAAAGCATAAAGCTGTTCCTTAAGGAAAATATGCAAAAACTGAAAACCATGTTAGTGACCTATGTATATTTCAAGGGGATTCCTTGTTGCCTTTATTATTCAACATCTCATGAATCCCCTTGACAATGGTCCTAGAAAAAACAAAAATTGGCTGTTATATTTCTGATCAGGCTGGGAAAATAAACCATATTTAGGAATCAAAATCCCATCAGATCTTAACTAACTTCTAAAATAAAACCCCATCTTAAAAATTACAGAAATAAAATCTATTAAATGTGACAAATTACAACAATCCTGGTATGATAGACATCATTTAATAAAATCTTCTGTACTCCCCAGATTGATATTTCTTTTCCAAGCAATTCCTATAGCAATACCACCAACACTCCTAAATAAATGGCAAACTACCTTAAACAAATTTCTGTGGCAATACAAGCACCCAAGAATTGTCTTTACTACATTAACTGTGCAATCCTATGGCTGGCCCCAATGCCAGCGTGCCTGCACAGACAGAGCAGTGGCGCCGCCAGGCCATATCTTGTGCCAGCAAAGTGCAGCGGCGCCAGCCCTGGCAGCAGCGCAGAGATGCAAATTGGGAGAACCAGAAAGCGTTGTGGGAGGGCCTGATGCGCGGCCACCACCAGGCACAGCCAAAGGGCGCTGTTCCCCACAAGCAGCAAGGGGAGGGGCCAGGATAGGCGCAGCCAATGGGCAGCACGCGATCCCGGCCAGGCCCCAGAGCAGCAGGCAAATCGTGCCCATGCCGGCAGACCACCCTGGCTCGTTCGTTGGGCGGGGCTCGCAGTCAGGAAGGAGAGGGGTGGGCATGGTCTGAGGAGCCTCTCCCTCGTTTGCCCAATGCAGCGCCAAGTCCGTGGAGGCTGCGTCCAGAGAGGTTGGCATGGGACTGCCAGGCGCCCTGCCATGAGGAATCCAGGGCAGCAGCCAGTCCCAGCAGTAGGGAACAGCCACCAAGTCGCGCCGAAGAGGAGGGTTGGCCTGAGGCCGCCACCAAGAGGCAGACACAGCGGGTCCGCCCCCGTCCCCATCCCAAGGCAAAGACCACAGACAACTGTTGCACAGAAATCAGCCTTTATTATTATACCATCCCACCTCCCCCAGCAGACATGAGGAAGGGGAGGCGTGTAGGAGAGGGTGGGTGTCGAGGGACCATGGGGAGGCAGGGCTGGGCAGAGCCCATTTGGAAGGACAGGCAGCCAGGGGCCCATTGACGGCCCGGGCGCTGCCTCACCAGCCCCCCCGCTCACCCCCTGCGCCGTCCGGCGCCTGTGCGAGTGCATGGTCAGAAGCAGCTGCCCCTCCACACAGCCTTCCCGGCTGCAGCGACCAGGTCATGTGGCCAAGCCCCGCTTCGCTGCCCCCACCCCCCAGGACCCTTCCCCCTTGTCTCCAGCAGCTATATTACACCCTGGGCTGCAGCCCCGCCTGTCCAGCAGAACACCCCGCCCCCCGGAAGGTGGCAGCGGGGCTCACTGGCGAGGCCGGCGGCCAGACCCCCTTGGCCGTCCACGGGCCCGGCCTCTTGCATGCAACTGGGCCCGAGGGAGGGGCACCTCTGGGGCAGGTGGAGCTGCTGCAGCGGGCGGGGCTGGCAGGTCCAGGATGGTGACAAGCCGCCCAAGCAGGGTTTTGGCATGGGCTTGAGAGGCGCGGAGCCCCTCTCCCACCTCCAGTACCGTGGCCATGAACTCCCGCCCGCGGTTGTTCACCTCCTCCCATGCGGCGTGCACCTCTAGCCGCTCCCTCTCGATCGCCGCCCACATCACGGCCAGTGTCGGGGGAAGCCGCTCGGCAGGGTGGGGGCCACGAGCCCGTGCGCCTGGAAGGACCCCCTCCATGGGCCCCTCCCTGTCAGAGGCGGAGCCAGGTCCTTCCCGCACACGGCCCATGGCACCCGGGAGTGGGGGGGCTGGAGGGGAGGGTGCTGCAGCCTGGGGTGGCTCCTCGAATGGCTCTGTCGACGAGGTGTCCTGAACCAGCGGAGTCCCAGGGCCACCTTCACCCTCCACCGACACAGGGAAGCCGAGCGACTGCAGGAGAGCCGCTCCGGCTGCAGAGGTCCTCCTGGAGGGTGGCAGCTCGTGCAGCTGGGCAATCACATCCCCTCCTATCTCCAGGCGCATGGTCCCTTCTGGAGAGAGACGTGGGTGGGAAGAGGGCCCAGGGAAGGAAGAGCAGCGGCCCGACATGGGCCACCACATGTCACCGAGCCGGGCCAGGCACACCCATCCCAGCCGCGGGCGCAGTCCCCCTCGAGACCGGCTGGCGCCACAAGGGGCCTGGGATGCATGGCCGAGGCCCGTGGCCAAGCTGGTCCTTGGCCCCACCAGCAGCAGGGCCACAGATACATACCATGCTCCGGATCCATGCCCCCCGATGGGCCCGGTTGAGGCTCCTCGTCACTGGCAGCAGGGGCTTGCTGCAGCGGTGGAAGGGCTGCCTGTTCCTGGGACCCGCTCTCTGCCAGGAGGGGCACAGACCCTGCTGCCTCTGCCTCCGTCTGGCTTGGGTCCAGACCCTCAGGGGCTGTGCCTACCCATGGGAGAGGCCCTGTCACACATGCACAACTATCCATGCTTTCCCTCCCCCCCCCTCGCCTCCCTGAATCCGCAAATACTAACCGGGCAGGACCTCGACGCCCAGGCCGCCCACCACCGCCTCCGGGATGACCTCTCGCATGACCGCCTCTGGGCCTGGGAGCCCCTCGTCGAGGGCCCGCTCATAAGGAACCCCCTGAGACATGAGGAGGTGCACTCATTTGCGCGCAGGCCCGAAAGAATCATTCCAGCGAGCAGTGCGGGGCGCGTTGCCCACGGCTGAGACCCTCTCAGCTGCCATCTGCCAGAATGCCCGTCATCGAGACCGGGATGAGGCGCACCTGTTCGTGCTCAGGGCGACCTCTGTATTCTCCACCACACGCCCAAAAAGCAGCACTCTCTCAGCCTCCGTCCAGTTTGCCTGGCGCTGGCTCCCGCCGCCACTAGTGCTCACAGCAGACATGGGGGCAGTGCCCGCTGGAATGTCCAGTCCCCGAGATAAGTGGTGGGAATCGGCCACCTAGTCATGTGCCCACCCACCCCCTTGGCAAGATGGAGGAGGGCACAGGGAGTGCAGGACCAGGAAGGGCGGCTGGGAAGGCCCATGCAGTGGACAGAGGACCCGCTCCCGAGCGCCACTCACAACGGGCCGCTGAGACTGGTAGGCCTGCTGCTTCCAGGTGGGGGGGGGGGTTCAGGGTGCTGGAACTTAACCTGCGTTCCTTCCAGGCAGGACCCCGGTCATCCCCGCCTGGTGCCCGCCGCTGCCGCCGCGGCTCCCAGCCATCCGGACCAGCCACCTCCTGCCGGCCATGTATGTCCGAGTGGCCCTCAGGCGGTGCCACCTCAGATGCCGCCGCCGGTTCCAGGCCAGGGTGCCATCCCTGCTCCTGGGCGACATGACTTGCCTGGACCACTTTCGCCTGGACAGGGCAGCCATACAGGCTCTGTGTGAGGAGCTCGTGCCTGCCCTTCAGGGGCAAGCTGCGGCTCCCCGGGGCATCCCCGTCCTCCAGAGGGTCCTGCTGTCCCTCCGCTACCTCGCAACCAGCTCCTTCCAGGGAGTGATGGCTGAGGCCTTGGAGGTCTCCCAGTCATCCGCCAGCCGCTGCCTGCATGCCTTCCTGGACGCCCTAGTTGGTTGGATCCGTGAGCACATCCACTTTCCCACCTCAGAGGCAGAGTTGGCACCCATCCGGGCAGGTTTCTCCTCCCTCGCGGGCTTCCCCAATGTGATTGGCGCAGTCGACTGCACGCATGTGGCCATGTGTGCTCCCAGAGAGGAGCCACAGGTCTACAGGAATCGGCACCGGTTCTACAGTATCAACGTCCAGGCGGCCTGTGACCACCAGGGGATCTTCACGGACCTCGTTGCCAAGTTCCCAGGAAGAGTCCACGATGCACAGATCTTCACCACCTCCAGCCTGAAGAGGCTCCTGTCATCATGGCCTGAGGGGAGAGGCTGGCTTCTAGGTCAGGAGTTGGTGGGGGAGCTTTGAGGGGAAGGGAGATCCTAATGCCGCCTCCCCTTGCAGGTGACCGTGGCTATCCATTGCTGCCCTACCTCCTGACGCCCTACCCTGCGGATGAACCCGCCGACAGAGCAAACTACAACCAGGCCCACCGGCGCACGAGGATGGTGATCGAACGTGCTTTCGGCCAGCTGAAAATGCGCTTCAGATGTCTCCACCACATGGGCGGCCGCCTGGCCATGCAGCCGTTCACTGTGGCCAAGTTCGTGGCTGCCTGTGTCATGTTGCACAATATCGCCGTGCACCAGCAGCTCCCCTTGCCAGCCACGGAGGGCCCCAGCGAGGACCCCTGGCTGCCTCCTGCCGGCCGCCTTTCCCCTGACGCCCCTGAAGCGCCCCAGGAGCATCACCAAGCTGTGTGAGACAGGGTCGCGGAGCACCTGTGGCATGCTGCGCGCTGAGGGCCATGCCTGTCCTTGGGGGGTTCGGCCGGCCAGACACTTGCCCTTTGCACCCCCATGGTGTCCCAGGAGGCCCCTCCAAGTGCCCGCTCCCGTGACCCCTGCATGTAGAGAGCATGGGAAAGCCGTCCCAGCCGGCAGCCACCGCCCCCATGGACAGGCTGCACTGGAAGAGCAGTTAAGGAACTCGACTTTATTCCCAATTGTTTCCAGGGCCGCATCGAGCACCCAGAGAGCAGCTTGCCAACCCAGCACGCTGGCCTCAGCAGCCAGGAGGGTGAGGGCTAGGTAGCGCGCTGGAGCAGGGGGAGGCAAGCGGCCCCGCCACAGTGTCCCTTTTACAGGACAGGGGCCCAGCTGGGGTCCCAGATGCCTGTGGCTGGGACAGCATATCGGCAGCTGCCTGGCCCTCCACGGGGACAGGCTCCAGCTTCAGCCGCTTTCTGCCAGGCTCCTCCACTGGGTCGCCCTCTGGGTCTTCAGCAGGTGGCGGGTAGCGGGGTGGGGACCAAGCGGTGAAGCCCCTCCCAAGTTCCTCCTTATCTGGCGAGGGGCTCCGGGCGGGTGCCGCTGTGGAAGCAAGAGGTGGGGGATGGGGGCGTCAGGGCCCCTGTTGGCTCTGGGGCCTCCGTCATGGCCGCAGTCCACCCCACCCCATACACCCATGCCCCCCCTGTTGTCGAGACACACATGGTGCCGCTGCTCAGGCCTGCTGGAATGCCCCGTGAACCTGGTCCATTGCAGCCATCCACCTGTCATTGATGGTCCCTGAAGAGGGGGGAGGGAGGAAGGGCACCCGTTGGTGGCAGCCCGGCATGTGCTGCAAGCACCTGCAACCTGCGCCTCGATGGAAGCGTCTGGGACGCCTCCGGGCCCTTATGGCCTGCCCTCCGCGACAGCGGAGGAGGCCCCCCAGATGGCGCTGAGGCCTGTCCGGTGTAGAGGGACCCCGACTTACTGCGCGCGGGGCCCGCAGCCACCTCCTCTTCCAGGAGGTCATGCTCCACCTTGCACAGCGCCGTGTCTAACCACGCTCGCACGAGGCGGGCCTCCTCCACATGGCCCGGGAAGAGCTCCTCCAGGTAAACTGGGCGCACTGTCATCACACTCTCATCTGCCAGGAGGTCATTCCCGGCTGCCTTGGCAATGAGCTGGGCCCCGAGCCTGGCCGCCCACTGCTCCCACCACCCGTCGCCCTCCATGCTGCCAGGACCGCTGTGAATATTGTGTTTCTGTGCTGCCCACCGAACTACACCGCTCGCCGGCATGACCTTGGAGGGTCTGAGACGTAACAATTCCCTATATTCTGTCTGGCAGCTGCATAGGCCAGGGATAGGCTCATCAGAGGCCTCCCGACTCGGACCTGTGGGTCGGAGGGGAGGGGGCCGCGGTGGTTGGCTTCCTATGGCCCCAGGGCCCTCGTCCCTTTCGAGGATGCTGCGCTGCTCAGGTGCATCCTTGCCACATGCCGACCCTTGGGCCTCGCCCTATGGTGCGCTGCGGGTCTGGGAATAAAGCTTATCTGCCCATGGACCCGTGTCTGCCTGCAATAATTCGGAGATCTGCCAGCCATATCCTGTTCTGGCACCGTGAGCCCATGACCAGGCCCGCGCTGACAGCACATCCCTTCCGAAAGGGAGGGGGGAAGAGAAGGATGCACAAGGACTGGCCAGGGGCCACTCTGGCATGTCTTCCATATCGCCCTGACGCACCTGCCCTGCCTGGCATGCCGCCCTGAGCTGGGGTGCTCACGCAACTTGCCATTGGGGGGGCCTCCCGGGGTCTGGGGTGGCCACTCAGCCTGCATGGCCCGGGCGGGGAGGGGAAGCACTGTGGCAGCCAGCCAGGGGATCCCGGGCTCCTGCATTTCAGCCACTTTGCGCGGGTGGCATACTCCTCCACTGCCCCTGTGGGCGGGGCCAGCGGCCTCCCCTGCAGGATTGGTGGGGCTGTCGGCCTAGGAGTGGGTCCCACCCCCCCGCAAGGCAACGCAAGCGGCCAGAGATGCTGAAAGCAGGAGATGGCGCCGGGCCAGGGCGGAGCCACACGCAGCCTCGGACACACCCCACCCCTCCCAACAACCATGGCATGTTGGTGTGGGAGGCTGGCAACTGCCCCGCAGGATTGGATGCAAGGCGGGGCGCCGCGGGGCGGAGGGTGTTGGAATGGCCAATGGGGCTGCCGCAGGCACCCGAGGGGCCGGACCCGCTCTGGGGGGACGCCGCTCATGGGACTGTGTTGCTGAGGCTGCGGCTGCAACGGGAGTGACCCTCCTCCGGTGCGTGGGACCTCATGCCCGGTGTCACGGGCTGGGCCAGCCCAAGCAGGGTGGTGCAGGTCCAAACCTTGGTACCAAGTCCAGAGGGAGTTTCAGGAGCCAAAAGCCAAGTCAAAGCAGTGGTCAGAGCACAAGCTAATGCCAGAAGTGAGTCCAGAGTCCAAGAGCAAGGTCAGGTACAGTCCAAGGTCAGTTACTGGTAGTGTCAGATCCAACAGTAGGCACGGGCAAGGTTCACGGAGCACGGAGTGGTTGCAGGCAGTAGACACGTTGCTTCCACGCCTGGCTGTTGCTCCTGACTGGCTTTTATAGCCAGGCATGGTTTTCAGCCAGCTGCTGGGGCTCCATCCTGAAGCTACTCATCATCACTCTCCAGCAGCTGGCGTCGGCTCAGGAGATGAGCACTCTGCCGTCTCTCCTGCAGCTCCAGTCTCTGGCGCTGTCTGCGGCGTTCTCTGGGTGTGGGTGAACCCGGGGGGGTGGAAGCCTCTGGCTGGGCTTCCCCTGTGGTGCTGGCAGTCCCTGACTGAGCTTCCCCTGTGAAAGTCCCTGACTGCACTTCCCCTGTGGTGCTGGGGCTGGAGAGTACTGATGGCTCTGCTTCAGCTGCTGGCTGTAGGCTCCGATTAGCCAGCAGCTGTGGCTCCTGATTACCAGCCTCTGCTGAGTCAGGGCTGGCTGCATGGAGCTCCTCTTCTCCTGAGGAGTCCTGGCTGGCTACACGAAGCCCCTCTCCTCCTGAGGAGGAGTCCTCGCTCTCACTGAGCCCAGGCTGGGCCATGACACCCGGGATATGGCATCCACCTGCCTCTACCCTAGTTTCTTTGCTGATGGGGCTAGGGTTTGGGAGAGCGGACCGTTTCCCCTGCCATCTCCCGCCCCCCTGCAGTAGCACCCCTGGCAACTCTCTCCCTGGCTTATCAGGTGCCAGCTGCTCGCCCTACCAGGGATTGATCGCCCTCGGTGGCTCCCCCCTCCCCACTGACATGCCCTGCCCCAACCCTCTACCTAACGTTACTGTGAGGGAGGGGGGCGGGGAGGCAGAACGGGGTCTGTCAGATACATTTGTGGCGATGTGCAGGTGGAGATATGTGATGGGAGTGTTGGGGGAGGGGCAGAGGATGAAGTCAGGCTCGCAGACACAGAAGGTAGTTGTTTTACAACTCGTTTTATTGCACTGGAACAAGTGGGCTTGTTTTTAGGCTAGCAAGGGAGCCGGGGAATTCTTCATAGCCCTCCTTCCCGCTCGGCAGGGCGGGGCTGAGATGCAGGCCGCGGCGCGAAAGTGCTTCCTGGGCTGCAGCCAACCCTCCAACAGAGATGTTTGGGGAGGGCGGGACGCGGGGGAGCAGCCCTGCCCTGGACGTGCCTGTGGGGGGAAAAGACACATGTGGGCTTTGCCTCGTTCCACTGGTGAGGCAAGCCCCACACTCTGCCTTCCGGGAGGATGCACATAGTCGAGGGCAGCAGTGACCAGCTGATGCATGACGGTCTGGCGAGGATGCACTCAGCCTTGGCAAGCCTTTACCTTTCAGGGAAGGAATGAGCTGGTCATAACAAACACCTGGTCTCATGTGGTTTTCGGGGCGCCTGCCTCTGAGGCGGCCAGGGGCGGCCATGGTCGCCCCCCACCCCTGCTGGGCCTCACCCAAAGCGGCAAGTGAGCGGTCAGGTGAATGGGCGGTTTGCACTAATCTGCGGAACGGGTCCCCCCTCCCCTACCTCCTCCTCACCTGTCAGCATTCTGTCAGTCAACACCAGGCGGGAATACCGGAGTCAGGGTACCTGCAAGGAAACGGGATAGGCTGCTGTAAGTTCGCCAAGTGTCACTCCCTTCTCTCACGGAAGGGTTAATTTGTTTGTGCTTAGTTAGAAGCAACTAGCTTGCATGAGTCCAGTTAGATGTTGAGTTGTTCTTCCTGTCGGGGTAAAAAGGGGGTTAGCCAGACATTTGCAATTCTTCCCTTTTACGGGAAGTGCCCCCACTTTTTCACAAAGTCCCCCGAGTGCATTCTGTGCCTGCCACCGTGAATGCCCTCACCCCCGTTCGGTGTTCAAAGGGGCAATGCCACGCAGCACACGGACAGAGCCTCCAGCGACGTGCTCACTTACCTGAGGGTTTTGGCCGGCGCTGGCCGGATGTTTTGTAGGGCGCGGTCGCAGGTGATTGGGTGCAGAGAGGGGGGCTCGTCCATACCGGGCGCGCATGCTGATTGGTCCCCGGGATAGTTCTCATCCTATGCTCCTTCGGGCCATGGAGGCGGGGCTGAGCGCTCGGAGAGGGGGCCGGTTTTTCGCCGTTCCATGAGCGCCTATGGGCTACACCTTCTTTTTCCGTGGCGTAGCTTTTTTGCGCCGCTGTGGGCGTTCCCGCTTCTGGAGGGGCTTAGGGAGCAGACTAACTCTGACCCCGCCCTGTTCCCCGCCCCCCCTGCGCCGGCGTGGGGCTCTACGCCACCGCCCGGGCGCCTGTGGTTTGCGCCGGTGCTGGCCCGCCAGCGGGCCAGCGCCGCGTCCCAGCGCGGGCGGAGGGAGACTTACGCGGGCGTAAAGCCCAGATACGCCGTCACAAGCCTTAGTTCGGTTCCTATTCACTTTCCCCGCCCCTCTTAGGATTGGGCTGCCCGACTAAAGAATATAGAGTGGATTTAATTATCCATACATAGACTTATATAAAAAATCAATCCATCTAACAAATATACTTCATATGTTACAAATAGGAGACCAGAGAGATTAGACCAATTTTTTTCAAACACTACACTGCCCTGTGTCTATCCAGGATTTAATATGGAACAAACAAATCTCTTGGCCATCTTCTATTAAGCAAAATGTCTTTCTTACAGCAATTTTTAAAATATGGGACCTTTGTAGAGACAAACTCACGACTGAAATTTCTAGATTATCTTCTTTTTGTCACAAAGCTGGTTTCCTCCTGGTCACATTTCCGCTTTCAGTAAAAATTGGAGACAATATAAAATACTTTGCTTGGTGGATATGGCTTTTTTAAAAAGGAATTTTAGACAAATCAATGTTAGGAAACTCGCCACAATATCCCACGGTATACCTACCTCCAACTTAACCATATGGATCTACTCAAAATGGCCTAATTTCAAATTTATATATATTGTGTGTTAGGTCTCTCCTAGGGATAAATCCTGTTTGACCTTGATGAATATAGTTAGCAATAAATGAGTTGAGACATCAGGCTATAATTTATCTGAAAAATTTTATAATTCTGATTTAATAATAGGATTGGGCGATATGAGAATGGTTCACATAATCTCTACCTTGTTAAGGGATAACAATTATGGGTGCTATGGACCATAATGAGGGTTAGATTCCTAACTCCAATATCATATTAGATGTTTCTGTTAGTGGTTGGATAAATATAGAAATGAATTTTTTATGTCTTTCTGGTGGATGACCATCAGGTCCAGCTACTTTACAGTTTTTGAAATTTTGTATAACCTCAAGGACTTCTTGTTGGTCTATTTAATACTAGTCGATGGGTATCTTCTATTTATTTAAGGTTTTTAAGAGATTGTAGAAGCTGTTATCTTTTCAAAATTTTGTTCTTTTGATGAGTACACTTGGTTGTAGAATTCTTTAAAAGTTCTGGCTATGTTTTTTGTTTTGGTGTAAATTTGTCCTTTGACCTTGGATTGCTTTGACAATTCTGGCAGTTCTTTTATTTTTTATCTTCCAGGATAACATACATAATATTCTAGGTAAATTATACCAGTGTTTTTGCTGTAAATATAAGGGTTTTTTTAGTATGTTCAGTTTCAATTGCTTCTAAGAGTTTTTGTTTATTTAGTAAGTTATAGTAGATTTTCTTACTCCCTCTTTTTTGTGTAGACATCCTATCTATTATTTCCTGTTTTTGAACTCTTTTCTTTATTCATGTGTGCAATTAGATTATCTCTTATTACTACTTTTAACACATCCCAGAGTATATGAGGTTTAATTTCAGGTGATGTATTATCTGTCAGGTATAGTTTGATATTTTCTTCTATTTTTTGACACTGTGATATAATAATGCCTTGTTTAATGACCAGTGTTTTTCAGCTACTGAATAGGAGTTAGTTAAAATTGTGCAATGATCTGAACATTTCCAGTTTCAGTACTAAACATTTTGTTAGTTAACATTTCTGAGAAAGATAAAATCAGTCCTTGTGTGTGTATATATATATATATATATATATATTATGACTTGGAGAAAAAGAAGTAAAATCTTTTTCATGATTATGTTTGCCTCCAGATGTCTACTAAATGGTGTTTTTCCAATATTGTTGCTAAATTTGTGTTCTGTTGTCTTTTGGGGGATTTTTTGGTTACTATATTGAGATCTGTCCAAATTGTAATTTATTATATAATTAAAGTCACCTCCTGCAGTTAGTTCACTTTCTTGAAATCTTGATAACTCATTTAATAGTTCTTCTATAAAAGTCAATTAGTTTTCATTTGGAGCATATATGGATGCAATGGTGGAAGGTTGGTCCTCTATTTGACCTTTGATAAAGATAAATCTGTCACAAGGGTCCCTAATGGTTGCTTTATGATGGAAGGTAGTATTTTTTGATATTAAGATTGCTACACCTCAAGCTTTAGATTGGATCCAATTAGATTTCAAATCATAATGGTTGTTAGGTTATTGAAGTAAGGTAATGTCTGGTCTAAGTCTGGTTAAGGTAGCAAGTATGCATTTCCTCTTGATTAGATTTCCAAGTCAACAAATGTTATAAGATGTTATCGTTAATTTAGAGTGCATTTTTGTCTAAGAAATTAGATAGTTGCAGTTATTGCTTGTGTATTATAATATATATGTAGCTGTGAAATGATAATTTCTTATGTTAAGTTTTGTTATTTGAGGGGGGTGGGTTTTTAAATAATTTTGATAAAGTTATTTTTAAGAGATACATGATCTTATATAATATATATGTGTCTGTCTATATCTAATTGTTTGGGTTTTTTGTAAATTATTTTTATTAGGTTTTTAAAATGGGAAAGGGAATTACAAAAACATTTCAGTAACAGATTTGTGTGCAAGACCTTCATTGTATAGTCCATATTTCAAAATTTTTCACTATAACCTTCAATCCAACCTTCCCTTTAAATATCTCCAAGCATTACTTAATTTCTTTGCTTTTTTATCCACTTATTTCATTCCTTATCTCATTTCTTACATTTTTAAAATATATATATTATGTATGCATCATCTTAAGTCACATTTTCAGTCCTTTAGATTTTAAGACAAGGGTGTTAATCCCTTAGTCATTCCAGGGACAGAACAGAGAAAAAGGACAGAGGAAAAGAGCAGAAAAATAAGTGACCATTGCTATATATCATTAAAAAAGAAAAAAAACATTTTTATACCAGTCTTCCCTCAATCTTTCATCTGTCTGATCCAAGCCATCTAAAATTATGCACTTGCATTTTCATTGTAGTGAGGCTGGGAAAATGAAATAAGTATATAAAAGAATTTGGCTTAGACACTAGTTTATGCGCTAGAAAATTTAAAAAATTATAGAGCTCCCTCTATCTCTCTGGTGTTTCTCCTGTTTTACTTATAAGTTAACTCATCTTTTATTTAAAAAGAAAACAGGAAATCTGAAAGGGAAAGTAACTTAAAGATAGGAATAATAGAAGACTCCAAAGACCCAATTACCACATTTTCTCTAGTCCTTTAACAATAAATATACGGTATCTAACATGTTATAGAGCATCTAAACTTGCATTAAGTCTGTGTTAAGCTTCATTAAGCATAGAGAGGCGTATAAGACCAATTTTCTTTCCCTATTCTTTGACCTTTTATATCTATACAGTTTTAATCCTATTCAAAACCTAAAAACTTAAAGAAAAGAAGAAAAAAGTAAAAATATATTTCATATACCATCTTATTTCAACAAGACTCTGGATCATAATCTGAATTTCATTATGTTTTCTTCTCCTTTCTCTCTCTCAAAAGATAATAGTGAAGACAGGAGACTCTAAAGACCCATCTGTCACCCTCTCTCTAATCCCTCCAGAGCACCTCAATGGTATAACAAGCTAGAAAGAAAAGATAAACATAGGACATTGTATTAAGCCTGTACTGTTGGGTCGTAATCTGAGTTTCATTCTTGTTTCTTCTTCTTTCTTCCTCTGGAGTGGTACAGCAAGTCCTTCTTTCCAGTGCTCAGCCAAAAGCGTCTTTTTAAAATCTTCTAAGCTACAAAATCCGGAAGTCTGACAAGCGAAAATAAAGCAGATTCCTGGCAAGATAAAAACAAAGATAAACTAAAGGACCGAACAAAGCGATTCTACTACACTTCTCACCAAGTAAGAAGATTGTTTATGACTTTACAAGGGCTAACCAGATTTTGCCATCCTCCAGGTATGGTTTTTCATTTTCAGTTGTTCAGTTCATTTTAGTTGTTAGGAGAAGCCTCTTCATTTGTTTGAATCATCTATCCAAGCACCTACAGATCTTTAGCCAAATGCCTTTTCAAATACCGATGCTTCATGCAGTTTTCCAACCAAAGTGTTGTCAATTTTTGCATCACTGGGTTTGTTCAGTTCCTTTCCATCACTGTTGTACTCAACTTTATTTTGACCCACTGACAGAATTGGTCTATAGGGAGCAATGTTTAAAGCAGTTTCCTTTGTTTGGTTGATTATATATATTAATAGGATATCTTTTTGATTGTTAGTTGGAGCCTCCAGCCAGGCAACCCCTATTGGTTTGAAGCTATGTTTTAAGCCACAGAGTACCTCCAGACAATGGGGGTGGGGGTGAAAAACAAGTTGGGTGCACTTAAAGCCCAGAGCTACTGCAGAAAACCCCGCTCCCTGCGATTCCAATTCAATTCTCCATGGTTTTCCCCTCCTGAAAATCTGGCAAACTATCCTTTCCAGAACTCACCCATAGCTAATTCCTACCTTTTTATGGAACTTGGAAACCCCATATTTCAGACAGTTTTTGTGCAATGTCTGAGCAAGTGGAAGAGTTGATGGCTAGTTTAGATGGATTGTAACCTCCATATTTAGTTCAAGATTTTTCTGCGAACAAGGAACATATATATCCTGTATGTAGGAACATATATCCTGTCTTGAAGTGGCTCCTAGCCACTCCATACCTTGAAAAAGGGTCAGCTTCCTATTTCCTCTATTAAAGAGCAAGGCATTCTTCTCCATAACTGTTGATAACCATAACTCTAGGCTATTTTGCCTTTAATGCTTCCCACATTATTTGTGGTACTAACATTTCATTAATGCCTGTTCCAGGCTGTTTTGTGGTGTTTTGGAAACATTTTATTTGGGATAGGGTTAATAAAACATTATGGTTCAGTGTCTTCATTTCTAAAATACTGTTTTCCAGTTTCTTTAATGCTTCCCACTGTTTTTGTGTGGTACTGGAATTTATTTAGTGCTTGTTCCATGGTGTTCCAGGAGCATCTTGGCAGAGAAAGGGTTAAGAAAACTCTGATATTTCCATGTTTTCATGTATAGAACATTGTTCTTTTGTGTCTTTAATCCTTCTCATTGTTACTTGTGGTATTAGCATTTCTTTAGAGCCCATTCCAGCCTGTTCCATGGTGTTCCAGGAGCATTTTGGCAAGGAAAGGGTTAATAAAAGCATGCCATTTCAGTGTTTTCACTTTTTAAATCTTCTCCAGTGCCTTTAAGGCTTCCTATTGTTTTTTGTGGTCCTTTTTTTTGGTGTCATTTCTTTAGTGCCCATTCTGACCTGCTTTGTGGTGTTCTGGGAGCATTTTGGCAGGAAAATGGTTAATAAAAACATATTTCCCTGTTTTCATTTCTACAGTATTGTTCTCTAGTGTCTTTATTACTTCCCACTGATTTTTGTGGTACTAGCATTTATTTAATGCCCATTACAGCTTGTTCCATGATGTTCCAGGAGCATTTTGGCAGGAAAAGGGTTAATAAAAGCATGATATTTCCATGTTTTCATTTCTAAAATATTGTTTTCTGGCGTCTTTAACACATCCCACTGTTTTTGTGGTACCACTATTTGTTTAATGCTGGTTCTGGCCCGCTCAGCTTTTACCATCCTGTTCCTTGGTGTTCTGGGAGCATTTTGTCAGTGAAAAGGTTAACAAAAGCATGCCATTTCTCTGTTTTCATTTCTAAAATCTCCTTCTCTGGTGCCTTAATGCTTCCTACTGTTTCTTATGGTCCTATTATTTTAGTGCCTGTTCCAGCCTGTTCTGTGGTGTTCCAAGATCATTTTGGGAGGGAAAGGGTTAATAATAAATGCATGAACCCACCATGTTTTTATTTCTAAAATTGTTCTCTGGTGTCTTTATTACTTCCCATTGTTTTTTGTGGTACCACTATTTGTTTAATGCCCATTCTGGCCTGTTCCATGGTGTTCTGGCTTTTGCCCCTTTCCAAAAATCAGGTGTCCTTGCTTATGTAGAGCAAATGCTTCCAGATAAACCAATAAAGTGGAATTATCTTAATACAAATGGCCAAATTGCCCTAATTTGTGGATACTTAAATCCAAAGATTAGATCCATGGACAGACAAGACAGTCCTTTCTATACACCTGAAAAATACCCCAGATTTACAGAAAAATCTGTAATCTAAAAAAACCTAACGATGGGGAGGAGGGTTAAAAAACCCAAAATGATAAAAAGAGTTTTTGTATCTTTAACCAGATGCACTCAGTGGCTGTTTCTAGGCATCATAACAGTTTACCAGTATTCCAAGCTTGGTTTGTCAGTCGAAGGTCAGGGTGGTGGTGGTGTTGATTTTTGAGAAAGGACTCATTGGGGTCAGACCTAGAAGCACCCACAAGATTACTTGATACCACATGACTTGCATTAGTTGCCCAGACCTGACTGCTTGTTACTGTTCAACAGCAGCTCCACCACCACCACTAAAGTCAGTGTGGTGTAGTGGTTAGAGTTGCAGTGTAGGATACAGGAGACTCAGGTTCAAATCACCACTTTGCTGTGGATGACTTTGAGCCAGTCACACACTCTCAGCCTAAACTACTTCTCAGGTTTGTTGTGAGGACAATATGGAGGCAAGAAGAATGATTTAAGATGGTTTGGGTCCAAATTGTGGAGAAAGTCAATATATAAAATGAAGTAATTTAGTAGTAATTTAGCTGAAGAGTGAGGGACATATAAAAAGTATGTTGTTTAGTGGGTCTGAAGGAGAGAAGGATGTGATGGAAGGTGGGCATTGCCTGGTTGCATCTGTATTTTCCTTAAAGTACAAACCCCTGAAAAAGCTATGAGCATTAGGGGTGTTCATGGAGAAGATTTCCATTTCCATTTCGGTTCTGAGGGTTCTGGAATAATTCCATTTCATCACTAGTTTGTTCCAGCTGGGCTGGTTCCACCTTGATTCTGATCTGTTTGGATTTTTACATGTTCATGAGTTTCAGCCCATTGCAAGTGCACAAGGCAGGCATTGACTGAACATGCACAGATCCATGCTGTTCTTTTCAAGGAGACTTGGAAATGAGGCTCTGGGTCAGCTGTTTTTGCACTTAACAGTAACAAAGTTGCACAGATCAGTCCTCCCTCCAAATCATTGAGTGACCCACCAAATTTAAGCACACATATGATAATCTCAGAGGAAGATGGGAGCAGCTTTGGCTATGACCATTCAAGTGGGATACTCTGGAGGAGCAGGAGGTGTACAGGTCCACTCAGGGGTTTCCTCATCTGCTGGTTATAAGGGAATTTGAACAGGAGAGGAGGATTAGAAGCAGGACCAAAAGACACATGGAAAAGGAGCTTCTAATTGCTCCCATGCCATTTTCACAAACTGAAGCAGTATGAGGGGATGCTATTTTGGGGGACCCCATGTGTCTCTTGGGAAATACATGGTATTCCTTAGTAGGCCCAATAACACCTACCTGAGATTGGTTTCAGGTTGGAGAAATGATGCAGGAGCAGCATCTGAAGTCCCTGCCCCATTGCTCTATTCCCATGTTATAGTGAATGCACATACTGCTTGCATGTACATACATACATCTGTTTGTTTGTTTTAATACCTGTTCCTTTTATTTTAACGCAAATTTTTACAAAGTAAACTTCCTGGTATTGTTATACAGGTTTCCTTTTTCCTTACCCTCCCTTCTCTCCCCTAATCTTCTTCTGTCATTGCTTCAGCCACGGGCACAAGGTCCAAAGTTTCCAGTTAATATCCTTCTTGGCTTCTTCCTCCATGATCCAGTCAAAATAAGGTGAACACTTCTTATAAATCGAACTCTTCTTTTCCTCCCAGGTCTTCTCTTCAGTAAATAAAGCCACAATATCTGATTGTACACATTCAAAGAGATAATTGTTCCAATTCTCCATAGTCCATTTGTTCTCGTTTTTCCATCCCAATACTATCACAGCTTTCCTGGCTAATACCATAGCTTTGAGAACCTCTTGATATTTACTCTCTATTTTCTCAGTCTTTAGGGTACCCAGTGTCATTAGATTGTTATCTATTGGTATTGATACCCCTGTCTTATCTTTTATCCTATCCAATACTTTCTTCCAAAATGTCTGCACTCAAGCGCATTCCGACCACATATGCAAATACCAGCCTTTAGCCTGGTTACAGTGCCAACAGTTCGAACTCATCCCCTGTACCATATTGGCTAATTGGGCTGGTGTCCTGTACCATTTTGTGAAATATTTCAGCTCCATTTCTCTAAACTTATCCATTTTAATCTTTTTCACCCCTGCCATTAATTTTTTTCAAGTTATTTCTGAGGTCGGCCCTTCTCTATGCCATTTCTCCTGAAGACTTTTAATTATTGAGTCCTCGTTGGTGGTCATTATTTTATATATCTTACCAACTAGCCCTTTACTTGTCTTCCTCTTCTCTTTATACAATAGTTCTGCAATTTCCTCCAAGCACCTTCCCCTCTTTTGCTGTTGCTTTCTTATTACACTATATAATCCCGTCAGTTTCAACCAATATTGTTTTCCTATTGTCTCTATTATCGTTTACAGGGGTTTAAGTTGACCTCCTTCATCATACATGTCCCTTACTCTAGTAAAGCCTTTTTCTTTAAGTACTTCCCACCAATGTGGGTCATTAGCTTCCTCATATATACTTTCTATTGGTGCCCAATCGGAAGGTTTACTTAACCAAATCGGTTGCCATTTCTTCCAAACCTTAAGTACCGTTTTCCTAGGCCCCCTTGCTTTGACATATTCCTTGTTCACCTCTCTTGTAAAAATACCAAACCTCCCTACTCCCTGGTTTAGCTCATTTTCCAATCTAACCAGTTTCTGGTCTACATCCTGTTCTATATCTATAAGTGCTTTAATATTGAAGGCTTCATAATAATTTATTATGTTAGGTATACCCCACCCCATTACGTTCTGCGGGTTATATATGAACTTCTGTTGAACTCTGGATTTTTTACTTCCAAAAATCCACTCTCAAATTGCCCCATTCCATTTTTCTAGCTGTTTTATATTCAACTCTATTGGGAGTGTTTGGAATAAGTACATCATTTTTGAGATTAAAAACATCTTAACCACTCTAATTTTATTTGAAATACTCAAGTTCTTATTGGCCCATCTTATCATGTCCTTACTAATCTTCTTCCAAACCTTTTTAAAGTTCCCTTCTCCTGTTTTACTCAAATTTTTCCAAATCTCGATCCCTAAATATTTTATTTTCTTTACTCCCAGCCCCATTCCTGCCATCCTTGCTATTTCTCTCCTCGCATACATCTGTTTGTAAGAGAGAGCCACTACACAATCGCTTTACAAATGAAACCAGGTACCAGGACCTGGATAAATGTGGGGTTTAAGTCACGTGTTCAGCTGTACATGGATGGAACATGAGAAATGCTCAATGCACATATATAGAAAAGACAAGTGTAAACTCTACACAAATTGTACATGTATGTAACTTGTGAACAGGGCACGTATGTACTGTGGCTTTGATACTAATTAAGTGCCAGACATAAACAAACAGAGGAAAACTATCAGCTCACGAGTGGTTATGTTACATTTGACACAGCTCGACCAAACCTGTGTACTCTACAACTTTTAAAAAGAGGCACACACATGATGGGAGTGGGATAAAATCAGCTGCAGGTTTATGTTTTAAAAAATTCTCAAAATGTCTCATTTGAAATTTGGATAAAACTTTGCTAACTGTTTCTTTTATCTTCAGCGTTTCCTTCATTGTTTGCATTGACCAGAGAAAAGCAAACATACTTTATTGGATGCACAGGGTTCTCTTGAAATCTGAAGAGAATTTCATGCTACTGCTGGTACTTTGCTTGAATAACCTTTTCCTAGTGTAAACACTTGGGATTGTTTACTCAGACTAAACATCAGCCAATGCTAAATGCATTTAAAGCAAGACATGTAGTGAACCAAACTGACAGCACCAATTTTTGTCACTACAAAAACAAAAAAGTTTAAGCTGCAGAAGGAAAACAACTTGCCCCAAACATTCACTTATATTCCAAACAAGGCTATGTGTCATTTCATTACTATTTGGCTGTACTGCATAATTAAGGAAACTGGTATTATGTATGCCTTTTTGAAAATCCCAGTTTTCATTTCAAAAAACAAGTTTCTTGTCCTTAAGTCTACAGAAGTACATGAGGCAAAAAGGACAATGGTTGAAGTGTCTTGCACTGTGTTGTGCCTCTTCTCATGAGTAGCAGAGTAGAAGAAATTATGCAAGACAATCCATTATATGCACTGTTGCTTAATTTGCAGAACAGATATGGGTAACAGAATCAAATGTTGAATTTTAATTTCTCTTTGATTTATAGACTACACATCTGTTATTCTTGTTTTCTTAAAGTGACACTATCTCTTTTTATTCTTCCATAGTGACTACAAACAAACTGAGGTCGTGTTGACCAAAAGGGATGCTCTATGCTCCTGGTACAGTTTAACATGGAACTGGAAGGATATAAAATAACACCATAGCAAAAAAGATACTATGTTTAGTGAGATTTTATGAGGCTTTCCCACCATTTTGTCTTGGTCACTCATGTTGAGCTACAGTTCTTGAAAATGAATGACCCAGTATAATCAGAGTTAATGTATGAACAGTTTAACTCCTGCAGGTGAAAGGTGAATAAGCATCATTGCCAGAACCACAGAAAGCACTGCAGTAGCTGACAGAATGCACTTTCCCATTTAGTGGTCACTTTAGTACAAAATATACTGTAGAGCTTTAAGTAGTAGTAACAAAGGCTGTCAGTGAATCCACCCAAAAAAATGGTGTTTTTTTTCCCAAAATTTTTTATTGGATTAGATTATAATATTATTCAAAACATACATTACCCCCTTATAGATATTTTTCTAACCCCCTCCCTTTCCTCCCCCCTTTTTGTTGACTTCCAACAGTTTTCCAACCCTAAGTCTATCTTATTATTTAATTACGTAATATCTCATATATCCTATTATACACACATTTAATACTCTTTTCTCTAAGCTTATTTAATCTCTACTAAAAATACTCTATAATATAAATTTCCCTTTGGATGCCTCAATTAAACCACATATCCTACATAAAATAATACTGGCATAATAATATATATTAGCAATCAAGATATTAAAAGATATAACATTGTATTCATTTTACTTTCCAATCACCTATGTTCTTTGCTTTCCACCATCATCCTAACTCTAATATTAGCTTAGACTCTAATACTCTATTACTCATCCATCTTTTACTATTTTTGTTCTAGGCTTCTTTTAAATCTATAAGGTAATTGTTATATTCAAATATCTCTTCCATACACTTTACTTAAACTATATATTGTAAATAATATCTAAGTATCTTAATCTTATATATCCATAGTGAAACATCCATTATTTAGTACTCTATAGTTTTTGATTTTATCATAACTCCATTAATAGCTTAGATTTTTATAATTAAATTCCCCCCTCGGTAAAGTCACTTCTCTCTTCTTCTGTTACATTTCAATAATTCTCGAACTGCCACAGTTCTCCTTTCACGTCCCATTTTTTTTCTAAATATTGTTTCAATTTCTCCCAGTCTGCATTATACTGTCCTGGATCAAGATCTTTAAGTTTTCTGGTCATTTTATCCATCTCAGCCATGTACAACAATTTATACATCCAATCTTCTATAGTTGGTATTTCTTGTACTTTCCACTTCTGCGCATACAAGAGTCTCGCTGCTGTAATCATGTAAAATAACAATGTTCTATACAGTGTTGGAATACCTTCCATTCCCAAGTTCAGTAGCAACAATTCTGGGTTCTTATTTATTTGGGTTTGCAAAACCTCATTAATTACTTCAATTATATCTCCCCAGTATTGCTTCGCTACCTCACAAGTCCACCACATATGATATAGTGATCCTTCATGTTTTTTTACATTTCCAGCATTTATTTGACATGTTAATATTTCCTAATGCAATTTTCTTTGGTGTCAAATACCAACGATAAATCATTTTGTAGACATTCTCTTTAATACTTGTACAAGCCGTAGTCTTCAGAGTCGTTAGTACAAAATATACTGTAGAGCTTTAAGTAGTAGTAACAAAGGCTGTCAGTGAATCCACCCAGAGGGTCTGATCAAGGAGTCTAGCAGGAATGTGGGCAAGGCATAGGAGGAGAAGCCAAGATTCACCAGAGTGGCTGTTGGAGTGGTGTGAGACAGATCTCGAAGATGGGGAGGCCCACAAGGATCAGTACTGGGGTCTGGACTATTTAATTTGTTCCTAAATGATCCGAAACTGGGGGTGAACAACACTGTAGTACTCAAGTTTGCAAATGACAGAGCCTGGGTTAAAGAACAATGATATCACTCAATGTAGTGATCAATAGGATCACCAGGAGCAGCATCAAGGGGATGCTTTGGATTTGTTGGTGCCAACGGTGCTTTGCCAGGGCAGGTGTCACAGTCCTCCAGATGTTCTAGTTGTCCAACTTGGGGAGAATTATTGGTACACATGGCAGGAATTGGCCTTGAGGCATTCCATATTGGTCAGCCTGGAACACCTCCATTGGCTCTTTCCTCAGGTGCACCTTCTGTGGGTGGACTTGCTCAAATGGCATTTTTGGCATGGGGCTTCTTGCCTGGACAGGGTGGACTTGGCTGGGCAGAGGTTGGTCAGGGCAATGGGAAAGTTTTGGAATCAGATTCCTTACCTGTATGTATCGTTTCAGCTGGACACTCTATACCACCCAGATGGTGGCCACTTGTCCAGCTGGGGGTAGGGCATCCAGTTGCAGGACATTTGGGATGGCCTACAGGGTCATCCACACAAGGGTGTCTGCCCACATAGTATCCCATTAGCTGCCATGGTTCCTCCCTCAGCTGGTGGTCTGAGGGGGCAGGGTGATTCATCAGCTGGCAGGCGGGTCAGCCAATGTTTGGATCCAACCCCTATGCAATGCCCTATGCAACCCCTATGCAAGTGTTCACTGTGCCCTCACCCCATCCCCACCCATCAGCACTGGGCCTGCAAAGCATCAACCCACTGTGCTGCAGCAGTGAAGAAAGGCAGACTATTTGCTGGGAATTCTTAGGAAAGGAACTGAAAGTAAAATGGCCAATAATGTATTGTCCCAGTTCAGATCTATAGTGCAGCCTCATTTGGAATAGTGTGTGTAGTTCTGATTGTCAGACTGTGGCTAAATAATGTCCTTCCTACAGGTTCCCTTTACAAGCAAACAAGAGTCCATTGTTTGAATAAGGAAACTTTACTGCAGAAATGGTTCATTATAGTCCACTGTCCTGAATAGGAGACTCAGGATGGTACAAGATCATTGTTACCAATGAAGGGCAAAGCATGAGGTACAAAGTAACAGTTCCCAGCTGAACCAGCCTCCCCCCACAGTTCTCAAAACAACATCTTTCAGTCTTGGGAAGCTGGGCTCTCTCAAGGCCAATCCTGGGTGGAACGGTGTTAGACAAAACAATCTCGTCCGGTGAGAAATCTGCTTGAGAACTGGTGCACCTGTGGGGAAAGCACTTAAACACTAGAAGCATTAGAAAATGGAGTCAGTACAGCTCATATATACACTGGACCTGACACTGATCACTATCTCAAAAAGGACATTTCAGAGCTTCAAAAAGTACAAAAGAGAGCAACCAAGATGATTTGCAATTTGCAGCACCTTTCGTATGAGAAAAGGCTGAAGAGTCAGGGACTTTTCAGTTTAGAGAAAAAACAGTTAAGGTAGAAACATGATAATGGTTTATAAAATTATGCACAGGGTAGAGAGAGTAGATAGAACGTTTTCTCCCTCTCCCAAAATACTGGAAAGAGGCTCATGATTAGAGATGGGCAAGGTCCAGAAAACAGACCAAAATTCTGCGCGGTCCACCCCAGTTCATAGTTTGCGAACACACAGGTTGTGGACGCACCTTTTTCATGAATTTTGCTCTATCTGAGCCAGTTAGTCCATTGACAGTGAGTCCAGACATCCTGGCATCGATCTACCAATTCCCTGGGCAATGGAGAGCACGTCTGCAGATGTTTTGCATTCCTTAAAAACTTAATAGTCAGCTTTGCCTGCCAAGCAAAGAGCTTCCATTTTGCAAGGGAGGGTGGGAATGTTCTGTAGCCAATCTTAGCCCTGAAAACTTTGATAGGCAGCTCTGCCTGCCAAACAAAGAGCCCCTGGTCTGCAAGGGAGGGTGGGACATTGTGTAGCCAGTATGCTAGTAAGGAGCAAGGATTATTTCCTTAGGCAATGTGTGGGGAGGAGTCTGTGTGGTGAGTGAGGGGGCTCTTCCCCCACCTTTTTCTGTTTGATTTTGCATCATTGCAACTTTTTGGTACTACTAGCCAATGCAAGTCAATTGGCACTTGACTCCAGTATCCATTGGAGGTTTCCTGGGGGTGTCTGGTTTAGGGGTCTGTAACTTGGACGTCTGAAATGCAGTCTTGACCAAACTTGGAGGGTGGCTGGAGGAGAGGCTGCTGAAGATTCTTTCCAAGTTTGGGCTCTCTGGGTGTTAAGGTGACAGAGCCAGGACCCCCAGAAGTGACAAATCACAAACTGACAAACCGGTTCGCAAACTGGGCAGGTCCATTAAAGTTCATGGTCAGTGGTCCGTGAAAATCAATGGACCACAAACTGGCAGTCCATGTGGTTTCCCCAGTCCGTGCCCACCTCTACTCATGATGGATAAATAGAAATATTTATTTTATATAACAAGTGGTTAAGATGTTGAATATACTATCAGAGGATGTAGTTGACTGATAGCCACAGCCACAGTCAGCTTTAAAAGAGGTTTAGACAGATTCATGAAGGAGAGCTATATCAGGGCTTATCAGCCTTGGTGACTAAAGGGAACCTCCACATTTAGAGGCAGTAAATCTCTGAATACCAGTGCCAGGAGGCAACATCAGGCAAAGGCCTCAGCCTCTATGCCCTGTTGTTGGACCTTCATAGTAGCTGGTTGACCATTGTGTGAGACAGGATGCTGGACTAGGTGGACTACTCTTGTGGTCCAGCAGGGCTCTTATGACTCTTGAGTCTTATGACTCAATAGACATGTGATTTAGTTACTAGTGTTGCACTAATGCAACAGAGCAGACAATCATTTTACACTATCAAGTCATGCAGAAATGGGTGGAAGGAGTGGTCCAGATGAGACAGCTAAAAACTATACCTGGCATGTAAAGTGAAAATTCATCTATTTAAGATATTTGTAAACCACTTTCCCCTATCAAATAATACTATTTTATATGCTAGCTATGCCCTGATATGGATAGGCCAGGAGATCCTGATCTCAGAAGCTAAGCAGCGTTGGCCTTTGTTATGACCCTTGCTTTCTCTTGGGTAGATTTTGCCTTTAATCTTTCCCTTACACTCTCTGGGTAGATTGCTGCCACCAAGAATATTATATTCCAAGGTATTTTATTTAAATTTTCCCTTTTGTAACGTCCCTAAGTGTCAGGCTCCTTCGTGGTTCTATGTGGCCCTGAGGATAGGAATGGGATATAGCAATGACAGCCACTCTGGAATATAACAAACAAAATAAACTTTTATTTTGTCAAGAAGCGTATCGGTTTCATAAAAGTAGTTCTCGGTTCTTAAAGTTACTTCATTTAAACTCATTCACACAGATCTCTTCTAAAGCTTCACATACAGTTAGCCTCTTTCTCTAACTCAATATTTCTTACAAACATGCTTAAAGTTACTCAGGCTGCACACAGCTTGCCTGCTTTCTCTGACTGAGTGTTCTTTCACAAACATGCTCAGTTCAGGTTCCATACAGGTTATGTTTCTCTCATTAATATTGCAACATACTCAGGCAGCACACAGCTAGCCTGCTTTCTTCTGACTGACTATTTTGCTCTCCACTCTTAGTCTCAAACTGCATTCACTCCGCCCACACTCTGTCATCAACCAATCATATCACTCACTCATCCCTCTCTCACCCCCCCCCACTCTTCACCTATCTCACACCAAGCATTTAAAGATACATGCACACATTTACTTGAAATCATTACAGCCTTGGTTAGTAATTGGATGGGAGACCTCCATCAAAAATCAATGTTGCAGAAGCGGCAATGGCTAACCACCTCTGTTAGTCTCTTGCCATGAAAACCCCATCAGGGGTCGCCATAAGTCCATTCTGACTTGAGAGAAGGATTTCATTTTTTCATATGATAGCTAAGTTATAAACAATACATTTTATGTTGTTAAATCAATTAAATAAGTTTAGGTTTGATAGGAAAATAAGTATTGTATATATTTCAACCCCCCCCCCCCCAATTTTTGTTTGGTCTATTGCTGTAAGAGATTAATATTAATGGAGTGGGTTGCAGCTAGACCACGGGTAAAAGGTTTCCATAATGCTTGTCACATCTCTTTCTCATTTTTATCCCACACTTCTTTCAAGGAGCTCAGGGTGACTTACCCAGTTCTTTTCTCCTTGCTTTATCCCCATCAACAATACTGTAGAATAGGTTAGGCTGTGAGAAACGGAATGAACCAATGACATCCAGTGAGGTTAATGACATTTGAACTCTGGTTTCCTCATCCTTTTCTGACATGTCATACAAGCTACTCCACTCTTGATCCACTTCTGATTGACATCCTAGGTAGGTCACTCACTATTCAGCAAATGTATATAATTGCAACCTATGTGACAATAGAAAACCAGAATTGGTCCACTTGTTTGTTCCTGTGTTGCAACAAATCTTTCCTTAACTGTAATTTTAAAAATGACTTTGAGACTGAAAATGCCATTATTATGTATCTGACCACACGGAACAAAAAATTAAATGTCTGAGGGTTGGCTGTGGTCAGAAGAACACCCACATGCTGCCAGAAGATCACATACCACCAATGTGAATGAACAAGAAATTTCAGTCATCACTATTAGATCTTTGTTTTTCCATGAACAGAAAGTGTATTGAACAAAAATAAAACACACTAAGGTTACTATACTGTGTATTATGCAGTATGGTTTGTTCACTTGTGGATTGTTTTCTAACAGCTCTCTCAGTGAAGGGAAGTCTTTTCAAACTAAATAGTTATATTAAATGCACGATGAATGAATTCAGAACAAGACTTCATATGGTTAAACTGATACACCTAGAAATCAAGAGTTTTATTGCCTCCTTTCTCTTTCAAAATTTTTCTGCTTCACTCAATTATGCAGGTCAGTGACAGTTTTAGGCTGCAATTTGATAGCAGGAAGTCATATTAAACTGAATGGTTGTTACTCTAAATGATGTTATGTATTACTTGTTACTTGCGCAGGAGATACAGAATAGTGACCTAAATCAAGATTATTGAGCTCTGAGGCCACATCAGAATACTTATAATGACTAAGGCCTTTTCCATATGGGGAACAGGCTTGTGTGATTTCCCTGTTGTTGCTATGGCTGCAGATGCAGTGCTGCAACAGTTTTCTACATGGCAGGTTTCCCCATAGTTTCCCTAGCACAGTCCCTTGGAAGCAGTCATTATCCCTTCCCTGGGCTTCCAAGGCTTTTTCCTTTTTTAAAAAATGGTAATTGAATATAATTATATTAATATGCTATTATGACAATGGGTGTACCATGTTCTCTAAATTTCCGACTTTCATTGTTATAAAGGTACATCTTCTCTTTGTAGAGATGTCTTTCCCTTTATATCTCAGCCATGAAAGCAGCTAGAGACTTGCTTTTTAAACAACGGGACCTGAGAATTCAGAGAACTTAGTATACATGTTATAATGGTATATTATTGATATGACAACATTCAATTGCTGAACGTCCAATATTCATTTTTTTAAAAAGCCCCTGGTGGAGTGGGGAATGGCTGAGGTGGAGACAGTTTCAGGGAATATTTTCCCATGTGAGTGGGAAAATCTGAGCTTTCCCACCCACATGGTAGCCATCCAGACTTTACTGTGATATTTTACAAAACTTCTCAGCAAAATAGATTGAAGAAAGATCAGAGAAAAGTTGGGGAAACCCTCAGAGGTATACAAATGCACTACACTAATGTGGGGAAGCAGGAAAAAAACTGCATCTAACCCAGGGGAAATAGCCCATGTGGAAATTCCCTTAAAGAGCTACCATTAATTAGCTTATTTTAGATTTACATCATTCATATAAAATATGAGAACAGTTATCCACCCACAGACAACCTATCTACTACATTTCTGTCCGAACCCTCCTTCAAGGATCTCAGGGAAGCAAACATAATTGATCAGCAATATGAAAGTCAATGTGGGTTACAGTGTTGGACTAGTATCTGAGGAACCAAGGTTCAGATCCTCATATTGCCATGGAAACTCACTGAGTGATTGTTCTAGTCACTTTTTCTCAGGATGGAATTAGAAGAGATGGAGTTCCTGGGTTCACCCTAGGGACAAACCACCATTTTAAAGACATAGGGCCAAGCTACAAGTGATGAATGACACTTGAAAAGCAAGTGGATTGAGTGGAGTGCAAGTGAACCGGGAGAAATACACTTGCCGTTCAAGTGTCATTCGTCACTTGTAGCTTCGCCCTAAGTTTCCATTCAGGAACTCCTTTAAACTAAACCATGAGGACCCAATTCTGGTCAGAAACACCAAGGCAAGGGGGGAGCAGAGGATCCTGACTTTCCTCTCGTGCAGTTTTTCTGACTTGAAATGGCATTGGAGGGTGTGCAGGCAAATAATGCCCCTCCCTGACAGTGTTTTGGGTCAGAAAAAAGGCACATGGAGTAGGCAGGATCCACTACTTCCGCCTCCCATGCTTTGATAGTCCTGACAACAACTGGGCCCCTGCAGCACAGTTTACAAGCATTCCTGGATGGGAATTCACTCTTTAGAATCCCAGGGGCAAGTCTGGGTCCACCTGTCTCATCTAGTTTAGTCCTCCTCAGCCTAAGTTAACTGATAGGGGGTTTTGTTGTGAAGATAAAATGGAGTGGAGGGGAATGACATAGTAAGATAGTTTAGGTACCCACTGGGGAGAAAAACAGGGTATAAATAATTAAGTGAAGCAAGCTCCACAGGCTTGGTTAAATCTGACAGGAAACCTAATTATGTTACTCTGGAATAAGTGACTTGCAGTTTTCAGTACATATGATAGGATTCTGTGAATTTGTATTAATATAGTAGAGCATAATTTGTTACCACAGGCACAGTAAATATTTCAGTATAAGTGTTGGTTTGCAAAGTATTTGTAATTGCTCAGATATGCATAATATGTGAATATCTGTGAGTGCAGCACAGTGTTTAGGGTTCCCAAACATTCTCCATAACTATTAATATATTGCAAAGCTAGTGAGTGATGGGCCATTCTAAGCACATGCAATGGTTAATTTTATTAACTTTGAGCCATATAATACAAGGGAGGGGTATAAATGAGTGTTACAGTACAAAATAAGATCAATTTTTAATTGGAAGAAGAACATCTGCACCCACTCAAGTTAGGATCCCCCCCCCCCAAATTTACAATAGTTAATACTCAGTTTTCATGTCACAGCTGAACAAGAGTTGGAATCAGGGAGACTCTCCCATCTCCCTAATGGCAATATGTTGAATAAAATACTTTAACACAAGGAGAATTGTGCTTTAGTTTAGGGTATTGGCTACTATCACAGAAAGGATACCAGACAGGAAGGTTCACAGTCTTTTCTGGTGTGGCAGTAATTACAAAATGATTCCCACAGTAACATTCCTGAGTTGTGTCAGGCGTCGTGCGGGTGCTAATGGCTGCTTCTTCACTTTGTATTTTCCATCTGCATTTGGATATCATGGAAATTAGGACCAGCTGAGACTGTGGTTACTCCAGTACCAACAGCTGGCCGACCAAGAAGGATATGAAAAAGCAGCAGACTGTGCAATGAATAAAGATGTACCACAGTGTAACACTTACCTTTGTTATAATTTACCACCTGCTGTTAGATAACATACCCAGGAAACAGTAAAGAGAGCAAGGAAAGACTTTTTCTCAGTACCTTATTTCATCCTGTCAGGATAAAATTATATTATATCATCCAGTATAGTAATGATTTGTATATTAATGATTAGTGATTTGTATGTGGCAGTCAGAAAGGCAACATTCATGCTACTTTCTTCAGTACAAGAGAAAGGCTTGCGGGGGTGGTGCGGTGCTGAGGCACAGAGAAGGGTTGCTGGTTTTCCTGAGTTGATGGCTGATCTGAGACCTGAACTGAATTCATTCATGTTCAGAGTGCCCCACTCATAGCAAATATGGTGAAATGGCTGAAAAATAATGAATTGAAATTGAACCCAGACAAGACTGAAGTGATGCTTGTTGGGAAGGCAGAGATCTTGAAAAACTACTATCCACTTTCGATGGAGTTCGTCTGACCCTCGCAGCCTTAGGGGTTATACTGGATCCAGCATTACTACTAGAAAAACAAGTTAAGGCAGCAGCAAAAAAATGCTTACTACTATCTCACTGTAGCCTGGAAGATGGCTTCTTACTCCGACCTGGCCACCTGGATCCATGCTATGGTAACGTCAAAACTTGACTATTGTAATGCATTATACATTGGTCTCCTATCTAAGTTTAACTAGGAGGCTCCAATTAGTGCAAAATGCTGAGGCTTGACTGTTAGCAGGAGTGAGCAGGAGCGTGAACATCGCTCCCATCCTACAGTCACTCTGTTGGCTACCTATCAGTTACTATGCTCAATTCAAGTTATCGGTTATTACATACAAAGCTCTTCATGGCCTTGACCCAGCATACTTATGGGACCACTTCCCTCCCTATGTCCCTCCACGGCAGCTTTGCTCATCTGAACAGGGTCTCTTGCAGGTACCGGCCTGCACATGGGCAAAATCAACAGCAGCCTGCACACAGGCTTTCTCTGTGGTGGCCCCCACCCTATGGTATGGTCTGCCTGAGGAGGTCAGGAGTAGACATGGGCACGATCTGAATTACGATTTCAACGCCCCCCCCCCCGATTTTGGTGTTTGCACCATCGTGACTCAGCTAATCGGTTCCGTCCACGGCAACAGATCCAGCAGTCGGGGGGTTGCTTGTTCGGACTTGATCGGATGTATTGGTTTCTGTTTGGAATTGCAGACACTCTGGCGCCAGTAATTTATACCTGGGGCAATGGAGCCAGGGGAATGAGCTGTGTTTGCCCTCCTTGTGTCACCCTCGAAACACGAATGGAAGCCCAGCTTTCCTTGATTAGCAGGCTTCCTTCCAACCACGGAGCAGCAACCCAGGGAAGGGGGTGTTCTGAAGCCATGGGCACAAAGGAAAGGCAAAAGGCAGCATGGGAGGCTGGGAGGCCGCCTGTGCCGTTCGTCTTTCCCCAGGACAAGAGGCACGTGGGCAAGCCAGCCGCCCCTTGTCTTGCAGGGCAGGTGAACGGCGTGGGCAGCCGCCGAGCCACTCACGCTGCCGCCAGCTACGCAGCGCACTGGAACAGCCAGCTTGCTGCGTGGGCGGGGGAGCGACCCAGGAGCACGTGTGTATGCGCACGCAAGAGCCTGACTACGGTTACCCTGGGCGCTGGCAACCATAGATCCGGCCCTGGGAATGTCCCCTCCCTGAGGGGAGGTGGCTGATTGCCGGGTTAAAAACTCCCCCCCTCTACTCTAAGTGTGTGTGTGTGTGTGTGTGTGTGTGTGTGTGTGTGTGTGTGTGTGTGTGTGTGTGTGTGTGTGAATGTCCCCTCCCTCCCTGAAGGGAGGCAGCTCATCGCCGCCTCCCCCTGCACGCCGGGCCTGGCAGCTGCTGCCACCAACCACCATTCCTATATCGCTGGAAACAGCGGGGTGCCCTCCCACTTTGGCCTTCCTGATTCTGGATCAGAAATGGGACTTGATCGGTTAGAATTGGTGGCCTGGGTTCGGCAGCGGCCCGGATCCACGAACGGCTTAATTGGTATTTTTTTTTTTTGGATTGTGCCCATCTCTAGTCAGGAGACCCCCCCCCCCCCACTCTCCTGGCTTTCTGCAAATTATGTAAAGCTGAATTATTCAAAAATGCTTTTTACTGAGATCGAAGGGAAGTATTATGGGGAGGGATCTCAAATGCTTCGCTAATGAATTAGGGACCATAGACTTCACCACTACGATGCCTTGCATATTTTCTTTTGGTCAAATATGTATTCTTATATTACCTGTACTTCATGTTTATCTAATGTCAGTCCTAGAATTATGTTCTGTTTCAGCAATTCCTCAACTCTGTATTGGATCCTTGCTAATGCTACGTCTTTGTAAAATCCTATGACATTGTTGTTGAAATGTCCTCAACACTGTATGGAAATGTCCTTGATACTGTATTGAAATGTTCCTGATACTGATTGTACTAATCTCACGCTATGTAATCCACCTTGAGTCTCAGTGAGAAAGGCGGACTATAAATGACATAAATAAAAAATAAAATAAAATATACAGATCAGTTACTGCAGGCAATGAAGGCAATGCGTGTTGGTAGAAATACTTAGACAATTTGTGGAGAGAGAGAGAGAGAGAGAGAGAGGATGTTTTCATGCTTTTTGTCAGTTTGAAACTTTTTAAAAATGTGAAATAAAGGATGCAGGCTGGCAGATTTCTCCCCAAATTCTAAAAAAGGAGAAAGCCCCACTGTACTTCACTGTTCCTATTTTTAATACTGTGATTACTAAAGCAGCACTGCATTTGGCAATATAGTGGTAAGATTGTTAAGAAAATGCATTTTTCACCATGTTGTGACAAGCAGGATTACATCTGGCTGCATTAATAAAGGGGGGGGCAATGGAACTTGTTATATCTGCATTCTACATGTATCCAAGCAATAATTACAGTGATTGGGGGCAAGTTACTCTGATGGCTGAATAACAGACGGCAACAGCTACAAGATGGTCTAAGAATTCAGTAGGTTTTTCCCCCAGAGTTTCAAATGTATTGCTGTACATTGGGCAAACACATTACACTCAGATCTCATTTCTGAGCATTGTAGGGCTCAAGCTATTGATTTTGTGATTAACTCTTATCAAGGAAAGAAGACCCTTTGAAGGTGCATAGCATAAAAATTCTACTTACTGAACAAATTTGAAATGTGAGAGAACATTTCAAAGTTCAAATGTTAATGTATAAATTTTGAAATATGTCATATTTTGCTTTTGAAAATTGTATGTCAGAGATTCTTAAAACTAAATCTCATTGAGGAATTCCAAGGGAATGTTAAACATCATTGTCCCAATTTGTGGTTGTTTATATTGTTTTTCTAAACCCTGCAATGTCCTGTTTTATTAGTTCAATCCTCAACACAGTTACATTTGGGTTGCCAAGAAAGGCACTGTTCTCAGATATCATCCAAGTGGAAGATGAACTCTTGGGTCATCTCACTTGCAAAAGATTGGAGGTGAACATTAGTAGTGCCAAGGTTTTGAGCCTAAAGAATGTAGACTTATACAGCATTACTTGCCATTAGGTTTGCCAACTTCCAGGTAGAGATATCATGGAGGCCTGGAGATAATCTGGAATTATAATTGATCTCTAGACTACAGAGATCAGTTCCCTTGGAGAAAATGGCTGCTTTGAAGAGTGAGCTCTATGGCACCATGCTGTACTGAGGTCCTTCCCCTCTCCAAACCTTGCCCTCACTTGTGTCCCCCTAATTAATTTCTGCTTTACTTTGAAGTTTTGATAAATACATTAAGTCGTAGACAAATATTAGGGGTGTGCAGCAAAAAAAATTGGCATAATTTGGATGTGGATGTCAGGAATACCATAACTATTTGTTATTCCTGATATCTGGGTCATATTCAGTTTATTAGAGAATTCTGAATATACTTGGCCATTATTCCCTATGGGGGAAACTATCTCGGCGTCTTGGGGGAATTTTCAATAGTTTGAGTTAAGGATATGCACTGCAATTTTTAAAAAAATTCTATTTCATAATTTAAGAAAGGGAAGGTGTATTACATAGTCACCCAGGCTAGTAGCCATTGACAGGCCTATCCTCCATGAACCTAGAACCCTTTTTGAGCTGTCTGTGACTGTTGCCATCAGTTACTACATCCTCTGGCAGTGAATGCTACATCTTAATCACTAATTGTACAAAGAAGTATTTCCTTTTGTCTGTCCTGAATCTGCTGCCCGCCAGCTTTATTGGATACTATTGAGCTAGTATTTTGGGAGTGGGAGGAAAAACGTCTCTCTGTCTATTCTTTCAACCTTGTGCATAATTTTATAAACTTCTATCATACCCCACTTTAGTAATCTCTATTCTAAACTGAAAAGTTCCAGACTCTCCAGCCTTCAAAGGTAAGGTGTTCCAACTCCAAATCATCTCTGCAAATCAGCACTCTGCTGGTTTGAATCCCACCACAGCCATGAGCTCAGCAGGTGGCCTTGGTAGGCCACTCCACTCAGACCCAGCTCCCCAGCTGTATTGTGGGGATAATAATAACATTGTCTTTGTTCACTGCTTTGAGTGGCCACTAATCTGTCTAGAAGAGTGGTGTATAAGCACACTGTTGTAGTTATTTGTTGCCCTCTTCTGCACTTTTTCTAGCTCTACACTTGAAAAAGTATCCTTTTTGATATATGGTGACCAGAACTGCACACAGTATTTCAAATGAGGCTGCACCATAGATCTATATGGAGCAATATAATATTGGCCATTTATTTTCAATCCTTTTCCTAATAATCCACACCATATATATTGCCTTTTTCATTGCTGTGTAAATAACAATAGGGCTCCTCCAGAAACCAATACTCTGCTAACAAATGGAAGCAACCCCCCTGGAGGTATAACCAAATATCTTGTCAATTTATAAACACTCTTTCTCTTTTTCACTGCTGTGGCACGCTGAGTTGACATTTTTATTGAATTATCCACTATGACCCCAAGGTCTCTTTCCCACTCATTCTATTAGCATATACTTGAAGCTGGGATTTTTTGGTCCCAATGTGCATCAGCTTATATTTGCATACATTGAATGTCATTTGCCGCATAGTTGCCCACTCAGCCAATTTGTGGAGATCCTCCTGGTGCTCTTCAGTCAGCCTTAGCTTTCACCATCCTGAATAGTTTTGCATCATCTGCAAACTTGACCAGTGGCTGCTATGCTGCTCACTCCCACTCACTCACTCATTTATTGGTTTTAAGAATGCTCAGAAATGTTGTTTTGTATCATAAAGACTTACCAGGTTTGATTCTACGGCCTCTTGAATAAGGCTTTAGTAAAACTTAGGCAAGTACTTATCAATTTACAATTTGTTCATGGAGGTGTGTGTGTGGGGGGGGTGGACTACACAGTCTCTCTTTGCAAATTTACCCAAACCTAAGCAATTAAAAACACATTACCCAAAATCAGGGAGGACTTCCAGCTTGGGATTATGGAGGTCTGAAGTGATCCAGGGAGCTGGACCATCTGAGGTGCTGTTTTTTGGCTGGTGCGGTGCCTTGACCACCCGCAGCCCCCTGATTTCAGGTAGAAATCGGGCAGGAATGCTTTGTGGCCCCAAGAGTGAGTGATCTCAGCAGGGGGGGGGGTTCTGAATAAAGGATTCTCTTTCTGCCTTGAGGTCCCCTTGTAGAAGGGTGGCTATTATCTCTGCAGCAGCTTTTGGAGTCATTTAATTGGCACAGGACCTTCGTACCCAAGCTTCAGAAACGGATTTAAAGTAGAATTGAACAAAAGAAACAGTGAGTACAACCCAAGAAGAACAAAAAAGGTAAAGATTGCTATCTCCCCTAACGGACTAGGTAATTAAACAAAGACCAAAGTATATTGAATTAAAGAGACAGATACCTAAAGCGGAGGAAGTAAGAAGTGATTGGAGTGGAAATTGTGACTTTTTGAATATAAGAGAGCTAAAAAGAGTGAAAAAGACGTTTTGTTTTGCATACCTGTGGTTTGAGAGATAACGACGTGGGGAAGGAGTGTGGGAAGTGGCTGGAAGATCGCAAGAAGTGGAGTACTTGTTAAAAGCAGCGAGCCGTGGCTAGAAGGGCAGGAAGTGTATTGGGGGAGCAACGGAAGGAGAACAGCGTGGGACAGAGAACCTGAGAGGAAGTGGAAACTCACCATTTTGAGTGTGGGAACGGTTGGAGACTTCACCATAGACTATATTATAGAGAAAAAACGCCGGACATTTTGAAGAAGGGAAATTCGCCATTTTGAGTAAGGGAAGGTTGTGAATTTTACCATAGACTGTACCATAGAGAAAAGACGCCTGACATTTTGAAAGGTATAAAAATTGGACTATTAATTTAAGATTTAATACGGGAGTTTAAAGTGACAGGTGAGAAAACGGAGTTGAGAAAGAGAGTGGATTCGTGGGGTGCCAAGGCAAGTCCAGCAATGGCAAAAAAAGATAAAGATAGAGACTGCCAGATGGCGATTGAAAGCTTGGACAAAAAAGTGACAGAGGGCAATAAAGAAATAAATGAAATTATACAAAAGACACAAGAGTTGGTACAGGAATCACAAAAGCAGATACAGGAGTCACAGCAAAATTTATTGAAGGATATTAAAGAGAATATAAAATCTGAAGTGGCAGAGTTGGCGAAAAATATTGATGAGATAAAAAAAGAGCTGCAAGTAACACAGCAGAAGGTACAGGAGGTGGAACTCAGAATGGATGGCATAAAAGCAGAAACATCAGCGTTAAGTGACAGGATGGTGGTGATGGAATGCAAAGCAACGGAAAAACAACTTCATTTTAGAGGCATTCCAAAGACAATGGCAGGATCAACCTTGAAGCAAATCAGTGAAATAATAGCAGAATTTCTAAATAAGGAAAAAGAAGAGGTGGCAGCCAGTCTGCATATAGCCTACAGAGTGAATTCAAGATATGCAGAGCAAAAGAATCTACCAAGAGATGTTATTGTCCAGCTAACTACAAAGAGAATGAAGGAGGAAATTATTAGAAAGCATTTTGAATCCCCGTTGGTACTTGAGGGAACAAGGGTAAGAATTATGAAGGAGTTACCGAGGAGAGTGTTGCAAGAGAGAAAGAAATACAGATATTTGACACAGAAACTGAAATCTATGAATATAAGATATAGATGGGAAATACCTGAAGGTTTGAGTTTTGAGTTCCAATCTGTGAGACAAGTGATTAAATCAAAACATGCAATGGAAGTGTTCCTGTTGGAGAACGAAAAGGACTTACCTAAAACAAGTAGACTTTAAATATGGAGTACAAATTAATATCATGGAATGTAAATGGACTTAATTCACCTTCAAAACGCAAGGCAATATTTCATTGGCTTATCCAACAAAGATGTAATTTAATTTGTTTACAAGAAACCCATATAAGAGACCAAGATAATAAGTATTTACAAAATAAGAAATTGGGAAAAGAATTTGTAGTGGCAACAAAGCAAAAGAAAAGAGGAATTGTAATTTATATAAAAGAAGAATTGCAACCAAAGCTGATTGTTGGTGACAGAGATGGTAGATATCTGGCGGTGGAATTTGAGTGCAATGGGAAAAAAACATTGATTTGGGGAATATATGCGCCTAATGGAGCAAAAGAACAATTTTTAATGAAATAATGACTCAGTTGGATCAAATGACATATTATCAAGTGATTGTGGCAGGGGATTTTAATGGTGTTGTGGACTTACAATTAGAGAAACAAACAAGTATGAGTAAGAATAAGATGGGAAAATTGCCAAAGTCATTTTTTGAACTTCAACAACAAGAAAGTTTAGAAGATATTTGGAGAAAGCATAACCCAAAGACTAAGCAATATACTTTTTTTTTCAGCAAGTCACCAATCACTGTCAAGAATAGATATGATTTGGGCATCCAAAGAATTAGCAGTGTGGACTAAGGAAACGGATATTTTGCCAAAAATTAGCTCAGATCATAACCCTATGGTGTGGAGATTTGGAATGAGAAGGAAGAAACTGAGATGGAGATTAAATGAAGATCTCCTGCTTAGTCAAGCAAATTTGGATGTTCTTAAAAAAGAGACTAAATGCTTTATTCAATACAATGTGGCTCAAGGTGTACCAATTCATAAAGTATGGGATACCTATAAGGCTGTTATTTAAGGAGTACTGATAGATTTAAATGCCAGAGATAAGAAGAATAAAGAATTGAAATGGAAGGAAATTCAAGAAAAGATAACGCAAAAAGAGCAACAATTAAAGAAAAGACCAGGTAAAAAGAAATTGCAACATGAGATTAGAATGTTACAGGAACAAATAAAAGTGATGGAAAACAAGGAGGTGGAATGGAAACTGAAGAGACTGAAACAAAAATCTTTTGAAGGAGCCAACAAACCTGGGAAATATCTAGCATGGCAGTTGAAGAAAAAGAGAGAGAAGAAAATAATAAGTAAAATTATAGAAGATGGAAAAGAGCTATTTGATCAAAATGCAATTGGGAGAGCATTTTATAAATATTATGCAAAATTATATCAGAAAAAACCTATTGACAAAAGGTTAATGGAGGAATTTTTTCATAAAATGAAATTGCCAGAGGTACCTAAGAAACTGAAAGACAATTTGAATGCTAAAATTACAGTAACAGAAATTATGGAGATGATACAAGCAACGAAAGTGGGAAAGGCGCCAGGACCAGATGGAATTACGGCTAAATTATACAAAGTATTGGCAGATGAATTAGTACAATTGATGCAAAAAGTAATGAACGCAATATTAGAAGGACAGGAAATACCGGAAACATGGAATGAAGCCAACATCTCACTGAAACCGAAAGAAGCACAGGATTTAACAAATGTTAAAAACTATAGACTGATATCTTTGACTAATAATGATTACAAGATTTTTGCAAAAATATTGGCTGAAAGACTTAAAGCCTGGTTGGTGGAGTTTATAGCAGAGGAACAAGCAGGTTTTCTGCCGGATAGACAAAAGACAATTTAAGAGTAGTACTGAATGCAATAGAGTAATAAGAATCCAGGGGGAAAAGTCGGTTTTTTCTTTGTGGATGCAGAAAAAGCTTTTGACAATTTAAATTGGGACTTTATGTTTGCCACGATGGAAAAGATGCAAATGGGCAAGATGTTTATTCAAGCAGTGAAGGCAATATATAAAGACCAATCTGCAGCTATAATCGTAAACTGTGATATAACAAAAAAGTTGGAAATAAGTAAAGGAACAAGACAAGGATGTCCACTCTCCCCATTGTTGTTTGTGATGGTATTGGAAATCTTATTGAGGCAGATATGTGAAGATGATATGATAAGAGGCTTGAAAATTAAAGGATTTTCATATAAAGTGAGAGCATTTGCCGATGATATTATGGTGATAGTGGAAGATCCAATCCAAAATATGCCAAGATTGATGGAGAAAATAAAAGAATTTGGGGACATAGCAGGACTTTACGTAAATAAGAGTAAATCAAAATTAATATGTAAAAATATGTCTAAGCAAGAACAACAAGAATTAATGGAGATAACGAATTGTGAGGTAGTCCATAAAACAAAATATTTAGGTATTGAGTTGACTGTGAAAAATATTGATCTTTTAAAAAACAATTACGACAAATTATGGCAGCAAATAGATATGGACATGTTGAAATGGAATAAAATGAATCTATCATGGTTGGCTGGTATTGCTGTAATTAAAATGAATGTACTTCCGAGGATAATGTTTTTAATGCAAACAATACCAATTGTGAAAGATAATAAGCAATTTGAAAAATGGCAAAGGAAGATTTTGAACTTTGTATGGGCAGGGAAGAAGCCCAGAGTCAAGATGAAGGTATTATATGATGCTAAGGAGAGAGGCGGACTACAATTACCGAATTTGCAATTGTATCACGAAGCTATATGTTTGGTTTGGTTGAAAGAGTGGATGTTATTGAAAAACCATAAACTATTGACGTTGGAAGGATATAACAAATCTTTTGGATGGCATGCGTATCTGTGGTATGAGAAGACAAGAGCTGATGCTATGTTTTTACATCATTTTGTGAGACGGAGTTTATTTGCAGTTTGGAAAAAATATAAGCGATATTTAGATGAAGAGACTCCAGTGTGGACTATACCTGCAGAAGTTGTAAACCCAAAGGTGGAATATGCTGGAGAGGAGTGGAGGACATATAAAGAAATTTTAAGAGTAGATTGTGATAAATATATACTTAAAACCAATGAAGAACTGCCGTTTCAGTATGGTTGGTTTCAATATAGACAAATAAAAGACTTACATGATACAGATCGTAGAAAGGTAGGATTTAGGACTAAAAACTTGGAACTAGAAGAATGTTTACTTCAAGAGGGGAGAAAGATGATATCTAAAGTATATAAGATTCTGTTAAAATGGTTTACAGAAGATGAGATAGTTAACGTACAGATGGTGAAATGGGCAATAAATTGTAATAAAGATATATTGATGGAAGCTTGGGAAAGGTTGTGGAAAAATATTATAAAAATTTCAACATGTACCATTATTAGAGAAAATGTGTATAAAATGATGTATAGATGGTATTTAACGCCAAAAAAGTTAGCAAATGGTAATAGTCAAATGTCAGATAAGTGTTGGAAGTGTAAGAAACAAGAAGGTTCTTTTTCTCATATGTGGTGGACTTGTGAAAAAGCTAAACAATTCTGGAGGGAAATTGTAGAGGTTATGTCAGATATTTTACAGAAAAATGTGATTAAGAACCCAGAATTGTTGTTATTAAGTATGAACCTAGAAGAATTTGATAGAATGGACAGAACAATGGTGTTTTATATTATTACTGCGGCTATGATGTCTTATGCACAGTTGTGGAAGACTCAAGAGATACCATCAGTGGAAGATTGGATTCTGAAATTACTAAATATGGCAGAAATGGACAAGCAAACAAGGAAGTAGAAAGAACAAGATACTGTGGAATATGTTATGAGTTGGGAGAAACATAAGAATTCTGTGGGAAAAAAATGGGACATGAAAGGCAAAATGTGGTCTTTGGATAATTGTTAAGAGGGGAGAATGGATCTTTACTATATATTAGTTAGAGGTGAAAATATGGATAGTGTATAAGTAAGAATGATATAGTATATTTTATATTATAATCGTGAAAGTAACATTAGAGACTTATTTTAAACATGGTAGATATAGATATGTTATACTATATACTATAATGTAGAAATTAATATTATAGGAGATAGTGAGGTAATGTAGGTGAAGGGAATGGAAAACGGTTGGAAGTCAACTGAAAAGGGGGGGATGGGTGGGAGTGATATAATGTGATGGATATTGATATTGAATATTATGATTTGTGTATACTGACCCATCCAATAAAAATTTTTGAAAAAAGAAAAAAAAACACATTACCCAAAATCATTTATCTACAAACAGAAAACCCACTGAGGACAACTAAAAAAGGCAACACACCAAAAAAAATTAACACAATGGCCATTTTCACACTGCTTACCTTCACTCGCAACGACCTGGAACATCGCGCAAAAACCGCAGAAGATTGCGTTTTCTCGCATGAGATTTGCTCGATGTAGCGCAAATCTCGCGTGAGAAAATGCAATCTTCCGTGGGTTTTGCGCGATGTTCCAGGTCATTGCGAGTGAAGGTAAGCAGTGTGAAAACTGCCAATATCAGACAAAAATAAACTCTTCAGAAACACGGGAAAAAACTGCAGAAAATCAAAACAAACTAGATATTCACCCACACAGAATTGAAAGCAAAAACAAAAATAATACCTCTCCCAAATTATCCCACCTCAGCAACCAAATGTCCCCCCTTATTACCCTCTCAGAAAAATGAACAAAGGAAAGGCTAGCTTGTAGTAATAAATTAATAATCAAAATGAATCAAGATGAGAGTCTAGTGCAGTCTGGACAGGATCCTTGTAGCCAAGCAAAGTGTTTCTACCAGGACTGAGCAGCAGTGCAACACACACATGCAGTCAAATGGCTAACATAACTGGCAGCTATCATTTATAATTTCCCTCCCCTGCAAGAAAATCTGTGTAATTAGCCAAAGAAACTCTCCTTAATGATCCAGGGGCTAAGACTGGCTGGGGAAAATACTGTTTCCCTGGGAACAGGAGGCAGACAGTGTCTGTTACATTCCTGATAATTCACAGTATTCATGGATCCAGGAGTTGTTCTGCCTCAGATATACCTTACCCAATCCAATGCCAGGTAAGTTGGACTACTTTTAGGGTCGGCATTATCTAATTGCACACCCTTAGTTTGCATCCTAGTGATGACAAAAATGTTCATGTGTGAAATGATAGTAACAGTTGTAATCCACAGATAGAGTTAGCGCTAAGGGTGTGCATTTTGAAAATTACTGGTCCATTTTCTAAATCTGTGGCTGTTGAGTGAAATGTCTCCCCTGACTGGGTGGTTTTCCAATGGGGTACTACCAGGTTGGACTCAAAATTCATTAGTTTTCTTTCACTCTCATGGTTTTCATGGCTGTTCTTTTCAAAGGGGGTAGGGATTGGAAGCTCGGGGCAGCTGGGTTTTGCATTCAACAGCACCACAATTGCATAGAATACAGCCCTCCTTCTGAACCATCAACTCACTAAGTTTCCAGCACACACAAACATGGGGGCCAGTGTTAACAGATCCTGAAGCTGGAGAGTGGCAGCAACATATTCATCATTTCACTGATTCCTACAGCAGTAAACTACAAGCAAACCATTAGTGGAGGGCTGGTGCCCAAATAGAAGAGCAGCACCTCCAACCTGTGCATAATTTATTTCCATACCATGAGTCTTAGCATCTGACTATCATCAATCATGCATGCACCAACCAGGGCCAAAATGTTTTGTGCCTGCATCAGCCAAAGAGATGCAAAATTGTCCCTCATCTCCATTGACTGTGGCCAAATCCACACTTCCCTACCTTCCGCTTTTCATGTCTGTTAATCAGGCTGGATTCTATCCTACAATGTCCCAGTCTGTGTTCACATCCCTTCTCTTACTGCCGCTGCCTTGCACTATACTTCATCCACATCCCTGGTAGAATCACGCAATACAGGGTGGGTTTAGATCCGACGTCGCCGATGATGACATCACGTTCATTTTTTTTTTCATTTTTTTCATCAGATTTCCGCTATAGCGATTTTTTGCTAAATTGCAATGGTGAGGCCACACCCCTATGATGCCTGTGATTGGTTAATGTTATTGTATGCCTTCTTCTTTGAAATCCATTGGACCATTATTCTGGCTTGCTAATTTGAACTGATATTTAAGGTAGGGGTGATCCAAACTCTCCAAACGGGTAGACTAATTATTTGACGCTTGAATGTAATGTTAGAATGACGGATTTCCACTATAATGGTAATTTTCACAGTTAAAAAAATTAATTTTAACAGCCACCCATATTTCTGACTGTTCGGCATCCTAAAAATAACACGGAAATGGAAATGACACCACCCCTTGATGTCTCCGTGGGGATTTTGGAGCACCCCGATTAAGATTTATGGCTGGGATTGTGCAATAATGCTGGGAAAGTCCCCTTTTTTTTAAAAAAAGGGAAAGGGCGGGCAGGCAGGCACGCTGGGTAGAGAGTAGAAAAGCTTGATAATTGCATGGCAAAGAGGGATGGTGTTCCGGAAAGGCTGCAAACACGGAAGTGGAGTGCTTTGAAGGGGGCGGTCTCCTTGTGAAATGCTTCTATTTGTTCACATCCACGGTGAGAACCGCGCAAGAGAAGCATTTGAACGCATGGCAAATTCGTCTGAGGCACAACGCGAAAGACGCGAGAGAATGGCGGGATTGAGGTAAGAGTATGTGAACAGCCCTCTGAGAAGCGAATAATGGGCAGGAAAAAAGTGGAAAACTTGAGACGTGTGGATTCGGCCTGTGGCAGACAGAAATGTTTGCATGACAGTTTGAGATAATGGAGCAGGATATTGATGGATTGTTCTTCACCTTTTTTCCTATTATTGAGCAATAAAGTTGGGAGAGTGGCTAGCACGGCATCCCTTTCCAATTAAAAAAAAGCTACCTACCTACCCAAAAGCTGAAAGAAAAAGAGGAGTTTAACTAAGCTTGGAGCCACTCTTTCAGGATTAATATTGTCAGTAACAGAAAATCAAAAAAGGCTTGGACAGATGTACAGCTCCTCTAAATGTTCCTCTTCCTTACTTTTGCAGGACTTCTACAGTCATAGTTTGCAATGGAAAAAATTCCAAGCAAGCACAACAGCAGAAGGCCAGTGAATGGCTGACTTAGTCCATTGCCTCAGCCATCACTGTGTCTCCCTCTATTTTTTAAAAAGTCATTTCTAAATTTCAGCCTCATTTGCACAACATGATCCTTTGCTGTTTTGCAGGGATGAGAGATCTCCCTCCTCCACCCATTGCTGGTGCATCATGAGGCACAGAGATACCACTGGCACCTGTTTCCTTTCCGAGCATAAAAACATTTCTGGGTGTAAAGGCACACAGAAAGGGTCCGCCAGCAACAATAGTTGATGGATGGGTTTGCTGGTCAGTTGCCTGGGGAAAATAATTTGGAAAACAAACCTCAATAACTTCAAAGCACCTGCATGGTGCTTTGATGAAGCAAGCAGCACTGGGGACTCTAAAGTACTCAAAATTGAAAAAAAATATGGAATGTTTGCAGGATGAGTTTTCGTGACTATCAAGCATCACAGACTAGCATCTCCATTCTGGAGAGTCACAAAAACAGTTTTTTCCCCATGATTTCTATGGCTCAGGATTTCATTTACACACACCCCTAGTTATCACTTCCCATTTAAAAGACAATTCTTTTATTGAGAGCAGTACAGATGCTTATGATAAGTCATCAAGTGAGCCACAGAGCAATCTCGTATGGATTCACCATTAAACTTAGCATCACATTTATACCTTCACAGGGTATACCTCATTTTCCCTATTATATTAGAAGTGATTATGTTTTGCTTTATACTCCTGTTTATGTGCAAGATTTTCTATTCCTATTCTATTCTATTAGAATAAAAAAACCCCAGGAACAGTTTTTTAAAAACAATTCGGCACACCCAGCTGCAGCAAAGCTGCTTAAGCTGGGTGCCGTTTATTGCTGCCTTGCCTGGAGGGAGGGGCAGACTCCCTTCCCGGGCATACGGGTCTTTTGGCTGGGGGCGGAGCCAACGCCTACAGGCGGCTCCGCTTTCCCAGCCAGCAGTCGCCTTCTGCTTCGGAAGAGAGAAGGAGCCTTTTCCCTCTCTCCGAAGTGGAAGGTGGACCCAGGAGCGGCGAGGGACTCGTGGCAGCGTTTACGAGGGCAGCGTTTGTGTGCTGCTCGTTTCAGCTGCGGAGCATCGGCAGCTTCTTGGCGGCAGTTGCTGGGCCCTGCCTCCGCAGTGTGCCCGCGGGTGTTGGTGCGTTGGTGGGGAGGGAGTGGGCTGTTCTGGGCGCTCCCTGCCTTCTCGTTCACGTTGCCACCGAGCCGTTGGCGGCGGCAGGGGGGTGGTTGTGGCAAGCGGAGGCGAGGCGCGGCTTTTGCAGCGCGGCCTCGGCGGCGCGGCCTTTGCGGCCTTTGCGCCGCGGCAGCGTGGCCTCTGAGCTGCGTCAGCGCAGCCTCTACGCCGCGGCAGCGCGGCCTTTATTCTGTGGCAGTGCGGCCTTTTGGCCGTTTTGGAGGAGTGTCCCCCCCCCCCCTTATTGGAGCCTGTGTGGGGGCTTTTGCCATTGAGGGAGCAGCGGGGCTGGGCCTAAGTGGGGTGGCCTGTCCACATCCCCCCCTTCATATCCTCCCCCCTGTTGGCAATTGCTGTGTTTGGAGTTGGCTGCAGGGGGTGTTAATTTTTCCTGTGGGCTTGCTCGGGGGCGTTTGGTGGCTCTGTCTAGTGCTGTGCTCTCAGGCCAGCCTTAACTCATCTATTGGGGGCCACCTTGAGTGTAAAGGTGCTTGGTGGCCACTTTGTTTTACCACAGCATGCCTCCCAAAAAGGGCGGGGGCCCTTCCAAGGGCAAACAGCCTGCCAAGCGTCCTGCAAAGAGGCCTCCCCCTGCGCCATTGTCCTCATCGGATGAGGAGGATGGTGGACCCAGCAGGCAGGAGCTGCTGGACAGGCTAGCTGCTTTGGAACAAGCCCGTGTCAGCTCTCAGCCTGGGGGCTCTGGGGTTCGGGCACGCCGGCCCACTAAAAAGGTTTCTGATGCTGTATTTCAGAGGGATATCTTGAAGCGTATTTCTGCTCTGGAGGAGGCAGCAGCATCTGAGCGTGGTGAACCTGGCAGCAGCCAGGGTGTGGCCATGCCGCCTGAAGAGGTACAAGGGACTGAAGCCGAGCAGGAGTCCATTGTGGACTGTGGACAGGTGGCCATAGCAGTTGAGCCAGCGGTGCAGGAGGGTAAGTCTGTTCAGCCTTCCCAGGCATGCACCTGGCCTTGGGGGCCCTGGGGTCAGTCCACTGCCTCCGCGCCCCCTGGCTGCTCTTCACCAGTTACACAACATTTCCTCCCTGCTTGGCCCCCGGCGGTTCCTGCAACCTGGCAGAGTGGGGCGAGCACTTCTTATGGCCAGCAGCAGGCACCTTGTGCTTCTACATCCTCTGCACCCCAGTCTGGGGGCTTGCCATACGGTTATGGGTGTCAGTGGGGTTCTCCCCCCTGTTGGCAATTGCCTTATGGAATGGTGCCGTACAGAGCATTACCATTCGGGGATACGGCTTTACCCCTCGGTGACCACTTAACTCAAGCCACCAGGGAGAAAATATTAAAAGGGGAGTATGTGGATGTCTTTACCCTTCTCTTCAGGGAACTGGAGAAGAAGGATAAAGATGATTTGGATGACAGAGATAAAGAAAAGATTAAGCGCAGAAAGGTGGACCACAATTGGTCAAATTGGTTACCGGGGTTCTTGATTTATGCCGGGGTATTGGCCAGAGCGCAGCCTTGGAGGGCTGTGTCTCTTTTTCAATATATAGACATTATTTACAAGGGATACACCGGATTTGTGGGGGTGGCCTGGCTCCAGTATGATGAGGAGTTCAGGATGCGTGCTGCTATGAATCCTGGCCTGCCGTGGGACCAGGTGCACCAGCAGCTTTGGTTGCAGGTCATGTCCCCGGCCAAACCTAATTCTGGGGATAGGTCTGACAGTGGCCATCTTATTCAACGTTCCCAACCGGCATCTGGTTCCCGCGCCCCCGCGGGGCAGCAGGTTCAACCCCGGCTGCTCTGTTGGGATTTCACATCCAAGGGGCAATGCAATCGGAAGGCTTGTAAGTACCGACATGAGTGTCCTTCCTGCAGTGGCCCCCACCCATACTCTGCATGCCCTAAGTCCAGACAAGGGGGTGGGGGAAAGCGCTTTGGGGGGGGTAGCAATCAGCAAGGACCTGGTAAAGGGACCCAGCCCGGTAAGGCTGAAGGTCCTTAGGCACCTGTTGCATTTGTACCCCCGGCGCAGAGATGCTGAGTACCTGTTGGCCGGGTTTGAGTTTGGTTTTCGTATTCCTTTTCAGGGCCAAAGGGAGCCTTTCATGTCAGCCAACCTTCGGTCAGTGGCTGGCATGGAAGGTGTGGTAAGGGCCAAGATCGCGAAGGAATGCGCGGAGGGCCGGGTCCTCGGCCCTTTCGACACCCCTCCTGTTCCTGGTTTGAGGGTTTCTCCGTTGGGGGTGGTGCCTAAAAAGGCGGTTGGTGAATTCCGCCTTATACACCACTTGTCTTTCCCCAAGGGCGGGTCGGTGAATGATGCCATCCCAGAGCATCTTTGTTCAGTCCGTTACACATCCTTTGACCAGGCGGTCAAAGTGGTGCGGAGGTGTGGTGTAGGGGCGGAACTGGCAAAATGCGACATCAAGTCAGCCTTTCGCCTCCTGCCAGTACACCCCGGGGATTTTGATCTGTTAGGGTTTTCGTTTGAGGGCAAATTTTATATGGATAGGGCCCTCCCCATGGGTTGCTCCATATCGTGTGCGGCATTTGAGCGCTTCAGTTCCTTTTTGGAATGGGAGTTGCGGCGCCGTATGGCTTGCCCTGATACCTGTCATTACCTTGATGATTTTTTGTTTTGTGGGCCAGCTGGTACTGGGCAATGTGCCAGGCTATTGGCTGGCTTTGTGGGGCTTGCCAAGGAACTTGGGGTTCCTTTGGCACATGAGAAGACTGAGGGCCCCTCCACTGTTTTAACTTTTCTAGGCATTGAGCTGGATACAGTCCAGCAGTCTTTCCGGCTCCCTGCTGATAAGGTTGAGGACCTTAAGAGCAGAGTGGAAGAATTTAAGGGTCGGAGTAAGGTTACTCTCCTCGAATTGCAGCAGTTGGTGGGGCACCTGAATTTTGCCTGCAAGGCCATCGCTCCGGGTAGGGCATTTTTGAGGCGCCTTTGTGATGCCATGGGGAAATTGCAGTTTCCTCATCACAGGTTGCGTCTGAGCAAGGGTATTCAGAGTGATCTTCGGGTCTGGCAGGAATTTTTGCGGTCTTTCAATGGGGTGACGTTTTGGAGAGAGGACTTGTTGCTTGAAGCTGAGCTTCAGGTTACCTCTGATGCCTCTGGATCCTTGGGATTTGGGGTTTATTTCAGGGGCCATTGGTGTGCTGAACGCTGGCCCGCAGATTGGGCAGAGCGGGGACTGTCTAAAGACTTGACATTTTTGGAATTTTTTCCTTTGCTGGTGGCGGTGTGGCTTTGGGGACGGGAGTTGGCTAACAGCACGGTACACTTCTGGTGTGATAACCTAGCGGTGGTGCATGTGGTCAACTCCTTGTCTTCAAAATCACCTAGGGTGATGAGGCTGGTGCGGGCCTTTACCCTTAAATGCTTACAGCTGAATATATTATTTAGGGCCAGGCATGTTCCTGGAATGAGTAATGGGGTGGCGGACGCTTTGTCTCGCCAACAGATGGAACGGTTTTGGCACCTGGCCCCAGAAGCCGATCGCCGGCCAGCGCGGATGCCCATGGAGCTGTGGCAGCTTGGGAGGCAGAAGCGAGCCGGGCAATCCAGTTAGCCTTAGCCCCCAGCACACGGAAAGCTTATGATCGGGCTATCAGGCAGTTCACTGAGTTTAGGAGGACGGTAGGACTCCAGGAGCTTTGGCCTGTCCCTGCCGAGCACCTGATTCAATTCTGTGTGGCACAGCGGGGGCGTGGCCTCTTTGTCAAGTCTATTAGGGGCCAGCTAGCTGCTCTGGCCTTCTTCAGCAAGGCACGTGGCCTGCGTGAAGACACTGGGGATTTTCGGATACGTAAGATGTTAGAGGGTTGGTCCAGGGAAGCTGGGCCCTCTAGGGACCAGAGGCAGCCCATTTCCCAGTCGGTGCTTAAAGGGCTGGGAGCAACTTGGGCTGAGGTTTGCTCTTCGCGTTTTGAGCAGAGGCTCTTCCACGCAGCTTCTTTGGTTGCTTTTTTTGGGGCCTTGCGGGTTAGTGAATTGGTGGTTCATTCCCGCAGGGATGCCTCCAACCGGGCTTTGTTAGCACGAGATATTTCCTTCGTAGGTGACAAGGTATCCATTCGGATCCGCAGATCTAAAACGGACCAGGAACAGCGGGGGGCCACCCTGCTCTTGGGGCCTTGCACAGACCGTGAGCTGTGCCCGGTCCAGGCTTTGCAGGACTATGTGAGAGTCCGTGGGGAGGCCCAAGGGGTTCTGTTTTGCCATAGGGATGGGGCACCTCTGACCCATTTTCAGTTTTGGGCGGTTACGGAAAAGGCCCTTGGTAAGCTGGGACTGGTAGGGGTTAAGTTTGGCACCCATTCTTTTCGGATTGGGGCCGCCTCTACGGCTGCTGCTATGGGGTACACCCAGCGGGCCATACAGAGGGTAGGCAGGTGGCGGTCAGGCACGTTTTGCTCCTATGTCCGCCCTCTGCCGCAGTATTAATTGCCTACACTAACTGCTCTTTCCTAGGTGCGGCGTCGGTCCTGGGGAAGCGCAGTATCCTGATTTGCGGACACAGCATGGTGTTCTGGGCTGCCCATCAAGCTAGGAGAACACCGATCGGATCCCAGTTGGGGCTGAGTGCTGTGGCCACGGTTGAATGGCTGGGTCGGCGGGGCCTGCGTTGGCCTGGTTTGTTACCTCTCTTGTTTAGGGGGCGGACTGGTCCGCCCCCGCATATTCTGGTCATTCACCTCGGGGGAAATGACCTTGGGTTAGTACAGGGAAAGGCCCTGTCATTGCAGGCAACTGATGACCTTCAGGAAATAAGCCGCCGTTGGCCGGGAGTGCTTATTTTCTGGTCCGAGATACTGCAACGCCGGGTGTGGCGGGAGGCCTTGGATACACGGGCCATTGAACGGGCCCGCCGCAAGGCCAACAGAGCTATGAAGAAACCCTTGGGGGAAGGCTTGGGGATTTACTTGCCACACCCTAGGATAAGGGCCGAACTTGCCCACCTTTACAGGAAGGATGGTGTACACTTGTCACCAGAGGGCAACGATATCTTCCTTGATGATTTTCGGCAAGGGCTGAGGTTGGCTTTGAGCCACCTGTGGGGCGCCAGGGCCTAAGCAGAGGCTTGGCCCTTGCGGTGGCAGGAGATTCTCGGGAATAGGGAGCGGGCCGGTGAGCACCCAGTGGCATTTCCCCATGTGGGAACAGGGTCTGCCATCAGTGCGGTATGCTTGTGACGGCTACCACAGCACAGGCAGACGCCTGCGGGGATCCCCAGGGGCAAGCCCTTCCCTCATGCTGTACGGCTGGGGCGTTAGGAGCTTGCGGGGGGATCCATTCGCCTGGCTGGCCGGGTTGCAGTCATTCTATGGATGGCCTACACCCGGGGCTTTGGGGCTCGCCCACACAGGTCAAGGCGGAGGTCCAGGGTTGACCCCGTGGCTTGACCTGTACCGCTTAGTTGGCCCTTGCCTTAGTTATAGTTATATTTATTGTTATATTAATAAACGGCCCTTTACCTCCAAGCCTGTGTCTGTCTCTTCATTCCGGCTAAGGTAGCAATGCTACAAATCTGAGAGGAAGGAGTATATCAATAAATATTCCCTAGTCATTTAACAATGATCTTTACTGACAGTCTTCAAGATTAACCTATGAGTACGTTGTGAAGACTTTGGCACTAATTACTCTTTTGATATTCTAATCTTTTTCTTCTGTGAAACTATTTTTGAACAAATGATATGGGTCTCATGATATTTTACTGTTAAATGTCACTTCTGTGGTTTACTATAGATAAAATTATTTTGTAAAAATGGATGGAGAGGTTCTGTACAGATTGTTAAATTGTTTTTTCAATTAATCATCACAGTAACAATATATGAAAGATACTAACCAATTAAGAATATCATTCTCAATTCCAGAGGGATAGCCATATTAGCCTACTGCAGCCAAAATATCAAAGAATCTTGTGGCACCTTAAAGACTTATCTTGGCATTTGTTGCCGCATGAGTGAGTTCTGGTGCATAAAAAGCATATGCCACAATTCTTTTTTTAGTTTTTAAGGTGTCACAAGACTCTGTATTATTCTAAATTTTGTGTTAGCTATAGGTATTGAGTCTCTATTGACGGATTAATCCAAACTGACATGATCACAGCAAAGATAAGCTATTTCTGTGATTCATGAAAGGGTACTGAGATTTATTTTCATAGAACAACTCTCAGGCAGATGAAAGGCCAATGCAAAGGCAATACTGACAAAGTGGCAGTATTTCCTGTGCCCTTTGAATACGAACTTCCAGATACTGATCTTGGAGGTGCCAGTGGCCTTATACAGTCCAAAAAGATGACAGGTGAACGCCAAATATATACTTTGAGTTCAATGAGCTGCCCTTGTCTTCCCCCTCCCCTTTTCCTTTTCAGCATGTATAGCAACATTTAATACCTGTATATTGTCATATAAAACACAAATTTGTCATTGCAAGTATATCCTTGGTACATCAGAGAGAGAGAGAAAAAGAGCAATTTAAACTCTTCCAGAAAAGCTGTCACATAGGCCACAATGACTCCATTCCTTTTTTAGCAATGAAAACTGATGTAATAATGTACTCTCGGCCACTGAATCATGGCTCAGGTAAGATTTGAGCACATAATTCCAGAGACTATGTCCTGCATGCTACTGGGTTGCAGGGAGTCTCAAACTGGGTTGGTTCCTTGGCTGACTGAGCTGCTGATGTAAGGAACCATGGTACTGTCTGTATACAAGAGTTAGATTTCTGCAACTTTTTAAATCTTTGTAAATGTGCATGTATATACCCATTATATGTTTTATTGAAATGTTTTTGATATTGACTCTACTGACTCGTACTGTGCAATCCTCCTTGGGTTTCCATGAGAAAGGAGGGCTATAAATAATAAATAATAAGTCCTAGAATTTTTTTAATGATATCTCCATGATATCAGGTTAGCATATGCTCATGTTTGGACAGATAGATGCCTTCCTTTGGATATGTTGCGACCTTTATTATAAATTTAAGGAATTGTATCTGGATGTACCATCAACACATTTTATTTTAAATGTGTTCAAGATGATTGGCTGGATCCAGCAATCCATCAGTGGAAGGTGCTGATGGTCATATTTCTTCTTTGCATCCCCCTCCCACTCAACAGTCATTTGTGTCCCTGTAAAAGTGTATTTTAGGGCCTCAGGACCCATGCAGACTAATAGCCATGTGGCTTGGAAGGCTGCAGTGGAGATGAGGAAGGGGATGAAATCACCGTTTCTGCCTCATCTGTCCGTACAGTCCTATATGTGTTTTTACTGTGTGCTATGTATAGCAAAATGAGATCTAAGAATCGCCCTTGGAATTTACTCTAATTTACACGTATGGCTAGTACATGATCATTAACATTATTATGGGTTCATACTATCTGCAGCTGTTCATATACAATTTGTATTGACAATATAAAGCAAGAGATACAAAATTTCAAACTTGTGCAAAGTAAAAGTATACAAAATTAGATCTATAAACTTTCCAACTTCTATAGAAAACATCTTACAAAACCAGCCAAAGTGCTAGTTCAGTACAGTGTAATAATAAAAGGGGGCTTAAAATAACCCACAAGGTGTTTCTTAAGTGCCATGGAATGTAGAATCTCATGAATTCTGACAAATAAAATGTATCGGTCCGTTGCTGCCTATGACAGCGGATAGATGGACTCAAATTATTTGGCTTTGTCTGAATTCCTTGTCTATCAGAAGCAAATACAGATGTGAAAGCAACTGTGCATGCAATGTTGTGAAGTAGTTTACATTGCCATTAAATACTGCTGTCATACAGAACATACAGATTGCTCTAGAGGAAGAAAGAGAGAGAGAGCGGGTAATCTTACCTTGTTTCATGAGAAAGAATGATTTCATTCTCTCACTCATTCATTTATTTTTTGTCAATTTTTTGCTTAGCATTCTCAGAGCAACTAACAAACATCAGTTGTAAAAACAAACAATGTTCAATCTACATGACAGGAAATCGCAAACTGACTCTTCCTTCTGCAGGTAGAAATTGATTGCTTTAACTGCCATGCAAGGGATGATGGCAAATGGAGATAGTCTTTCTTGGTTTCCTCCTCTGAATCAGACAGTGAAGTTATTGGTGCCAACAGCGCAGATGGCAGCTGAAAGTAGACTTTTATGAACTTTAAACTTCCTTTATACCCTCCCCCTCCATTTTCTTTGTTTTAGAATTCAAATTTATTTAAAATAATGACACCTTGTCATTTAGGTCCTATCAAAACAGCTTATAACAATATACAACAATACAATATACATTCTGAAAACAGAATATATACATTCATATATACAATATACATTCTACAAAAAAGAGCAATACAGTTGCTCAACCAAAACCAAAATTAACCAAATCCAAACAAAGATGCCCACTGAAATTCTTAGTTACAGATTTGTCTCCAGAATTTCTGATGGCCTAAGCTAGTTTTAATGTGGCATGCCACCATTATCATTTAATAATGTTGCAAATCTGTCAAAGTGAGCTTTCCTTTGTCTTTTCTAAAGCCCTTGCATGTCAAATCTTCATCCACTACAATACAAGCACAGCTCCTAAAATTTATCAAAAAGGCTGGAAGGAAAAAGTTATTTCCCTAGTTGGACAGGCCAAAATTATGTATGAAATTTTCCATGTTCGTTCCTCATATATATGAGAGAGGGAACAGTAACAGAAGGAAAATAATGTTCAGAAACTGGTATTGGAAACCAGTTGAAACAGCTGTTTGTTTTAAACAATCACATCAGGAACAATAATGTCTGTGCAATTGTGGTATAGCAACAAAGAAAAGGAATAAACTTGTACAGGCCAGCAATTCCCATAATCCTTGAAAACGCTTTCACTCTGTTCATGAGCATGACCAGTAACCACATGAATTATAGAAGCTGATAAAAAGCAAGGGTGGTCTAAGCCTTCCCTTCTTTTCCAATTGGTTCCAAACATTCTGAGTAAAAGTGAGTGTATGGTGACAAAAAAAATGAGTTTATCTTTTATATACTGGCTTAGTGGCAAGACCTCCATGTCTGGCCATTTTTTGTCTTTTCAGATCATGTAAACAACAACAACTCCACACAGAAAATAAGCAAATCAGAGTAAAATAGTTCTCCATGACATGACCAAAAAACAATAAAATCCATGAGATAGTCCTCTCTCTCTCTGATTGTATTTGTATGGAGTGCACTAACAAATCCTGGTCCTATATACAAAATCTATGCGTGTGTGTTTTAACTTATAAGGTATACAGAGCAATCCTAAAGAAAATTACACCACCTGACCTCAAAGGAAATAACTCTGCTTATGGTAAAAGGTAAAGGTGCAAGCACCGAGTCATTATTGACCCGTGGGGGGATGTTGCATCACGACATGACGTTTTCTTGGCAGACTTTTTATGGGGCGGTATGCCATTGCGTCCCCAGTCATCTACACTTTACCCCCAGGAAACTGCTTCTGACTGCACTGTAAATTATTTCATCATATCAAACTGGCTTGGCCATTAGAAGTAGAGCTAGTGGTGATGAGTTATTATTAGATCATATATACTTATTTTGAAGTTTAAACTGATAATTGGATATCAAACAGGAAGTTATTCATCATATTTTGGACTTTTGGATTTTTCTCCTCATAATGTTTACAGAATCCTGCAACATAAATGGAGAATCTCAGGGTTGATTAAGTTTATACACAAATAAATTACAAACCTGACTTACCCAGGTGTTCTGGATGCCTGTCATTTTCTGCCTTAAACTGTTTTCTGCACAAAGATCAGGGGAATAAAATCCTTCACAGTATGAAACAAGTTAGCAGAACCTTTGCTTTTATCCACTTGTCAATCTCTTTATTATTCCAATGAATAGCCTCCTTTTTGAAAAAAGGCTCTTTGCACCTGCTGAGAAGGCCAGATGGCCATAACCAATTTGTCAACAGAATATCTTCAAGTTCATTCCAAGAAGACAACAGCCTCAGAATGCTCCAGTAGTATTAAGTAAATTTTTGAATAAGGTAAAGAAGACACTTGAAGGAGGTGCAGTAAAAGTGAGGGTTTTATGAATGTCATATTATAAAACAGATACCCCATTCATATAGATTTTCATCACCCTATAAACTTTCAATCATGAATGTGATGTATCTGTATCTTTCGGTATGTAGACATAGTTTTTCAAGTACATTTTTCTTGCTAGAATTTGTAAAGCTATTTCCAGATTTGAGTTCATTTACAATTATTCTCTTTTAAAATCAGAGTTCTTTTCTTTGCAATAGGGAATGGACAGTTCATGTTCTAGTCCAGTCATTTGAACTAAACATTCTTCTTAACACAGGTCACAGAAAAAAGGCAAGCTTTGACATAGGCCGATTCCACATTACCTTATCTGCCATTTTTCTTGTGCAATGATTGCACCGTCCCTAATGGCGCGATTCTCACTCGGTTGTCCACATCTGCCTTCTAAAAGCGGCTCTCTCGCGCAAAACCATGTTCACATCCCCCTAATCAGTGCCTCTACAGCGCAAATCAATGATCACATCCCCATTTCCAAAGACGGGATAAGGGGCGGGGAAAACCCGACCAGTTCCAGCTTTTCCTTTTTTTAAAAAAAAGAAAAAGAAAAAAGGACGATATATCGAAGAGCAATTATCTTGATTTAATGAAGACACGTTCCCTCCCTCAATGGTCATTGGTCAATTTTAAGGCCAGCCTCTGATTTGGTCATTCATTGGTTCCCTGCGGAGGCGGCAAAATTTGAACATCCTTTAATTTGGACTCCTGGTGATTTCTGCCTCTGTGGGAGTTATAGGAGAGTAGGAGAGTGTAGGATGGCGCCTCAGGAGACTATCATCTTTCTGATGGCACATGTAATTTTGATCATGCTCCGCTGCATTACAATTATGACTCTACCCTACAGACGGTACATATGCTGTCGCAGACGCACGGCTGCAAGATTACTTTTTTTCAGAAGCCGTTGCTCTTCTTCACGCCGCTTTCTGTGTGCACAACAACAAAAACGGTTTTGTCGTTGGTATGCTCTGGCTGAACTGGAACAGCCAAGGGAGTACTGGGTCTACCCTAGAAGCCTCCACTGGTGGGATTCCATCGTTCTTGGATACTGGGATGACTATTTGTGGATGGAGAGATTCTGCACGTCGAAGCAAACCTTCCTAGAGCTGGTAGAGGCTCTTCGCCCACGTCTCGAGCAGCAAACCACCACTATGCATGTGCCTTTATCTGTGGAAAGGAGAGTCGCTGTAGCGGTTTGGTACCTAGCCAACGGGGCCAGTTATCAGGTGGCAAGCGACTTGTTCGGCGTGGGACAGTCCACGGTTGCCACATTGGTTATCGAGTTCTGTTTTGCTGTAGAATTAGAATTGCTCTCCAAAACAATTTGCATTGGACTGGATGTTGGAAAGGTGAGTTTGTCTAAAAATATATATATTTTTGACACAGGGACAAAAGAACGATATGTCAATGGTTCTTCAAATCAATGGGTCGCTTGCATCATTCTGCCGTGTTAACTCGGTCAACAAGAGTACAGTGTCGCACCGCTCTCCGCACGGGGATGTCACTCAGCAGTCTCATTTCACACAACTCCATCTGGGGGAACCATACATTGTCAGGTGTCTGTCACCAGATATCCATTTCATGGTGACAATCACCCAGATCTCAATTATTCTGATCACATTACTTGTCTTCAGAGATGTCGGTGTTCATGTTGTTGCTTTAAATTTCTGTGGGTCCATACAGTGAACAATTTGCTATTCATGCTTTGGATCGTGTGTTAATGAATAATCGCTGACATAGGCATTCCACTTTCCATGACACTGCATGTATGTTCTCCAAAGTGACGGCCAGAGACACCTGTACCCCCCATCCTCATAACCTTCCCTTTTCCTTTTTTCTCTCAAACAGATTATGGATGGTTTTGCTCGCCTTGGATTTCCACACTGCATTGGCGCAATAGACAGAACCCACATTCCTATTTGCGCTCCAGGTGGACGGCCGGATCAGTATGGCAATAGAAAAAACTTCTCCTCAATTCTACTGCAAGGGACAGTGGACTCGACAGGACACTTCATCGACATGGAGGTAGGGTGGAGTGGGAAGAATCACGACGCGTTTGTGTTCACCCACTCCGCCCTATGCATTGCCATGGATGCCGGGTCCCTGGTTCCTGGGAACCCTTGCCTTCAATTGGACGGAGTCGTGGTACCACCGATCATAATTGCGGATGGTGCTTACCCATTGCATCCATGGCTTATGAAGCCATACGGGCAGTCAGCAGAAGCAGAGCATCACCGAATCTTTGATCGGCGGCTTTGCCATTCCAGGAACAAGGTGAAATGCTGTTTTGGACATTTTAAGGGGAGATGGAGGTCTTTGGCAAGGTGGCTGCAGGTTAGGGAACAGAATGTTGTCTCTGTAGTTACTGCTTGCGCGGTGCTACATAATTTGTGCGAGGACAAGAGTCACCCGGTGTTGGGTGGCCTTGATTATCCAGAACCAGTTCATGTGGGGGGAGATGAGGATGATGATGTGGGCAGCAATAGGGGCTATCTTGAGGCTGGCAAGTTGGTTTGCTAGGCATTGGCAAGGTATATGGCCGCCACAGGACAGAGAGAGTAGCGTTTGCATTGCCTCCTATGTTAATTTAAAAATTATTTTTAGAAAAGTTGCACTGTAAGTGGGATCCCAATATTCATTGGATCTACGTTACAGCTGAGTTATGGCTTTTTTGTTTTAAAAGTGGATGTAAAATAATAAATCTGTAAATTAACGGTTGAACGTTGTCTGTTGTATTTATAAAAAATAATAAAAAAAGGTCTAAACACAAGCCTCAGGGATACACTCGAGAGCAGTGATCCTGTCTCTCACATTAATGTCATACAACTATTTGTACAGCTATCCACTTCTTCTTATGTGGTCTGTACAGGCGGAGATGTGAGATCCCAATATTTCATCATTGCGACTTGTGTGCATTCTTGCGAGTGAAGTAGCCGAAGGCTGCGATCTGTGAGGATTCATGACCATTACTCACAATCAATTTGTGCTCTAGGATTGTGGACTGACACTGCAAGAAGAAGTAACCATAATAGGAATATTGGGACAATGGTGGGGTAACTGTTGTCGGTCACTCCCTAAGCCACGCTACACTCAAACACTCAGAGCAAAACTGATCACTTTTTTGAGTTGAAAATCAAATTCCTGTTTTCAACATTTAAATTTTAATTTTTTTGGATTTAAAACGAGGGTCGAGGTTTGTTTGAGTCAGCTGTTGAACTTGCTATCCCACATCTTTCAAATTATCGGCAGCATTCACTTTCCCGCTCAATTTAGAGGGCGTGTTTTGAATCATTTTGAACAACAGGCATGCGTGGAGGTAATTTGTTGCTGTGTCGACATACCATCTTGCTAAAAAAAATGGCTTCTGGCGGGAAAGGGGTCTTCTGGAAGGACGAGGAGGTCCATGCGCTGCTGAACTTGGTCCTTCTTTCTAGAAAGGCTGGGGTCATCATGAAGAGCACCCACCTCCCTAACAGACAGCACTTCAGCCGCATTGCAGTGAGAATGCGCGAGGCCGGCTTTGTCAGAAGCACCGAACAATGCCGGTCCAAGTTCAAGCGTGTCAAGGGGGCTTTCTACGATGCCTTGGAGTCATGGCAAGGGATTCCAAGGCAGAGTGGGAAGCCCCCTTTTTTCAATGACATGATGAGGCTTTGGGAGGCCGCGGGAAAGCCAAGCTGGAGGGACCGCTACCACGGTGGTGAGTCGAGCAGTAGCTTTAACACTTAATTATTACATATGTCTCTCTGCCTTTTTATTTAGATAACTGTCAGTAAAAATAAACTTTTTTTTTGGCGTTCAGTGCACAAAACAGAACGGTTCTGTGCCGAGCTCTTACAATGATTTTTTTCCCCTAAGGGAATCATCACGTTGAAATTTATCTGAGAGTCCCCTGCCAAGTGACATGTCTTGTCTGCAGCCGTGACATCTCGCACACCATGCAGTGCATCTGATGAAGAGAATTTGATTCTCGAAATCTTATACTAAAATAAAATTGGTTACTCTTATAGGTGCTTCTGGACTCCTTTTGATTTTGCTACCACAGACTAACACTGCTAAGTCCTCTGCATCTATGACCATGGAAAGTACCGCATTAAGCCGAATGGAGAGGAAATCCATCAACCTCATGAATAAACTGGCACAAATACAAACAGACCATTGTTTCAAGAGAGTGTTACTTATGTTTTTTTCAGGGTGAGGTGGACATTGACATTTTTTTTTTAATTCAGCTGCACTAAGGAGGAGAGACGAGCAGGCAAGTCAGCCAGGAGAGACAGAGGAGGAGGCACAGGGTGATTTGGAAAATTCAGCTGAGGAAGAGTCTCCCCCTGTGAGCACCGTCGCTGAGCAGGAGCTCCCAAATCCAGGTGTGTCTCTGGTGGAGCACTGTGATAAAAAGCCTCATGTAGGTGACAATTTCCCACAAGATCATGGTTTAAATATTTTTTGACTAACCTTCTCCGGCAATGTTCAGTGCTTCCTGAACAAGGTGTGCCGCCGATGAATATGTCCTTTTTTGATAAGGTGCTTTATGCTGTCATCTGCCACATGTCTACACCCCCTGCATGGGAACTGTGAGGTACAGTCATAAGCTTGGTTTATATCCACCGTTTATGAGGGTTTGTCACAGCATAATTCAAAGACGTGAATAACCCATAGTCAAACTTATGACCGTTGAGTGTCTGGACATCAAACACACAAACAACACTTGACTAATATGAATGATGTTTGGGGCGTGAAGATTGGCTTTTTCGAGAAATAAACCCCAACTTCATCTGCAAGTTTTCAAAATAACACTTTTCAAAGAAAATTAGAAGTTTCCTTTTTTCAAAGCTGACACCTGTGCGATGCGGGGAATGTGAATGTTCTCATGGGTCCCTCACTAGAGAGCACTTTTTTCCTCCTTGGGGCAGTGCCCATGAAACAAAGCTTTTTTTCATGATAACATCAGCTTTCAACCTTCCATCACTGTGAAAACCAATTTTAGAACTGTAATGCAGTATACTTGCAGAGCCACACTGGATAACATGCCTTGGCATTGATTGAGAATCATTTCAATTGTAATTTACCTGGTGCAATTTCCCTTTTGGGAAGGATGAAGGGAAATGATCCTATAATAATGGTGTTGTGGATGCAAAGCAGCTCACATCATTCTAATAACCACCATTTAAAATAATACTTTAGATATTGCGGAGGATCAGCCATGCTCATCGACGCCATGTCAACCTGGACCATCCACACCTGCTGTGTTGGGGCCTGCCACCTGGACACGAGGACGCACTATGGATGACCTCTTTGCATTGGTGGAGAGCATGGATGTGCGCACCACCGCATCACGTGAGCAACTATCAAATCATTAACTGCATGCGTCTGTTGGACTGTTGATGTCTTTAACATCCGGAAAACCAATGGCTGGTCTGCATTTAATGTGCCGTGTAAACTTAGTGGTAGCATGTTTTTCCCTGATGTTCCCCAATCAGCTGTAGCTTGTATTTTCAGAGGTGAGGCACTCAAAGACAAAGTGCTCTAGGACTCTCAATGAGAGAACTTTGTATTTGGCATCCATGCATCGTGAGATGCCATCCTAAGATGATGATGAAACGTCTGGTAAGACAAGGAAAACATCATGGCAATACCGATAGGCGAACCCTAAAGAACCATGTGTGAGTGGGTTTTTTTAGAAAATGTACCACAACCTTACACACTTGTGTTCTGTTTAGTCAACAGCATCCAAAGATGGATGTCCACCTACGAGGGAAGGATGATATGGTTTGGTCATAGGATGGACAGCATGGAGAGGAGGCAAAGAGAAATGGAAGAGTCACAGTCTTCCGCAAGGCATGCCGAGGGTCCAGCCAATCAATGTGTTCTTAAATTTCAACTATATGCCTTTAATGCACCCACACAGAAGAGGAGGTTTGTTTTCAATAAAAAAAAATCTTTTTGAATCATAACTTGAGAATATCTGTTTACTAATTGAACAAACACACCTACTCTTTAAGACTGAGGATGGGGTACTCCCCCATACAAAACACAAACAGCAGTGTCATGGCAACGTTTTGTATCATTGGTCAAGAAAACCAGTTTTTCAACAAATATTTTACAATAACTCTACAGGGTTAGTCTGTCACGTGCCCTTCCCACACATGCACGTTTGGATGTTGCTGATCTTGGAGGAACATTTTGTGAGTTGCTAACATCATTCTCACATGCATTCGTCAACCGCCCACGTTGCTGACTAACCAACATTTCACCCAGTGTTTGCAGAGTGGATACCGCAGATTCCATCACATTCAGATTCTGCATCCAAGCATCTCTAAACTCATTTCTTTCCTTCCTAGTCTCCTCCAGAAACTCGGTTTGCAACCTGGCTTCCCTCTCATGCCATCTATTGCTATCCTGACATCCAATGCACGACTCTTTGAGCTGTGCCTTGTGCTCTTGCTCGGACTGTGACATCATCTTGTCCGCCACAGCAAAAAGACCAGCATTTCTACGTTTCCTGGTTCTAATCGCCGACAGGCGTGTGCCGGGCGATAGCTCTGCCACGGATCTCAATGGTGATTCTGTGATAGAATAAAATAGACAAAGAAATTTTTTTTAGCCAAAACCATATCTCTCTTATTAAATGTAACATTTTTCATGTGTATTGAGCTATGTCTGCGAGGCTCAACACACCATATCTTGATTCCCGTTCTGCATTAAATTTTGCATTGACTGTGTGAATCAATGGCAGGGTTCACAGAATCAAAATTTAAATCTGTCACCACACAAAAGATTTACCAAATCAGAAATTCAACATTCAAGTCTGTTTATGGTCATCCCAGTGGAACAGACAATGTTTTGAACATGTTAGGAAGTACTGTTGCCAGCCAATTTTTCAGTGCTCCACTATGCCCCACACCCCCAATTTTTTCAAAAGTGAATCAAACATGACAAATTGATTCTTCTTAAAAAGATCAAAAATAGAATGGAGACATACTCAGGCTGAAACCACATTCCATTTGAAATCTCATGCATTGTCAGGCTGTACTGTTTTGTTTTTCCTTTTCCCTTATTGTGAAAAGTTGATGTAATATGGTTGTGAGTTTGGATGCCGTCTGTTAATCTTATGTCCAAGGCACAGTAAAGGAGATGTCATGAATCATATCGGGAGAACTATGTCCATTAGCAATATAGTCACCCCAACCCCACACCTTGATGCACAATCAATGGCACACACATAAATTTTTTTTAAAGAAGGGAACAAGCGGTTCCCACACCAGGTACATGATGCTTAATCTTGTCCTATGAGGAAACCATGAATCCGCGGGTCAGCTCAAACTTGGACATTTGCAATGCTATCTTTACAAACTCATCCACTTTGAAAATGAACTAGTCAGGAATTAAAAATACCCTTTTTTTTCAAACCAAAAAAAAGGGATACCTTTGCCGCTGCCAAGTCCCGATGTGCTTGAGCTACTGTTGACATGCGGTTCCTCCTGAGCATCTGGACATGGTTCATCATCCTCTGGTGAGACAGGGAATAATAAAGCAGAAACATTCACAATTTAACGGCAATAACAGTATTTCAAGTGGATAGCAGCAATCAAAGATGTTTCAAGCACATCACCAATTCACAGCTATTCATAGATTCACGATCTAGAAATTTATCCTTTAAAAAAAAGGTAATTGAAAGCACATGGACTGCTGTCAAAAACACACACATCTTGTTATTTGCATGCAATCGCGCTACCCATATTAATGAATAAGGAGGGTCTCCCGTGTCCCACGCAATCTGGACAATTGTGGTTTTACCAAAGGTGAAAAATAAAGAATGCCAGCATCCCATTTGACATTGTCATAATTACAGCTATAAATGCCAGCAATGGTTTTTGTTTTCTTTTGTGATCACCAAACTCACCCTTGTCACCGAGGCCCTCCACAGTGGCATCCATGTCATTCTCCGGCTCGCCATCAGGAACACCAGTGCTCTCACCTATGGCAATTGTCAAATTTTGAAATCAGTTAATGAACCTTGGTATTTTCCATTGTCTAATAAACCTCTTCATTCAAAGCTGTTTGCACATACCTTCTTGACAGGGAGAGGAGCTTCTAAGTTAACCGTGGTCAATGGTGAGGAGGTCATGTGAAAATAGATCTTCCGAAGAAAAGGAGACTGGCAATGGCTCTTCAGGGTTCCACCGCACTGACACAACGTCAAGGCTTCTGGCCACTCTTTTAGGTTTTACGCTTGCATCCCCCCGGAGAATGCTGTCAAGCTCTCGGAAAAACGGGCAGGTGATGGGAGCATTTCCAGAAGTGGAATTGTGAGCCACCACTTTCTTGTAGTCAAGTCTCATTGATTTAGTCTTTGACCTGCACTCCATGGCTGATTGTTTATGTCCCTGAGAGGCCATCTGGGATGCAATGCGCTCAAAGTAATCTATATTCCGGTAGGAACTCTTCAGCGCCTCCTGAATTTTTTCCTCCCCCCCAAAAGGAGAGGAGATCCAATATTTCCCTTTCTCTCCAGGCAACACCACGGGAAGGGGGTGGTCTGTTTTCACTCATATTGTTCCGTCGTTAAATACCTGTGTCGAGCTCCGGTGGTCTGGCTTGGAGGAATAGAACTGTCTGAAAAGGTGTGCAGTCGTGCTCCACTGGTGAATGCCTTTGAATGGATTTCCCACACATGCGTTGGATCATAGGAGAGGATGCCTTACTTTCCGCGGGAAATAATGGTTCCAAAATGACAGGACGCATGTGCTTATGGACAGCGCGGAATGGATCCATGTTGCTTTGTCCTGGTGTTTCGATGTTATAACAACACCGTTAGTATGTACTGAGGCTGTAGAGGCAGATTGTCCCTATTACCACAGGATTAATTACGGCCAGTGTGAAGCGTCAAATATCCATGGGAAAGGGGATTTGGAAAGGATGCCCTGCAGCAGGATGCCAGAGCTAAGCTGCATTATTTCCTTGCAAAGTTGGGAGCAGCTAAAAGATCGGCAGCACATTCCGTGCTGTCCATCACCAGAGAATTGATTTCGCTGACCCGTTAATTAATTAATATTCATGGCTTGACGATCAAAGTTACTACTGTGCTATTACAGTTCTAGACAGTACCTGACACTGAAGGCAATATAATGAGATTTCGACCTATCGTCACCGTAATCCTTTTTTTTAAAAAAAGGGTTGGAACATGGCGGGGCAGAAAGTTGATCTTTAATTTGGAGGCGGGTCAGGAGAGGATTTGAAATCAACGGGGGGGGGGAATTCGTACTCGAAATAAAAAAAACGGTGACAAATGCGCAATAGGCTGGGACGACAATTTGATGGCGACTTCAAAGACGACGTGTGTGAACTGATCAGGGAATGGCGTGGCAGAGGTGGAAAACTGACGCGAGATCTAAGGTAATGTGGAATCGGCCATAAATGAAATCCTGCCCTCAAGTCCTAGTTGACTTATGGCAACCCCAGTAGGGTTTTCATGGTGAGAAACTAACAGAAGTGGTTTGCCATTGCCTGCTTCTGCAACCCTAGTCTTTATTGAAAGTGTCCCATCAAATTATTAACCAAGGCCAACCCTGCTTAGCTTCTGAGATCAGGTTCTCTTGGGCTATCTAGGTCAGAGCTTTAAGATTTGACATAAAGCAATATGAAGTCTTCATTTGGCAAATCCCACCCCCAAAGGAAGAGCTTTGCCTCTCTTTCACTATGTCACTTGGAGAGGTCCCTCCAAGATGACAGGGGAATATTATTTCAATGTTTTTTCACTTTGAATGGACACATACAGTCTTGAAACCTGGTTCCATCAGCCTTTCTAGATTACAGATTTAAGACAATTCCAGGGCTGGTTTGGGATGTTAAGACAAGCCCTTGAGCCAAGTGAGCCAAGTGACCCTAGGAGAGAGTCTATACTTATCATTGTCATCACGGTCCCTTCTGATCTGAGCAGTCCCTGCAGGGCTGCCAGTCCACTCCAGAGAATTCCTATTGTTTGAAATTCAAACCTCAACCTTTATTTTGCATAGTCATTAACTAGGAAGATATCTACATCTCCACAATAAATCTGAATACTACTGAACATTCTTTTGAAATCTGAGGATCCCCAGTTTTTCCAGCTCTGACTGCATTTTTATACATCAACTTTTGGCCAGATTGCCCAGTGAAATGCTGATGTGTAATGATATTCATGGGGTGGCAGAGAGCATCTGACACAGATCTGAACAAGCTGTTTGGGGGAAATTTCCACCTTGTAATATATCCAAATTCATTCTAGATCATGTCCAAGAAACAGAATTCAAAACAGGATGATACAGATGCAAATAGATTCTCAATGGTAAGTAGGCTTGACTTTTAAATTCTTTTGACTCACAGCATCATGTTCATGTCTGACAATTTAGAATCTCTGAATCTTTGATCTAGCTAGCCTGATCTTATCAGAAGCTGGGTCCGCATTGGTTACTAATTGGATGGGAAACCCCCAAGGAAGACCAGGGTCTCTATGAAGGGGCAGGCAATGGCAAACCACCTCTGTTAGTCTCTTGCCTTGAAAACCCCAGCAGGGGTCATCATAAATTGGCTGTGACTTGACAGCACATATTACACATATTGTCCTATTGGATATATCAAACTAAACTGGCCCAGAGCAATTTAGCTAGTAAATACATATGTTTCTTAATAAGTATAAATAAGATAGAACTTCTCAGGCCCATATTTGATTTTCTTGTTCTTCTACCAGTTTTTAAACACTGAAGTAGGTAAGTACCAAATCTTGAAAAATACACACATTATTCTAATCACACAAATAAACATGTTATTCTAATCACACAAATAGCACCATCTCTCAAAATGTGCAGTCTGTGCACCAAAATGATTACAGCTAAAAAGGGCTTCCTCTACTCATGGAAACTTGTCAAGCTGAGATTTCACTTCTGACAGATCTGCAGGCTGAATGTACAGGCTCCTCTTCATTCTCACTGTACCCTTGCCACATTTTCAGGCATATTCTGAGCATCCACCTCATTTTCTGTCCTATGCTTAATAGGCTGGATGCAAATTAGTACACAGACTTCATCTGATTGTCTTCAATCACTTTGGCATTTTTGCCAGCTCAGTGGTTTTTCTTTTAAAAGTTATGGTGTTAAAGTGGGCTACGTTCTTGTCTAGTGGTCAGTCAGAAATGCAGTGGTTTCTAAAAGTGGTCCATAGGTTTGTTTATTTTTCAAGGGGATTTCTGAATTTGGTTGGAAGCTGGGAAAACAATGCCTATTCAGAGGCTAAACTCACAGGCTGCATGCTGACCCATTAAGAATCCAAGCAAGATGTGAGGCCATCAAAAGCAATTGCTGAAATTGATTGTTGGGTGATTTCTCAGACTTTCAGATAGATCAGCCTGACCACTTCACTTCTCCCAGCAAAAGAAGAAAAGGAAGTCCAATTACTATTTTTGTTGCTAAGATGTAGTTGACTCTTCTTCTAACACATGAGGTCTAATTGGTGAACTCCCAGCCAGCAAATTCACAGTGTTTTATGCTGTGTTTCATTCATGGCAAAAAGATATTACTCATTTCAAGAGTTCTTAAAATATTGGTTACTTTGGATTTTGTGTAGGCTGATTTTTGGCTTTGAGTTTGGTTGATTGTCTGGTACGTGCTCCCACTGTCAACCCTCTGTTCCAGCCATCAGGCTGACAGTGTGTTGCTTCTTCTGAAGAAAACCAGGAAGTGACATCACTCCTCTCTAGAGTGATGTCACTCCTCTCTAGAGTGACATCACTCCTCTCTAGAGCCCAAAACTATGATTTTACCATAGAGTTTCCAGTTATTCCAAAAGAAGACAAATTCCACTTTTCCTCAGAAGTAACATCACACCATCACCAATGGCACCCCCCACCCCGCCCCATGATGCCCACTGGTTGTCAATCCATGATTGGCAACTCTAGCAATTGCCCACTTTAAAATATCCTTGATCTGGTTTTTTTTAATTTTATTTTTTAAATTTCATCAATTTTTTCCAACCACAACCAAAAACCCACCATCTCAACCACACACATAACATGCAATATTACATGAAAGAGTAAAAAAGGAGCATATAATAAAAGAAAAAAGGATTAAACATTAAAAAGGAAGGAAAGGAGAGAGAGAGAAAAAAAAGAAAACTGTTAATGGAGGACTTTTCAAAATTATCTTACACAATATAAAACAGAGAGAGGAAATCTTTAATAGCATATGGGAGTTTTTTTCTGAAACATTTCTATATATACTACAAATGTAAACTCTTTTTCATAACTTGCGAAAGGGTCCAGATAAATGTTGGTATTGGGTAGTGTTCTGATTAGTATATGAAATGAAGTCGTACCAAGTTGCCATGTTTCATAAAAATCTGACATTCTGACATTACCTTTTACAACTCTTAAGCTGATGTGTCAATTTTTCTACCATAGCTATTTGCCATAACTCAGAGTACCAGTGAGGTAATGATAAAGATTCTACAGATTTTCAGCACTTTGTTATTACCTAATTTGTGTAATGTTGGAGATTTGCATGTGATAATAACTGCTTAGTTGTTAGAAAAATTGTAGTTGATCACATAACCCCCTTTTTAATTACTCGTTTGAACAATTTTTTATGTGAGCAGACCATTCACAGAGGCAATTATTTCTAAGAGTTCATTATTGTCTGAATTGACTTAGAGAAACAAGATAAACAACTGTCACATCTCAAAGTGAAATGCCAGTTTTACTGACAACATAATAATGAACTCTCATCAAGCGCAAAACACCATTGACCTTGGCCATTTCCACACTACTCACCTTCTTCTGGAACTGGGTGCAACTTCACGAAAAAAACGCAGAAGATAGCGTCTTCTCGTGCGAGTTTTGTGCGACGTCACACAAAACTTCCACGAGAAGACGCTATCTTCTGCAGTTTTTTTGTAAAGTTGCACCCAGTTCCGGAAGAAGGTGAGTAGTGTGGAAACGGCCCTTAAGTTATCAGGACACCTACAGGTATTTGAGAGGTTCTTTGAACAGTTCCCTTAAAAGGTTCTGCTCATTCCTGTTGAGGGAAGTATCTAAAAGAAACAGACAGCTGTATTTCATACTCTTTAGATGTTCCTTGTTTGGGAAAAAAATCTGCTTTTTCTTCTCCTATTCAACATAAATCTGAAGCAATGTTGCTCAGATAATGCGGCCCCATCCCAGTGACCGTGCAGCAGCGTAAGCTGGGGGCCGGGGTTGCCTCCGCATCCAGAGGATGAGACAGAATGCCTTCCCGGGCATCCGGGCATCAAGCAGGGGGTGGAGACTAGGGTTGCCAGGCCCCAGCTGGGGGCGGAGGATCCCCCAATTTGAGCCCCCTCCCCCCTGCCTCCAATGCATTCAGCAGCGGGGGGGGGGGATGGCCGCTGCCAGTGGGATGCTCTAGCATTCTTCCCTCCTAGTCTCTATGGAAGGAAGACAAGTTTCAGCTAGAGCATCTGCTGCTGGTAAAAGCTAGTGCATACCGCTTCTGTGTGCACTCTGAAATAGGAGCAGAGAAGACGTAGGTTAGTCTGAATTCTTCTCCACTACTGCCCATACCCTCCCCAAGCTTCAATCAATGGGGCAGGGGAAAAGCTGGAACGAGACGGAACAGGCCGGAACGGGCACTAAAGAAATGCCAGTGCCACAAAAAGAGGGAGATGTGTTAGAGACACTCCAGAACAATATTTTAGAAATGAAAACGCTGGACTGGCACCCTTTAATTAACCCATTCCATGCCAAAAAGCTCCCGGAACAGCACAAAACAGCCCGGAACGGGCACTAAATAAAGGCCAGTGCTACAAAAAACAGTGGGATGTGTTAGAGACACTCTGGAACAATATTTTAGAAATGAAAACTCTGGACTGCCCCACTTTTATTAACCCGTTCCATGCCAAAAAGCTCCCGGAACAGCACAAAACAGCCCGGAACGGGCACTAAAGAAATGCCAGTGTGACAAAAAACAGTGGGATGTGTTAGAGACACTCCAGAACAATATTTTAGAAATGAAAACTCTGGACTGGCACCCTTCAATTAACCCTTTCTATGCCAATATGCTCACGGAACAGCACAAAACAGACTGCGGTTTTCTGCAGACTCGGGACTGAAAGCACACCCAGACCATGTTTTTCGCTTCCCTCCCCCCCAACAATTCTCTGTTGGTAGCCTGGGACTTAGTCTCAGGCAAAGAGGAGTTACCTGGCTGGATGCTCCAAGTAACAATAAAAAAATATGTCCAATTTTTTCAGTATATTTGTTTATTTATTTGAAAAAAAATTAAGAGATGTCCGATTAATATATATAATAAACCAAAAAAGGAATCCACTTTAAGGATTGCTTCCCATAGACCAATTCAGTTAGAGGGTCAAAATGAAGGTGAGTGCAAAAATGATGCGAAGGGTGTGTGTGTTTGTACAGTGAACAGTGGATTAATGTGAACAAAATCAGTGATGCAAAAATTCGTGACAGCCTGGTTGGAAAGCTGCATGAAGTATTGGTATCTGAAGAGGGTTTTGACTAAGTGTCAGCAGGTGCTTGGAGAGACGGTTCAAGCATACAGGAGGGAACAGCAGAGCTGATTTGAAGAGAAGGAGACTGGGTAAGGTTGCAACCTCCAGATAGAGCCTGGAGTTCTCCTGGAATTACAGCTGATCTCCAGATAAGAGAGATCAACTCCCCTGGAATAGCTGCTTTGGAGGGAGGACTCTATGACATTATATGCCACCGAGGTTCCTTTCCTTCCTAAACCACACCATCCTCTGATATTACCCCTAAATCTGCTGGCACAAGCAGGAGTCAGCAACTGTAAGACTGGGGAGGCTGAGGATGGTGAAGCAGCAAATATCATACTCTAGAATGTAACATATAAAGGGCTTCTAAGCAAGATCAGGTTTGCCATTATGGCCTCTAGGAGAAAATTTCCTATGGAATGGTGGTCTGGGGTACCACTTGTCTGCACACAACACACACACACGTCAGTGCCCAGGCAGCCAGGAGGGCCAATAAGGCTGGCTAGGCAAGAATCAGCCAGTGGTCTAGTGGTGCAGAAAAGCCTGGTGCTGCAGCTGCTGCCTATCCTCCTCACTTGGCTTGCCTTTGCCTCAGTTGCCCCATCAGTGATCCCTCTTGATCAGAGACACCAGCCACAGATGACCAATGATGAGGCAAGTGAGGCAAAGACGAGCCGAGGGAGACAGGCAGCAATAGTTCTTGGCTTCACTGTGGTGCTGCCTCCTGCTGCTGGCTTGTACTTGCATATTAGCCCATTATCTGTTGGATCTCAACAGCCCATTATCTGTTGGAGGCAGTGTTGATGGAGGAGGGATGGGACCAATGGTGAAGAACCATTTTCCATGGCTTCTTTGGCAACCCTGTCCAACCGCATTGCCACGTCATAAAGATGATCCATTTCAGTCTGATTGTTGCCCTCATCATGGCAGACTAAGATCATTTGTTACCCTGATGAATGCCCTACACTGATCCTCTTATTTGGAAACTGCATCCTTGTTTGTTTTCCTGTACTTCTTAGTGCCTTTTGATATCATTGACAATGCCATCCTGTGACAGCACAGCATTCATATTTGCTAACGCTGTGACCTGGAACCAGGTATTTGGGACACAGGGAAGTTTATATCCCAAACTTCTGTCTGCCATGCAGCCACAAAGAGATAGGTAGATAACATGCACAAATGACGTCTTCTTCACCCACTGGTTTGTAAAGTGTGGGTTGGTGAACCCCCCAAAATGGAGCCAGGGCATCCATTGTAGATGTCAGCACTCAAAAGGCAAGGATTGGTGGGGGGGGGTTACCTCCCCCTGTCACATATGTGGAAGAGAACAGCTTCTCACATATGTGAAGGACAAAGGCTTTTCATTCAGTAGACACATGGCAGCTTTCTCCCTCCCTCCTCGACGGTATCTGAAGACAGCCCTGATCAGGTGAGCAAAGCTGCTGTGGTGGAACATAGAGGAAGAGGTTGTCCTACCGATATGCCAGGCCAAGGCCATGTCACAGTCAAGCCCTTGAACTGATTTTGATAACTGATGGCGGAGGCAGGGCGGGGGGCGTCCGGGGAGTGGCGCAGCCGCAACCCCTGGGGGGCTGGCTGTCTTTGTGTCTGTGTCTGTGTCTGGGGATGGGGAATTTTATTTTTAGCAACCTCTTCTACATGCAAAACTTTTTTGGTACAAAGTTGTAATGTTATAAAATGGTAAAAATTTCATAAAATTGTAATTTTACTAACAATCCAACTCAAATAAGTTTATAGATAATTCAAACAGTATTGCTTCTATAATCACATTAGGCATAAATATTAAACATAACTTTTAAACATTAAGTAAAAAGTATTAAATACTCGGTAGAGATGGGTTGAAGGTTTTATCTTAAATCCTGAGCAGCTTGAAACCTTCAAGTGAGAACTGAAAACACGTTTCTCTGTTTTAGAGAAACTGCTTTTCAGTACAAAATAAACAGGATGTATGTTTTTGTTGCACTCTCCCAACCAGGAGACAGACTCCTCCTAAGAGTTTAATGGCTTCTTTCATTAACAAACGTTAGTCGTTTTATGTATTGTCGAAGGCTTTCACGGCCGGAGAACGATGGTTGTTGGGGGTTTTCCGGGCTGTATTGCCGTGGTCTTGGCATTGTAGTTCCTGACGTTTCGCCAGCAGCTGTGGCTGGCATCTTCAGAGGTGTATTCCAGGACACCAAAATACTGGACAACACTTCCAACTACTTTGTCAGACTGCACAGGGAAGCCATTGAAATTCACAAGCATAAGCAAAACTTCAACAGGAAAGAAGAAACCTTAAGAATGAACAGAGCATGGGCTCCAGTTCTGAAAAACACCAGGCCAACAAAACACTCCACACCCGACAATAGCCCTGCAGAGAAGATTAGCACATCAAGCACCAATCCATATGCAAAAGAACCGCCTCAGGATACAGTGAAGCCTCCCGCCATTAGCATTCCACACCCTGGGAAACTCTTACAGAATGACTCAGCTCAACCCCACCCCTCCTGAGTAGATACAAAGGACCTACATCTTTCCCACACTGTGACACTGAGAGATCTCTGTCTTTTGGTGCTACACCTCTGAAGATGCCAGCCACAGCTGCTGGCGAAACATCAGGAACTACAATGCCAAGACCACGGCAATACAGCCCGGAAAACCCCCAACAACCATCGTTAGTCGTTTTCATTACGTGAGGTATCAAAATATAAATGTTTATTTAAATAAAACATAGAAAAATAGAACAGATGAACACAACAAGAATTAAGTTTCCTAACTTTTCTTAATGAAATCTAACTCAGTCAGATTAACGATGAAATGCATTCAAGTTACCGTAGCACATATTACAAGGGTAAGTTTCCTGCCTAGATCTTCATGAGATTTCTTTTGGCCAAAACCCTGATCTGCTATTTGGATTACCATTTTTATATATTATCTTATGCAGAAATCTAAGATCTTTTCATATGATAACAAAGATAAATACCAAACCAATCATAATTTAATTCTTTTTTACTATTTCCAATCATGTGACATTCTACCTAGCCAAAAGTACCACTATGCCCAGCTGCAAGATAAGAGATATGGATAGTAAAAATGACAAGAAAAGTTACATGACCAGATCATCCTTGGTCTCTGCTAACAATTACAGAACATGTATCTGATACTGTTCACTATTTTTAATTGGCTGTCAAAGATAAAGCACCAGTTATACACCATACTAGAAAAAGAACTACAGTGATGTTCATACAGCGTTATTTAGAATGCATATGTTTCACGAAGTATGTTCTAAACCATAATCAGCAGTCTACTGGTTTGAATCCCACTACTGACATGAGCTCAGTAGGTGGCCTTGTGTCAGCCACTCCTCTCAGCCCCAGCTCCATTGTGGGGATAAGAATAACACTAACTTGTTCACTGCTCTGGGTGAGGCACTAATATGTGTAGAAGAGCGGTATATAAGCACAGTTATTATTATTATTTATATTTCCATGACACCATCCCTTGACCTGTGAAATTAAGTATTTTGATAAATATGAAAGTGATACAAAATATAAATGCATTGCATAATGTGTGAGTGTACATATACAAACTTTAAAAATTGTATTGGATAATACCGCAAAGCATGATTACTGAGAAAGCTGCTTTCACTGCTTTCAGTGTGGAGAGCTGCTTGTAGATCAAAACAACCTGACGAGCTGTCTTCATGCAGAGTACACTTGATTCTCTTGGCTTTCAATTCTGCTTTCGTTCAGCATGGGTAAATCAATGTGTCAGCAGTAAACATTTGTATCACTCCTCTCTAAATGACCTTTTAAATTTTACTGCCTATCGTGTCAAAGCAATTAAAAGTGACAATACAGTTACTAAGCTGCTAAGATCAATTAATGGCTCTTAGGCTTTATCTATTGATCTAGTGACATCTTCAAAACCCACTGGTAACAGACTATACATACTTCTCTTCTATCCACAATATATACACAAGGATTGATTACATATTCTAATCTTCTAAATTACATATTTAAATGACATATTCTTATCTCCTAAATTAATTAGTCAAACTCTTACATCAAGGATTGGTGACAAGTTGTGGACAGACTATGCTTGGATAGAATGTACACTGAGAATAAATGACATCAAACAAATTGGAAACTAAATAAATCACTTTTATTTAACAAATAAATTTCTTCTGAAGTCTCTTTAGAAATTAAACAATAGAAACAAACTATGTGGCATTCCTCAAATCCACGTGTAGGATGCTATGGAAGTGGTACTTAGAGGGAAATTAATCTCCGTTGCCTCCTGTCATGAAGAGCAAAAAGAAAACATTAGAAATGAAATGATATCTAGAATAAGAAAACTAGAAGATGAACACAAAAAAGGCCACCCAATCTATAAACTTGCTTGCATGAAAATTAGAGGAAAAAACCTCCTCACATTCTATACAAGCTATTAAAGGCACCCAGGAAAAACTCAAACTAATTCTGTAAAATTAGCCGATGTATTTGCTGAATACTACCAAACGATTTGTACATCAGACAATCCTGACAGTAATCATATTTTAAATTATTTATCATCACAGGAAATTTGGAAAAAAAACTCACAAGGACATAAACAATATCTGGACCAACCAGTCACAACAGAAGATGTTACAGTCACTATCAAATCCTTGAAAAAAATAACAAAGCTTCAGACAGGGATGGATTCCCTGCTAAATTTTTACAAAAAAATACATTCACCTACTTTCAACTCCACTAACTGCCACATGCAACTCTGTTATGTTAGGAGGTAGCATCCCTCTATCTTGGTCAGAGGCTGAAATAGTAGTTACTCCAAAAAAGGACAACCATATTACAAATACTAATGGTGCAATCCTAAGCAGAGTTACACCAGTCTAAGCCCATTGATTTCAATGGGCTTAGACTGGTGTAACTCTTCATAGGATTGCTCTGTAAATCTTCTCAACCAATACCCTTACTGAATCAAGACCAAAAGATCTTTACAAGCATATTTGCCAAAACATTGTCTAAATTTAAATAACCAACTACATTCACCTTGACCAGACAATACACGTAACACTTTAACTATAATTAATTTCTGTGAAGCATACAAAACCCCGGCATTACTTCTGGCCTTTGATATAGAGAAGGCATTTGATTAAGTGGAAATACCATATCTAAAACTTTTACTTCAAAAAATGGGTTTTGGCGACCAATTCTAAAATGCCATTAATGCTCTTTATCTTTCTCCAAAAGCTACAGTTAGGACTAACAATGTACATTCAATAGATATCCATATAGCAAGGGGAACTAGACAAGGCTGTCCCCTTTCCCCATTTCTGTTTGCCATAACTATAGACAGGGCCAATGCTACCATTAGACCAACTAGGCAGCCGCCTTGGGCACAGACCTCAAGAGGGGCATAGTTTTATACAGATTACTTTCTTGAAAAAATGCAACCGAGAAAACCTATTGAGCACCCCCTAAATGGTCCTGTCCACAGACATCAAGCAGCTCAAAAGCTCACCATAACTTTTTTATTTATTTATTTATTTGATGTATACCCTGCCCTCCCCACAGATGGGCTAAGGGTGGCTAACAACATTAAAAAATACATTAAAATCACAGAAACATAAAATCAATAATATTTTTTTAAAAATAATTAAAATAGTCCAGGAGCAGGCTATTTAAACAAATATTGGGAGTCCGTATACAGGCATGGCAGATGGCTGAGGGCAGCTCTGGAAGAAATGGTGGTCTTAGATGGAAGAAGAAGGACACTCGCTGGCACTCAGCCAAAGGCCCAGCAGAACATCTCCGTTTTACAAGCCCTGCAAAACTGTAACAGGTCCCACAGGGCCCAGATCTCCAGCGGGAGAGCATTCCACCAGGCCAGGGCCAGGGCAGAAAAAGCACTCACCCTGGTTGAGGCCAGATGGATGTCCTTTGGGCCAGGGACCACCAGGAGTTGCTTGTCTGCAGAGCGCAACACCCTGCAGGGGACATAATGGAAGAGGCGGTCCCGCAGGTATGGAGGTCCCAGTCCATGAAGGGCTTTAAATACCAAGGTTAACACCTTGAACCAGATCTGGAACTCCACTGGAAGCCAGTGCAGCTGGCACAGCACATGATGAATGTGCGCTTGGATGGGCGTTCTGGTAAGGATGCGTGCCGCTGCATTCTGGATCAGCTGTAACTTCTGGGTCAGACCCAAGGGCAGTCCAGGATAGAGTGAGTTGCAGTAGTCTAGCCTGGAGGTGACCGTTGCATGGATTACTGTGGCCAGGTCCTGTGGTGAAAGATAGGGCGCCAGTTGCCTGCCCTGTCGAAGATGAAAAAAGGCAGACCTGGCAACAGTCATGACCTGGGCCTCCATTGAAAGTGTAGCATCCAAGGTCACACCCAGACTCCTCACCATCAGGGAAGGTTTCAATTGTACCCCATCAACAGCTGGGAGCTGGTTCCCAGCTTGATTGCCCCATGATCCAGACACAGAACCTCTGTCTTCAGGGGATTCAATTTCAGGCGACTCTGATGTAACCATACCGTCACAGCCTCAAGACCCTTGACCAAGGAATCCAAAGCAAGATCGGACTGGCCATCTGTAATGATTCCAAGTAAATGTGTGCATGTATCTTTAAATGCTTGATGAGATAGGTGAAGAGTGGGGGGTGAAGGAGATGGATGAGTGAGTGATATGTGTCAGGCTATGGCATTCCAGACTTGATAGTCTGTTTCACTCCCTTCTGCAAGAAGACGAGGTCTTTTGATTTCAAAAGGTTTATTGTGGAAGACAGCATTCAAGCCCAGATGTGCATATTCCAGGATTAGAGATCCTGGCCGAGCAAAGCGTTGCTAGGAATAAATCATAGAGCAAAGGTTGTTACATTTCACACTCCCGGAGCCCAGCCTCCCCCCCCCCCGAGTTCATACAGCAAAACTTCTCAGAGGTGCGCTGAGCTGGCCAAGGTCGAAACAGCAGATAAGACAGGATCCTTTCCCATGGAATCGGCTCCTTGCAGGTGTTGCCTGGAGGGAAAGAAGTCTAAACACTACACGATTAAATATGGTGTTACTTAGGTTAAAACAGTTTCTGACAATATGATTGGTTGAGGACTGAGAGGGTGGGTGGAGTGAATGCAGTTTGAGACTGAGAGTAGAGAGAAAATTTTTAGTCAGAAGAAAGCAGGCTAGCTGTGTGCTGCCTGAATATGTTGAAGTGTTTATGAGAGAAATATAACCTGTGTGGAACCTGAACTGAGCATGTTTGTGAAAGTACACTCAGTCAGGGAAAGAGGCCAGCTGTGTGAATGAGAGTAAATGAAGTAACTTTAAGAACCGAGAACTACGTTTATGAAACCGATACGCTTCTCGAATAAATAAAAGCTTATTTTTGTTTTGCTATAGCAAAACAGTGTAGCTGTCATTGCTATATCCCATTCCTATCTTCAGGGCCACATAGAACCACGAAGGAGCCTGACGCTTGGGAACGTTACCAAAGGGAAAATTTAAATAAAATATCTTGGAATAAAATATTCCGGGTGGCAGCAGACTACGCAGAGGGTTAAGGGATGGATTAAAAGAAAAATCTACCCTAAAGAAAGTAAAGGTCATAACACCATCCATCAGCAGATAGAGCTGAGTGTCATCCGCATACCAGTGACAACCTAGCCCAAAGCTGCGGACTAACGGGGCAAGGGGGCACATATAGATGTTAAATAGCATCGGGGAAAGAATCACCCCCTGAGGGATGCCACATACCAAAGAATGGTAAGCAGACATCTGTTCCCTGAGTGCCACCCTCTGTCCTAGATTGTGAAGGAAGGAGTTCAGCCATTGCAGGGCTGTTCCACGAATCCCCACATCGGCAAGGCAATGGGTCAGAAGATTATGATTGACCATTAGGGATGTGCGTTTCGGCATTCAGAATGCCGAAAGAATGCCGAAACAAAAGTGTTTCGGCATTCTTCAAGAATCCCGAAACGTTTCGGGGAATGCCGAAACGTTTCGGGATTGCCGAAAGAAAAACCCGAAACGTTTCGGGATTCTTTCGGCATTCTTTCGGCATTCGAGAATCGCCATTTTGATTTTGCTAGCCGTTTGCCTTAGCAAGCGGCTAGCAAAATCCTGCTGGAAGCAAAGGCTTCCTGCAGGCTCTTAGAAGAGGGGAGGGGGGGAGAAGGAGTGAATCACTCACTCCTTCTGTCACCCCCCACCCCTCTTGCAAAGGAGGATAGGGAATCCTGCTTTGCCTTGCAAATGCAAGGTGCAAGCATTGCATTGCACTTTGCATTTGCAAAGCAGCAGAGATTCCCGCCAAAACTAACAGGTAGGGGAGGGGGAGCAGGAGGAGGGTGGCTCTTGGAGTGTGGGTGGGGAAAGGCAGGGGACTGGGGACTTTAGGAGTCACCAATCCCACTGCTGCATTCTCATGCCAGCCAATAGATTTAAATCTTTGGCTGAGGCTGCAGCAGGGGATTTAAATTTGGAGCAAGACTGTCTGGAACACTTCTGTTGCTGCTGCTGCTGAGCTGTGACCGAGAGAGGAGAAGAAGAGAGACTGCACCTGGAGCCTGGAGGACATCTGCCTGGAGGATCAACTGTGCTGGACATCCTGAGAGGACACCTGGTAGGCCTTTTTAAAATTTTTGTAAATTTTTTTGATGCTGGGCAATGTGCTGCTGTGGCCTGCCTCTGCAAAAAGGTGTTGCAGTTTATTCTTGGCATGGCCTGGGGGACAGGTTGGGCAGACAATGTTTGATGGTGGGGTGGGGGTTTCAGCATTGGTTGTTGTGCTTGTCTTCTTTAAGCTTGATCCACTGTTTTAAGATTAAAACCAGAGTGTGCCAGCTTTGGGCCTACACAGGCCAGAAGCCTTTCTTCTGGCTGGCTCTCACAGTTGTGCTTCACAATCTGGAATGGTGTGGCTTGCTTTTCTGTGTCTGGTCCCCTGCTTGCAAGGATTCCCAACAGGCTCCGTCCTGATCAACTGTACCAGCCTGTGGGCCACACACAGGTATGGCCTGGGGGACAGGTTGGGCAGACAATGTTTGATGGTGGGGGGGGGGGGGTTCAGCATTGGTTGTTGTGCTTGCCTTCTTAAAGCTTGATCCACTGTTTTAAGATTAAAACCAGAGTGTACCAGCTTTGGGCCTACACAGGCCAGAAGCCTTTCTTCTGGCTGGCTCTCACAGTTGTGCTTCACAATCTGGAATGGTGTGGCTTGCTTTTCTGTGTCTGGTCCCCTGCTTGCAAGGATTCCCAACAGGCTCCGTCCTGATCAACTGTGCCAGCCTGTGGGCCACACACAGGTATGGCCTGGGGGACAGGTTGGGCAGACAATGTTTGATGGTGGGGGGGGGGGTTCAGCATTGGTTGTTGTGCTTGCCTTCTTTAAGCTTGATCCACTGTTTTAAGATTAAAACCAGAGTGTACCAGCTTTGGGCCTACACAGGCCAGAAGCCTTTCTTCTGGCTGGCTCTCACAGTTGTGCTTCACAATCTGGAATGGTGTGGCTTGCTTTTCTGTGTCTGGTCCCCTGCTTGCAAGGATTCCCAACAGGAACCGTCCTGATCAACTGTGCCAGCCTGTGGGCCACACACAGGTATGCTGCTTTGGCCAAGGTAACCCTTTTTGGTTGCTGGCCTGGCACTCACAGTTGTGCTCCACAATCTGGAATGGTGTGGCTTGCGTTTCTGTGTCTGGTCCCCTGCTTGCACGGATTCCCAACAGGCTCCGTCCTGATCAACTGTGCCAGCCTTCGGCCCACACACAGGCCTGCTGCTCCGGCTTTGGTAACCCTTCCCGTTTGCTGGCCTGGCACTCACTGTTTTGCTTCACATTCAGGTTGTTTATCGTTGGTGGACCTCTTCTGGACTGGACTGCACTTGGTGGACATCGGCCTGCAGATCTCTGCGTGGAGGATCAACATTGCTGGACATCTGCACTGGTGGACTGGTAGGGTTGTTGTTAAATTTGGTTTTTGAGCTTATGTCTGCTGCTGTGCCTACCTGCGAGCATATGCTTTGGCTCTGTCTTTATGGCTTGGGCCGGGGGGGGGGGCATTTTCTGGTTGGGCAAGAGGATATTGTTTGGGGGTTAGGGGGGCCAGCATTGATCGCAGTGCCTGCTTTCTTTCATGTTTCATTTTTCAAGTTTGAGTGTGGGGTGGGCATGAACTGCTGTTTCACAGGACTAAAAAATGAGTGTGCCAGCTTCTGGCCTGCACAGGCCAGAAGCTCTGCTGGGTGGATGTGTTTTGTTTTGCTGCTGGTTGGCCCTAGCCTTTAAGGGGGGGGGCTGACTTGGCTTGTGCAACGGGGCCTTGAATTTTGGGGTTGCGTGTGCGGCGTGTGGTGTTGACTCTGCTAACATTTCCAATTTTCTTGACAGCATCGTGGAGGAGAGGAGGACCAGCTGCAAGACCGCCTGAACATCGCTGGACTGCAGGACTGGTGTTACTGTGAGCGAGTCCGGGTTCACATTTGGGTGGCCTTGGGGGTGGGTTCTTGCTAGCTTGGGAGGGGGGAGGCTCATCTTCAAAACACCACATCCACACCCCACACCGACATACCACAGATACATCGGTCCCGCTAAATAGTGTCTCTTAGGTAGGTAGGCCAGTTGGTAGGTGATCAGTGGATAATTGCCCTCAACATAATTATTAGGGAAACCGAGCCTAGTTTTTTTTAAAAAACTAAATAGGGACTCAGCAGGGAAAGCATTAGTGAGTGAGTGTTAGGTTTGAATTCTACATATATATATATATATATATATAAAAATTTGTAATAGCTGTCAATAGGCTTCCCATTAGTGCCCCCATAACTAGGGTTCCACTGCCCATCTCTGGCACCCGTGGTGGTGCCAGGCCGGCCCGGGCATACTAGTGTGTGAGTGTTTAAGGCTTTGTCACCTGTTATTGGGGTTTAGGGCCAGCTCAATTCCAGAGGAATTCAGCTGATTGGCAGGCTCAGGTTCCCTGACATAAATAGGGTTGCTTAAAAAGGCACTTGATTGTTCATCTCCAAGTCACAGAGCCACTAGAAGCACAGATTTAGAGCAGGTTAGTTAGGTCTTGAAAACAAAGTTGACCTTTGTTTTCTAAATCTTTTCTGATTAGTTAGGGTTGAATTTGGGAGGGGAAAGTATGTCGGAGAGGAAAGCAGAGAGGGGCCCCGGGGGAAAGGCTAGGGAGAAATCTAGAGGGGAGGAGGGGAGGGGGAGGGGGACTGCTGCGGCAGCCTCTCCATCTGAGCGGAGGAGGCCCTCCCCTGCGCTGCTGCCGTTCACCAGCCTGGCTTCTGGTGACAGGAAGAGGGTTCGCAAGACTCTCTTTCCTGAGGCAGCTGCTGGAGGGCCACCCCCAACCCGGGTGCGTGAGGCAGGGGCTGGCACTGGGCAGGGGCCTGCTGCTGAGGCTCCTCCTCCTCCAGTGGTTGCGAGCCAGCTGCTGGAGGAGGGGCAGCATGTGGTGTCTCCTGGGATGGGCGCGGAGCACATGACTTTCCCTGCGCTCCCGCTCACCCCAGGAACCCGGAGGATGTTGGAGGAACTGCCCGTGAGACCCCCCCTGGGGCGGTCCACCCCAGTTTCCTCTGAGGCCAGCAGCAGGCCTCTCGCGGCTGTGCAGGAGGAGAGGACGCGGGAGGAAGAGGCAGAGACTGTGGTGGAAGAGCCCACATCTCTGCCCCTTCAGCCTCGTCCATCCCCACCTGCCCGGCCGAGAGTGGGACGCGGTGTGTCCGGCCAGAGCACCTCACAGGAGGTGCCGCAGGGTGGTCCCGAACGCGCTTCTCCTGGGAAGCGTGGGATGCCCTTTTCCTCCGAAATCTGGAAGCACTTCCAGACAACGGAGGATCCCCGAGCAGCCCTGTGCCTGCATTGTAGGCAGCGCGTCAGCCGTGGCAAAGATGTGTGGCATCTCTCCACGTCTGGGATGAGGTACCATATGAAGAGGCACCACCAGGCGGTGCTTCTTCGGGAGGAGGGTTCTAGTGGCGCCGCACGGCCGCCAGCTAGCCAGAAGGAGGCAGGCTCCTCTGGTGCTCTCCCCCCAAGGGTACCTGCAGGAAAGGGACGCCAAGCCTCTCTCCCGGAGATGCTTGGTATGCAGGGCGCTAGTGTGCCCAGAGAGGGGATCCGGAGGGCGAGCAGGCGCATCACGCGCCACATCGTCAACATGATAGCAGTGGATGGGCAACCGTATTCCGTAGTTGAAGACTTCGGCTTCTCAGGGCTGCTCCAAGATTGCTTTCCCTGGTACGCCGTCCCTGCTCGCACGTCGTTGAGCAGATCGGTGGTGCCCTCGTTTTACAGGGCTGCCAGGGATCATGTGAAGGCACAGCTGTCCCGGGTTGCCAGGAGAACTGTGCACTTCACATCGGACATCTGGACCTGCCCAAGTGTGCAGCAAGCGTACCTCTCGCTTACTGCTCACTGGTGGGAACCCGAGTCGGTTCTGGGTGGGGGCCGGGGGGAGGTGCCTAGCACAGCTAGACAGGGAAGGATGCGAGACCGCCAGGCCAGCTACTGCAAGGCCTTGCTTCACGCCGAGGTGCTCGACGTGTCCCACACGGCGGAGAACATCGCTGCCACCTTAAGGAGACAGTTGGACGAGTGGATAGGCCAGGGACCCGCCACCGTGGGATGCATGGTGACGGACGGTGGCAAGAACATGAGGGCAGCGGCGCATCTAGTGAGCCGAGAGAGCGTCTACTGTGCCGCTCACAAGCTTCACCTAGTGGTGAGAGATGCGCTGGGGTTGGGCTCCTCGAAGGAACCCGTGGATACCCGGACCCGTGAACTCCAGTTACTTGTCCAGAAATGTCGGAGGCTCACGGGTCACTTCTCGCGCAGCGTGAAGGCCACGCACGAACTGCGCCAGACACAGGTCAGGACAGGTGTGCCAGAGCACGCTCTGATCACTGACGTCAGCACTCGCTGGAACTCCACCTGCGCCATGCTTGAGCGCTTGGTGGAGCAGCAGGCCGCACTCCACGCGTGGCTCTCTGAGCACCGCGGTGCGAGTCAGGTGGGTGAGTTCAACCGGGAGGATTGGCTCACCATCACCCAGACAGTGGAGGTCCTGAAGCCCTTCAAGGACTTCACTGTGGCGGTCTCGTCAGACACGGCGACCCTCGGTCTGGTCATTCCCCTGGTGCACACGCTCCAGAGGAATCTGGCCACCCTTGCAGACCGGGTCGCGCCCCGTGCTGACCTTGTTCCAGCGGTGCGCGCATTAGTGAGAAGGCTGCAGCAGGGCATAGCTGCCAGGCTAACTCCTCTCACTAAGGAAGAGTCATACATGTTGGCGACCATGTGTGACCCGCGCATAAAGGGCACTTTCGCCGAGCGGGACGGGAACCTCACCCAAGCCAGAGACGGGCTCTGCTCTTGGGTGAGGCGCAGGCAGGCCAAGAGGGGACGCCTGTCGACAGGGGGGACGCAAGAGGGGCCCTGCCGTGCGGGTCCCTCTGACGCCCCCTCTGCGCAGGCCCCCCCCGAGGCCACCACCGGAGTGCCGATGGAGATGGAGATGCTCCGGTGGGCCCTCGTCCCCTCTGGGGTCGTGAGGACCGTGAGAGAGGATCCGGCGGAGGCGATGGTCAGGGACTACCTCGCGGAGCCCTGCGAGTCGCTCTCCACCGATCCGCTCAGCTACTGGGCCAGGAAGGAGTCGGTCTGGCCGGACCTCTCCCTCGAGGCGCAGCGGCTGCTCTCATGCCCTCCGACGAGCGTGGAGAGCGAGCGCGTCTTTTCACATGCGGGCGACATTGTCGGCCCACATCGCACTCGCCTTCTCCCATGGAGAGTCGAGCAGTTGACCTTCCTGAAGGTCAACTCTCGCCTCTTCGATTTCTCAGGACTGGACTTCCAGAGTGACTGAGGTGAGCCCAACTTGTGGCCTGCATCCTCTATGAGTCCAATCCTTTGGAATCGCGCTCTCCCCTGTATAAAACCCTGTATATACAGTTAAAACCGGCCAGTAGAGGGAGGGTGGTTAGGAACCAGTGGCAAAGGGAAAACAGCCAGCAATTTGAAAGCCCCCCCCCCCAGGGTATTCAAAACATCTCCCATCACTGAGACATACCCTGTGGGACCAAATTTATTATGAAAAATAATGCCCCAGAAACATGGATTGCTACTGGAGGGAGAAACAGGTTAGATAGGGATTGCTTAGGTGTTTTTATCAGATGAAATCCTTGTAAAAAAAAATTGTAGAAGAATTGTTGTACTGTTTTTTGAAAGTTGATGTTCCGTTCATGTAAAAAAAAAGGAAAAAAAACCAAAAAAAAATGTTGTGATTATGTTTTTTAAAAGTTGATTGAATGTTCATGAAAAAAAAAACCCAAAAAAATGTTGTGATTATGTTTTTTAAAAGTTGATGTTCTGTTCATGTAAAAAAAAGGAAAAAAAACCAAAAAAAAAATGTTGTGATTATGTTTTTTAAAAGTTGATTGAATGTTCATGTTTAAAAAAAAAAAATTTGATGTTAATGTTGGGTTTGCATGGTTGGGGGATGCGGGTAGAGTGGTGGATGGGCACCGGCCAATGATGATCTCTAACAGATGTTCCCAGGTAAATTCTGAGGCTGGTGTGGGGGTGGGGGGAGACCTCTGCAGAACTGCTCCAGAAATACCATTGTCCAGTGCCTTGGAAGTGCCCAGTTCAGCTTTGTGTGTCTGAACTGAAAGCACAGCCACAGGAAATGACATAGGTTCTGCTGGACCCTGTTGCAGTGGTTCCCCCCCCATTTAGTCATGTTATGGAGGGAGAGTTGTATTAGGCTGGTAGTTATGATCATCTTCTGTTTCCATGCCCTGTTGTGCCCGCTCACTATGTAACCTGCTGTAATGTTCAAAACTTTACTGTTTGTCCATTTCAAAAGAAAAATTGTGTTTAAGATTCTCTGATGTGTAGTTAATTGTGTTGTGTTGTGCTATGAGGGACAATAAGTGTAATATGTTGTGATTTGTTGACCACTTGTAATTTGAAAATGAGAAAATAAAGGTTTTTTAAACTTAATGATTGTGTGTCTGTGTTCCCTTCTTTGATGGGAGGTTGGTTCCCAGCATAGGGAACAATGGGGCAGGCTGGCCAGCCTGTTCCTGGGGTACTGGGTGTGGGGCAGCTGAGGGTGGTTTTGGTTCTGAGAGGGGCTGAGTGGAGGATTTGGGTCTGTGTGTGGCAGCTGGGGTGGGGGAACTGGGTTTGTGTGGGGCTGTAAGGAGTGGACTATGGGGGATGAGAGCACTGGTTGTCCCTTGTGCCCAAGTAGGCCCCTGCTACTGTCCTGGTGTGGGCTTCCATGCCTCTATCAGTTGCTGGCCCTCCTTTGCCATCTTTTTCTGAAATTTTCCTAGGGCTGCCAAACTCCTGGTTGGGCTTGAGTTCAGGTTAGAGAGAGTAGTTCCCTACAGAGAAACTGGCTGCTTCCAAGGGCAATCTCTTTAGAGGGCAAATGCGGACCATGGATTCTGGGGGAGATCCCTACTCAGATTTTCCTTTCCACAAGTCCCACCCCCAAATTGCCAGTAACTTCCAAGGCCAGAGTTTGCCACCCCAGAGAGATCCTGTTCCCACCCTCTTAGCCTTGGCATGAAAGTTGTAGCCCCCATGGAACGCTTCCAGGTTCCTGATTCCAAGCCCAATGACACCAATGTAAGACAATCCAGACCTCCATCAAAAATGGATTTTAAGTAGCAGTGGGATTGGGCTGCATTTCAGTCATTCACATATCTGGTTGTGTTCCCAAACATTTAGCTTATGTTTTTTTAAATCAGCGTATGGCACTTAAGGACACTTTTAAATGGTTCTAAAAACATATTTTTATTATGAAGTATTTAATGTGGCATTGATCAAGGGCAGGCCTTTTGGCCAAATGAGCAGTATCAGTACAGTAAAATTTAGACAAAGCTCATAGGAGGAAAAAGCATTCACACTGTGAAGTGGGAAGAAAGTTTCAATTTACATGTACCATGGACTCCGAAAAAGACATGTAAGTGGCATCCAGACCAAATCAGGCCTGCTTTCTCCCTTGAAGATATCAATTGATGATAGTGCTTATGTCACATCATGAGAAGACAAGGTTCACTAGAAAAGACAATAATGCTAAGAAAAATTGAAGGCAGTAGGGAAAAGAAGAATACCCTAGATGTGGTAGATTGACTTCGGTTTGCAATACATGGACAAGGTTTTTGGGATACTGTGGAGCTCAATATAATTCTAAAGTACACCACAAGTGATTTGAATGCATAAAACATACAGACACATACACATAAAATGTATATACCCCCTCCCCACCAAATTAAAGGTTTATCTTATGCCCCGGTTTTCTCCCCCATGGGAACCTAGAGTGGTTTACACATTGCTGTTCTCCCTTGATTTGTTTCACCCTCATCACAACCAGGCTAACAATAGACAGCTGCTCCATGCCTCACATTGGAGTGACTCCACCGATGGCCTTCTTAGTTGTTGGAGGGGGTGGAGGGGGGGGAGGAAGGAAACAACGCACTCCTGCCCACTCTATCTGGGGCCTAGGTGACCAAATTGCTTGGCCTTGGCAAGGAGCCAGTGGTGGGGCGGCACTGGTTCTGGGGCCCCGTCCAGAACATTTGTCCAGGGCCCCAAAATCACCTAGACTGCCTCTGGAAAACACAACACAATTGTTTACTTAGGCTGAGCCAAGAACATCCATCAAGCCTACAAGGCACAGAATCAGAGTCTGCCAGATTCTAGACCAACTCTCTAGCCATTGCACTACAGTGGATATCTAAAAATTGTTCATACCCCCACCAGCAACTTGAACATTTTTCTCCAAAAGGCACAACTTGGCTGGGTCTCAAAAAGGACTATGATGCATGGGCCTGTCAATGCATACTGGTACTAAGGCTCTGGCCGGGGGGAGGGGGGCATTGTGCCAATGCCACCCTGGCTTTGGAAGGGGACAGTAAAATAGAAGAAATAATCTAGTTTCAGTGCCTCCCCCCCTTCTCTGTCTCTCTCTCTCTCTATAATGTGAGTGAAAACATTACTATACCATCACTGAAGCCTACAGGATACTTAGGGTCTGTTCACACACGCATGATCATTTAATGGCAATGCTCTGGCATGATGATGTCTGTTCTAGGAGGTGATGTGATCATCACACAAGGCTGGGGAGCACGCACAATTCACAGCAGGCAGATTTGGGCCACAAGGGATCCTGCTTTGGCCTGTAGGGCCCAAATCAGCCCACTGCAAAGCACAGGCATACTCTCAGGGCAGCCAGATGACATCAGTGACATCACGGCAGCAGCCCCTGGAGCGTACCTTGAAGGCTCATTCACTGACTTTCCCCCTTCGGGGTGATAGGTGAGAGTGGGGGATCCCCCACCAAGGGGAAACGGATCCCTAATTGTGTCTGAGGTTGTGGAAATCAAATGGGTCATTACCTCCATATTGCTTCTGTCTTTGAGGGACTTACATGCACATTATATTTAACTCCAGATTTCTTGATTGTCAAGGAATGCATGTGGTGGGGGGTGGGGGGAAGGGTGGGAGAAGGGCACCTGAGGGTGAGGGTGGCATTTGGCATGCAAAATGCCACCCCTGGCAAGACAAGCCTCTCCCAGCTGTCAGTGGTAGAGATGAGAGCAGAGCACCCACTTGGGGAGGCCATGAAATGGCCCCCCCAAGTGGGAGCAGGCTGAGCCTTGGTGGGGGGATGGGAGGAAGGGTGGGAGAAGGGCCCCAGAGGGTTGGGGGGGGATTTTGTTGCAGTGGTTCCCCCCCATTAAGTCATGTTATGGAGGGAGAGTTGTATTAGGCTGGTAGTTATTATGATCATCTTCTGTTTCCATGCCCTGTTGTGCCCGCTCACTATGTGACCTGTTGTAATGTTCAAAACTTTACTGTTTGTTCATTTCAAAAAAAAAAATGTGTTTAAGATTCTCTGATGTGTAGTTAATTGTGTTGTGTTGTGCTATGAGGGACAATAAGTGTAATATGTTGTGATTTGTTGACCACTTGTAATTTGAAAATGAGAAAATAAAGGTTTTTTAAACTTAATGATTGTGTGTCTGTGTTCCCTTCTTTGATGGGAGGTTGGTTCCCAGCATAGGGAACAATGGGGCAGGCTGGCCAGCCTTCTCTGCGGGTGGTGGGGGGGTCAGGGGGGTGGTTGTCTGTGTGCCAGGGCAGGTGCTCTTTCCCAGGGACGATTTGGCACTGCCACCATTGTGGCACCCCTTGTCTGTGCAGAACTGCCCTGGGAAAGAGAGTTTAGGGGTTCCCAAAAGGGGAGGGCAGGCCAGCCTGTTCCTGGGGTTATGGTGGGTGTGGGGCAGGTGGGGGTGGATTTGGGTCTGTGAGGGGCTACTGGGGGGATTTGGGTCTGTGTGTGGCAGCTGGGGTGGGGGAACTGGGTTTGTGTGGGGCTGTGAGGGGTGGACTTTAGGGGCTGAGAGCACCTACTTGGGGAGGCCATGAAATGGCCCCCCCAAGTGGGAGCAGGCTGAGCCTTGGTGGGGGGTGGGAGGAGGGGTGGGAGAAGGGCCCCAGAGGGTTGGAGGGCATTTTGCATGCAAAATGCCACCCCTGGCAACACAAGCCTCCCCCAGCTGTCAGTGGTAGAGATTAGAGCACCTACTTGGGGAGGCCATGAAATGGCCCCCCCAAGTGGGAGCAGGCTGAGCCTTGGTGGGGGGTGGGAGGAGGGGTGGGAGAAGGGCCCCTGAGGGCTGGGGGGCATTTTGCATGCAAAATGCCACCCCTGGCAAAGGAAGCCTGCCTCTTCATTTTTTCCCCATAGGAAATAATGAAGAAAGATCAGCAGCAGCATGCTAACAATATGCTGCTCCTTTGCTTTCTTATGGGGAGGATGGGGGGACCTGCTTTGGGGGGCCATAACATGGCCCCCCAAAGTCCAATCTGTCTGAAACTTGGGTAGTTGTTAGAGAAGGGTTAGAGGAAGGTCCCCACCAATTTTGGGCTTATTTGGTGGGAAAATGCCTCCTCCAGGCGTCCTGAAAGACGGAGGCATTTTCCCAACAAAAAAACCCGAAAGAATCCCGAAAGAATGCCGAAATAATGCCGAATCCCGAATCCCGAAAGAGATTCTTGTTTCGGCTTTCGGCTAATGACGGTAGAGAATCTTGTTTCGGGTAATCCCGAAACAAGAAAGCCGAAAGTTTTTTCCTTGCACACCCCTATTGACCATGTCAAATGCTGCTGTAAGATCTAAAAGTATCAGCAGTGCCGACCTACTCCGGTCCAGGTGTCGCTGCAGATCATCTGTGAGGGCAACCAGAGCCGTCTCTGTACCATGGCCAGGCCTGAAGCTGGACTGGAATGGATCCAGGATAGAGGCATCACCCAGGTATACCTGCAGCTGTTCCGCTACCACCCTCTCAATTACTCAAAGTTATCTCAGAAGTCTCAGTCAACTTGAGAGGAACAATCCTTAGTGAAACTACTCCTTTTTAGCTCTCCAGAGAGCCAGCTAAAAAGAAGAAAGCAAACAAATTAAGAAACTGCAGACAAAAGTATCTCCTTTTCAAGTACAACACAATTTTCTCTCTCATTGTCTCACAGCAAACATGAGAAGGGGGTGGGAGTAGAATACACTCTGTTGTGCCAGCCAGGAAAAAGGTGGGGAAATAGCTTCCAATGCTACAAAAAGAAACTTTTCAGCAACTCGAGGAAGCCAAGCAAGAAGTGAGAAGGAAAACAAAAGGGAAAAGGTGGGAAACTGCCTCCAGAGCTAAGAAAAAAACCCACTTCTTAGAGCAAACTGTATCCCAGCAACACCAAGAGAAGAGGCAGAGTGGAAAACACTAAAATCTTCACAGCTATTCTGCTGTGTCTGGAAAGAAATGGGCAGAAAGTCAGCTTCATGGCTGCAATAAAAGGGAGGAAAGTAGGGAAATTCTGCTGTAGCAATGCGCATAGCATACTTGCTGCAGAGGAACAAGTGCAGGGAAAAATACCTCTGCACTAGAACCTACAACTATATAGCCAAGCTTTTAAGGTTTCCTCAAAATCTGAAAATCCTTTAAAGAATTATGATGACCTCGTCCAATCCTTAAGGCCACTTTTGGTAGGTGCTCGAGAGGGAAAACTGGTCAAGACCAATTTCTCATCTAAACTTTGGTTTGATCAAAGCTGTATTTGTGCTACAAATGCTTTAATCTATGCCTATAAGCTAGCACTGAGAGCTGATGAAAAGACTAGACAAGATGCATATCGTTCTCTTTCATTTTTAAAAAAGCAGTATAAATCACTGGTTGCCCGCTGTAAGAAAGAACATACCAGAAAACTGTGGGCCAATATAACTGAAGCAGCTACGAGCAAAAACTCAGTGGTGTTCTGGAAACTAGTGTCAAACCGCGCCTCCACAGCCGCCTCCCCCTTGGCTTCCGCTATCCCCCCAGATAAATGGACTTTTTTTCCAAAAAATGTATGATGATCCTATTCAACCCCCTCCTGCCCTAACAATAGAAAATCTGGCCAAATGCCCCCCAGTTCATGCCGAAGAGGTAAAAGCTTATATTAGCCAGTTAAAGAATGCAAAAGCCCCTGGGCTTCATGGAATATCTCCAGAATTACTAAAAACAAATAAGGACTGGTGGGAAACTTTCCTAGCCTCCCTATTTACTTATATTGATGAAACCGGCTACATCCCCAATGATTGGGGAATGGCTATAGTAGTCCCCTTCCATAAGAAGGGAAAGAAGGAGGATCCATCCAATTATAGACCAATCAGCTTACTAAGCATTGTAAGCAAGTTGTCTACAAAACATCTGCTGAAGAAATTTTTAGACTGGCTAGAGCAGAGACCAAGGATGATCTGGTCATGTAACTTTTCTTGTCATTTTTACTATCCATATCTCTTATCTTGCAGCTGGGCATAGTGGTACTTTTGGCTAGGTAGAATGTCACATGATTGGAAATAGTAAAAAAGAATTAAATTATGATTGGTTTGATATTTATCTTTGTTATCATATGAAAAGTTTGTCTCTGGAGAAGAGCTGAAGCACGGCAGAAAATGCTTAACCAGAAATAGCTTTTAGATTATTCACATTGACATGTCATGTTCTATGCTTCAGAGAGAGTGACCAGGAAGTATCACTGATAGTTGTGTAGAAGGGGAAGCTGTAGCAGGGGCAAGTTGTCACCATGAGCATTTAAGGTGATTCTGGATAGAGGTGGGCATGAACAGCAATATGAATGAAAAAAAGCCACGAACAGCCCGATCGGCTGTTCATGAGCAAGCTGTTTGCAATGCGCCATTTTAAATGAACAAGTGGTCGTTTCAAGTCCCGTTCATTGTGTTCATCCTCCGTTCGTGAAACCAGACAGTCAGGTGCCTTACATCAATTCCCTTGGCAATGGAGGAAGGGACTGTTTGAACTCTGTCTGTACTCCTTCTGTTGTCCTGGAAACCTCAATCTAAGCCCAACTTAGCTTGATAGGCAGGTCTACCTTCCAAGTGTGGAGCTCTAAATTGGTTACATGGGAGCAAACACCAGGGGGGGGAGGTCTTCTGTAGCCATGGGAACACCTATCACATCCCTCCAAACCCTGTTAGGCAGTTCTGACCATCCAATGCACCACATACAGCTGGTGTGTTTGGGCGGCAACAGCCTCCGCACCACGCAAAATGCAGACAGCAGCATCTGCCACGATGCCATGCTGTCCCCATTTGGTGGATGTATTTTGTGGTCTCTGACCCACTGGTGTGTGTGTGTGTGTGTGCAAGGCCTCCTCGTACGCCACAATGTCTTGCTAGAGGGTGTTCTTAGCAGATTGTTTCAGAGACATTTGGTTATCTGGTGGTAGCCAAGTCCATCAACTGCCTCCCCGAGCCCACCAGGTGGGGCGGCCACCGACATTGCCCATCTCCCTGTCTTGGTGACACTGGCCTCTCCTAGGACTAGCGGGCAGGCACATGGGGGGTAGTGCCAGCGCGCAGCCAAGCCCCCCGCCCCCTACAAGGGAGGCAGCCCAACACCACCTCTGTGAGCCCACCAGGGGTCTGGGGTCCATCTCTTCAAACAGGGCCAAAGTCAACTGATGGCTCCTATTGTATCAAATGGGAGTTTCCTGGGGGCGCCGGCTTTGGGAATGTATAACTCCGGGATGCATATTGCAATCTTGACCAAACTTGGCTGATGGATAGCTACAAGGGAGCCACCCTGGAAAGAATGTGCAATAAAATAAAACCCAGGGTCTCCAGGGATACAATTAATTAAATTACAAGACCAAGACCAAGACCAAGACAGCCGGGCCCCCGGGGGTCGCGGCTGCGCCGCTCCCCCCGACGCCCCCCGCCCCGTCTCCTTTCCCTCAATTCTCCAGTCAATTTTCTGCCAAGATGCTTAGTGTAAACCAGAGGACAGGATTCTAGAGGAGGAGGAAACTGCCCAAACTGGCTGGTACTGCTGCCTTCCCTCTGCCTGTCATCCTAAGACATCCCAAGGGATAGGCTTGGCAGCCTGAACTTGGTTTTGCATGCAGCTGTTCCCTTCTTCCTGCTTGGACTGAGACAGTTCAGGAGGGGTCCGTGTGATATGTTTCAATATGAAATTGAATACGTTAGCTAGATTTAGGTACCAAAAGAGCAACATGCAAGATAAACAGATTCTGGTGAACTTTGGATTTATCCATACCTTTTATTCTACATCTACACCTTAACATAGGTACATTTCGCACTCGTTTTTTAGAGCTCGTTTGTACCTGTTCCACATCCCATGTTTGCAAGGTTTTCACACTTAAAAGCAGTCATGGGATGCAGTCTCGCTTTTTGTCCGCTGTATCCCCGATTTTTCCCCCTGCGGACATACCCCGATGTTTTTTTAAGTTCGCTGCCGACTGGCAGCTGGCCCGCATTTTGCTAATGTGAACACTTTTGCCTCCTTTTTGCTTCTCTTCTCCCCCCTCTCCTCTTCCCTGGGAGCTGATTGGTTTGTGCAGAATTAACCACTCCTACCCTCCTCAGCTCTCTGAACTCCTTGTCCACCATTTTTTTTAGTAAAGCGAGCTGAGGATCATCATAAGGCTGCTTCTTCGTTGGTTTCCTTCCTCCCAGTATGCATGCTGTTTTATTTTTTTTCAAAAGCCAGGAATGATTCCTAAGCTTGCTGCTAATTCCCTGCTAGCTTTAAAATCAAGGAAAGTGTTAAATAGCTGCTTTCTCCTTCCTCCCTTAGGGTATGCGCACACATTCTTTTTTTTTTTTAAAGACAAGAATGGGTTGCAACGTGACTTCCGGTTTGGGATTCATGGAGGTCTAACGCAGCTCCATTCGCGGAGCTGACCGGACTGCCGTTTTAACCAGCTGGAGGGGTGAAAATAACCCGCGGCCGACTGCTCTCAGGCGGGGAGCAGGCAAAGAACGCTCAAGACCCTAGGGTGAGTTAGATCTCGGACGAGGGGGGGCTCTACACAAGGAGTCTCCCCCCTGATCCTTGAGGTCCCACCTTGCGACGGGTCGGCTATAATCTCTGCGGCAGTTTTGGGGCCAATTCGGCTGGCATAAGACCTACATACCCAAGCTTCGATCGGGGAGGGAAGTCGAGAGGAGAATTTAAGATCGAAACAGCGATTACAACCCGAGAAAGCTGAAGAGAAGGTAAAGATTGCTATCTCTTGAAACGGGACAGATTGATAAAAACAGAGAAGAAAGAAAGTAGATTTTTAAACTGCAACAGACTAGTGAAAAGGAGGTGAAGACTCGGCAGGAGTTGTATTTTAAAAGAGACTAAATTTAAAGAAGTTATTGCAAAAATTGGACTATTGTTTTGAATACCTGTGGTTTCGGAGCTGTGGGAAAAAGACACCATCGCGAGACCTGCTGTGGGAAGACGGGAGACAGGAAGTGCGTAACAACAATAGAGTGGCTGGAGGGAAGCGGCCCTTGCCGACGGACAGGAAGCAGGGAATCGCCATTTTTGAAAGGGGAAGGGTCGCGGCTTCAGCGGAAGAGGAAGTAGGCCATCTTGGATTACAATAACATAGAGAAACCATAGAGAAAAGACGCCCGACATTTTGGATACAAAAAAATTAATTTTGGCAAAGATTGGGACATTTGAAAAAAAGGAAAACGTTTAAATATACGCCACGGAGCTAAGGAAGAGAGCAGATTCGTGGGAGCGAGCTAAAGCAAGCCCCACGATGTCGAAAAAAGAGTGGCAATCGGCGATAGAAAATTTGGACAAAAAACTTATAGACATGATGAAAGAACTTAGGGACACGAAACTGGAGCTTATTAAAGAGGTCAAAGAAGTTACACAGACAGTAAAGTCGGAGCTGTCAGAAGTGAAAAAAGGCGTGGAAACGATTAGTAGTGAATTACAAGGAACGCAGCAGAGAGTTAAAACAGTAGAAGACGCGATGGAGAATTTAATAGACACGCAACAAACAGAGATGAGATTGGTGAAGGGGAGGATGTCAGTTGCAGAAACTAAACACATGGAGAAGCAGCTTCGTTTTCGTGGTCTGCCGGAAGTGGAAGGGAAGTCAGCGCAAGAACAGATGACTGAGGTGTTGGCTGATTACCTGGGGAAGGAGGAGGAGGAAATTGTGGCTATCCTAGATGTGGCGTACCGTGTGAACTCGAGAATTGCAACCCAGAGGAAACTACCAAGGGATGTGATTGTGCAGTTTACAACTAGAAACATGAAAGAGAGGATTGTGACAAAACAATTTCAAGATCCATTGGAGATTGATGGCAAGACGATTATCATAATGAAGGAACTGCCCAGATCAGTGTTACTGGACAGGAAAAAATATAGAGTGCTAATTCAGACTTTGAAGGACATGAATATCAGGTACAGATGGGAGTTACCGGAAGGAGTGTCCTTTGAGTTTGGAGGGGCAAAAAAACGCATCAGATCTGGGCGGGAGATGGAGAGATTTATCAAGGACAAGGAAAAAGACTTACCAACAAAACCATGAATATGGAGTGTAAAGTATTATCTTGGAATGTAAATGGACTAAACTCACCGAATAAGAGGAAAAATATTTTTCATTGGCTACTAAAACAAAAATGTGATATTGTTTGTTTGCAGGAGACCCATATTAGAAAACAGGATGTAAAATATTTAAAATCTGGAAAATTGGGCAAAGAATTTGTAGCGGCCTCTAACAAGAAAAAAAGAGGAGTGGTGTTGTACATAAAAGAGGAGCTGCAGCCAAAATTTGTTATGAGAGATGTGGAAGCTAGATTTGTAGCAGTGGAATGTAATTGGAATTTAAAGAGAGTGTTGGTAGTCGGACTTTATGCACCTAATGGTGCAAAGGAAAGCTTCTTTGAGGATTTAAGGAAGCATTTAGACGATCTTGTATATGACCAGATAATTCTTGCTGGAGATTTCAATGGAGTGACAGATTTGGAACTAGACAAAAAGACTACAACAGCACAAAAGAAAAGAGGACTATTGCCAAAGCTTTTTTTTGAGTTGATTCAACAAGAGACTCTCGAAGACGTATGGAGGAGAGAATATCCTAAAACCAAACAGTTTACTTTTTATTCTGCAAGGCATCTTACATTATCAAGAATCGATATGATCTGGGCCTCAAAGGACTTAGCGTTATGGACTAAGGAGGTAGAAATAATGCCGATGGTAGGCTCAGATCACAACCCAATTATGTGGAAATTTGGAAAAAAGAGAAAAAGGAAACCATGGAGAATAAATGAGGATTTGTTACAGGAAAGAGAGAATATGGAAATACTGAGAAGAGAGACAAAGTTTTTTATACAATACAACGTGAATAAAGAAGTACCAACCAATAAAGTTTGGGATGCTTACAAGGCGGTTGTAAGGGGCATACTAATGGACTTAAATGGTAGAGCAAGAAAGAAGAAAGAGGAGAAAAGACAAGAGATTGAGGAGAAAATAAAAGCCAAAGAAATACAGCTAAAAAAGAGACCAGGGAAAAAGAAGGTATATCAGGAAATCAAAATTCTTCAAGAACAGTTAACAGCAATGAGTAATAAAGAATTGGAGTGGAACCTTAAAAGACTGAATCAAAAAGCTTTTGAGGGTGCTAATAAACCTGGGAAATATTTGGCATGGCAATTGAAGAAGAAAAGGGAAAAGAAAATAATAAATAAAATCTGTGAAGAAAACAAAACGTATCTGGAACAGACTACCATTAGTAGAGCCTTTTATAAATTTTATGCTAAGCTGTATAATAAAAAAGAAGTAACCAAAGAATCAATAGCATCATATTTGGAGAAAACTAAACTTCCAGAGATCTCGGAAGCTTGGAGAAATAAGTTGAATAGTGAAGTAACCGATGAGGAAATAAGTAAGGCAATACAATCTGCAAATCTAGGAAAGGCGCCAGGGCCAGATGGACTTACGGCTAAATTTTATAAGACAATGGCCAATGAACTGGCACCATTCCTAAAAGAGGTGATGAATGGAGTTTTTAGGGATCAAAGAATTCCAGACACTTGGAGCGAAGCGAATATATCATTGATCCCTAAAGAGGGCCAAGATTTGACTAACGTGAAAAATTACAGACCTATATCACTACTTAACAATGATTATAAAATTTTTGCGAAGATACTGGCGGAGAGACTGAAGGGGTGGCTCTCGGAAGTCATAGAGGAAGAACAAGCAGGCTTTTTGCCAGACAGACAAATAAGAGACAATTTAAGGACAGTGATCAATGCTATTGAATACTATGATAAGCGTTGTGATAAAGAGGTTGGTTTCTTCTTTGTAGACGCTGAAAAAGCGTTTGACAATTTAAACTGGGACTTTTTGTTTGCCACTATGGAAAAGCTACAACTGGGAGAAAGATTCATCAGAGCAATTAAAGAAATCTATAGAGACCAGACTGCAGCAATTGTAGTGAATGATGAATTGACCAAGAAATTGACGATTAGTAAAGGAACAAGACAAGGTTGCCCGTTATCTCCATTGTTGTTCATTTTAGTATTGGAGATTCTGATGATACAAATACGACAAGATGAGGAAATACGAGGAATGAAAATAAAGGACTATTCATACAAGGTTAGAGCATTTGCTGATGACATAATGTTAATTGTAGAAGATCCATTGGAGAACATGCCAAAAGTGATAGATAAGATCAAGGAGTTTGGTGACTTGGCAGGTTTCTTCATTAACAAAAAGAAGTCAAAGATATTATGCAAAAACATGACTAAGCAGAAACAACAATTGTTAACGGAAACAACGGACTGTGAAGTAACTAGTAAGGTGAAATATTTGGGAGTTGAGCTGACTGCAAAAAATATAGATTTGTTCAAGAATAATTATGAAAAATTATGGACTCAGATAGAGAGAGACTTGATCAAATGGAATAGATTGAATCTGTCATGGTTGGGCAGGATTGCAGCAGTTAAGATGAATGTGTTACCAAGAGTAATGTTTTTGCTACAGACAATACCAATCATCAGAGACTCTAAACAATTTGAAAAATGGCAGAGGAAAATATCAGATTTTGTTTGGGCAGGCAAGAAGCCTTGAGTGAAAGTAAAAGTTCTACAAGATGCAAAGGAAAGAGGCGGAATGCAACTGCCCAACCTGAGACTTTATCATGATGCAATCTGCCTAGTTTGGTTAAAAGAGTGGATGACGTTAAAGAATAAGAAACTATTAGCCCTTGAGGGATATAAAAATTTTTTTGGATGGCACGCATACCTATGGCACGACAAAGTAAAGGTCAACTCGATGTTCCTACATCATTTTGTAAGGAGAAGTTTATATACAATCTGGAAGAAGTACAGAATTTACTTACAAGAAGGAACCCCCTTGTGGGTGGTTCCATACGAGGTGATAGATCCGAGAGCTGTTGATAATGAACAACAATGTTTAACATACAAAGAAATAACTAAAATTGAAGTATCTAAACTTAGAATAAAGACGCAAGAGGAACTATCACCTAACTACGATTGGTTCCAGTACAGACAGATTAGAGATTTATACAATTCGGACTCTGTAAAAGGGGGCATACGAACAGAGAACTCGGAACTAGAGCAGACCCTTCTTAAAGAAGACAAGAAAAGAATATCCAAGGTATACCAAGTACTGTTGAAATGGTATACTGAGGATGAGATAGTTAAAACACAGATGGCGAAATGGGCTATAAATTTCAATAAAGAAATAACAATGGAGGCATGGGAATACTTGTGGAAAACTACAATGAAGACAACGACATGTATCAATATTAAAGAGAACATTTTCAAAATGATCTATCGTTGGTACATGACACCAAAGAAGATTGCGCTAGGGAACTTGAATACTTCTAATAAATGCTGGAAATGTAAGAAACATGAGGGCTCCCTCTATCATATGTGGTGGTCGTGTGAGGTAGCTAGGCAGTTCTGGGGGGAAATAATAAGAGAAATGAGTGAAATTTTACAGTTTCAAATAAATAAGAACCCAGAACTCCTGCTGCTAAACTTGGGAATGGAGGGAATTCCAGCCCATCATAGGACGTTGATCTTTTATATGACTGCAGCAGCTAGACTTTTGTATGCGCAGAAATGGAAAGTACAAGAAGTGCCAACTATTGAAGATTGGATCTATAAATTGCTGTATATGGCTGAAATGGACAAGATGACAAGAAAACTGAGAGATCTGGACTCAGGGCAGTTTAACACAGACTGGGAGAAGCTGAAACAATATCTGGAGAAGAAATGGGAGGTGGGAGGAAAACTGTGGCAGTTTGAGAACTACTGAAGTATAATAAAAGTATAAAAGAGAGGGGTGACTTTACCGGGGGAGGAAGAGAAATGTGAATTTATAAGCAGTTAGATTAATTGATTGAGATATATATAGATATGTATAGGTTAACTGATAGAGAATAATTAATGATAAGGTTTAAACATGAGGATTGAGTAACTAACAATATTTTCTTTCTTTGACAAGATTTATATGCACCAAACTGAATGTATAGAAGAGTTAAATTGATTGAGTATCTGAGGAGTTATATAGAATTACCATAAAAAGATGAAATGAGTAATACATAAAGAACAAATCAAATTGTTTGATTTAAATGTGGGAAATTTTTATGGTTTATGATATATAGGTTTATATAGAAATATTCAAAACTGGAAAATGGGATAAATTGTTTATCTAAAGACGTATAGTTTGGGTGTATAATAAGTAAGGGAGTTAAAGATGCACTGCTTAATATAATGGAGAATGTATATCTGTTTTAGATAGAGGAATTTAATAGAAGTAAGGGAAAAGGGACAGAGGGTGGGAAAGCTGTTGGAAGTCAACAAAAGGGGGGGAAAGGGAGGGGGTTAGAAACGAAAAATTAGGGGAAAATTGATTGTAATGCAAAAATAATAATGTTCTAACCCAATAAAAAACTTTTCAAAAAAAAAAGAATGGGTTGCAACGTTGTAATGTTCCTGCACTTTCTTCCTGGCTTTAAAAGCCAGGAAAGGATTAAACGGCTGCTTTTCCCTCCCTCCCAGGCATGTTTCAGACTTTGCCAAAGAGGGGGAAAAAACCCAAGCATTTTGCACAGCCCTTTGGAAACAAGCCTCTGCTTCCTGGGAGGAGATTAATCGGCAGCATTTTAACCCTTTTCTCGCTTGATTTAAAAAAATGAGAGTGGTATATGTTTTCCCCCAGAACTCTGCCACCAATTGCCTCTCCGGTGGGCAGGGGACAGCCCAATCAGCAAAAAGGGGGGAAGGGTTCCAACATTGCAACGTTACTACGCATGCTAATTTTTTTTTAAAAAAATGTGACGTGAATTGCAAGGCCCCAAAGGCCCAAAATTGCACCGAGGTTTTGAAATGAAGCATAGAAACCAAATCGAAATTGCAGTGGACAGTGTGAAATGAACAGGTGCAATGCCGAAGCCACTGCGATCGGGGCGAATGCTCATAAATGGCAGTTTAAACCGTAAGTGCGAAAAGGGCCATAGTTCTACAAACAAGTGCAAAAAGTACATATGTGAGTTGCAGGTGCTAAATCTGGCATTCAAGTGTCTGTTGGGAACACTGCCAGGAAAACACTGCTAAAGTGTGTCTACAGACACCAGAATGCTGAAGGAGCCAAGTCTTTGCTCTGGAGTCAGATGACAGTACATACAATCTCAACTGTATCTATTTGTTTGTATAACAGTTGTACGGTCTCCATGTCCTTCACACTGTCTTCTACTTTAGGCACAAGCCAGCCCAGCTCACTTGGACAGCAGGCATTCTCCTTGATTTTTCTTTTGCTGATTTCCTTAATTTCCCTGAATTCTGTTTGTTTGCTTTATTCCATTGTTTTAAAATGTGATGTGAGCTGATCTCCCTGTGTGCTGTTTACATTCCATTGCTAGCTTGTTCTTTGTTTTGACTGTTTTGCATAATGGAAGATTTATCAGGCCATCTTTGTGTTCAGTGCTTTTTTCAGAAAGTTCTGTTCCTTCAGGCCACTGAAGGTTATTGGTGAGCCTGCTAACAAAAATTGTAGCATTGGTTGATCCTTGTTTCTATGGATAGTTGTTGGCTGGGCCCAAACAATCTCTAAAACTTCCTTCAATATATCATTTATAATATTTGCTGTTAAACTATAATGCTGAGAACCCCAGTCTTATGTACTATCTCTAGTGTTTCTTAGCTAGTCAGTAGAATTTTCCTATCACCTGTGAGGAAGCCAGGAATGTCAGAATGAAAGGCAGAAACGGTATTTGGGTTCTAAAATGGGCTGCTTTATTAAAATTACAACAATTAAACATAAACTATGGCAAGGGCCTAACTAGCGGTACAGGTCAGGCCCTGGGGTCACTCCTGGACCCTGCCCTGACCTGTCTGAGCGAGACACCCGCTGCCCCGGGTGCGAGCCATCCATGGTATGGCTGGGACATGGCCTGGCCAGGCAAAGTGGTTCACCCCTTTAAAGCTCCCCCACCAGGCCGTACAGCAGCAGGGGGAGACTGGCTTGTCCAGGGGTTCCCCACCAGGGCATCTGTCCTCTCAACTGGGCTGTACAGCAGCCAGCTGCTCCTGACAGACCCCAATTCCCCACCAATGGGGAGGTGCCAAGGGTGCTCATTGGCCCACTCAAATTTTCCCCTAACTTAAATCCTGCCACCGCAGAGGCCAAGCCTCTGCTTAAGCCTCAGCGCCCCACAAATGGCTTAAAGCCCAACCTAAGCCCTTGCTGCAGTTCATTCAAAAATATACTATTGCCTCTCGTAGAGAGGTGCACACCATCCCCTTGGTAGAGGTCTGCAAACTCGGCCTGAATTTGCAGATGGGACAAATAAATCCCCAACCCCCCTGTCATAGCCTTGAATAGGACTCTAGCCCATTCTAAAGTGTTGTGGTCCAATGCATCCTGCCACACCTGGCACGGAAGCATTGCAGACTCAAAAAAAATCAGGACGCCGGGCCAACACTTGCTATTCTCCAGCAAGTCATCCTGCACCTGCCAAGACAGAGCCATGCCCTTCATCAAACCCAGGTCATTACCTCTCAAATGAATGACCAGGATGTGTGAGCCAAGGTCATTGCCATGCAGCAAATGACTAATGTGAAGGGTCCGCACCTCCCATCAAACAGTAGGTCACTACTTGCCTGGGTGGTGCAAGCCTGTGTGAGCCTGTAAGGAAAAGGCCATGCCCTGTAAGCCAAGGTCATTACCACATGGTGAATGACCAATGTGAGGTGGAGGTCCGCACCTCCCATCAAACCATCGGGCCACTACTTGCCTGGGTGCTGCAAGCCTGTGTAAGCCTGTAAGGAAAGGGCCATGCTCTGTGAGCCAAGGTCATTACCACACAGTGAATGACCAATGTGAGGTGGAAGACTGCACCTAAATGACCAGGAGGTGAGGCAGAGAACTACATCTCCTTTCCAGCCACCAGGCCACTCAGGGACTGAGATGAGGGTGTGCCATGCACATTAGAACTGTCACATCCTATCGCTGGACCTCCATGTACCAGCCAAGGGGACCCCTGGGCATAGCTCCCAACCACCCTGGGGCCCAATAGCCTCCTAAGCCCCACTGCCTTTGGCTCGTTTGCAAATGTGTCATCTGTAAGATTTGTGTCATAAGCCATAAAGGCTCCTCGTGACCCATCCTTAAGGGATTAGGCCATAACAAGGCAGAACAACTGAAAGAAGTGTCATCACATCAAAGCTGGGAGGCATGCTAAACCAAAGTTGCCATGTCTCCACCTAAACAGGTGTACAGCAGTATTGAAAGCCCATTGAATGCTGGGTAAAATGGCAAACTAGATTGCCCTGTACACCCCTGCTTTCCAAGCTGGGGGGTGGATCCTGAGGAATCCAGGCAAGGCATCCACTGGCCTCAAGGGCAACCTAACTAGGGCCACCATCAAAAGACCTTCAAGCAGGCATCGGAGAAGGCCTAAAGCACACCAACTAGCAACAGGCCTCCCTCCATAAAGTGACTCCATTAAAGGAGTTGAGAAACCCCCATAATTGGAGGTCCTCCCGCATGCCTGCTGTAATCCTAAGATTGCGATATAGAAACTGTGGGATAATCATGGCCTTGTTAAAGCTGTGGGTGAGTGTTACATGCCCCCTCAAGAAAAGAGCTGAAGCAGCCAAAAGCCACACCTGAGACAGAGCACCCGGTTGGCATAGCCCTGTCCATGTAGGGATGGTCCTTGAATGACAATCTAAAAGCAAAGAGTCCACAGGCAGGACCTGAAGGAGGCAAAATGCCAACTTAGTGTCACCTTTCTGTGCCAACTGCACACCACTGATAACCTGATGGCCCAGTCAAAGCATGTGTTCACACAGGCATCATTTACTGGGCTTCTCTGGGTGGGAAGCGTGATGAATGGAATGAACTACAGCAGGCTGTCTGGTACCTGACCAAAAAGTGGGGGAGACCAGCCAGAAAGGAGGGAGCTTCCCGTCCATAGGAACATTCTTCCCCAAAACAAGGCATTGACACATTTGGGAGATCCTCCGTGCTGCTGAGTTACCTTCAGTTGTGTAGGGCTGGGTCCCCATACCAGACTACTGCTGGGCTTCCCACAGACACACCAGCACCTGGCACCCACACATAGCCACCAAGGACAGGATATGGTGGAGTGAAGCCATCCCTGAGGCACCTGGATAGGCATGACATAGCCAATCCGTGCTTCAATGAAGGGTGTGTGCTGATAGGAACTTGAGTGGACAGCACCCACCTGAGCTACCCCACCATATAAGCCCATTCACATTACCAGTGGGCATTAACCCTGGGATGTGCTAGCCAGGCCATGTTGGACGGAAAGAACCATGGGGGTGAGGAGGCAGGGACTGACCCAAAGGCCCCCAATGGCCAAGCATACCCCAGCCAGGACCAAATGTACCTACCATCACTGACTACCGAATACCTTCCATAGATACCGCCTCACAGCCATGCACTCTATAATCTGGAATCTGCTTCCCTCACCACCAGCATGGCAGATGCTCTCATTACCTCCTTATAAGGTGGCTGCACTGCCACTGCTACCAGCCCAGACTCCAACAACCAGCCTCCTTCAGCCATATCCATGTTGTTTTTCACAGTTCGCCAGACTCATTGCTGCCAAGGGTGCTGAACAATCCTCACAGGCCAAATGGACACAACTTTGTCAATCAGTTCCACTGCCATGCAACTGGAATGGATTAAGGCAGACTAGCTCAGATCAGCTACCGTCCATCAGTTGCTCTAAACTGTCAGAAAGGACAGATAACATCTTAGACTTCTGTGCTCCGCATGACAACTTTGCAGTTTTCTGCACTGCCCCCTGCCAGAAGATTCCCCACCTAGCTTCCTCTTCTGGGCCCAGGCCTTTCCTGGCATCTAGATGTGCCACTAGGTCCCTTATGACACTAGTACTCAGCAGAGGAAGAAACTTGCCTCAGAGGTCTCCTGGTTGTGGGGCACATACATACTTCCCCTTTCTTTGGAGAAGCTTTGGATAGCTTTCTTTGGTGGCAGTCCACCATGCTTTTACAGCAACCTACAAAGCCTGACACCTTGGAACTATGATGATTGTCCTCCAACATCAATTTGTTCTCTTTCTTATAAATGAAATGTTATTCATCAAATCCCACACACTGCTAATCAAACAGTTAACTTCTTCTCACTCTCTAGTGCCTCTTTTTCTTTTCACAAAAACCCAGTACTTGCTAAAAGAGATGCAATAACACAATATGCCATTGGTGGCATGAGTGAGAAAGCAATAATGTGTGCTACCAGCCCAGGTGTGAAGCAATCTGCCCCTCAGATGGCTGCAATCCACCCCTGTTGCTGCAAGTATTCTCTCCAAATAAAGTAAAACAATGGGGTAGGGGAGGCCTAGATAGGCTGGAGGCCTGCAGGGGCTGGGCCTAACCCTGCTTCAGCCCTCCTGACTGATATACACTGATAGCCCAGTATTTCCTTCATCCCTTTGGTCTCTTCATCATCCTCAAATAATGAGTCTGCACGTAGCTGCACAAGCCCCACCAAAATGACTGCTACTGCTAGTAAGCAGGAGGCAAATCAGGCCACACAAATGCCACACTCAAAATGGCCGCTCTTGGAGCTGTGCATATTGTAGATGCCTTCATAACATGGCTGCACTGCCAGAAGGCTAAGAAGGTCACTGGGTGGCACTCTCAAAATGGCTGCACCCAACTAATTAAACTGCCAAGCCCTCCTGCAAAATGGCCCCTGTTGCCTGAAGGCCTTAGGCTGAGCTATTGCTGATGGAAATACTCCCTCTCAAGAAAGTGTAAACGGCAGGGGAGGGGAAAGCCTAGATGAGGGGAGGGGGACTACTAGAATCCACCCTGTTAGGCCAATAGAAATAAAGTATGAATTAATCCACCCCTCAGATGGCTGCAACTCACCCCTGTGGCCTACAGCAAAGCCTATTGCTGCTGCTGCTGGAAGTAGTCTCTCTCAACAAAGTAAAACAGTGTTGGGGAGGAAAGGAGCCTAGGTAGGCCAGAGGCCTCAAGGGCTGGGTATAATCCTGCTTTAGCCCTCCTGACTGATAGGCAACAGGCCCCAAATATAAATTAGGAGAAAAAAGTCTCTACCAAACCAGTGAGCTGGCGCTGGGCCCTGGCTCTCCTCTTGAAGTTTGAAGGTAGCAAGCAGGGCAATATCACAGCTTCTCCAAGGCAGCTACTGCTGCCTAGCCCTGAAGGCCTTTACTAAAACCAGCCTCAGAGGACCTTGGCGGAGAGAGCTTGAGATGAGCTCTGCTCAGGCCAAGTATGAGGTACAACTGAAGGCAATGGGGCAGAGAAGCCAGCTAAGGCTACAGACTCTGCCCCCAATGCTAAACCCTGGATGCCAGGGTGCGTCTTCTGCTTTCCTCCTTCCAAGGAGGCAAAGAGCAGCCACCGGCCTGAGTGGCTGTTGCCACTGGCCGGGATGGCCGAACTGTTACCATGATTGTCCGTTTCTGCTCCAGAACTGACAGTAATTCCATCTGCTGTTTCTGGCTTCCCTCTGAAATGGTCAGAAATCTGTTGTTGATAAGGGGTACAAAGTAATTCTGCAAGTTTGTTTCTCTCTTCTAGTCAGTGTCAAGTGGGAATTTACAATGCCTTTTTTCTTATTGATATTTTATTCACCAGAGAAAGAAAGGCAGTTTATGCTGACTTATCTTCTATTGTTCTTTATTTCTGGCAATTTCTTCCCTTTACTTGAAGTAGTAGGCAAAAAAGGAACAGTAAACAACTATGGTAATCTGTCAGAGCTAAAATAAAAATTTTGTGCTGATTTAAAGATTTACAGATTTACAATCCAAGCCAAAACAAAGTTACCCCCTTCTAAGCCTATTAACTTCAATGGACACTGGAAAGAGTCTTCTACATTAAATCATTAAATAAATGAGGTGGGGCGGGGGGCGGGGGGGGGAGCGGCGCAGCCATGAACTTTTAGGCTGGTTCATTTGGTTCATTTTTTTGGTTCGTCACTGCAGACAGCCTGGTGCCGATCAACCAATTTCCTAGGCAACAGGGGATGGACTTCCTGCAGACCTTCTGCTGGCCCGGAAGTGGCCTTCTGCTGAGTAACGATTTCCTGACCTGGATGTGACGTTTTCACGAACCAAACGAACTGATTTGCAAACTGGGGCAGGTTCGTGAAAGTTCGTGGTTTGTGAAATGTGACGAACCATGAACTGCATGGTTCATTTTTTTCTGGTTCGTGCCATCTTTAGTTACCATCTGTTGGTGCAGATATGTTCCTACTTAGAGTCTATGCAACATTTAATATGGTCATGTTAAATTACTTAGCTTTTGTTTCTGCAATGTTTCATATCTGTATTCAATTCTATGGTTGTTTTCAAATTTCTGCACTCCATATCCCACTGTATTGTTTGTTGGGTTTACCAGCCATTGTTTGTATTAACTTACACTGTGTAAAATGCCTTGAGTCTCAGTGAGAAAGGCAGACTATAAATAACATAAATAAATCATAAATAAATCATTAGCTTCACAATTTAGCTTGCTCCCAGACTTCATTTGCTAGAGGATAGTGTTCTTGTTATCAGATGTTAAATATCCTAAGCGCTTGAAATGTTTAGCTATTGTTGTCACTTCTAATTTGTGTTTGTTTGGTTTTTTATACATATCTTGTTCTATACAGTCCCACCTAAATGACAGATAGTTATTCTTAGGAGGGTATAGGACTTAGGAACTCTGTGTAGTGATACAATTCCCACCCGAGGGAATGGACTTAGAAAATAATCCTGGGGGGTTATATGTTTTTATTGTTTTCATGATAGTCAGTTTTGAATTGTAACCTACCACTGACACAAAGTATAAAGGGAAGTTAAAAATGAAATAAATAAATATCGCTTTATTGTCCACCTCCTGGGATTTGTTCTGCAGGGTGCTTCAGGTTTCAACACAACACAGTTATTATTTAGGTTAGATTGGCTTCTGAGGCACACTGCTTCTAGAGAAAGTAATTGTCGAGTAAAGAAAACTAAGATGTCACACATGGAAGACAGAAATACTGTATTGTTTGGATCCTATGAATCCCTCCCAGTAAATTAGGAAGCCATCTTCCACCAGAACAAGGTTACATTTGCTATATAGTGAAGGGAGTTATAGGATCCAACCCCACAGTCACTAGCCAGTGTAATTTGACAGCAATTAGTCACAATATATCACTACAGAAGTAGTAATGCAAAGGTTGCCTGTGCCACTGTGCTGAACATTGGTTCACTGAGGTAGACAGCTGCTTTGCAATCCTAAATCTCCAATCTCTTATGTCCTTTTCTCACATTTTTTTCAGTATGTGGTAAGGTTAGTGGCCTTCATGTATGTTTTCACTCCTCCCTATCATTATGTGTTGTCTTGAAGGTTTGAATACCATTAGTATGCATGTTGCTTTGCAAATAATGTGTAGTCACTATTCTGATGTTCAAATACACATGTGGTTGTTGGGAAAATAGGCAGTACATACATTGCTGCTGTTCTCCTTCATTCATTGAAATAAAACGTGACGATTTCTTTATTTTTCAGAAAATTAGGCGCAATATTGTGCTATGAGTCCTCTGATCCCATTATGTCATGGCAGAAATAGCATGCAATTGCTAGTCAGGCAGCACTGATATTTGTCAATTAATCTGCACTAGAACTGGAATTTGCCTCTGCTATGGAGTTGATATTAGTTATGCCCTTATGCTAGCATCAATACCCTTTTTGAGCAATCCTCTGGATTATTTGGAAGGAAGTACTACTGAATTTAATGGGATTTACTCCAAGATAAGTACAGAAAGGATTGCAGCCTTAGTACCTATGATCTTGAGTTTCTGGACAATAGTACCTGGTTATTCATCATTATCAAGGAAAGCGTTATCAATATGTGCACAAAGTACAAGTGTGCTGTTTTATGTGTAAAGTTAAATACAAAAGGGTTAAAAGTTCTTGACCTTTCAATTAAGTATAGGATAGGAATTGAACCCAAAGGTCCTGACTCCCAATCTGTCTACTCTGTCTCTTGAACAAAGGGTCTTTCACCTCTACTTGAATACTCTGTTCAGTTGGAATGTAAATTATTGTTTTGGGTTTTGTCTGCATAATGCATTTTGATAGCTTGCAACACTTTGAAATTTTAAAAAATGAAGCTGATACTCCCCTGGTAATTTTGCTGCTCTTCAAGTCCTTTCCCCAGGTTCCTGATATTTGTGTCTCCAAAGGTGTGATGTTTGGGTCATTTGCTTTTTTTTCATTGCTTTATGGACCTCCCCTCACTTCCCGAGTTAGTTGTCAGTATACAAGAAACAAGAAACTGCGAGTGCCTGTTCTCTGAAAGATCCCATATTCCCGGCATGTGGTTCTCATTTGGCAAGACTAAGAAGGAGCAGTGTTCTCATAATAGCTCCAAATAAAAACCATCTTCTTAAAAACTAAGGAGTCCAGTGAAAGGTGATGTCCTCAAGATGTCTTTCAGCCAAACCTGGTACAAAAAGATGTATTCATTTGCAGGCTTCACTGCCCTTGCTGGCTAGAGCAGAAGGGCTGTTGCTCCCATGTTCTAAAGCTCCACTTAAGATTCTGTGTATGAGAGCATTTACATTGGGGAGCTGTTGGGGTCATGTTGAATCATACCTATGAATGAAAGTGAAATGTATTCAAAGCTTGAGTAATTCTGAAGAGCTTATCAAGTGCAACGTTCCCTCAAATGGGAACACTGAGGCTGTTCTCTGTTAATATAATGATCTAAGCCAGAAAGCAAGTTACAACCTTGTCTAGATTGTGGGTGAGGCTATGAAATCTTAATTTATGTTGACATCCCAGTATGAAGAGAGTGTTTTCTTCTCATCCTTGGCTTGGCTTGAGATATACCGGGAACAGTCATAATCCTGAACCAAAGCCAGCACTGATCCTGTTCAGTAGAGTAGTTGTTCTGGAGTGTTTAAATGTGGATTTCACATGCTTTCCTAGTGCACATCATTCTTTCCCAATATATGCACTTTGAAGGGGAGCCAGGTAATTTGTCAGTAGCTATGCCACTTGAATATTTGATGCTGCATTTAAAAGTCCATTTCTCAGACTCGGCTACATTTTTATAGCGGCTGCTATCAAATTGTTAAAGTGAGCTTGAATTTATTTTTACAAGTGATCTTGGAAGATTTTTCACTTTGGCATGCTATCTCTTTACTAAACACCTAGAAGAGTCAAATTGCCCACCCCTGTCTTTTGGTCTTGTGAGATGGTTGACAAAAGCTTTGGAAAATGTATTGACTATTATCATCTCTTTTTCTCATCTCTTTCTTACTCACCCCTTTGCTCTTGCCCTGAGATCATAGAGTGTTTGATCCCTCACTATAGATCCACAAGACAGCAATAGTAATTATGCAGCTGTTAAAAAAGAGGGAGTAGAGGAGGGCCTGGTCACGGGTCTGTGGGCCTGGGTGAGTCATGATTTGTTTCCAGATTGGGTCTGAGTGATATGGTGGGCTGGGTGGTCCTAGAGGGAATCTTTGTCTGCGGTCCTGTGGTTGCTGTTGGTTACTCTGCTAATGGCTGACTCTCAATTAAATATTTCAAGAGCTGAATCAGGTGGAGAACACCATTAACACAGCTGCTATATCTAAAATGCCCCTTTAGAGATTCACAAACTAGAACACGCAGTGGAAAATTTGTTTGCCTTTGGAAATAAATAAATAGTTATGCAACATCTTCAGTGGCCAAGAGAAATACTCTTTCACAGCATAATGGAATGTAACCAAGACTCACAATTACCATTTTCCTTTGAAGCACTGATTCTTTAGACCACTAATTCTCAAAGTGTGTGCTGGGGCACATTACTCTTCTAGAAGAACAGATATGTGCCTTGAAAAATTAAAGCATCATATTGGACGTATCTACTATTCTATGCCTGTTAGACTGAGATGGCCACATGTTTCATTAATTTCTCCAACTCTGCAATGTATGGCTATAGATATCATCTTAAGGGAAGGAGAAAGTATAAAACAGGATTTCCTGATACAATCTTTTTTACATCTCATAGGCAAAGAGGAAGTGCAACATGACCAATATCCAGAAAACACAGTCCCATCCCTGACTTCTGGCTGGAGGTGCCATGAACTTCTCAGTGAACATGTCTGGCAGGCAACTATGCCATTTTAGACAGCTGTGATCATTTGTGAACCAAGCCTTGTCCTCATTCTACTTCTGTCTTCCCTGAGCTGCTGAACTGTTTTCTATCTGCCCAGTAGTTGTGATGGTGCACTTTTATTTCCTTCTGCCTTGTGGGCACATTTACATCTGCATATCAAGTGAAATTGATTCTCTCTCAGGTCACAGATGAGTCAGATAATTAAATGATGTGTGAGGCAGAAACTGTGGCTCCTAGTGAGAAAATATCCATGTGCGAAATAATGTCAATTAGGGGCATGCATTACGAAATTTCCAAATCAAAAATATATACCAAAAAAATCACTGTTTTGGGTCATTACCATTAGAGTTGTGCAATAAAAATGGGGGGGGGGGTTGATCTGGATCTGGGTTTCAGGAATACAAAAAAAAAGTTATCCCTGCAATCCATGTCAAATTCTCTAATCTAGTTCAGGAAGATTAGAAAATCCTGAATTTATCAGGCTTTTATTCCCTATGAGGAAAACTATCTGAGGGAGGGGTAGTCATTTTTCAAGTAAACTCCACCAAATTTTCAGGGAACCTACTACTTCCTGTCCACTAAACAGCCCCTCATCCCAATTTTCAGGAAGATTGGACTCAGGAATCCAATTCTAAAGACCCCTGAAGAAGATGCCCCCTGCCACTCTCCATTGTTTCCTATGTAGAAAACATTTCAAAGGCTTTCCATGCAAAGAGAAACCTTATACAAAGCCAGTGCCAGTGCAAGTCCCACTTCCAATGCAAGGTGAACCAACTAAGCCAAACAGAATCAAGCTACTGAAAGGTAGCCAACGCAAAGCCAAAGATTCCCACTGTAAAACCAGAGAAACCCCAATGTCAAATCAGAGAATCCCAAGCTGAAGCCAGCAGGTGTGGGGCTTGCTGGACAAGCTGGTGGTGACTTGAAGGGATCTTTGAAGCTCAGCTTGGAGGTGAAGGAACAGCAAGAGAGCAGTGGTGCAAGCTGTAAAGAAGCAGATGGCGGGTGGCTTGAAGTGCTATTGAGTCTGAGGCAAGCTGGACTGCAGCAGGATAGCGACACAAGGCTAACAGGGGACAGAAGGCGGCAGCAGAAAGAGAGGCTGGGAGAGGAGCCAGCAAGGACCATGGGGATCTGTGAGAGCAATTGGCCAAGGGAGATAGTCTTGCATTCCCCCTATGCCTGGAAGCCTGCAAAATTTGTTTACAGGATTAAAACAAATAAACTCAGTTTAATCCACACAGATCTGGCTCCCAAATTTGAGATAGGAATCTTTTATGTGATCTGATATAACCAGATTATTTCAAATGCAGGTATATAACCTGATATGAAAAGCAGGATCGCACATTCCTAGTCACTATGATTTCCCAAAATGGTAACATAGAAACCCCCTTCCCCAAAAATCCATGTTGTTTTTCATATTTGGATGATTGCCATCAGCAACACAGAATGCATCTTGTTTTTCTTTGATTCTACTGATTTCCCAGGAAACGGTGTTTTTCCTTTCAACTTGGATCCTTGTAAGGGATGAGCACAGAGCACACCCAGCCAATCAGCTTTGGAGATAAGTCTGAGAGAGGGAACGTATTTCCAATTCCGAAATAAGAGGAGGAGGTGCCTAAGGTAGAGTTCCTTTAATTGTCCTGACCCCCTCTGACCAGACCAGTGACTCTGATACAGAGGGCTCAGAGGAAGAGCCTGAGGAGCCACAGCCAGGGAAACAGAAGGACCAGCAGGATCAGGAAGGGTCTGACACTGCAGCAGCACCTGCTGATCACACTTCAGCAGCACCAGAGGCCACTCTGCCACAGTCTGCCAGGGAAACCTTGGCAGTAGCCTCAAAGATAATCACTAGAATTCCACCAGCCCAGATGCAAATCTGGGCCTGTAGCCCTTCTGGACCTGCTCTCATTTTTTTTTTATTGGATGGTTAACATAACATACATAATGTTATTACATCTTACTTACTAATTATCCCCTATATATATAGTATATGCTCCCCACCTCCTCCCCTCCCCCTTTCATCTATTGACTTCCAACAGCACTACAGCCCCCCGTTACTTGTTACAAATACTGTCTCTTAGTTGTCATTTTAAACTTAATGGTAAAGATTTACATTATATCTTATCTTACTTAATAACACTGAAAAGACCATAATTGCCCTTTAAGATCCCATCTTTTTTCTAAGTATTTTTTCAATTTCCCCCAGTCCTCAAAAAATTCCTTTGGATCTTGTTCTCTCAGTTTCCTTGTTAGTTTGTCCATTTCCGCCATATATAACACTTTTTGTATCCACTCTTCAGTTTTCGGTATTCCTTCTTTCTTCCAATATTGTGCATACAAAGTTCTTGCCGCCGTTATCATATAGTACAGTATTACTCTGTCCTTTCTATCAATGTCTTCTAAATGCAAGGAAAACAATAGCATTTCTGGATTCTTAACTACATTATTTTGGAGTTTTAAAGACATTTCAGTACATATTTTAGACCAAAAGTCTCTAGCCTTATCACAAGTCCGCCACATATGAAATAGAGAGCCTTCATGCTCTTTACATTTCCAACACTTGTTGGATAGCTGCTTATTAGCAATGGCTAACTTTTTCGGTGTTAAATACCATCTATATGTCATTTTATAGCCATTCTCTTTGATACTGGTACAAGTTGAGATTTTTAAAGTATTTTTCCACAACTGTTCCCATGCATCCATCATAATCTCATTATTACAATTTATTGCCCATTTTACCATTTGAACCTTAATCGTCTCATCTTCAGTGTACCATTTTAACAATAATTTATACATTTTAGAAATTATTTTATTATTATTCCCCAATAAAAGTTCTTCTAATTCTGAGTTTTTATTTCTCAAGCCTGCCTTCCTTTGATCTGATTTAAATAAGTCTTTAATTTGTCGATATTGCAGCCAACCGTATTTAAATGGTAATTCTTCATTCGATTTAAGTTTCAACTCATTGTTTTCAGTTTTTAATAATTCTTTATAAGTAAGCCATTCATCTCCTTTATATTCCAAATTCGGGTTAATTACTTCTGCAGGGACAATCCACATTGGTTTCTCTTGCTCTATAAATTTTTTGTATTTTAACCAAGTTGACAGTAAATTTCTTCTCAAGTAATGGTGCTGGAACATTGTGTCCATTTTATACTTATCATACCATAAGTATGCATGCCATACAAAAAGTTTGTTATAGCCTTCCAGATTGGATAAAGACACCCATTCTTTTAGCCATACCATATTGCTTCATGGTAGAGTCGAAGATCAGGTAATTGCATGCCACCTCTTTCTCTTGCGTCACAGAGCACTTTCATTTTGACTCTAGGTTTCCTTCCTGCCAACACGAATTCTGATATTTTCCTCTGCCATTTTTCAAACTGTTTTTTGTCCTTAACAATTGGTATCGTTTGCATCAAAAACATAACTCTAGGCAGCACATTAATTTTGGTTGTAGCAATCCGACCTAACCATGATAAATTCAATTTATTCCATTTTATCATATCTTTTTCAATTTGAGTCCAGAGCTTTTCATAGTTGTTTTTAAACAAATCAATATTTTTAACTGTCAGCTCTATTCCCAAATACTTTGTTTTTGGTACCACTTCGCAATCTGTTACTTCCATCAATTCTTGTTGCTTCTTCTTCGTCATATTTTTTGTTATTATTTTTGACTTCTTTTTATTTATATAAAAACTTGCTAAATCTCCAAACTCTTTGATCTTAGCTAACAATCTTTGCAGAATTTGTACTGGGTCTTCAACTATAAACATCACATCATCTGCAAATGCTCTTAGCTTGTATGAAGACCCCTTTAATTTAATCCCTTTTATGTTCTCATCTTCTCTTATCTGCCTCAATAATATTTCTAAGATCATTACAAATAACAGCGGCGACAGTGGACAACCTTGTCTTGTTCCTTTCCGTATTTCAAATTTCTCCGTCAGGTCATCATTAACACAGATTGCTGCTCTTTGGTTCTTATAGATTGTTTTTACAGCTTCTATAAACTCTTTACCTAGATCCATCTTTTCCATCGATGCAAACATAAAACCCCACCTGATCGTCTCCTACAAAATCCATTAACCAAATTTTAAGTCTATCTGCTAGTATTCTTGCCAATATTTTATAGTCATTGTTTATTAGCGAAATTGGTCTGTAGTTTTTAACATCAGTCAGTTCCTGTGACTCTTTCGGTATCAAGGTAATATTTGCCTCATTCCACGTATCTGGAAGACCCTCTCCTTTCAGTATATCATTCATTACAACTCTTAAAGCTGGAGCTAGGCCTTTCTTCATTGCTTTATAAAACTTCGCTGTAATCCCATCTGGCCCAGGTGCCTTACCAGTCTTTGCTGCATCTATAGCTTGTTCAATTTCTTCATCTGTTATTGGAGCATTCAGGTTCTCTATCATGCTAGTTGATATGGTTGGTAAATCTATTCTCTGCAAATATTGATCTATATTCTCTTGTGGTATTGCTTTCCTTTGAAATAATTTTGCATAGTATTTATAAAACACTTGTTTAATTCTTCTTCTGTCCCATTGCCACTTTCCAAAGCAATGGATTGCGGTCTGATCTCACTCTTGGCATTATTTCTATTTTTTTTGTCCGTAATGCCAATTCTTTGGTTGTCCAAATCATATCAATTCTTGAAAATGATTGATGTCTCGCCAAGTAGTACGTATAATTTTTGCCTTTAGGATTTTCTTTCCTCCAAATATCCTCCAATTTTTCTTGTTCTACTAGTTCAAAAAATGATTTTGGTAGCTTCCCCGATTTCTGTTTTCCTCCTCTTATTTTTCTATCCAATTGCAAATCTACAACCCCATTGAAGTCTCCCATCATTACAATCTGTTCATATACATCTTGATCTAATTTGTCTATTAATTCCCTATAGAATTGGTCTTTAGCTCCATTGGGTGCATATATACCTATTATTGAAGTCTTCTTGTCACACACATTAATTTCCACAGCAAGATATCTCCCATTTTGATCTTGAAATACTATTTTTGAATCCAAATCTTCTTTAATATACATCACTACTCCTCTTTTCTTTTGTTTTGCCGATGCAATAAATTCTCTTCCTAGTTGTCTATTTTTTAGGAACTTGACATCTTGATCTTTAATATGTGTTTCTTGTAGACAAATTATATTCACAATTTTGGTGAATTTAGTCCATTTACATTCCATGATATTAATTTGTACTCCATCATTCTATTTTCTTACTGATCTAGAAAAGTCATTTGCATTCTCAGAGAGAAACTCCTCCATTTTCTGTCTTGATTTAATTATGACTCTCAAACCATTAAAATAGAAGCTCAACCCTTATGGTATTTCCCATCTGTATCTAATGTCTTTCTCTCTCAACTTCTGGGTCAATTCTCTATATTTTTTCCTCTCTTGGAGAATTCTCCTAGGTACCTCTTTAATTATCTTGATCCTGCTTCCTTCCAGTGATAGGTGATTCACAAAATGTCTTTGGATAATCTCTTCTCTCATTCTTTTCGTTATTAACTGCACAATAATGTCTCTTGGTAGGTTCTTTTGTTGTGCATATGCAGAGTTAACCCTGTATACTAGATCCAAATTTACTGTAATTTCTTCTGGTTGTTTATTCAGAAATTCTACTAAGATATCCGTCATTTGGTCTTGTACATTTTGCGCCATCGATTCTGGAATGCCCCTAAATCTTAGTTGTCTTTCCGTTGCCTTACATTCCATCGCTGCCATCCTCTCCTGCATCCCTTGATTTTCCATCTTCACATTTGTAGCTAAATCTTTAGTCTTCTGTTTCACTTCTTGCATCTTATTGTTTGTTGCTTGTAGTTCATTTCTAATTCCATCCATATTCTTAGCCAATTCTGCCACCTCCGTTTTAATGACATCTTTCAAATCTTTTACCAATGTTTCATGCATCTTTTGTATCGATTGGTTCAGTTCTTTATAACCTTCTGTAACTTTCTTCTCCAATCCTTCAATCGCTGCGTCTACTGAAGCTTGCCACTCTTTATCTAATTTTTTCATCATACTTGGACTTGGCTTGGTGCCCGCCCATGTGTCCGCTCTCTGTCTTAAATCCGTTTTGCTTTTTTATTGTTTTCCCCTTAATATTACTCACTTTGCTGGTCTCGGTAAAAAAAAAAATCAATTTGGATCCAAAATGTCAGGCACAATTTCTCTATGGTAACTGGAATTGCTTCTTCCCTCAGCTACAATGGCGTATTTCCTGTTCCTTTAGTCCCAATTTCTTGCAATGCTTACTTTGTTTTGCTTCCGGGTCTTCTTTCTTCTCGCTGTTCTTCCTACTTCCCGCTTATTCTTGTCCTCTCTAGGCACACGTTGTCTCCTCCTCTCCCAATCTCCTCTCCTCTCGCAATGTTTCAACGCTATTTCCCAGCTCCCTCCTCCTCTCTCATGCCGGTTATTGCTCTTCAAACCACAAGTATGCGTAAACAATCCTTTGTATCACTCTTTTTGTCCTTAAAAGCTTGCCAAATTAGGGATTTCTTACTCAAATATTGTTCCTTATTGTTTCCTCTATTTAATTAAGTCTTTTTATTACTTTAATATCTGGTATTTTTTCTGCTTTTTCTGTTCAAAAGTCTGATAACAATCTTTACCTTATGCTGCTTTCTCGGGTTGTCTGTGCTGTTTCCTCCATTTCTAGTTGGTCAAATCTGGTGCTGAGGCTTGGTTTCTGACAATCTTATGCCAATTCAATGATTCCAGAGGCACTGTAGAGTTAGTAGCTCGCCCTTCTCCGGGGGGACCTCAAGGTGGTGGGGAGAATCCTTGATTCAGAACCCCCCCCATCACCGAGATCACACACTCTCGGGGCCACATAGCATTCAGGACTGCCTTCTCCCTGAAGGGGGGACGGTAGCAGGCGTTCGAGCACCTCACTTCCCAAAAACAGTATCTCGGCTAGCCCAGCTCCCTAGGCTACTTCAGATTGCCATTAATCCCAAACCGGAAGTCTGGACCTGCTCTCATTATGAGGCATCATAAGAAGATCCAGATCGAGATAGCAAAAAGGAGATGAAGTGCCAGACTGGCAGCACACAATCCCAGCCTGATTCCAGAACAGGGGTCTGAGAGTATTGCTGCTTTGCAGGATCCTGGCCAAGGCACAGCTCAGCCTCAGGAGCCTCAGCACCTGCCAGCAGATGCAGCTGAGCCAGATTACCTCTCAGCCTATTTAGGCTGAGGCTAGGGAAAGCTGCATTATTAGATCAACCGATCCAGTAGGTGTCAGCTCTGTGTTCCAGCTCCAGTCTAGCCAGTGGCCCTACTCCAGAAGAACCCAGATCTAGACAGCTTGTAGAGTGCAGGACATAAATATGCAATCTTTGAGGAGACAGACATTTTGGGTACCATGCTCATTGCAAAGGATCATCTGGGGACACAAATTAAGGGTGAATTTGTCCAGAAATAATTTCTAATATATAAAAGGCAAGCTGTGTTGCTGATGACTCACTTTTTATCTTGGTGCAGGTGCACTGCTCAAGCCCCTCAGAGGCTGCAGCAACAACAGAGAGACCTGACACGGCAATCTGGAGGCCCCGTAGAGGCTGTGGAGGTGGCAGGGCAACCCAGCATGCTGGTGCAGCCATCACAAAGCCCCACAGCAGCTGAGGAGGTGGCGGGGAGGCCCAGTCTGTTGCTGTGACCCTCAGCAGGCCCCATATTGGCTGCAAAGGACAACAGGGAGGCCTGGTGCAGCTGTGCAACCATCACAAGTCTCTGTGGCGATCGCAGAAATGGTGGGGAGGCCCAGTGTGCCGCTGCAGCCCTCACCAGTTCCCACAGCAGCCATGGAGGTGGCGGGAAGGACTGGCCTGGCCTGCTGGCGCAGCCATCAGCAGCCCTCACAATGGCTGTGGGGGCAATGAGGAGGCCTGGCACAGCAGTGTGGCCCTCAAAAGGTCCTGTAGCTGCCATAGAGGCAGTGGGGAAGCCTGGCCTGGTGGCACGGACCTCAGCAGGACCCATGATGGCTACAACAGCAGGGCCTGGCCAAGAGGCACAGCCTGGGACAGAGCCAGGAGACATGGCAGGCCCGAACTGTTGGCCTAAGTGCTCCTCCCCATGCTTCTCCTCACTGCCCTCCCACTCTGGCCTCCAAGCCACTGCGAGGCGCCCACTTGCTGCTGGAAGGGGGCCCACCAAATCCATTTTCTAGAGCTCATTCTATTTATTTACACCACGACCTTGGTTGCTAGTTAATGATAAAACTCTAGAGGTCTGGGTTGGTAGAGGTGAGGAGACATTGTTTAGACTAGAAAAGTGTCCTAGTGTTATTGTTTATTATATTTTTACATGGACCACAATAACTTTAAGGCCTCCTGTTGTGCTGGAGGTGGCTGAAATTTTGGGTCAACAGTTATTTAACATAGTGTTTTCTTTGGGCTTGTCCAATCTGAGTTAAACAAAAAAACCTTGTGATGAGCTTCAACTACAGGAGAAGGCACTGTAATCTTGCTGTGTTGGTTTTCCACATGGAAGACCACAAGGAAGACTTCCTCACTTTGTGAGAGGAAACAACAGACCACAACAAAGAAGGATGGCAAACACAGCTTTCAGTGGAAAGGTTAAAAAGTTATTGTCAGTCAGTCACTGTAAGGGTAGAGAAATGAAATGAATGTGGACATTTTTTTAAAAAATGCTGGTGGCTACTCAGTACTGAATAACTGCCACCCACTCCCCCTACCCAGGAATCTAGTACAGAGAAGTGCACCTGCACTGAGAGGCACCTACTTTGGGGATCTGTGTAATTAAGCCCCTTTGTTCAATTTTCTTGAAACTTAGAAGTTCTTTAGGGAGGACTGTCTTTTGTGCAAATTTGGTACCATTATCTTTATAAAAAGCTGCCCCAGACCATCGAATAGATTCTCCATTGAAAGTACTGTTCCTAAAGCTTTGTGAAAAACCACATGGATTTGAATCGCAAACTAGTAATGTTCTACCCCCAAATCAGCAAACATGGTAAAAATCTCTCCCATTAATCCAAAATCATAAATAATTTTTTCTCAGTGCACACCTCTAATGTTGATAGCACAACTTAGATGAACATCAAACAGAAAATGTGGTTTTAATAAATAACTGACTGAACTGTTTGCTCACTTTGAACTTTAAAAAATTGACTGTGAAGTGGTGTGCAGCAATTACAGATTTGCTGTGAAGGAAGGAATAACACTCCCATTGGGCTACATGGGAACACGCATGCACGAAATGCTGCCAATAGTACTGTAGTTGTACTGTTTAATTATGCAGAAAGTCATCTACTAGACAGGCTTGAGCTGCTCACAAACAGCTGAATTGTCTAAAAATTGTCTCCTTCTCACAATGGGTGAGCAGAACATGAGCTGAATAAGCAGGTGCCTGAACACCCCCTTCTTTTGACTGCAGGGCAAAGAGGGCTGGGCGGATAATAACTAGGCTATCATGTAGTTGCAAGGATGACGCCTGCCCATTGTTCTGGCAGAATTAAATATGCTTCCAGTTTTAATCCTCTTCTCATAAATCCCATGGGCCAGTTATTTAAAAAAAGAGAGAGAGAGAGAAACAGTGGTCTAAAACTCCTCTGTGATCTTGTCTCAGAGGTCTCTACTTAGCATATGCAGAAAGAGGAAAAACACAAACTATTGATTAAACAGGCAATGCTGAGAGTTCACAACGAGATTCCTGTACACATTTTGGAGACATTAGCTGATCTTTCAACACTTCTATAGCAATACTCATGGAAGACAAGTGACTGCTGTTGAAATTTACTGTTCATACAATTCAATTGCATGTTAGAAAAAATATCCTAGCCAACTTTCCTCATATTTGTCTTGTGTATTGACATTTAGTACTAATAACTATATAATCCAAAGTACAACTGATTGCTGGCCACAGTTTAGACTCATCTGAAAGCTCAGGAGTTTGCAATTCATGGTGCATATTTTATGGCTATTGAAACTGTAGGAGAAACCATGTGTTGGAAAGCAATCAAAGGGGAAAGTTTTGCAAACATAATGTAATGATCACACTGTAGTCCTTTCAGATTTTTTGATGTAGCCACAAGAGATCTGCAATGAATATCTTCAAATGTGGATGCTCAAATGCAGATTGAGCTATGTTTTGTATAAAAGACCTGATTTTATTTCTGAGTAATCAAATCTCCATCATAGTTAGTCAGACAAGAAGGCAGAATTCAGAAATATTAGCAATAAAATTAAATAATACATGTAAGTGCATGTTATAAACACCACAAGGTTTAGGGATTCATCAATATGTAATTTTTAAGTATAGTTTTTAATTGTTGGGCTATGTTTCATCCTTCTTTGAGTTCATTTTATAAAATCTTGAATTCAAATTATTCTTTTTCTATATACCCAGCCTTTCTGCTATTACAAGGGCTGCCAAGGCAGCCAACACATTTTACATAATAAAAGCACACTTTTAAAACGATTACAATTAACCAAAACAACAACACATCCTTTAAAAAGTTAAGCCCACTTGTATACTTCATACAAGTATATGAAGACCTTAAACAACAATTAAAACGTTTACAGTGCAATCCTAAGATGAATCACTCCAGTCTAAGTCCATTGAAATCAATGGGTTTAGACTGGAGTAACTCTGCTTACGGTTGCACTGTTAAAATAGTTAAAGCAGCTAAAAGCATTGGGCACAAAGGAAGGATCACTGAAGGAGTGCCAAACAAAACAGAACAGTCTTCACCCTCTAGTAGAAAATGGCAACAGAAAAGGTTAGACAAATCTCTCTGAGGAGGGAATTCCAGAGTTTTGGTGCCACAACTGAGAAGGCCATTTCCTGTGTCATCCCCTGCCTGATCTCAGAAAGTGGGGACACCCAAAGCAGGACTTTCAAGGAGTACAGCAGTGATTGGGTAGGTTCATAAGAGAGTAGGCAACATTTCAGGTATAATGGTTCCAAGCCATAAATAGGTATGCCAACCTCCAGGCTGTGGCTGGAGATCTCCCAGAACTAATCTCCAAGCTATAGAGATCAGTTCCCCTGGAGAAACTGTTTTGTAAAGTGGACTCTATGGCATTATACCTCCCCAAACTCTGCTCTCCTGAGGCTTTACCCCACCAAATCTCCATTAATTTCCCAGCTCACGTTGGCACCCCTAGCCATATATGATGTAGATCAGCTGATGTAGATCTGCTATTGAAATAAACTAGTTAAACCCATATAATAGCCTTGTGTCTTTATTTGGGGTGTCCCAGCACCCCAAATAAAGACACAAGCTTATACTGGGAGTCTAATGTGTTTCAAGTTTTCTGTTCTCCTCCACTTCACAAAAGAACCACAACATTCTTACTCAAGAGAGCCGATGAATGGAAGAGTTGCTTTCACAGTGATGCTGTTGAAAATAGCAGCCTTGTGGCAAGTGAGTCTCCATATTTGTAGCAGCTGCCAGGAAAGTGTGGAAGGGTTTTGAAGAGGTTCTCACTGTGACACCACCGGCTATGTCTAAAGTTAGTAATACTTACCATAGAGGAACTATGATTTTGATAACTTCTTAAGATAAGTTTAATGCATTCCATGATACTATAAGAAATTAGGGAAAAAAGGATAACTTGTTTTGGAGCAAATAGTGTTGAATATTGAACTAAACAAAAACTCAGATCTCTCTACTGCAGTGAACATAGGGGGTAAATGGAAAAGGAAACCATTGTTGGTTAGCAAGTATGAGGATCATGATGACACGTTGACCATGAGTATTACGGTCAGGCCAGTTTGATACTACCAGCTTCCCATTTTAAAATTGTGAGGCTACCAGCACTAACTGTTATGTAGGTTTCTATAATTTTCTTTGTTTAGATTCTGTTTTATCTCTTGGGTCCCAGTTTGTGTAGTCTGTCTGTCTGCCTATTCTCATGGTATGTTCAGTTTAAATGCTAATAAGTTTGTGTGGTTACTCAACTTCCATGTACAATGTCATTAAAGGCTCGCTCAGTTCCAATAGTTGGGCTTGGGTCATTAAATGTATGGACATATGATCTTTTTGCCAATATTAGAGAGTCTGGGCCTGAAAGGTCTCTCTCCCCACCCCCTCTCCCTCTGTTCCTGATCCCTAGAGACATGATGCAAATACTTTGGTGGCAGCAATTCAAAGCCAGAGGTGGCACTCAAAGCCATGCAGGCAGCAACATTTTCACTTTGGTGAAATAACTTGAAGAAAAGATATCGGAAGCATGTTGGGGGTTTTGAGCCTTGCTTGTATGCTAATCAGAAAACAAATCCATCCACCTAAGCCTTTAACTTGCTGATTTTTATGTTCTCTGTCTGTTTCTTCTTTATAAGAAACCGCCTTCATTTCATAAGATTGTTGTCTAGCAGGGTATCATGTTTTGATGCTTTAGGAAACAGCCTAGAATATTTGGTTACACTCTTTCTTGAAAAGGTCTTCATGCTCAGATTATCAGATTAACTGTAATAAAGTTATGGTTGATATAGTGTTCCTTTCCCATTGTCATCACAATATATAATGATAACATATGTATAGTTAACTTCCTTGTCTTCTAAGTCCATTTGTCTTCCTCTATAACCATTATAACCATAGTTCTAACATTGAAATCTTTTAAAGGTCTTATACATTAAAATATAATACTAAGAGAGCCACTGGGCATGCAGCCCTTCCAAAACAAAGCTATAGGCTCAGAAGAGAAAGCGTTCCATGGCTTCAGTCTGACTGAGGCATGCTTGAATTCTGCCCGCACACAAGGTTCGCCTAATGAAGAAAGGCTGGTGCATGTGGACCATCACAGCAGTCATTACCTTCCAAATCCTCCGATTTTGAGGAGCCATTTCAGATATTGTATTTTATATTCTTGTATTCTTGAATATTTTTCACCCCTGAACTCAAACATGATAAACACCACTATCCTCAGAAAAGATCTGTAATTTTTAACCATCACAGGAGAAAACACAAGGCAAGGTAGTAACACTGCCCATAACAGTTAAAATCTTTTTGCCATTCACGTGTTGATTAAAATAAACATTACATTGCAGGATATCAGCCAAGCCTTAAGAGGGCATATTAGAAAATGAGGAGTTTATAAAAAATCTATTGTATTTTGCTCACAGTATTGCTCTATAAAAAGAAATACAAAAGAAAATGCTTCTTTATTGTGGTCCAGAGATTTCTTCATCCTGTGCAAATCTGCTCCCAATTTAGAAACATATATTGGTTGCTGCTTTTAAATTTTCATTAAATATTGTTTGCCTCCTAGGATTCAGATAAATCTGCCCTGCATATTCCTGGCCTATAGGTGAAGTCAGCTAAAGTTAGTTTGTACCCAGGGGCGGCGGGCCTATTGAGGCCAGGTAGGCGGTGGCCGCAGGCGCGTGGTGCCGGAGGGAGCGCTGGAGGAGGCGCGGCGCGCGGGAGCGCGCGCCACAAAGCACCAGCCTCCTATCCCTCCCACCCCGTGCCGCCGCCAGCACAAGCCCCCGGCCAGGTGCAGCCACCGCGGGCAGGCATCTGCGGCGGCGCAGGCAACCGAGCGGGAGAGCTCGGAGGCTGCCCGCCACAGCAATCGGGCCGGTGGTGGCACGTGCAGGGCTGGTGTGTGTGTGTGTGCGCGCGCGTGCGCGCATGCAGGGGCGGCCGGCCGGCCGCGAGCATGGTAAACCCTTGCGCCGCCCCTGTTTGTACCAATAAGTATTCCTCAATAATTCTGGCTTGATCTGGGCCAATGGTGTGTTACAAAAGTTTGGAAGTCTTTACTTCATTATTTTACATCATTTTGAAAGCTGATTGTCTCCTCAGAGAAATGTAGACCAGCACACCTGCTTCTTAGCAACCATAAATAAATGTCTTCCTGAGTGATATGTGCTCCTGAGAAACAATCACATGTGGGCTCAAACATGGAGTTGGGGATTGCTCTGTTGTCCCTCCTTAAATAGCATTCTTTGGCCAGCAGCCCATCTGAAACTCCCGTATCTCTGAATCTCTTTGTTGAATGGTTACTTCATCCTTCTTAGTTGTTTATATGTCGTCCTCCTCTAGCCTGAAACCAGCCTGCAGTTTTATGCAGAATTGTGTTATAGTTCTTAGGTACTACTTTTATGCTGTGCAATTTTTATGCAGTTTTTATTCTTCTCGCAGCATGTTTTTATGATTTTTTTTTAAAAAAATTGAGTTGCTTTAAGCAAGTCACAGGAAGCAGCCTTGAACTTATCTAAACAAATAAATCTCTCATCTATCACAGCTTTTCCGATTACTAATGTAAAGTGCTGCTCTTATGCTTCTTTGTATGCAATTAGAATGAGAAAAGGCAAACTGTTAAATTGTCTAGAGCATCAGAAAACTTTGAGTCCACCCTGAGAATCAGTAAGATGATGGACCAGCTTGAAGATACCACAAATGAAAGACAATCATGTGGCTTTTACATTCAGCAGCTCAGAAAGCACCACACAGGCAGCAGATTCTGGCTGAGCTTCAGAAGTAGATTCCAATTCCACTCCCCCAGCAATGTAATCTACAGCATAGAAGGCTGTTGATAGAGGCAACAGAAAATGTTGTCCTATTTGTTGAAAGCTTTCCACACATGTGTTTGGTTAACAGAATTGTAATAAAGGAGTTGGGACAGTAGGCAATAAGTATTGCCTACATGTTTACTGTAATCAGTATAACATTTCAGGCATCAATAAAGTTAACTGATTTGTATTTAATGTCTAAGCAATTACCTTCTAATTACAACAATTTGCCTTTCTTTAAAGGGGGGGGGGACTAAAGCAATAAACAATTCACTTACCATATTCCAAGGGGCTTTTAAGAACCAGTTTCTAATATAGGAAAACTAGTTACATAATCCTCTAGTATAACTTTTTTCAAGTATATAGCTCGGTTTGCCGGTCTCCGGGTGGGGGCTAATCAGAAAACAATCTCCCCTTGTTTGGCTTGGTCTCCGGGTGGGGGCAGGGGGGATCCTCCACTGCCAGTCCCCCCCCACTTACCTGGCCAGCTGGGGGAAAGGTGTGGGAATGGGCTTTCTGGGGTGTGGTCCTGATGCGATGTGACAATGTCACTCCCAGAAGTGACATCATTGTGCAGGCTCTGGGAGTGCTCCCAGACTTTGCGCCAGGCCAGTTCTCCTGTTTGGGGCTCAAATTGGCCTGGAACAAAGCCCAGGAGTACTCCTGGGGCCTGCACAATGACATCACTTCTGGGAGTGACATTGTCACATCGCGTCAGCACTCCTGGGGCCTGGAAATGACAGCATTGTGCTGAGCCGAGAGTGTTCCCAGGCTTCACATGTGCATGTCATTCTACAGATGAGTGCTGGGAGCCCCCACCTCCCACCAAGAGGGTAAGGGGACCTGGCAACCTTATATATAGCTGAACAAGTATGTGTATGGGGTGGGGCTGGAACAACATGCTAGGGGAATGCCATTTTCTCCTCACCCCACTATATCCTCTTTTCCTTCCCCGTCCCACCATAGCCTCTCCCCCTTTTCCTACTTCCTTTTCTCTTTCCTATCTACCTTCGTTTGTCCCCCTCTTTTCACCTTTCCACCCTCCACCCCAGACAGCCTCTCCTCTATGGCCAGCTCAGCCTGGCCCAGTTGCATGGTGGGAAACCTGTAAGGACTTGACACGGGGTACTTCACTTTTCCATGTATCCCCTTTCCCACATTATTTCCTCTTTCCCTCCTCCTGGCACCCTCCATATACTCACCTTTCCCTATTTCTTTCTCTCTTTCAAATCACCTAAACAACTTATCTTTTACTTCTCTCTCATTTTTATCTTTACTAATTAATGTACTTCATTTATATACTGCCTTTATCCACAATGGAGATCCAAAGCAACTTGCATTATTCTCCTTGGTTCCATATTATCCTCAGAACAATCCTGAGGGGTAGGTTAGGCTGAGAGTGTGTGACTGGATCAGGAATGTGTGACTGGATCAGAAGCTTTCACAGGAGAGTGGTGATTTGAACCTGGGTCTTCCAAATCCTATTCTGAAACGCTAACCACTACTCTATGGTGGCTTTTGTTGGGGCCAGGTAAACAGTTGTTGAACAGTAGGAATCAGCTAGACCTGGGTGAGTCATGAAAGTCATGCTGCCTGGTGGTGGTTGTTTTTGCACTTGGCTCCAATAAGACCCCCCTGAAAGGCCCAAGCAACCCTGGAATGGCCCCTGTCTGTCCCTCCTGCCTTTTACTGACAGAAACCAAACCTAGAATAGAGGCCAAACTGTTATGGTTGTCTAGCAACAGCCACTGAGGGCATCTCCTTAAAGCTACAGGTGGTTCTTTTACCATTTCAAGGGGTTTTAACCCCCAAATGGTGTGGGGGTTGTTTTTTTTTTTAATTTCAGGGTTTTTGCAAACCTGGGGCATTTTCCATGTTTTTTTTAAAAAAATATTTATTATTGCAAAACAAAGAAAAAAAGAAACAAAAAAAGAAAATACTGACAACAAAAACACTATTGGCAAATCTATACATACGTTTCTGTAAAAAGGTTTCCAAATATCTAAAAATAAGTTCATAAACGATTTCCGTATATATGTGATACATTTAAATGTCAATAAGTTTACAAGGTCTTCAATCTAATGAGTTATGGGAATCAGGGTTTTGTCCAGTGTTGTAGTAAAAGTCTTTTAACGATTGTAAGGACATGGAAGGGCCACTTCCATTAACCATTGTTTAGGTTCCAAGAGACAGGCAAATAATTTAAAAATATATTAACATCCTCAAAAATATACGTTTTAATACAAAACTAATATGAGAAATGATTTCCTCTCAAAAGAACCAAATAATTAGACATGGCCAAAGGATAAGAGGCACATCTTGTAAGTTATACTACCAACAATTGATCTAGAGTTAGTTGTGTTAGTCTGTAGTTGTAAAATAGTAAAGAGTCCAGTAGCATCTTTAAGACTAACCAACTTTATAGTAGCATAAGCTTTCGAGAAACAGCTGCATCTGCAATGAGAGTTATGGTTCTTGAAAGCTTATGCCACATTAAAGTTGATTAGTCTTAAATAGAGGAGGGCACGGACCGAAAAACAGACCAAAATTTGACACAGACTGGCCTGGTTTGGTGTTCGAATTGTGAACAGGCGGATCATGGGACATGCGTTTTTTATGGACACGACAACTTTTTGGGTGGCCCGTTGGTCCATGAATCTAGACTTCCTGGCGGCGATCAATCAGTTTCCTAGGCAACAGAGGGGATGTCCACAGACCATCTCTGGCTGTCAAACAGAGAGCTCCCATTCTTCTCTATGAGAGCAGAAGGAATAAATCCCGCCCCCCACTCTCAGGCAAGTGATTTCAGTTTCCAGCAGACAGCGAGACCAGGAGAAACTGCAAGGTGGATTTTTCAGTCACAGAGGGAGATATTTGAAGCTTTGGCTTGAGATTCTGGCTGCTTCTGTTCCACAGCCAGGCTCAGGGGCTAAGCCTGTGAGGACTCACAGAATACTTTTATGTATTATACTTATTAACAGTATCATTATTATTCAGAGCACTTGTCCTGGCTGGGAAGGTGCCTGGGTGGGTCAGGGCTCTGGACCACTCCCTGTCCTTGCCAAGTGAGAATGCACCCCCCCTACACACACACACAAAGAGGAATTTTAACCTCTTTCCCCATGGGTCCCCCTGTTGCCTAGTCCACCAGTGCTTGCTGCCCTCTTGCTGCATCCTATAGCTGGGTTCGTTCCGGGAGGATCTGAACTTCGTCCCCCTTGGGAATTCCTTGCCACTAGACCATGAGGATCCATGGTTTTGAAGCATGTTTTTGTGCCATGGTGGTGCAATGAAGTGGTGAGTGCATGGGTTTTTGGGTGCAATTTGTGGCAATAGACATGATATGGGATTATGTGGTGGATTTGGGGTAGCCCTATGTAAAAATCAAGAGGATCCATGAGGATCTGTGATTTTGAAGAATGTTTTTGTGCTGTGATGGTGCCACGGTTCAGTGGGTGTGTGATTGTTTCAGTGCTGTCTGTAGACTAGGACATGATCTATAATATGATGGCCTTTTTGTTTTGTTTCAATATAAAAATCATATGAATTCATAAGGATCAGTTTAAAATCATCAGGATCTGACTTTTACCCACTCCATTTGATCTGTTCTCAGAGACCATCATTCCATTCTGATGTCTGTCATTCCAGGCCCAGATAGGGTTGCCAGCTCCAGGCTGGGGAATTCCTGGAGAATTTTGGGGTGGAGCCTGAAGAAAGGGTTTGGGGAGGGGAGGAACCTCAGCAGGGTATAATACCATAGAGATCTCCCTCTAAAGCAGCTGTTTTCTCCCGATGAACTCATCTCTTTGGCCTGGAGATCAGTTCAGGGAGATCTCCAGCCACCACTTGGAAGCTGGCAACCCTAGTGTATCTATGCTTGTGCAGCAATAACAGAGAACAGCGCCTCTGCAGAGCACTTTCTGTTCTCAAAGGAAGATTCTCTAACTCCATTCCACATTTTCATTGCAACTTTTTGGGGCTGCAATGTATCTCAAAGTAGCCAATGCAAGTCAATTGGCATTTGCAGCTCCTATCATATCTAATGGAACTTTCCTTGGGGGGAGCCACTTTGGGTGTCTATAATTCGGACATTCGAAATCCAATCTTCACCAAACTTGGAGGGTGGCTGGAGGATAGCCTGCTGAAGACTCCTTGTGTGTATATAAGATTTTATTTAAATGCAATACGACCAATCCTTGAATATCAGTACATCAAAAAGGAGGGAGGAACACCCCAACAGGGCAACAATATCACAAATACTTCAATACACAAAATTAAATGGAGCAATAAATAATCATATATACACAATAAATATTACAGAACATTTTTAAAATATTGTATTCAATAAACATATTAAAGTACTAAGTGCTCACAGTTAGAGATGAGCACGAACAGCAGTACCAACTAAAAAAAGCCACAAACAGCCCAATCAGCTGTTCGCAAACAAGCTGTTCGTGAGGCCCCATTCTAAATGAACAGGTGGTCGTTGCAAGCCTCGTTTGTTGCTGTTCGTCAAGCCAGACAGTCTGGCACCTGCAATCAACTCCCTTGGCAACGGGAGGCAGAGACTGCCTGAACTGTGTCTGAACTCCTGCTGTTGCCCTGGAAACCCCAATCTAAACCCAATTTAGCTTGTTAGGCAGGTCTTCCTTTCAAGTGTGGAGCTCCAAATTTGTTACAAAGTGGCAAAGAGCAGGGGGAAGGGGGGCTCCCAGTTCTGACTTTGCAGACAGTGAGGGAGAAACAGTTGCTGTCAGCATTTTGAGAGAGAGAGACAGGGAGAGTGCATTGGAGCCTGAATTTTCTTTGTGTGTGGTGGGATAGGGATCTACCTCTTCAAGTTACAGGGCTGCTGCCAGGCTCTGGGCCAAGCATTGTTATTTACTACTGGTACCTTTCCTGCTGCCTGCTCAGGTAAGGTTTCTGGGAGTGGTGCGGTAGGGATCTACCCCTTCGGGTTCCAGGGCTGATGCCAGGCTCTGGGACCAAGCTATTATTTATTATTGGTACCTTTCCTGCTGCCTGCTCAGGTAGGGTTTCTGGGAGTGGTGTAGTAGGGATCTTGATGGCTGGAGGAGAGCCTGCTGGCCTCCATGAGCAATGAACAATGGACATGTCCATGAACAGGTCATGTTTGTCAGTGTTCATTGTTTGTTGTTCATGGATGGCAAGAAACAATGAATACCATGTTTGGTTTTTTTTCTGTTCATGCCCATGTCTAGCCATATTGCTAAACATACTATTGTGTAACCATTAATACTTTTCCATAATGAATGTAGTTATAACAGAGACAATATGCAGTTCTAAATTGACATAGTCCAGTATGGCCATATGAAACCTCTTAAAGGTACCATTCCTTCAAGCTACTGAATCAGTCCATGATAGTGTTCTTCATTTTAGCTGTCACAATTGAATTAGATCACAAGACTGTACAAGTAAAATTATGGGAGCAATGTAAATCTACTTTATCATTCCTGTTCTGTAGGCACAACGGGAGCACCAGAAGACCAGACATCCCCATGGCCCCATCCGATGAATTCAGTGTCAGCAATTCGTCATCATCACGTGTATGTATGATTATTTATTGCTCCATCTAATCTTGTGTATTGAAATATTTGTGATATTGTAGCCCTGTTGGGATGTTCCCTCCTCCTTTTTGATATAAGAGTATCTTTGTCAATGAAGAGTTTTGCAATGTGCTCTAATCTTTCCTTTAGTACAGACTGCACTTCTTTTCCTGTTGTAGCAGTAGCAACATAGTGTTCCCTGCTGTTGTGGGGTGCCATTTTTCTAATTTTTTATAACCATGTAGCCAATAAGATTTGGCTTTGTGATGCTATGTGAAAGATTTTTTTAAAAAAATCTTGCTACTGACAACTACAGAAAAATTGCATCCCACAACAGTAGGAAATGTGATTTCTGCTAATGTAATTTGGGTAAATTTGCTCCTAGTGTGAGTTTCCAAAATTGCTCTTCGCAGCCTGCAAACAGGGAAGCAAAATGAGGGGAGCATTTTCACTCAACACTGAATGAAATATTTCCCTTTTAACAGATTTACTTTGTGCATTTTCCTATTGAAACCTGTCAACATCTCTCATTTTCTATTTTTCTGCTCAAATTTTATCAAATTTTGATAAATTTTTCTGTTTGTCTAATTCGAAACTAGATTAATGTTAAATATACCCATTAGATACTGAAATCTCATTCCAGATTCACTACCCCAAAGCTGCATAAAAAGGGACTTTATGTCCTTACACTACTTGACAAGTGGTCATACATGTGCAGTTTGGATTTCTTTCTCTTCCTTCACACTCTTGCCACAAGATTATTTCTCCTTTGCTCCCTTCCAATTTGTGCAAAGTCTTTTAATAGCATATAATCCCCTCCTATAAATACAGCTCTAAATGTAACATCTTTATTTGTATTGAGGAGTTTCCAAACAGGTGTTACAAGTCGACCCTTTCTTTCTCTTGGGTAGATTTGGTCTTTAAGCCTTTTATTCTTGCCCCTCTTGGTAGATTGCTGCCACCAGGAATATTATATTCTAAGATATTTTATTTAAATTTCCACTTCGGTAATGTGCCCAAGTGTCAGGCTCTTTCATGGTACTATGTGGCCCTGAGGATAGGAACGGGATATAGGAATAACAGATACTCTGGGATATTAAAAAAAAACAAAGTAAACTTTTATTTTTATACGAAGTGTATCTGTTTCATATTATTTCTTAAACTTGATGGTTTCAAAGAATGTTATTGGTTCTTAAAGTTTCCTTTCATAGACACAGTCACACAGATCTTCTCTCAGGCTTCACACACAGTTTGCCTGCTTCAGATATCAACCTCTCACTCAGATACACATAGACTTTCTCTCTGAGGCACACACACAGTTTGCCTGCTTCAAATAGAATAAACATATATAGTCTCACAGACACCCACAGTTCAGGCTTCCACACAGGTTGTCTTTCTCTCAAAAATACATGGACACTCTCAGGCTGCACACAGCTTGCTTCTCTTGCCCTGACTAAATATTTCTCTCAGAACTGCTTAAAATTACTCAGGCTGTACACAGCTTGCCTCCTAATACCAGTCTCAATATTTTTTTCAGAAATGCTTAAACATGCTAAGGCTGCACACAGCTTGCTTCTCTTGCCCTGACTAAATCTTTTTTTCTCCATTATCATTCTAAAATTGCATTCCACCCACACTCTCAGTCATCAACCAATCATGTCACTCACTCATCCCTCTCTTTCACCCCTTTCACCCCCACTCTTCATCTATACCACACCAAGCATTTAAAAACACATACATGCATTTACTTAAAATCATTACAGGGAGTCTTAGCTAGAATGGGATTATGAAGGGTAGTTTGATGCATGGTCCAACATGTCTTGTTTTAGTGAATTGAAGGGATGACTCATTTACACAACCACACAATAATTTTGTCATTTTTAGAGGCTCTCCGAGTGATTCAATTGTCAAGGACCTATCAACTGTGAGAAATGGCTGCTACCTATCACACATGGAGCTCTGTTATGATGGGAGTTCAAGAAGTCTCCATGGAAGTTCACTTGATAGAGAATTAGCTTCTCAGCTGGTTGCACAGTGTGAGTCCTTGGTTTATCTCCATTCCTCTTCACTTGATGCTGAAAATTCTACTGTTGTTCCTGGACAAAATGTACATGATACAAGGAAATGAAATGTGTAGCATTTTGCTGTTCTCTAAGACCCCTTTCAAATGTTTGTGGCTGTTTATATGCCACAGAATAACCAAACCAGAGTACATTTTATAGCACACTACATTTTAATCTAGAATTAAATCCAACATTTAGTATTATAAAAACAATATCAAATAAATTCTGAATTTAAAAAGTGTTTTTTTTTTACAAAGATAAAATACATTTGCATTTTGGTTTCCCTTGCCCTTATTCTTCAAACTTGTGTCATGAAATTCTGATTCTTTTGCTCCATTCAATTTGTACAAAGTCTTTCCAGCATTATTTCATCATGAAACTATATAGAGAGGAAGATACAAAAATGCAACATTTCTATTTGCAATTAAGAGCTCCCAAACAGTCAGAATATAATTATCACCTGCTATCTTAACATTGTTCCATGCATCTTGTTTCAATAAACTGAAGAGATCACTGCTCATAGGGACAATCCCAGCTGTCCTCTTCACATTTTTCTGAGGCCAGCAGTCCATCTACCCGCTGAATTGATAGCTCTGGCTCCTTATAATTTATTGCTGTCCAAGGTCCGAAGCTCAAGTTCTTTACTGTGTTTTGTTCTTGTTGCTATGAAGTTCACATCTGCAAGCTCTTATTCCCTTAAGGCACTCCAGGAAAGGGGTGGGAAACAAACTTACTTCTAAATGACAGGAAAGGTATGAAAACTTGTACGAACATCTCCCAGATGGCAAGAAGGATGCCTTAAGGGGAGAGCTTATGCTGACTGCACCTCTTTACCATAACTGTCCATAATTTGTTCAGGTGATAGTTTTACCTTTTTGTAGATCCTGGGGCACCATCAGTTGTGTAACACAGTCCAGCCAAGTGTAAGGAAAAGGAAGGCTGACAACCCTGTTTTACCCTTTTTTGTCTCTTTATAATTAGATTTACGATATTAAACATGTGTCCCTTTATTTCTTTGTTATGTCTTGGCAAAATCAGTTTTGAGAGATACAATAATCTGCAATATTTCCTGTCAGTTTGTTGGCTGACTGAGGGAAAGAAAATGAAAAATAAAATATTTAAATATGTATTATACTTGGAAGGCCTCAAAAATGGGCAGAAAAAATCTATAGGAACCTAAATACAGAAAGAGAGAAGACTTCTTTTATCCATTAGTGGTTGCAATCTTGATGTATGATTGCAGTCTTCAGAAAGTAATGACAATGTTTTCTAAAAACACTCCAGTCACCAAGAGACAAAGGCTGTGTGCTTATAAAAGATGCACTGGAAGTCAACATCAATTTACAACCTGCTGTTTGGACTTAGGAATATGCAGCCTCCAACACTAAATAACAATGTGAATTACAGTAGACTTCAAATTAAGCAGTTATTCAGCCTAACTTCAATAAAAATTACTAATTGTTATGCAGGAAAACAAGCCAAACTACTGAAAATATTATCAGACTAGTTTCTAACATCTGACAATGTTATTAATTAAAAAAGATTAAATGCAAACTTTTACACCTCTGACACGTACAGATTTCGGACTACAAAAAAGGCACATACATTGTATGTGATAATTGTTTAAAACAAGCTGTCACTACATTTTCACAGATTTTTTTAAAAAAATGTTTAAATATCTCATTTCTACAAAGTGAATTTACATTTTAAAGTACAAAGTGCAAATACTACAGTTGATTTTATTGCCTTTTGGTGCGGGTCTCTCCTGCAGGCCTGAGAGATCTGTTTTATACATGGTTTAGCCTTGCTTCTTTGAGGTTTGCTGCCAAAGACAATTTGAAAAAATAATATCACACACACACACATATATATATTACTATACTGTAGTCCTATTACAACAATAGGCAATATAAGACAATCTAAAGAAATGGCAAGAGCCTACAAAAGATCAGTTCCATATTGGGTAGATTCTACTATCTTCATAATGGCAGAAGATGCAACCAACTGATAAGCACTGTTTTGTCTCTTTTTAACCTCTAACACAGATTGCTGATCTTTGGCTGTTCACTCAGAATATTTCCATAACCCTGAATCTATGATGAAGGTGAAATGTTGCTATTTTGTTATATCATCAGTTTATTTAATAATTGACATAGTCCCATCTGCAGATGCTTAAATCTGCAAAGTGGGACATGTAGAGACTTAAAACATATTTTTGCAGGCATGGGGAAGCACCATGATTTGTATAAGAATCCAAAAGTTTACACAAAATGGAGGGATGGTTTAACTTCCCCCCAAACAGAGGGACATTGTCTGCTTTTGTGCAGGCAACGATCAATGAGCAGGGAGGAGAAGGAGCCAGCTGAGCTTGTCAGTATGCCTGGATACAGCTGAGGTGCTACATCAGGCACTGGTTATACTGCTGCCTATCTGTAAGGTTCTGCCAAGTAACTCTCAATGACTTCATTGCACGAGTCCAGGCACTGCATGAGTTAAAACAATTGTATTGATAAGCTACTAGTATCACTCTCTATTACATTCCTTGCCAGGAATGGCGTTTCACTACAAACACATAATATATATAGGATTCTAAGCACAGCCTAATCCCCAGAGTCCTCACCCCCTTCAGGAAACAGCTAACTAAGTTTAATAGATGAGCAGCAGGACAAAGCAGAGATGATGTGTTAGACACTCCAAGGCCATGAGGCCCAGCAGGCTGTCACATTCCAGGCAGAGAACAACTTCAGCCTCTAACATCAGAGTCAGACAGAATCAAACAGCACACAGGCCTTGCAGAGTACAAGCAACACATAAGACCTTGCAGAGTATGACAGGAGACATCCTGAGTCCTGACACTACCCTTGGCTGATGGGTAGGAGAGAGAGGAGGAATAGCAGCTGCTGCTCCCCATTTGCAATGGGCAAGGAGTAGGAGAATGGGAGGAAGTGTAGGAGCCACTGTAACCCCCCTCTCCCTCCTCCACAACTGCCAGCTCCTCAGCAGCAGCACTGGAAATGAGTGGGAAAGGAGGATTAGGAACTGTGGCCAATCTTCTTCTGCTGCAGTGATCCAGTGATGCAGGCAGGGGGAAAAGGCTCTACCACCCCCTTCATTTGCCAAGGCAGCAGGTGGGCAGCTAGGGGAGGAGGAAAGGGACTAGCCATCATTGCCCCCTTCCTCTGTGATGTGAGCCACTTGAAGTGGGCTGGTGGCTAGTGGCCTAGAGGGTGGGCAAGTGGGGGGATGGGATTCCCCGCATGAGTGATGTTGATCCCCACTTGTTATAACTTATTTTGAACAGGGCCATAGAGTGTGAATTTTAAAAAATGGCTTCAGGGACAGATGAGTTGGGAGTGGCTTTCTACAAGCCTGGGAGAAGTTCCAAGTTTGCAGAAAAATATAAAATGTGAAAAACAAATGAACATTGGGGGTTAGAAAACTTGTAACTTGTAGAAGCAATGTCTATTTCTTTACAGACAGTATGCCACTGAGATCTCACAAAGCTAGATTATGAGATCTTGACAAAGTAACAACTTTGGCAGTTGTTACCCACCACTAACTTTGCTTAGTATGCCAAGCCTCAGTGTCAGCGTAGGGGAGAGGATAAGTGGGAGGGAAGGTAAAAGTGAAGCAGGAAAGAGCAGGCAATATAAAAAGGAAATCTGAAGATGGGGGAGAGGAATATAAAAAAGTGGATGGGCTGATGATTGAAGGAGTCAGCAACTTCTGGGGGAGAAACAGAAAATGGCAGGGAAGTGGACAGAAGGAAAGAGGAGTTGCAGACAGGAGGCAAAGAGGAAAAGCACGAAGGGAACAGAAAATGGGGTAATTATGAGGTTTCCTCCCTCTGGAGAATCCCTGTTGCTTCCCCACTTATTCATATATTATTGAACTGCAGTTTACTAATTTTTCAGATAAAAAAACTTTTTAAAAGAGAGAAATGATTAACTTCATAGTAATTCTTGAACACTATAATGGCTAGAACAGAATGGACCTGGAAAACAGGGCATTTATATTAATCCAGATTGGGAGTTGTGTGTTTTCAGGCTTTGCTGCTCTCTGGAAGACCAGCCATGTGACAGGGACCAGCCAAAAATGTAGACATGTTCCCTGTATGTCTGCTTAGCATAGATGTCATATGGGGAAAAGTATTTGCACTTAGAAACTATCTACATGTTCAGAAAAGTATATAGTGCACTCCTCCATGGATTGTACCACTCGAGGATACATGTGGATATTTGAATACTCTGAAAAAAAACCCTCCCTTTTAGGTAGAAAAGCAGCCTAGCAAGTCAGAGATGAGGAGCAGTATCGTTGTCTCCCTGATGCTCTAAGTGACTACATGCAGGCAGCTTTTTACGTAAGCAAGTATTTAAAAAAAGGGCCTTCCACCTGCAGCCTGAAAGAGTTATAGTCCAGAATTCTATCACCTCAGTCTACCACCTCATTCTGCATAATGTGCTGACCAGATCCTGGGAAAATGGCGAACACTAGGCCATTTATTATCACCTCTATTGGCTATTCCCCAGTGGAAACAGACTCAATTGTTCTCTTTTAGGTGGGTGGTTCCTTTTAAACTGCTCCTTGCAAGGCATATTCATTTCCAAGGGCTTCCTTTCAAGCATGAGCTCTTGTGATGAAAGCCACCTTTGGTGAGGAGCCCTTATAGTATTGCTGCAGCAGTTAACTGCCAACAGATGGTTTGTACAACTAGAACCATTTCAAGGCTATCATTTCACAGCACCAGCTTTTAAAATAATTGAGACTGAGTCAGCAAAAATATTTTAAAGAAATAAAAAGGTATAACAAAACCAGAAATGATAGGGCTCTTTCACTATATATCTTACATGCTGTTATCAGATTACAGGAAAGCAATAGGAGGGAATAGGGGTGAAAGGTATGTGATGTTTTGAGGGCTGTGGAAGGCACGTGGGAGCAGTAATAGCTATTATATAATTAAACTAACCTTCTGAATAGTTTTGAATTCTATCAACATAATTGTTTTCAGACTGCCCTGTTTAAACTGTGGGTGATGTGCACAGGAGAAATCTAAGTTAAACTTATAAGATTTTCTTCAGCTAAGGAGAAACAATTATACTTTTTGAGCTGTGAGCTGCTATTAAAGATGTTCTAACCCATACTAATTAACTGCAAACCTTGGAAAGTCTTTAAAATCAAGCAAACTTCAGTAAAGGAAGGCAGTTTTTATATGATTGTTTCCAACAAAAGGTGACTCTTTGTAATTATTTTTTGAATGGTACAGTACATCAGTACAGATGTTGCTTTCATACTGGCTCTATGCACCATGTTTTCTGTACTCAAACTTAAACAATCCTCAAGTAGCGAGAAGAAAAGGAAAATTAGATAAATTCAGACAACCCATTTTTACTCATATGAAATGACACTTTTTAGGATGAGTTAGAACTAGAGATGAGCATGAACCGGGAAAATTCTGAACCATGCAGTTCGTGGTTCGTCACATTTCACGAACAACAGACTTTCACAAACATGCCCCAGTTCTCAAATCGGTTCATTTGGTTTCTTGAAAATCCGGTTGCCTAGGAAACTGATTGATCGGTGCCAGGTTGTCTGCAGTGACAAACCGAAATACAAACCAAACAAACTGGGCTAAAATTAGTCACAGTTCATGAGAAATGAGCTCCCATGAACCACTGGTTCATGAAACACAAACCAGCCTGGTTCATGACGATTCGTATTTCTGTTCTTACCCACCTCTAGTTAGAACTGACCACCTCAAACATTTGTAGTTTATTCCAGCAGCAATTTCAGCAGTAAACTTCTTTACCTTGGTAGGTGAGAACAGCAACACTCTCTTGGCCGAGTAAACAATAGAGAAGCAAAGTATTTGACTGCCGAAGTTACTGCAGGCATAAAATGCTGTTGTTTGGGAGGACAGACAGGATTTCAGGGACTACTCCCGCAATGAACTAGCAGGTTAGATAGTACAAAAATCAAGTATTTACTCTAAAATAATGTAGTTCACTCAAACACTAAACAAACTATAATTACATTATCATTGGAGTTCAGCACGTATTAAGATCAAAGGATAGTTCAAGTTGTATAGAGGTCTTGAAGTTTTGCTCAGTGAGTCATGCACTGGATATGCATTAAACCACTGGACACTAACAAACTGTTCACAAGATTGGGATCTAAGTGATTCTCTACTTTAAGAGGACAGCAAAAAACTACTTTGCTGTGGACAGTAATCAGAATTCTAGATTACTGGAGCTGGAAGAGGTCTTTGGCAACATTCAGAGCTAGCTAACTTTTAAAGTTAAATAAATGTGTGTGAAATAGGCACTAAAGGCAGTTTTATCCAGCCTACAGTGAGTTGCTAGCTTATAAAAAAATTAAAAAATCCTACCTCCCCCCATCAGGGTAGGACAATGAATATTTCACATACATAGTATAGCACAGAATCTAGTCCCCTATTCAAATTTGGTGTAGTGCTTAAGAGTAGAGATGGGCAGAAACAGAAAAAAAACCCTGAACATGATGTTCTTTGTTTGTTGCCATCCAAGAACAGGGACTCACGAACAACCACGAACATGGCCCTGTTCACAAACATGTTTGTAGTTGGCTGTTCGTGAGGGCAAGCAGGCTCTCCTCCGGCCATCATACAAGTCAAGATCCCTACTGCACCACTCCCAGAAACCTGACCTGAGCAGGCACCAGGAAAGTTACCAATAATAAATTGGTAGCCTATAAATTGGTAAATTTATAGCCTATAAGTTGGTAGCCTATAAATTGGTAGCCAATAAATTGGGAGCCTAGCAGTAGCCCTGGAACTTGAAGGAGTAGATCCCTATCCCACCACACACAAAGAAAATTCAAGCTCCAAGCTCTCTCTCAAAATGCCAACAGCAACTGTCTCTCCCTCACTGTCTGCAAAGTCAGGGCTGGGAGCCCCCCTGCCCCCTGGTCTTTGCTCCCTTGTTGTAACAAATTTGGAGCTCCACACTTGAAAGGAAGACTTGCCTATCAAGCTAAATTGGGCTTAGATTGGGGTTTCCAGGGCAACAGCAGGAGTTCAGACAGAGTTCAGACAATCCCTGCCTAAGTTGCCAAGGGAATTGATTGCAGGTACCAGAGTGTCTGGCTTGATGAACAGCAACAAACAAGGCTTGCAACGACCACCTGTTCGTTTAGAATGGCTCCTCACAAACAGCATGTTTACGAACAGCAGATTGGGCTGTTCGTGGCTTTTTTTTGTTCGTATTGCTGTTCGTGCCCATCTCTACTTAAGAGTACAGGATTCTAATCTGGAGAACTGGGTTTGATTCCCCACTCCTCCACTTGAAGCCAGGTGGGTGACCTTGGGTGAGTCACAGCTTCTAGGAGCTCTCTCAGCCCCATAGACCTCACAGGGTGTTTGTTGTGGGGATAATAATGACATACTTTGTAAACTGCTCTGAGTGGGCATTAAGTTGTCCTGAATGGCAGTATATAAATCAAATGTTGTTGTTATTATTATTAAATTCTGAAATTCTGTGATGTCAGCTTTCTTTCCATTTGTAAAATCAAGTCCCTAGTCCTTATTGGTAGCAGATACCTTGCAAAACATTTGACCAATTTATAGAAACTTTGACCATCATGAACAACGAGACTGGTGACATCTGTAAAATATCAAATGAATGAAAATATTTCATTCCTGTCCTTACCTGTCTGCTGGAAGGAGTACTTTCGGCATTGTTTTTTGGAGCTGTACAAAAGAAGATGAATGGTATATTATTTGAGAGTAGAAATTATTTCTGTGCAGCACTGAATAATCATAACCATTTATTAAAAGGGGATATTGTTTTACAATAACAAAAGTCACATATACTACCAATTCAATGGGCATACAAAACTAATGAAAAATTTCCACTCTCTGAGCCACCTTTTTCAGTATCTGTAGAGAGCTCACTTTTAAGACTGAAACTAGAGAACGTCAAAGGTATTCATTTAAATCTGTGTTTAACCCAATCATGTAGAATGCTGGCTGTACAAGAGTCCAGTTTTAAGGGGTACACAAAAAGTGGCATGGTGTAATGATGATTAGTCCGCTGGCCCAGGGAGACCTGAGTCTGAATCCCTGGCTCGGTCACAAAGTTTATTGGATGCCCTTGAGCCTACTCTACCTTCTAACATTACTGGGAGGATAAAATTGGACAGGCTGAATCTCATGCATCTTGCTTCTTGGAGAAGCGTCAAGCTAAATACTTATTTGTTTATTTAAAATACTTTGTTTTTCTCCCACCCTAGGAATTCAATGTGGCTTACATATAAAATACACAAAAATAATTTAAACCAAAATGTAACAATAAACAAAATGGATAAGACTACTGCACTTTATCTGTTCCTGCTGCTGTCAGACACACACTGTGCTTCATTCTACAAAGAACTTTACAACCTATAGCTGGTAAGTGGTCCTATATAATTTCATATTGCAACTTGAACCTCATTATTGATAATAGTAATGAAATTCCATTACTGAAACTGAAACATAGCCTCTCCTTCTAACCCTATGCTGGGATGGTTTGCAGTGCAGTCTCAAAACACAGGACTAAGCTAGACGTGCAGGTTTTTAGAGTTGGGTCTGGATTCCCTGGACCCAACTTGAGTTTCTGCAGCCATACAGCTGTTAAAAAGTAAATGGCTGTTAAAAAATAAAGGAGAGCCCAAATGGCCTCAGAATGCCTCTGTGGGGGAAGGAGGGGCTCCTCTCTCCTCCCTCAAGCCATTCCCCCATGTATAGCACAGGAAAAGTCCCCCCCCCCATTTTTACTGTTTCACGTGCACAGAATACTCCACATAGAGCAGAAAAAAACAGGAGAATAACTCTCTCCTCTGCTATTTTGACATGAAGAAACAGCTTGAGGGGGGAGGGAGGAGCCCCTCCTTCCCCCATGGAGGCATTCTGAGGCCACTTAGGGTTTCCTTTATTTTTAACAGCTACTCCCCAAAGCTACTGTGTAGCTGCAGGGAACTCTTTAAAAACCCAGACCCAATTCTTTAAAAAACTGCACGTCTAGCTTCGCCCATAAACACACCTTTCAAAGCCAAATGACTCTAATGGACTTAGAAGATTGTAAATCTGCTCAGGACAGGAGTCACTTAGGGAGCAATTCTAAACAGGTGTACGTGGAAGCAAGTCTCATTCATACTTACATTCATAATTTTAATATTAGAGGAGTTTAATATAGACCCAATTCCACTGTAAAGTGTTGTTTTCTCCCCACCAGAAACCTGCTCCAACTTATTTAGCATTTTCCTCCAAAATCTAGTTGTATATCTAAGAGGTTTTGATGACTAGTTCACTGGCCTTGGTAACATCAGTCCCAAATTTGAGTTACAAATATCTTATGAAAATCTAAATGAAACTCAATAAATAACTGCACTAGTAAAAAAGCTAGTTGGAAGTCTTCTTACTATGGCGTTTCTTTGTATCTGCTTTACTGTCTTCTTTTGTTACACCCAGGCAACCCATTAATTCTGGAACTGTTAAGGATTTGTCGTTATTCACATCACAGTATTCCACAAACTTTTTCACGCATTTCTTGGGCTTGGATTTTTTCCTTAGGAACCTTTTAAATGGCTTTATTTCCTTTTTGCCGATATCACCACTAGCATTTTTATCCAGTTGTTTAAAGTACCAGTGGACCACTCTCTCCTCCAGGGTATGATTTGGGTCTGGTTCTGAAAGCCTGCAAAAGACGTTAATCATTAATCAAGTATAAAAACTGTGGTTTTTTGTTATACTTTTCTTGAGTGGGCAATTATTAATTTTAAGGTGAAGTTTTTTACTGAGCGCTTGTTCAATTGTGAATTGTAATTTTATGTAATATAGTCTCTCTCATTGATGGTTTGTTAATGTTTTGCTGTTGACCTTATTTTATCATTTGTTTTATCATGAAGTTGAATTGTCAACGTGGAAGCCTCTGTGGGTTTTGAAAACAAAACAAAAGATGATTGTGGAATTCAACGTGGCCCATATAACCACCTGATTATAAATCAGTGTTAAAGCAAACAAGTTACCACCCAGATGTCATAAACCACTGCAACTGATTTTCATACTGAAGCATGTTCAAATCAGAATTTAAAAAGTTTGAAATTTGCCAGTATCTGAAATCGCATACTCCAGTTAGTGAAAGCTTAGGCCACAAATTCATTCATGGCCATTATGGCCAATTATGTTGTTGTTCTTGCCCCTTCTGAAAATCAAATGAGACAAAAGTAGAGCGAATGGCTGGGCATTGATTGCCCAGCCTGGCGGTGAGGGGGTGGACTTAATGATGGGGAAGCATATAAACAGCCTCCTATCTTCCTTCTGCAGGCATTTGCTGTTTACTGTTGCTAGGGCTGTCTGCTATGGTGATAGGCCTCCAGCTAGCAACCTTGTTTGCCCACCACTGCTCCAAGAGGAGGTGGGATAATTTTTTCATTAAAAATACGATGTCTATGTTGTGACATCACTTCTAGGTAACACCCAGAAATAGGGTTGCCAGCTCTGTGTCGGAAAATTCCTGGAGACCTTGGTGGTGTGTGGGGGGGTGAAGTCTGGAGAGGGAGGAGTTTGGGTAGAGGAGGAGCCTCAGCAGAGTATAATGTCATAGGGTCCACCCTCCAGACCAGCCATTTTCTCCAGGGAAACTGATCTCTGTCACTTGGTGATCAGTAGTAATTCTAGGAGATATCCAGCCACCACCTGGAGGCTGGCAACCCTACCCAGAAATGATACAGAGTTTCCTAACCATCTCTCTCTCTCTCTCTCTCTCTCACACACACACACACACACACACACACTCACTCACTCACTCACTCATTACCAGGCTTGGCCTGGTAATCCTAACTGTTCCCCACCCATCCTCCCCAAGAGGATTTATTACTGCTAAAAGAAGACAAAGAAGTGTAAAGGGAACATCTGCTGGTGAGGGAGGGATTTTCCTGATTCCCTCTTCCCACATCACATCAAACCAATCACTGTTCCTGGGGGTCCCCGGACACTTGGAGCAGCCATTCAGGGTGTGCAATGACCTTGTAGTGGAAGCAGGGAGTCAGGAAGTGAGGAAAGTTCCATTCCTAACAGTGATTTCCACTTGCTTTCCTTTAAATTCAAGCCATTCTCTTTATGGTTTACTGATGTGATCAAGACAAGATAGTCATGGAAGAAAAGCCTAGTTATTGACTTGAGTTATGGCAACCCTTGTCTGGAAATGATGATGTCTCTGGATTAGCTCTTGCTTCCCTCATGACAGAAGTAATGGTCACAGCATGAGTGAGCATGTTGCCAAATATTCTCTCAGCTCTTAAGATCATGTTGCCTTTGAATAAAGGCAAGAGTGTTCCAGTTGGCACAGCATCAGCAGCTTTCAGCTCTTGGAATTGCTGCATGTAATATATTTATACAAACTTTACTATAAGAAACAGGGCCTAGTTTCCTTTCCAAGGGGATATTTAAAACTCCCCACTGTAGAGAATCCACTGAAATGCTTTACTGGCTGATTTTAGTGCCTTTGACTAACACCTTATTGTCTCTTATTTCAGCATGCTGACCCAGATCCAGCAAAAGTTGGTCACATTGCTGGACTGAGGCCTTTGTTTGCTACACTTTGTGAAGGATGTTACTAATGTTCTTGAAGTAGCATTAAGAAACAGTGGCCTAATAAAGGCTGACTAATATGATTACTATAATTTGATTTTAAAAGATTACATGGTAGATATTGCAATCTACATGAAACAATGGTCATCAGAGTATGTTCTAATATATTGGCTCACAGTATAAGTTCTGTTATCTGAGGAAGTATACAAACAGCTTGTTTGACAGCAAAACTTTACATGTCTTCTAGAGACAGGAAAAACTGTGCACTTTTGGCCATTCAAAAAGACAGGAGAGTAAAGTAGCTGAGGGTAGAATAAGCAATGGGCTCCAATCAGATAACTAAGAGAAGGATGAATGGATATCTGTTAGCATCTAGCAAAGGGTTGTGCATTATTGGCAGGAAAGGAACAGGCACCTAAGAGAATTTTTAGGCTGGAGCATAATGGGCCAGGTAGCTAAGGAGAAAATGAGTTCCAGGTAGAAGAGAGAAGGCTGAATTTCACATGTTGATTTGATCATTTTTAATACAGATCCCTAATGCATACTGACACATGCATACGGATTGTATACATGTATACATATACATACATACTCTCCTGAATAAAATGACAATGAAGAGATTTTTTCTAAAAAAAAATCATGCCCCCTCCCCACAATGGCCTGCCTTAGCGGATGCATAGCACTATTTTAGTTTCATTATATGAAACTTCGCTTATGGTCAAGAACTCATTTCCAAAAGGGGAAATTGCTGGGATGAAACCTGCTTAGACAGATCAAGTCCTTTGAAAGCGGAGATGCTGTTTCTCTGTTCCTGATTGAGTGGGAGCATTCTGCATTTCCTTGGCAGTGAGAGATATTCATCTTGTACTTACTCTTCCTGGTTCTTTTTAATATGTTCCAAGGCTGAGATCTGACATTTACAACATCAGTGCCGAGCCTTGGTTTAATAACAATCTCATCAAGTTATTTTCCATAGAAGTAAAAAATGAATTAATGATATTTGAAAGGTCTTCCCAGAAGCACAATACACTTTAATACCCTTGAGCGTACTACCTTAACTGACCTGCTAGAAGATGCGGCAGGGTCAGAGACTGCATGCACCATATCTGTGGAGAGTGCATCCAGAACACTGGTCAGGAATTCATTCTTCTTAGCTCCTGGACAACCTAAAATGGAAACAAATTTTTCCCCTTATTGGTTTCAGGATTTAACTGTACATTGTGATAGCTACATATGTGCTTGAAGTTGGGATACCAGCCACTTGTATGCTTCGGGGATTTTCAGATCCAGGTCTAGGTAAAATCAAATGGATCTGTGATTGATAAAGCAAGTCTTACACAGAAGTTTGTAGACCTTAAATGTTACAGCCTGGAAACCAATGGGGTGCCATTTCACTGTGAAGTCCCATTTTGGATGCATTAACCACACATTAAATATAGCTATCCCTGTTAGCTCTTTCCTTCAGAGCTAGTGTGTTTTGATGGACAGGCTTGCCTTTTGTGACAAGTTCTACACTGTTGAGTATGAAGGGAGAGAGGGCAGCAAACCCAGCCAGCACTGATGCAAACATCATATTTTGCTAGATACTGACATTAGCAGGAAAGCATTTTGGTCATGTTGGTCTGACAGCTTTGCATTCTGAAGACTTATGACTTTAGATGATTTTGAGAGGAGAAAGAAAAGGCATTGATTAGTAATTTAGGAACACCTCACAGGGGGCTACTAAAAGCTGGGAAAGGAATAAACCAAAACCCGAAAGTCCAGGGTTACACAGAGAGATAGTATTATTTAATATATCCAAGGCAGAGACAAGGAAATTACACAGTATTAAAGAAGCCACAAGCTGCTATGTATGAAGAATGGGTTCTTGACTGTTTTGCGTCAAAGCAGCAGCCACTACATATTATTATGTCTACACCGCTGTAGTTAAGACATTCCTTTTTCTTATAATGGATAATGTTAGCAGCAGACATATTTCATTCTTCTAACAAGCATATCACAGAAAGGCATTTAGGTAAATTCCCTTGCACCAAATGAAAGTATCTAAAAAATCCCAATGTGATTGTTTCAGAAAATATCTTTAGCTTGAGAGAGCCAGTTTGGTGTAGTGGTTAAGAGTGCGGGACTCTAATCTGGAGAGCTGAGTTTGACTCCCCACTCCACCACTTGAAACCAGCTGGGTGACCTTGGGCTAGTCACAGTTCTCTGGAGCTCTCTCAGCCCCACCCACCTCACAGGGTGTTATGTTGGGGTGATAATAATGATATACTTTGTAAACTGCTCTGAGTGGGTATTAAGTTGTCCTGAAGGGTGGTATATAAATTGAATGTTGTTGTTGTTATTATTATTATTGATAATCATGCTTCTCCTAGTCATTAGCTTAACCACCTGGAAACAACTGGATTCAAATGGAGAAAAAAGACCAGATAATACCTACTGGCCAGGGCACAATTTCCCTGATATACAGGCTGCTGTTCTTCTGCTCAAAGGTGGGGGCACTGGGCAAACATTTGTGGGAGCATTCAAACATGAAATCCCATCAATCAATGTTGATGCCTATTGTGCAGAGTTTGGAGATTAAGTAGCTTTTTTCTAAGCTGTATACCAGTTGGCTGATTATCATTCTTTTGTTATGCTAATAATCCAGAATGCTTAGACAATGTTTAGTCAATACTTGTAAATTAGGAGACAGACAAACAGTGACCCCTAAGGACTTGTGGGAGGCATCTCATTTTCCTATTCCCGCTATTTCCTCTTCCCTTTCCTTGAAAGACCCCATACTTTCTCCTCCTTTCCTATTTCCTTCTCTCTTTCCCACTGACACACCCAACTGTCTTTATCTGCCCTCCATCTTTGGCTTTCTCTCCTTCCCTAAACCTATCTGGGAAAACTATGGCCCAATTGTATTGTGGCAGCCACAGGGCCAGGGTCAGTTGTGTGGTGGGGCATCTTGTTTCCCTTGTATTCCCTTCCCTTCACTATTTCCTTCTTCCCTCCTCCTGGCAATCCTTGTCTACTCACCTTTCTCTCCTTCCCACCCACCCACATTTTATTGGCACTCCATCTTCAGCCACATTTATTATTTATTTACTTCATTTATTCCCCATCTTTCTTCACAACAGGGACCCAAACAGTTTTCAGATTTTTCAGCAAACCTGGGGCATTTTTCAGGTTTGTAGAAATAACTGCTTTATCTGTTCATGACTCTAATCTCTAGACTGAAGTATGCACAGATCTGGTTACCTTCCAGACATTGGAAATACTAGATTCACACATCAAGAGATATTAACTGGAAAAGCACTAAATGATAACAATGACAGATGAAAAACAGGTATAAAATTATCATTAAGAAGTGCAAAATGGTAAGCTATAATATGGCAAAACAGCTAAATTCAAAATGATTATGGGTGAAAGAATTAAGGCAGAGAAGAAGAAGGGCATCTCAAACACAAAAGAAACCCCAAAGAAATGAATATTGACAGGGTTATGCATCTCTTCCACAGCAGACCTCTTTGGCCTTCACAAAGTCAGTGACAGGGTAAAGAGAGTCTTGTGGGCAAGATGGCACATGTGGAGGGGAGTCTAGAGGAGTAACGGGGCACAAGAGGGAGCTGCAGATGATGACTCCTCACTAACATGAGCCCCTCAAGCACATGGCATTTTGTCCACAAATTTCTCTCAAATGCCAGGATTAACTGGGAGGGGGGCAAAGGGGGTTGCTATGGGATGAAGTGGGGAAGACTCATCATGAGGAAGTAGGAAGGGAAGGTCACATCTATGGCTACTCACCATGGAGACTAAAGAGAACCTCCGCATTAAGAGGCAGCAAACCCCGGAATACCAGTGCTAGGAGGCAGCACCAGGGGAATGCTTTGGCTTCTATGCCAAGCGTGTTTGACACACCAAGGCAACTAGTTCGGGCACAGTGTGAGACAGGATGCTGGACTAGATGGACTATTGGTCTAATCCAACCTAGCTCTTTTTATGTTCTTATGTTCCCTCTTGCAAGCATCTAGTGCCACATTTCACAGGATCCAACCAAGAGTACTTGCCAAACGAGACGTCACTCACATTCATTTGTGAGTCAAATTATGAGGCTCTGAGCGTATGTAGATGTGCACCTGCTTTTAGATAATAATTGATAGAAATGAATGTATACCAAAAGAGGTGTAGAGGTTCAAGGCACTCTGGAAGGAAATTCCTTTGTTCTGAATGCCTTTCTCCTCAATCCAGGATCTGTACGTGCTATAATTATTCAGTGTTATTATAAATGCACTGTGATCAGACGTGCTCTCTTTCTTAATTGAGCCCTGGCACACATTAAGCCAGTGTCTTTAAATTTTCAGTAGCATTTATAAACTGGAAGCTAAATATGCACTTCAGTCCTGCACACAGTTATTTGGAAACAAGCTCCACTGATATTAATGAAACCTCTTTCCAAATAATTTTGTTTCAAAGCCAATCAGTTATGCTACATACTTTCAGTTAGTTTATGAAACATGCCAGTGCATGAAAAAAAGCAATTACTTTATACACTCCATTTTACATGAGACAATATCTACCTCATCCCTAACCAAAGAAATAGATCTATTCTCTGGAAACTAGGCAGTGTTATCACTAGACATGGGCACGAACTGCATTACAAACAAAAAAAACCCCAAGAACTGCCCAATCTTCCGTTCGCGATCCGGCGGTTCATGAGCATCCATGGCCAATGAACCAGCGTTCATTAGAGGCACGGTTCGGTGCATTCTTCCATGGTTCGTGAAGCCAAACAGTCAGGCACCATCAATCAATTCCCGTGGAAACAGAGCTGGGGGAATGCCTGTCTGCACTCCTTTTGTCACCCTGGAAACCCGAATGGAAGCCCAGCTTACCTTGATCGGCAGGTCTTCCTTCCAACCATGGAGCAGCAAAGTGGTTACAACCTGGGAGAAGACACCCGGGGGAGGGCGGGGGGAGGGGTGTTCTGTAGCCATGGGCAATCTCATCTCTGCAAACCCTGATAGGCAGCTCTGACGGCCAACCACAGACCTCCTGTGTTGCTCAATGGGAACTCAACTTATAAAAACCCAGTGGGCTCCCAGACTGGGTTTCACTTTCAGCGAGCAGTGGAGTGTGACAGAGCTGTTGCTTGCTACTTGCTAGCCTTTGGGGAGAGAGATAGAGAGAGTTTAATTGGAGTTTGGATCCCTATTGCAATCTTGACCAAACTTGGGTAATGGCTGGAGGAGAGCTTGTTAAACACTCCCCGGGAATATGGGCTCTCTAATTCCAACAGGGGCCATTCTGACGCCCACACACCATGAACCATGAACCTCAAACTGGTTCGGCAATGGGAAAAGTTCGTTGCGGTTTGCTGGTTCAGGTTCGTTGTCAGCACTGAACCACGAACCACTGGTTCGTTAAAGTTTTTCGGTTTGTGCCCATGTCTAGTTATCACATCAAAGTCACAAAAAAAGAGCAGTCGCAGTGTCAGAAACACAGGTAATTCATGATACTTTATGAGGTACTAGCATGCTGACAAAAAAAGTTCACTCCTTTAAAGTGAATTTATGAATAAGGGAATAAGCGATGAGAACCATAATTGTTTAACCAACACTTCAGTTGGCTGGAGAATTCAGGAAGTAGAATGTGTGCATTCACACCAACACTGGGATATCTCTGCAGTGCTGTAAATGATGCAGAAGCAACTACTAGCACACACAATTGAGTCATACAAGGGCAATATCACTATCCTGATGAGATAAGTTGGGGTATGCAAAGACATTGTGGGAAATGGGAGATTTAATTATAAAGTAACCCCTAAGCATTTTGCATCAGAATCTGCAATAAGTGCACATATGGGATAGGAATTTTGAAGATCCCCCTGACGAAGCTGAAACATGTAGGGGTTACTTTATAATTAAAGAATTCTACCCTTTGTACCAATTGCTGTTCCTTCTTCATTTCTTTAGCTTGTTGTATGTGTGTAAACTACTGTCAAGTCACAACTGACTTACAGTGACCCCTGCTGGGGCTTTAAAGGCAAGTGAGAGACAGAGGTGGGTTGCCATTGCCTTTCCATCCAAGTACAGACCCTGTTTAGCTTCCAAGATCTGATGAGATTGGGCTATACCATGCTGTCTTCCCTCCCCTCTTTAGCTTGGAACCACGAGAAATTAGCAGAAGACTTACTTTTAGGCAAAAATGGAAACACAGGCTGCATGTTCCCAGGGTTTTCCACCTAAGTTGCACTGCCCCACGCTGCTTTCCTCAGCACTGTTTGTCTCTTCTTTCCTTGCTCTCAGGCCCCCTTTTACATAATCTGTGTTTCACACAGAATTTCTGTAACTTCTGCCCCACCATTGGCAAAATGGATGGCATTACTTATAACTTTGCTGTGTTTACATTCAGCCAGGCCAATAGAGGAATCAGTCTGATGTTTGGAATCCATGGGGATGCAATCTACTCATACTACCTTTACTATATTCCTCCATTTGGTGGGATTTTTAAAAACCCTCCTTTTTTAAACCTTTTGCATTTTCCTGCAAATCTGGAGAGGGGTCTGTCCATGGCCTCAGTCTCTAGATTTACAAATCCACAGCTGAGGTATTTCTGAGAATTAAATATGATGATTAGGGCACTAGGATTGCTGGCTGTTCAGGAGTCTTTCTAGAACAGTTCATGAATGGCACTCAGGAAGTTTATGAACTCTGTTTTGAAATGTAGGATACCAATGGAGCTGAAAGCTAATCATGGCTTTCTCCAAACAAGTCACCAGTGAGATGGCTGCAGACTGTGTAAGTTGAGGCCTCAGGACTAGACATGGGCATGATCCAAAAAAAATTAACAAACCTGTGGTTCATGGTTCAGTGCTGATGACGAACCCGAACAAATGAACCATAACAAACATTTCCCATTACCAAACCAGTTCGCAGTTCATGGTTCGTAGGCGTCGGAATGGCTCCCGTTGCACTTAGTGAGCCCATATTTACAGGGAGTGTTTAGCAGGCTCTCCTCCAGCCAGCACCCAAGTTTGGTTAATTGCAAAGTTTGGTCAACATTGCAATAGGGAACTTGGAGTTATACCCTCTCCAATTCGAGGCCCCCAGGAAACTCCCACTCGATACCATTAGAGCCACCAGTGTACAAGGGGTTGGCCATCAGGACTGCCTATCAGGATTTGCAGGGATGAGATTGGAGTGTCCATGGCTACAGAACACCCCCTTTCCCCCTCCCTCCCCCTGGGTGTCTTCTCCCATGTAACCAATTGTAACCAATTTGCAGCTTCATGGTTGGAAGGAAGACCTGCTGATCAAGGTAAGCTGGGCTTCGATTCGGGTTTCCAGGGCGACAGAAGGAGTGCAGACAGAGTTCAGGCATTCCCCCAGCTCCATTTCCAAGGGAATTGATTGATGGTGCCTGACTGTCTGGCTTCACAAACCGGATGCAATGAACCGGGCTTCCAACAAATGCTGGTTCGTTGGCCATGGACCCTCACAAACCGCCGGATCGCAAACAGATGATCAGGCAGTTTGTGGGGTTTTTTGGTTCGTAATGCGGTTCATGCCCATGTCTACTCAGGACACTTGCCCTCTCTTTGCCTTCTAGGTTCAAGTTAGTATCTCTCTCCAAAGAAATATCTAGTTAGCTCAGTTTCTCAGCATGTTGTTAGCCAAAAATCACATCACCAGTACTATTAGTTAGAAACACACGCTGTGATGAAAGACAGTTTATTTCCAACAACAAAAGATAATATATGAGAAGTTGAAGTTTGACAAGTTACAAATGAATAAGATAAATTATTATGATGATAATTCAAGATAAATACATCAAAGATGAGAATGACAAAGTGGATAATGGTTATATAGAGACTGCACCTAAAGATCCAAACAAATGTTTACATTGTAGAGTTCAAGAAAATTAAGATAAGATTGGGTCCATTATAGTTAGATGGCTTAGGGAATCAAAGCAGTTATCTGACCAATGTTTTGACACTAGTATTTATTGGCCAAAACCAAATTGGCTTGGAACCAACAATGCGCAAGCAGAAACATAAACAGATTTAATTCAGGTCCTTTTGAGCATGACTTGCATTTCTGTTTACACATGAGCTCTAGCATAAGTGGAAATTTTGCACTGGATCCAGCCCATATTCTTTGTAAGTCTTCTGATCTAAGTAGGTGATATCATAACTTAATTTACATCACTAGGAGTCTAGATATTAACACGGTTATATCAGTATACTTTTCTGCTGGTGAAAGTGAGGAGAGGCCCCATTTGAGCACTGAGCAGACTATGCTGGGGGCAGAAGCCTCATAGGACAGGGGCTGCAACAATGAGAGGAACTGGGCAAGATTGTATGTACAGTCTGGTAAAATCTAATCCCATGTATGATATGAAACTGATCTAAATGAATAACAAATTCACCCTTCATCCTTTTTTTAAACAGCTCAAGGAGGGGATGGGGTGACAGGAGGGGAGCAGAACTTAGTTCCACCTTCAAAATTGCTGAACTCCCATTCTCCCCCTCCCCCTTCAACGTTTTTAAACATCAGCTGATCCTTGGCACAACTGCAAGCCACAGCTCAGCTATTAAGGGGAGAGAGTGAGAGTTGCTGAGTTGGGGAGTTGTGATAATAATCTTCTCTGTGATATTTCTTGGCAAACACAATGAAGGAGAAGGTGGCAGGGCATTGATAGCAGCAAGCACTGCAGGAACAGGTCTCCAGGTACCTCCACCCAGATCACTCCTGCTTTCATCGCAGGCACAGCTTTTCCTGCCCCTGTGTAGAATATACCTCCAAGTAACATTGGGCCAAAAATAATCCTCTTGACATTGAGGATCCATAATTGGATTCCCTCATGTGTAATTTAGCCTCAAAGAGCAGCCATGGGAGCAGTATGCATCAGGGTCATGCACTTGTGAAGAGGAGGTGTAACCCTTTGCTCCTCCACTAATTCCCTGATCAAAATGACTCCTAACACAGCTGTTTTAAGTCTTGATAGGGGAGAAAGATGCCCTGACCTGGATAGCCCAGGTGACCCTGATTTCATCTGATCTCAGAAGCTGAGCAGGCTCAGCCTTGGTTAATAATTGAATGGGAGACCTCCAATGAAGACCAGGGCTGCTGAGGGAGGCAATGGCAAACCACTTCTGTTAGTCTCTTGCCATGAAAACTTTGCCATTGGGGGGGGGGTGTCACCATAAGTCAGCTATGACTTGAGGGCATTCTCCACCACTGGAGGAAAGATAGTTATAAGTATTTGGGTTTTTCCCCCCTCCCCTGCTGGAACTAAAAACAGTTTGTGGAAATGACTTGGGGACAAAGGGTTAATCTGCCTTCCCCAGGGCCATTGTCCTGATCTCTATTGCTGTCACCTACAGGCCTCCTGCTTGAAGCTAAATTGCATCTCCTGAATTCCTCTGCCTAATGATATGCCACTTGGCACAATCTAAGACACAGCAATGCAGGACGATAACATCAACTCTGATGCAGCCTTAATTCTCTCTCTTACTGGAAGATGGCAGATGGGAATCACACTCATCCCTTGCCAAAGCTGTGGGACTAGGAAATCCAAGGAAGTCACACAGACTGGGTGGGGTGGGAGCAAGGGCACTGGGAGGAGCTGACAGGTGATGCCTGAGCACTAACCTCTTCTTTGCAGGAGCAGCCAGCCCCAGGAACTAACTATGGCATGGATCCAGTCTAGTCTGTTGCACCTAATTCTCCAAGACCCATACTGCAGACTTGGTTCATGGCGCCAAGCACTGCTTCTCTCAACAATAGAAGCCTGACAGTGCCATGGGTGGGGTGAAGATTTTCTGGCATGCAGGACAAAAGCAGCCAACTCTGCTCAACTTTACAGGAATATGATTGGAACTGAACTGCAGTGGCACAAGTAACTGCTTGTACCAATGAAGCTAAAGGCAAATCCATAGTATTCTGTAGCCAGATTCTCATAAATTTTATCACACCTCCTGTAGAAAGCCCCAGCAGAATCTAAGTTTAAGTTTTCTCAAACTTCCATGATTAGAAATCCAGGTAACATGTCTGATTGATCTGATCCAGTTCTTCTACTTAAGAAATCTACCACTCTTTATGCAGCATGATTCTGCTTACACAGCCAGAATCTATTCAAGCTGTATAGTTATTTATTGAATATTTATTTGAAATGGTTTGCACCAACCCTGAAGTTCCAGGAAATGTCAAGATAAAATTATAACATCTAACTTTCAAAAAGTTATTAAGGTCTTCTTTTTTCTACTGTTGATTTGTGGTCCATCCTGTGAGAGAACCAGGGACCTGCTGTTTCTGAAACTACGCCCATTTCTTATGACACTTCACTAGAGGCAGACTGGACTTTTACCAGTGGGCTGATGACCTCCTCCCAACCTGGGCAAGACCTCCCCAATGGCAGAAAGGTGGTGTGTGGCCTGCCCGAGTCTCATGCAGCCCACGTGGTAGATAGGCTGCCTATCCTTCCTTTGAGTGTGTAGGGCTGGGGTGGGCCTTGGGGCAGGACCTATGAGCAGCTTCTCCTTCTGTCCTGGGGAGGGGCTCCTTTTGAAGGACTATTTTTCCTTCCTAATTCACCCCTGCACTTCACCCGGATTTCTCATCCTCTTCATAAGCAGCCCATTTGGGGAGCTGAAAGTAAGACTGAAAAAGCATTAGGTAAGTAGACAGTATGTGAAAAGGCAATGTTGGTGGATAAATTTACTTATTGGTGCCATTTAAAGCCTGAAGCAAATTGCTGTGACTATTAAAATACAGTCAAGAAGTTTTGGTGAGTGTGTCAGACTAGAATCTGGGATTCCTGATACAAATCCCCACTCTGTCATGGAACCTTGCTGGCCGACCTTGGGCCAGTCACACATGCTCAGTCTAACTTACCTTACAGGATTGTTGTGAGGATAAACTGGAGATGTGGAGAGTGCTGTAAGCCACTCTGGCTCCCCAGTGGGAAGAAAGGTAGTATATAAATGAAGTAATTAAATAAATAATAAATGTGAATACTATTTTTTCAAACTTGCTTTTAAAAACCCTGCAAAAATGAAACTTTTCTGCCTATGATAAGCTGAGCTGTTTCTCTTCCTCTTCTGAGTTTATGATGGCCTATTAATCCTACACCTGTGACTCCTGACATTTCTGTGAGCATAAGTGAAACAACAGACTTTTTAAATATAATAGAAGTAAATGTAAGCCACCTCACATCTGGAAACATGCATGACACAAAATATGGGAATGAACCAAATCTTTCTAACGTTTGGTCAAGTTTTGGAATGCCTAGCTAATAATTTTTTCCCTGATATATAGATCATTTTTAGCAGAACGGAAGGATATTATTTCCTTCCTTCTGCTTTGGAGTGATTATTGAGTCTTGGGGCATGGTAAATTTCTCCAAACTCTTTAAGATTAGGAATTAAGAGGGGACAAAAGCAATGAAACTACAGTGGTGGTAGAAACAGGAGGTTGTTATGCAGTGCAGTTACTGTGGCATCCCTAACTCCATTTTAGGCATTATGTTTCTTGCACTCCTATTTTGGGTACTGGTAGATTATGGTATGCATGACTGTCATTTTAAGTGAAAAGGTGGTGTTAGTATTTTGCAGCTTCAGTATTTACAAATATGTACCCTTGATAATCCAGATTTTGGATAACATGTATGCTGGCTACAAAAGAATTTTGTATGCCCTCCTAGTGCATGAAATAGGAATGTCTGAACTGTGACACCCAGAAAGGGCTCTAATCTAGCAAAGGATGCCAAGTACCTCAATTTCCTATAGTCCCATTGCATCATTTCAGGGAACAAGGCAACCATCTGCAGAGCATCTGCTAAAGTATGACATGAACACTGCTTGCTGCAAAGCCACTTAATTGCAAATCTTTTCTACAGGTAACAACGGTGAAAAGCAGCAAAAGTTCCATAAATTAGGAGTTCCCTTGTTCTAAAAAAATGTCCTTTTAAAAAGCAACATACATTCCTAAGTCAATTACTTGGGAATCAATGAGTAGGCACAGTTATCTGTGCCTACTCAGAGGCTGTGTCTCTGTTGACATTGCTAATCTGATAAAACTTGCTGTATTACTTGTCTTTTATGGGGATAATTATCTGGTTATTTGCATGCTTATCTCCAACATGTTTGCAACCAGTGCAGAGACGGAGACCATTAAAACTCATCAGATGAGCAGAAAAAGAGAGATGGCTTGGATAGTTCAAAGTTCCTCCACTAGTCTCTTTACAGAAACAGAAGGAGGGATAGTTACTGTTCAGCTCAAATATCACAGACAGCTACCCCTGCTGTTCATCTCAAACACCACAAACTTCAAATGAAGCTCCACAGCTAGTGGCTTTTCCCCTTTTAACACTCAGGCAATGAATCCTGTTCTCTTACCTATAACCTGTTTCACTCTTCATCTTTCCTTCCCTCCTTGGAGACAAGGAGAGAACTCGGCAATAACAAAAACATGTAATTTTCATTTAGGAAGTTTGGAGGGGAAACCAGAACTGTCATTTAAAAGAATGTGGGTTTTTGTTGTTATTGTAGAAACTTAATGATCTGACATACTTATGTATTTACTTGTTAATGCTTTTGGCATCACAGTAAGGTAAAATTTACCCAAATGGCTTATATGAGATTTTGATAAAGACAGTGCTAATGTGATGCTATTCCTTATGCATCAGCTTTAGTTTATATATACTTCAGTGTTACAACAAACATAGCAGCTGCTTCTCTAAAATCAAACTTTCTAGAGGGTGAGGGCTGTATAAACTGGGACTATCAGATACAAACTGGGATAGTTGGAGGGTAGGCTGACCTATCCTCAGCAGCAACATCTATCTTTTTAACAGCAACTGTGATTCACTTACTTTGGCAGGGACAGCTTGCTCCTTTTAAGAAAAAAGAAAAAAAATACTGCCAGAGAAAGTGAAGTTTTTCTTTTAAAAAAAACCCACCAGGTGCTGTTGCTGCCATCAAGAATGAAGTTTGATTGGTGTGCAGCTGCTTTTCCTCTCTGGGAGCACAAGGAAAAGCAAAGGTAAGACAACCCAGAAGACTTATATCCAGAATCACTAGCTTCTTTTGGAAGGGAGTCTGCTCTGTTATTTGAACATTCCAAAACATGAAGAAACAGAATTAAAAGTGAACAGACTAAGTTGACCAAAATGGTCCCTACTTTCTAATTCCTCCAGCAGCCTCCTATACCCCTGAAAAGCCATTAGCTGTGGGCCCCACCAGAACAACAGATCATGTGGTGTGAGGGGCAGCAAGAGTGAAAGGAAGGGATTTTGGCCAATTACTCCTTTTTTGCTGCAGCTACCTGAATTATTTGAGGAGGTGGTCCCACAGCCCCCAAACAAAGACATGGGGGCTGCTGACAGAAGTAAAAGATAGAAAAGCTCAGGTTCCACCCAGACTTGCTTTGATCAAAGGAACTTGGATCATCTAACCAAAGGAATTCCTTCATCAGGAAGTAATATAAATTAGCCCTGAGATGATACAAATACAGGCATGACTGCTTTATGGAACATTTGTCATTGTCATCATCCCACCTTTCTCACTGAGATTCAAGATGGATTACACAGTGCATGTGAAAATACAATATAATCAATCGCCCAGTCTCTAATCATGGGATGGACATGAGCCAGTTTGGTGTAGTGGTTAAGAGCGCGGGACTCTAATCTGGAGAGCCGGGTTTGATTCCCCACTCCTCCACTTGAAGCCAGCTGGGTGACCTTGGGCTAGTCACAGCTCTCTGGAGCTCTCTCAGCTCCACCCTCCTCACAGGGTGTTTTGTTGTGGGGATAATAATGACATACTTTGTAAACCGCTCTGAGTGGGCATTAAGTTGTTCTGATGGGCAGTATATAAATTGAATGTTGTTTTTGTTGTTATTATTATTATTATTTAACTGATGCAAAATGGTTGCAGAAAAGTAATGTTTCTTTACTGCTATCACTGCTGCTTCATAAGTAGCATGCTCTATCAGCTTTGGCTCAAGTTTTCCACCAGGATCTTTCCAGATGTCCTCCAGTCATTTTTACCATGCTTCTACCGCAGCCTCAATAGGATCTGCATTTGCAATTCTAAAATACCACAGTGAATTTAGGAATCCAGAAGGATTCATGAGCTTTTATGGGCGGATCATTTTAGCTGCCCCCCTCCATTTTGTGGGATATCAGGGCAATATTCACCCTTGACTTTAGCAGGTAATGATCACTCCATGGTTTAGGCCAAATCTCCTAAACAAGACATTTCCTCAAAGGCTCAGAGAAAACGATTAAGTCCAAGATGTGGCTCTTTTCATAAGTGGGTCCCATGATTATTTGAGAGAGGCCTAGGACAGCCAAGGAAACTATGAATTCCTGGATTGGCCCAGAATTGGAGTATTCAGTATGGATGTTAAAGTCACCCAGAACTAGCAGTCTAAGTGTCTCCAGCACCATGTCTGAGCACCTCTGCCAGCTCAGAAAGGGTGCTTTGGGGGGAGCTAGATGACTGGTAAATGAGCAGAATGCCCAATATGTCCTTAGTTCCCTATGTAAGGAGCATGCCTGCTATAGTTTGTATCAGGAGGCTGCAGAAGCTGGAAGTCTCACAGAGTACATTTATAGTTAGAAAACCTAGGGGTAATTTTCAAAGGCCAAAAATATAGAACATGGACTGCCAGATGCAGTATTGCTGTCTTAAGCAACTAACTTCAGTGGAGACTTTTTGTGGATTTTGGGCATCTTGATGCCATTCAAAAAATAGTTGGCAACCCATTCAAAAAAATCGTAATTGACAATTCAGGGTATATGAAATACTGACTTCTTTTTCCTTTCTAGTTACAGAAATTATTTTCAATTTTGTTCAGTTAGCAGCTATATCTCAGTTTGTCATGTTATTGTATAATATGTTCCAGGTTCATCTGAAAGAAACAAAAGGTGTGGTTTTGGATGATTTCCATCATTTTCCAGTCAGTTGTCATATATGCATAATGAGCACTTATCCTAAGATTAATGTAGCATTAAGTGAAAATCTGAAACAAACATATATTGATGTCTTAATTCATCATGGGAATTAAGACAGGAAGGAATAAGAGAGAAGGGAGAAAAGCCATGCATTAAGGGAGCATGCAGTGAAGAATGGTGGACAAGTTGTTCTGTGGGCATGATCCAAGCACGTTAGCACTTCTGTTCCATTTATTTCAGTGGAAGAGTTAAGCAAAAGGTTAAGCAATTCAATGGAACTGAAATTCTTAATTTCTCACATTTTAATTCCATCCTTTCCCCAAGGAGTTCAGGATCGCACACATGGTCCCTCTGCTATTTATCTTCATAACAATTCTTAGAGAGGAGGCTAAGAAAAATGAGTAGCCCAAGGCCACTTAGTGATCTTCAGAGCTGAATGGGGATTTATAGTGGTCTTCCTATATTCCTATATAAAATGCCTATTCTGGCATTTTAGCCAGACTGTGTGAGGGCTTTCTTGTAAGAATTCCTTTAATACAGCTATGGGAAATAGGATACTGGATTATGAATTAAGTATTGCTTCCAGAGAATAATAGTAACATGAATAGGCTATGAACTGGGATGCCCACTGTTCCAGTCACAAACTTACTAGGTAGTGTTGCCAACCTGCAGGTGGGCCTAGGATTTCCCAGAATTACAACTAATCTCCAGACTACAGAAAATGGAGGAAATGGTTGCACTGGAGGCTAGATTCTATGGCATTATATCCTCCCCAACCCCACCCTCCCCAGGGTCCACCTCAAAATCTCTAGGAATTTCCTAATTCATATTTGGCAACCCTTTCACTAGGTCTTATGCTCTGGTTTCTCTTCTGATCACTAGACCTTAGGCAAGCCATCAGTGCTCAGCCTCAGGCTTTCCCCTCCTTATTTCCAATGTCAGAATAATAATTTTTATTGCTTGTATTTTATTCCACCTTTCTTTTACAATGAAACTTAAGGTGTACATAGAGTTCCCCACATAGGCACTTACCAGACCCAATGTGCTGATATTATAAAACCTTTGCTTTCAGACCATACCCTTGGACCTAGCTAATCTTCTTCTTCTTCTTCTTGTGAGACAATCTGAAATGGAAAATCTGGCAGGCAGGGAAAGGGCAAAACAATGCCTCTCCATATTTCTGCTCCAAATCCCCATCTTAAAAACAAAGCATCTGGGTTCTGTTATGTAACATATAGTTATCCAGAGAGGATGTATATGAACTACTTTGGGCACTCAGAAATGCTGACTGTTGATGGCTTGGATCCAATGTCTGTTTTTCACTACCAGGACACTTCCATTGGCAGAGAAGGGGTGCAGTTTTTGCTAATTATCTCCTCCCATACAGTGCCCAGAAATATCTCTGGAGGAATGCTCAGTTGTGAGGATGGCTAGTGTGCAAGGGAGAGGCAAGAAGGTCCCATTCTGTAAATTCTGCTTCAGACACATATCTCCACAGGATACACAATGTTAATATTATAAATAACATTGTGTATCCTGTGGAGATACATGACTGAGGCATGTATCCTTTGCTTCTAGAACATAAGGGTACCTTTGTGTATAACTCTTAATAATGCTTTGAATATTCATGCTGAAAAGTACAGAGAGTGTGCCATTATTGGCAATTTGCAGCTGAAAATGAAATGCCAGAACAGGGAACTTGTCCTTGGTTTTAGGACTAAATTTCCCATATAGAAGCCTTTATGTTCCTAACAAATAAATGAATAAAAACGCATCTCCAAATGATAAGGAGCTTTCTACAGAATTATCTATGGTTTCTGAAATGTGTGCCACATAATACTGAGGCAGTATTTAAGGAACAGGAGCCTTTTTATGATGAAAAAAATCTTTATATTTATGCAAAAAACAGACCTTGTCACTGTGGATTTTATAACTCTGTTGCTTAACCTGATGTGAAAGCACAGAAAGGCCAAACTCTTCAGTAAACACAGGGCAAATGTTCTGCTTTCCTGAACTGCAATGTTGGCAAGTGAATGAGCAGTAATGATTGCACAGTGGAATCTCTGTTCTTTACAGGTGTTATCAACACTGAAAAAAAATTCTCTCAGGGCATCATGCCGTGCTTTAATTTCAGCAGGTTTGGGAATAAAACAGTTGACCTAAGGAAGGTTTGACTTGATGTCATGAATAATTCACCCTCAGTGAATTCCCCCATACTGACAAGGAAAAGCTGGTTAGGGACCATGTCAAGAAACATTCCTAGCAAAAATCTCATGCTTCGATTTCTTGCTCTCTTCTTTGCATAGCCACCTATATTGTACGGCTTTGACAGCTTACATAAATAATTTCTTGTTAAAGGGTTGAAGTTGAAACCACATGATGTTACACTGCAGGTCCAAAGATGTAACACAGAATTAAGTGTTTACTTTAGAAATAGCTTTGCCCACAAGAATGTTTTCTATTCATACACAGAATGCACCATAGAAATCTGTCTTTCACAAGAAATCTTAGGCCAACAAAAGCATTCCTCACGTGACAAGAATATACACAAACACTTTACCTTTGCAAGCTACACAGTTGTCCAGTGTTAAAACGGAGACCACGGAGAGATAACACATATGCTGTTGGCTGCCTTCAGTTACAAGATAAGGCCTGAAGCACATTTTATGGTTCCTGTGGGGGTGCCATCATCAACTATGGCTCCATTTTGGCAAAGCATATCAAATACACATAAATAGAGGCTCACATTATGTGAGTGCCAGTGCTCTTCTCATATGCTTCTGAGAATATGGGACAAGGCATGTCTTATAAGACACTGGTCCCTGTCTCACCAGTTGGCCATTTCAAAATGCTGTGGTGAGTTTGGTGAACATTTGACAAAAGGAGGCAATTTTCAGTGGTGTGCATTCCAGTTTTCCCTTCTGTTAGAATCTTGAAAAATTTACAGCTAATTTAAATTTCATCAGGTCTCTTCACTGTCCTGGGGGGAGACTAGGGACCTGTCTCTTAGCTTTCAGCCTGTTTGGGGCCCAGATCGACCCGCTGCAAAGCATATGCACACTCCTGGGGTGGTGCAATAATGTCACTCCTTGGAGGCCCATTCACACACCTTTCTGCCCCACTGGCCAGGTTAGTGGTGGTGGAGGGTGAAGGGTGAAAGTGGAGATTCCCCACTCCCACTGGGGGAATGGGATCCCTAAACCAAAAAGCTGTTCCCCATGGTGAAACCCCATCTGGAAGTGGTAGGTAACATCTAAACATTTCTTATCAGTCCCATCCATTCAAATAGTCTTTCTGCATATACTCCCAGCTCCCACAAAGCAGAAATTGTTTATTTAACACTGCATAATCCATAGCCTGTGACTGTTGAATTAAAGTAGATCTGCTCTAAAGATGAGCATGTTGGTAGTTTTAAACCACTTGAACTAGTGTAATTCCACTAATGACAGTAGGTCCACTTCTTGTGTTTAGGAGCTCCAAGAATGCAGCCAAAATATAATATTTTGTATTGTACACTAAGAAGTCTACCTCTAAATAAGCCGCAAAGGAACAACCAATACACCATCCAGATAACCTGATACAAGCTGAAAAATAGAATGTGTATGAGTGAGTGGTGGCTATGTAACAGTTTATTCTCTAAATCAGATTCTTTTAAAAATAATATAATAGAAATAGTGTAGCAAGGTATGAAAGGTTAATCTTCTCTTCACCATGGCCTAATTTTCATTGAGACAGTGAACATACAACAGCTACTGTAGCATAGTAATTAAGTGGTTGGGCTAAGAGTCAGCACTCTGCTGGTTTGACTACCATGACTGCCATGAGCTCAGCAGGTGGTCTTTGGTAAACTACTCCTCTCCTTTCCAGCTGTATTGTGGGGATAATAATAGCACTGACTTTATTCACCACTCTGAGTTGGACACTAATCTGTGTACAGGGGTGGTATATAAGCACACTTGTTGTCATTGTCATCATCGTCTTCTTCTTCTGATGATGATGATGTTTGGGCTGGACTGTTTTCACAGAATGCACCTCTATACAAAATAAATCCTTCTATAGCAAAAGACACCACATCCTATAGAAGACTAGACTACAACCCTTCTTCCTGACATTTCATTTCTACATGCAGTGATTTTTATATTATCATAATATAAATATTTTATATCATATTTATTTATATTTATATTCTGTATTCTGATGTGCAGAAGTGTAATGGAAATTGCATAACAGCCAGTGGTTGATGGACTGTACTCAGTAAGGACATAATAGAATTGTGATCCAGGGGACTCAGTAGAATAGAATTCTACCAGTTGGGCTTATTGCAGGATCAAGAATTTGGTAAAGTGGTATAGGGTGGATTGTAGCAAGGTTAGGTTAAGGAGAAAGTAGGTATTAATCTTCTAGCACAGAAGTTCATTTTCTGACTAATATTTTCTGGCTAATATTTTAGCTTAGTTACGTAAAATCTTAAAATAGCAAAAATAATGAGTTCATGAGTTTCTTACATAACCTATAAAAGCCGTCTGCGAATACTCATATATATTCTTAGTACTTATATACTCATATAACTGTCTGACCATATGGAATACATTTATTGCCTTTTAAGAAAGATATATAGGTACATACGGATTCTAAAATCAAGCCTGATCTGCCCATGTTAGCTGAAGAAAAACTTTGGTACAGACGCAGTCTTTTGGGCTTTAAAGATACAGTGCTGGCCTATCTAGAAGGCATCATATACCAGATGCTGTACAATAAGTAGGCTTAAAAAGAACAAATCCCGCCCTAAGACATAGTATAAAAGGAGAAGACCATTAAGAAAGGAGAAGAGATGCAAAATGAAGAGTAAGAGGCAGAGATCAAAGCTGAATGGCTTTGGAGAAGCTGTTTACAAGAACATGGTGCCAGAAAAGCAGGTATAGATGAAATTAGGGCAGCAGTGGAGAATACTGAAGGTGTCATGATCCCCCTACAACCACCTCAATGACTTCAACGCACAGCCTTTAGGGGATGAGCCCAAGAAGCCAAGTAGGGTTGCCAGTTTCCTCCTGCAACTGGTGAGAGACTTATCCATTGTTAAGGGGCCTTAATTGTCAATGCCATGGCATTGCCAGCGACACACTGACATCACTCCCATGTTTCCAGAAGTGATGTCACTGTGTTGCTGACACTGCTTCAGTTTCCCCTAAAACTGGGCCATTTCCCACCCTCCCCACTTCCCAATTTCTCCCCCTGAAGCCTGAGGCATCAGTGGGCAATGGAGGGAATATGCACCATAATCGGGAATCTGGGAACCCTAGAGCCAAGGTCGGTGGCTGAGAAGGCCAGAGGGACCAGTGAGGGACCAGCAGTGCAAAGGTGCCCACTGACAATGCACCATCAGCAACAGAGACCACCTTTCCAGTGCCTGCAAAAACAACCTTGCCACCTCGCCTGAAAATAGTCACCAAGCCTCCACTAGGCAAGACTCAAATGCAGGCTTGTAGCCCTCCAGACATTCTCCTGCACCACAGGCCTTTCCAATTGCAGACTTTGTGACAGTTTTCTAAACACACACTCCAGTGAATATATACAATATATTTTCCTTGAAATTGATAATTGGGGTTCCAGGAAAAGGGTTGCTCCCATTATTTTTCTGGAAACCTGGGGCTTTATTCTGGTTTATAGAAAGATCTATCTTATCTGTTCATAGCTTCAGTATCCAGATTTATACATCTAGAGATCTGTCCACATTGAGAATTAAATACATTGCTAATTTATGCCCTTCTTCTCAAATGTGCCAACATTTACAGTACAGCTCCAGAATAAACTTATTGGTGGAATTAGAAGGGAAGTTTCCCAAAGAGGATATAGTTTGACGGGTCAGCTTTGATGCTTGGTTGTCTGCATAGGAGGAGATGGTTGAAGAGATTTTGCCAAGGAGATCTATGGATAAGAAGGTTAATCAAGTGGTCTTGGACTGTTCGTTATTCAAATGCCATCTTCAGAAGAAAATGAGACCACTACAGGTGAGCAATTCTTTTTGTTTTGAAATCATTATGCCAGTTGCAGCAATTATTTAAGATGAATTCATTTTCTGAAAAGTTTATGGAGGTTGAAGCACTACATGACCCATGTAAAAATTATGGAAATTAGGAGCAGAAAGTAAATATAAATGATATAAAATTGAGACCTTTGTTTCTAAAAGATATATAAGAGTCGAAGTTCAGAGGATCTCATATCTTTTGAGCTTACTTCCCAGCCTATAGATTATTAGCCTGGTCTGAATAAGCACTTCTTAGAAACCAGGAGGCAGTGATGTTTAAAGATGGGACCAATTTCAGCATCAGGAAGGGTAACTTAGAAATGAACTTCTCCCATCTCAGTACCAATTATAAGTGTGGGCTGATCATCCACTCCCTTAAGGTTTGGCTTATCTCATCACAAGCCACTGTTAGCTGTCCCTACTAGAGATGGGCATGAACTGAAATACGAACCAAAATTTGTCTCAAACCTGGTCGTGTTCATGTTTTGCAAATGAGCGGTTTGTCAGAGCCCATTTCTGACAAACCAGGACGAACTTTAGGCTGGTATGTTTGGTTCATTTTCTGTTGGCCACTGCAGACAGCCTGGCACCGATCAATCAGTTTCCTAGGAAACCAGAGATGAGCTTTCTGCAGTAGAGGTGTGCACCCAGCTGCTTTTCAGTTGATGGGAGGGGGGATCCCCCGTGAGCTGAAAAAAGTGCCCACACTTTGAAAGGAGAAACAGTTCTCTTGCGTTCAAGAAAAGTGTTGCTGCTTTCAAATGCCGGCTGGAACATTAAAGCGTTTCCCTTCCTCCTTTTGGGTATGCACACACACACTCTCTCTTTTTTTTCCATAGGCAAGAAATTGTAGCAACATTGTAACATTGTAGCATTGCAACATTGTAATATTACTGCACTTTCCTCCTGGCTTTAAAAGCCAGGAAAGGATTAAATAGCTGCTTTTCCCTCCCTCCAAGGCATGTTTCAGGCTTTGCAAAGACCAAAAAAAAAAAAAAAAAAACCCAAGCGCTTTGCACAGCCCTTTGGAAACCAAGTGTCAGGGCAGCAGCTTCCCTGCCACTTTGTTTCCAAAGGGCTGTGCAAAACACTTGGGTTTTTTTTCTCTTTGCAAAGCCTGAAACATGCCATGGAGGGAGGGAAAAGCAGCTAATTAATCCTTTCCTGGCTTTTAAAGCCAGGAGCGAAGTGCAGTAATATTGCAATGTTGCTATCTTACAATGTTACAACGTTGCTACACTTTCTTGCCTTTGGGGAAAAAAAAGAGTGTGTGTGCATACCCCAGAGGAGGAACGGAAAACCAGCTATTTAGCCCTTTCCTGGCTTTTAAAGCCAACAGGGAATAAGCAAACTTCTGCAAACATGGGACGAAGAACAGCTGGCAGCTTTTTTCAGCTGATGGGGATTCCCCTCCCATCAGCTGAAAAGCGGCTGGCATTTAAAAGGGGCAAAACTGGAAGCTCACATCCCTATTCTGCAGACCTTCTGCTGCCCCAGAAGTGACATTTTCACAAACCACACCACCTGGTTTGGGAACTGGGGCAAGTTCGTGAAAGTTCTTGGTTTGTAGTTTGTGAAACTGTACAAACCTCAAACCTCCTGGTTTGTTTTTTTTCCGGTTCGTGCCCATGTCTAGTCCCTACTGTCAGTTACCCTCTTCTGTATTCACAAATTAAACTTGGGTAAATGTGGGGGAAAGTGCGGGGAGGAATATGGCACAGAAGACTTGGATGGTTAGGGAGGTTTGGGAGCTCCTCTAGATCTGAGTTTTCAGAGAATTCTCTCCAATTCTTTTCTCCAAAAGTTCTCTCAGAAAGCTCTAATAATGGGCCTATTCTGAATCAAGATGTGGGAGAAGGTGCCTATCAGGAAGTTAAGAATAAAAAGTAACAAAGCATATGGTTTCATTCTTTGGTCAGTCTTTAAGACCAGGCCAAATGGATGAGTTTTGGCTTCCTAATTCAAACAGGAAAATAGCTGCTTCCATTTAAAAAAAGAAAGAAAAGAACAGAAATATTACACCCAGAGAACTATCTCCATGATCCTCATTGAAATAATTACTGTATTGTATGCATATAAAAGTGAGATTGTATGGCTGAAAATAGGTTTCCAGCTGAAAAGAAGCTGTTTTCTTTTTGGGGTGGTGGTGGAAAATTGGCTGTCAGTCCTTGTTTTATATTAAATCGTCTCTTTGCTTTCTTTTGTTGAGATATTTAGTCTGCTTTCAATCATATTAATTGTGACTATTTATGGAAGACATTAAGAATGACTAACATAGAAACATCTCCAATTTCTAATGAAGAAAATTGTGCTATATGAAAGAAATTCATGTTTGCATGAATTGTGATGGTCAACTTACTTGTCCAATGGTTACCATTAAAGGACTGTCTTCTGGCTCATCTTTCAATTGGTTTTTATATCAATGAAAAGCATACTTTTTGGCTAAATTTGAGATTAATACTTTATCCACCTTACAGTATACAGATGGCTTGACCCTATTTGACCAAAATTCACCAAGGTTACGAACCTGGAAGGAGTGAATCCTCCTCCCCTGTTCTTCCCCTTAAGCACTGTGAACTAATTCACTGTTTTCAGGTTTGTGGCTTATAATTATTCACTATTACCTCCAAACTAGCAAACTGTGGTTTGTGTTTGTCCTGGAAACCAGCCATACTTTGCAATCCTGATTTTCAGGTCAAGTGCAAACTATGGTTTACCACAAATCAAGAAATTACTAATTAGCTTGTAGGTTGTAATGGGAACTAGTTGGGGTGTGGGGCGAATTGTGCAGGTGACCCTGAAACTCCTTACAGGCTTGTTCCTGTAGTGACAAACTAGTTGTAAATGTTATCGATTATATAACAGTTGAATCAAAACAATGATCTTAAATCTAAAGAGCCACTACATTTAGTGGAGGGCTTATACAAGCCAGTAGGATTTTTTTAAAAAATTCCCTTCTGAAAAGTAGACCCCCACTTCCACTATTTCACAGGCTGTTCTTCCCACCCCAGAAGCTTGGCTTGCCATGTGGCATCAGGGAGCAAAGGAGCTGTCCTTCAAAAAGACAAGCCTTGAAGCACATGGAAATAGTTGTGCAGTTCTATGGAGGCAGAACACAATCCTGCGCATGTTTAAATTAGTAAGACATATTTTTCCACAATATCAAATGAGTTTGATTTTTTTTAAAAATCCTACATTTGGGCAAATATCTCATGAATGTGAGCTCAAAATGTGTTTTTACAGCCTTGCTTAAAATTAAAGGTTTATAAATGGAAACACTGACAGAAACTATACTATATTAAAAGGTAGAGGGGACTACTAAAGCACTACTTTACCACTGTGGAATGGAACCTAGCATGACAAAAATATATCACTATATAAATTGGTTTTAGTTGGTAATTAATATTGAACTTTTACATTGGCAACAAAATGAGGGAGGCTAACAATGAATCTTTTATAGCTGCCATCTTCAGTGGCTGATTGATAAGAAACCCCTAGCCAACACCAAGAATAAAATAACCCTCACAAAAACCCTACAACTGTTTAGTGATGAAGTGCTTGTATGATTCCCGCCCCTCCCTGCCTGCACCCATCCCATGAACTTATGGTGAAGAGTTTGCAGGAGGATGAATATATGAATATCCCATAATTCCTTTGGGAAAGGTTTGTGGCATTTCTTGCTTAAGGCACTTCAGCACCTTGTGCAAAGGCCGTAATTACTAGGCAGGAGTTATTTTTAATAAAACTGCCGATCCACCCACATCTCCGTATAGCTTCTCCAAGCCAATAACAGAGAGGTCTGTGTAACTAGATTGTGCTTTCAAACCTGCCTTTGGAAATTGGCATCTGTGTGGAATGGGTCCCTTGAGCCAAATATAATATAGTGTACTTTATTAAACCACAATAAGCTAATGCTCAAATAGCTTTAAGAGTCTCTGTTAAAGCCACAAGAAGTAGGGAAATTGAGATGTACATCTGACACTGTCTTTAATTTGTGTGTTGCGTGGTAAATATTTAGGAAATGAGCACAGCCTGCTTAGCTTCTAGAATATCCTGCAATGACAGAAGCACAAAGATTTCTATTAAAAAGAGAGATGAAGATAATTATGGTTCTAACATGTCTGCCAGAAAAGCTAGTGTGCAGCTGACTTCATATAAACTACTTTACTGAGTGCAGTTTCATTACTAATCATCTTGGGTCTAGTTACAGGTACAGAGATCCAGTTACATGGTATTAATCCATTATGGATTACTTGGATGGTTTCTCCAGAGACCTGCAATGCTGTATGTTAGGTTAATTGAGCACAAAGTAGTTCGTATCTTAAATTCACCACAGACGCCTATATGTCTTAAGCAACCTAAGCAGGAAATATTAGAGCAGGGGGTTCTATACCTCCCTCCCCAAACTAGCTGTCAGATATTTAGCCCAAATCTTCTGCTGATGTGTGTGAAGGAAGACCACCACTCCACGATGTGGTTTAGTCTTCCCATCAAGCTAACATCTCTGTTCACTGCTCACTAGTCAGCTCCCAGGTGCAACAAGATAACCAGATACCTACAAATTCTTCCCCTTCCTCAAGCCCTATCTTCCAGCATTAGGAAGGTCAGGTGCCTTACTTTACAAACTCTGGTCTAAACTACAGTAATGTCAGTCATACATTTCTGAGTAAGATCATACTAGGACATCTTCAAGTATTCTTGCAACAAGAGTAATTTCATGCAAATTAGGACTTCTGCACACTTCTGTTTAACTGCAATCTGGATGATATGGGGGGGATTCTGGACAGATGTACGAATAAAATAAATGCTGTGAATCTGTGTTTTAAGTGTATATGCTTTCACACACCTATGACTCAGCCTGCGTACCACCAGCAAACTCTGGCTAGAGAAATGAACATATGCTGGATCTGAAACAACAATCCAAACACAGAATAGGTTGCATTAATACAGTTTATAACATGGCCAGACTCTGACAAGACCTTCCAGATCACACTTGTTTCCTCCATTTTTAAGCAACAAAGATATTCTACTCCCCCCACCCAAGGAGAAACATGTAATATAACTAATATAATCTAATAGTCAACACAACCCCATTTGCGGATACTTAAATCCATGTATTGGGGCCATGTTTACAGAAGGGAGACATTTCTCCAAACTTGGACACCCCCCCAACTTTGCAAACACCTGAAATCTTTAAAAGGGAGGGGGTTCCAAATCCTCAAAACATAAAGTAGAAGACTGCACTTGTAATTGCACAAGCATAGCCACAAGCATCTCCTAGGATGTTCCTCCTTCCTTGCCTGCCACTGAGATGGCTTCATTGGAGGCATTTAGGCAATTGGACAAACCTCCAGCACCTGTTATCAAAACCATTGCTAATGTAGCAGTGCTAGAGACAGATGGGTGGGTGAGGAGAACTTCTGCTATCCTCCCATCAACGCTCCTCCACTGTGGGACCTGGGGAGGGTAGTTGGTAGCGGAATAGGCAGCAAGGCAGGTGGGGAATGCAGCAGGGAGGGGAGACAGCTGAACAAAATCCCCCCATCTGTCTCTTGAGGGGGAAGAGGCAAGCTACCTGGCAAGCAGTTGGCCCTGTGTACCTCTGTGTCTAACTTGTTTGCCCATATAATCCTACCCTGTGCCCTCATATGCATGATGTAAGAAATTATTAGAATGAATTTAATGTACTCAGCAATATGTACTTGACAATTACAGGACAATGGGAAAAAACAGAAGAATATGGAAGGATGACAAGGTCAGTGCCAAGAAAGGAAGGAACCTTCCTTTCATTTGAATGGTTTCAGAAGAAAAACAAAATTTCCTTGGGTTTAAGTCTCTACAAAATGTGTCCCAGCTACAAAAGAACTGATGTTTCCAGATATTTAGTCCTGTGAGGCACAGCAATTTGTCCCATCTGGACTCATAGATCCTGGACAATCAGGACTCAGAGTGATGGTCGGCAGTGTCAGGCATGAGTTCAGTCCCAGGACCAGATGGTTCTTCAGAACTAAAGCATGTTCACTTCAACACTCTCCTGCACTATAGTGTTGTGAACCTTTGGAAGGACAGACTCCATTATTATGCTTCTCAGAAGATTCATACCTTTGAAAATATCTGATACAATTAATGTTCCAGGTTCAATATACCAGTTTTAATAAGAATACTTTGATAAGCAATATATGCACCTCCTTTTAAAAAAAATACTTTTGAGTCTTATCCTTTGCTTTTCAGGAGAGATTTTCATAAGCTGCACTTCCTTTGGCATTAGAGAATTATGCTCACATTCCCTTCCCCTGCTCCAGTCTTCAACAAGAAGTGACTATTAAGTGAAGTCTGCCCCAGGACACCCCACAGTTACAGATGAACGAGAGCTCACAACAATGAAGCATTCACCCAACTGCCTGCAGAAATCTCCAAGGCTGGAACCAAAGCAGCTGAGGAATTCTACAAAACAAGGTTTTCACTGTGGAATAAGTGGGGAGTTTTTAATCTCCCAGCACACTCGTTCTTCCCAAACGACCTTGGTTTCATCAATCCACCTGTCTGTCTCTGGGAAATTAATGACCTTCAAAAGTAAACATGACTTGAGACCAACAGCAAGTTCTGGTTTGATAAACACTGGAATTGCTAGTTCTATAATGCAGCATTTTTTTCAGAGAAGCAGTTAGTAAAAAATACAGCTTCTGGACTGCATGTCCTCTGCTCTTGTGAGACACAGGACTTTTTGAATTGATTCAACTAATCAAGCTAACAGCACACCTGTTTATCAGAGGCAATCAATCTTTCTGAATGGTACAGAAATGGATGACATTCAGGAGTCAAATGCTGCTACACCTAACAAGCAGCACTTAGGTTAAGAAGACTCTATGACTCCAGTGCCTGTGCAACATCATGACAGATTACTTACATAGAATCTAAATAAAGAGCAGGATGGGAGCTACACAGAGGCAGGCAGGACTTTCTTGTGGGAGTATTATTCACTGGTACTGAGTACCAGCACCTGGAGGGGAGGCTCTCAAGTCCTAAGGGGAATTGATGGAAACTGGCACAATCTTATATATGAGTATCACCATCCCTTTTAGAGGTTTTTAAACAAAAGAACACTGGAGGCAGAAATGGGAATGACTCACCTATTCATCACCTTTTGGACACTGCAGAACCATCTTTGGACCAGTCTTGGGTCCTGATGCTCAGGAGAAAGGCAGACATATAAATATTTTAAATAAATAAATAAAATCTTTCACAGAGAATGTGATATGTGGCAATGCAATGAATGGCTTAACTTCTTATATAAATCCATTGCTATGGGGAAACACCATGATTTTAGGAAGCACTGTGTGTGCATCATGTGCCCTCTAGTCACTTCCAACTTATGGCAACCCTGTAAATGAAAGACATCCAAAATGTCCTATCACTAACAGACTTGCAAACTGGAGGGCATGGTTTCCTTTAATGAGTCAATCCAACTTATACTGGATCTTCCTCTTTTCCTACTGCCTTCAACTTTTCCTAGCATTATTGGCTTTTCCAGAAAGTATTGTCTTCACATGATGTGACCAAAGTACTATAGCCTCAGTTTTGTTATTTTAGCATCTAGGGAGAATTCAACATTGATTACCTCAGTATTAAAATGTTTGTACTGAAATGTTCAATTCTGATTTGCTTTCAACAAACAAAAAGATCCTTGACACTGTGTTTTAGCACAGATTTTGCAGTTACTGTAATTACAAAAAATCTTTATTAGAGCTGTCTGGTCACCCTACAGATGAATGAACAGGGGATTGTCATAGTCCACACAGAAGCTAAATACAGTCATCTAAAAGCAGAACATATAAAGCTGCCTTGTGTTGACAGACTAAAGACTGTAGCTCTCCTAGGATCCAGCCAGGCATCTTTCTCTAAGAAAGTTCAAATGAGTGATGCTGGAAATCGACCCTGGGACTTCTGTGTGCAAAGCATGTGCTCTACCACAGCACTATAGCTATGTATATTCACTAAGCAGCCAGTGACATAGGGCGGGCCTAGTTTGTGAAGTGCAGGTGTTATAGCACAGTGCCTGTGCAGAAGCCTGTAGAAGGCCAATGACTTCATCTGTTTGTAGTTCTGCGCAGATGACCCCTGGATGCTTATAAAGTCAGCATTAAGCTCAGGACTTCTTTTGTTTTACTATCATCTGGAGTATGTTAAGTACAGCTAGAGGAAGTAATTTTTTGCAAAAACAAATCTTGACAAGGCAAGAAAAGAACTTATATTCAGTTTAGCTTATTAGTAAAAAAAATTGGACAGTAAAACCATTGTTATTGTCTATCTGAAGATGTTTCTGCAATGCTTGCGACACTAGTCCCTAATAAAGAAAAGAAAAGCATGTAGTAAAATAGCTTATACCACAGATTCAGTTGGGTCCATTAACACAGAAAAACCTTTCTTGACTTGATTGCAGTCTGTGGGTTTTCAAAAGATATGGATCTTCTAGGGATTCCAGGTCCCCTGGTGGGAGCAGGGATCTCATGCTCCCATCCTCCACTCCCTGCCACCACTCACCTGGCCAGCAAGGGGGAAAGGTGGGGGAACAGGCCTCCTGGTTGTGCTCCCAGGGCAGCACATCAATGTCACTCCCGGGAGTAACATCATTGCACCACCCCAAGAACACTCCCACTCTTCACAGCAGGCTGATTTTGGCAGTGATGTCACTTCCCGGAAGTCACATCATCCCACTACCTCAGGAGAATGCATGCACTTCGCACATATGTGAAGACAAAGAACAAGGTGAGTGCCAGGTACCACCCCTCCCACTGGGAGGGTAAGGGGACCTGGCAACCCTAGGATCTTCCAAACTTCAGTGAACAGAAAAAAATATAAGATGCTGCATATAGCTATACACAATCTAGCACATCTACACACAATCTAGCACCATTTTCTAATTATCCCTTTTCTAGGCTTTCCTGGTCCTCTGAACTTTCTTTCTCAAGCCTGGCTTATCATGACCTTTCTGGAAAGAATACTGTTCAAATGAGTTACAAACCTTTCTGGATAGGAAGGTACAGGGCTTTTTTTCAGCAGGAACGCGGTGGAACGGAGATCCGGAACCTCTTGAAAATGGTCACATGGCTGGTGGCCCCGTCCCCTGATCTCCAGATAGAGGGGAGCTTAGATTGCCCTCTGCGCCACCGAGTGGCATGGAGGGCAATCTAAACTCCCCTCTGTCTGGAGATCAGGGGGGCGGGGCCACCAGCCATGTGACCATTTTCTCCGCGGGCAACCCACTGAGTTCCACCACCTCTTTTCCCAGAAAAAAAGCCCTGGGAAGGTATATATTTTAGAAGATCACATTCACACTACAATATTTTCCTTTGCCTCTTTCCTCACAGTAGCCATTACCCTTCTTGCCATAATTGCCATTGCACTGTAGTGAAGTAACGTTATAATGATATAGTGCCTCAATCTGCTAGTTCCCCTGAATTTCCAGCTTCCATTTTTTTTTAATGTAAGCCTCTAGCTCTTTATAGTGCAGTATTAGTCGATGATGGCAACAGATCATTATAACGATGGTTGTTGGGGGTTTTCCGGGCTGTATTGCCGTGGTCTTGGCATTGTAGTTCCTGACGTTTCGCCAGCAGCTGTGGCTGGCATCTTCAGAGGTGTAGCACCAAAAGACAGAGATCTCTCAGTGTCTGACACTGAGACACTGAGACACTGAGAGATCTCTGTCTTTTGGTGCTACACCTCTGAAGATGCCAGCCACAGCTGCTGGCGAAACGTCAGGAACTACAATGCCAAGACCACGGCAATACAGCCCGGAAAACCCCCAACAACCATCGTTCTCCGGCCGTGAAAGCCTTCGACAATACATAGATCATTATAACATTACTAACTATAGTGCAATAGCAATTAAAGATTTTTTAAAAAAAATATTGAAGAAAGACCTCCAGCGATCTAGTGGGAGGATGACCACTGATGGAGGAGAATGAACACAACGGCCAGGACATGGGAACAAAGAATCCTCACCATGTGGGTGCAACTTACACTAGTGGCCAAAACTGTGGAAACCTTTTGGAAAAAGTGTATTTTTGAGGTTTGATGGCTCATAACACCACTTTTTTTTGGAGTAATACCATAAAATTATATATCAGTGGAAAGATAATTTAATCAAGAATGTAATGCAATAACTTTTATGAAGGAATTTTTTTTAGAACAGTAGTTATGAAGAAGAAAATTTAAACACATAGAAAAAATGAGTTATACAACAATTCTCACCATGTCAGTTAATACTTAGTTGGGTAGCCTTTTGCTTTAATTACGGCCTTACAATGCCTTCCCATGGAGTGAACCAAGTTTTTTAGTTCTGCAGCTGTTATAATGTGAAACCACGATTGAGTTATTGCTTCTATTAATTGCGGTTTATTGCTGGGTTGCTTCTCACTAACCGGTTTCTTTAGATGGCTCCATAGATTTTCAATGGGGTTAAGGCCTGGGCTATTCCCAGGCCATTCCAACAGTGGAATATGATTATCTTGAAACCACTTTTTGCTCACAGCAGCAACATGACATGGAGCTGAATCTTGTTGAAATATAAATGCTTCATTATCTTGGAAAAGATCACGTGTGGAAGGCTTCAGTTTGGGCTCGAGTATTTCATTTATGAATTTTGGGGCATTTATATTGCCATTTATCATGCAAATTCTGCCCACACCTTTTGATGTCATACAACCCCATAACATAACACTAACTGGGTGTTTCACAGTAGGTGTAATGCAATCAGGATACAAATCTTCTCCGATTCTTCTTCTCAGGTATTTTATGCCATCACTACCAAACAGGGGCCATCATCACACGGTCCCTTATTTTGTCAGTTTTGCACTAGAAATCGTATCCTCTGTTATCGCTATCTTAATGGATTCCCCCATTGTCTATCGAGTGCTTGCACTTCCAGTCAGTCTCATTAAAAGGGAAAAGCGCAATTTGACGGTCAGTCAAAGTACTTTCTTAAAGGGGGCAAAACCCCCTGCCCCCCTTGTTTGTAAAAAAATTTTTTTCACATATTTGCGCTATATCGGGCAGCAGCTCGTCCTGGCGAGGCTAAGTGCACGGTGGTCAGTTTCGCAACTATGCCAAGAGGGGGAAAGTCACCGCTGACCGGCAGACTTTGGGACGCGCACAAAATGGCGGCCCTTCCCCAACAACGGCCAAGGTCTGCTCAAGCGCCCCTCTGAGCCCTCACATGAGGAGAACTTTCTCCCTTAACCAGGGTGCCTACCTAGCCGGAGGCGGAGGGGCTGCTCACCAGGGTGCTTTGGCTGTGGGAGCAGAGGCGTGCAGAACCGGGGAAAGGGCGCCTGCCGGAGCCTCATGGCTTTGGCTGCCCTCCTGACTTCTTCAGCTCAGCTGCAGCCCGTTCTCAGCCATCCCTTTCGCTTTCCCAGCCCCGCGCCAAGGAGGAAGCAGCTTCCAAAGCTTCCCGCAAGAAGTGGCAGGGAGGGCGGGACGGCGGGCAAGACAGCCACCCTTGGGCATGGCTACTTGGCAATAAAATGGTAGAGGAAATGTCAGTCAGGATAAACTGCTTCCGTTGTTCTTGCATGGCAGAATATCGCAATAGTGCGATAAGGCTTACTTTAAAAAACAATACTTTGAGGCTGAATTTCGGGTCGCACTGGGGCTTGTGGGAGTGTGGGGTGGGAGAATCAGCATTAGGAGGGACAGATGATTGGGGAAGTGAGCGCTCTGGCGTTGCGAAGCATTCACAGTCGATCCAGGGCATTCACATGGAAGCGGATGAGGAAGACATAAAGAGTCACAAAGCGTGATTTGGGGAGAATGGCGAAATCGAAACAGAACTGGAATAAGGTGAGCATTCAGCAGTAGATGGTGCTAGTTTGGTGCGAAATTTATGGCCATGTGATGACGGCCTGGGAGATTTTGGTCTCATCAATCCAAATAACACTGTCCCATTGTTCCGCTGTCCAGTTAACATGGGTTTTAGCCCAATTTAATCTTTTCAACCTTTGTTTGAGAGATAACAATGTTTTTTTTTCGTGGAATTCTAACAAGACCAAATTCCTCCAGTCTGTGCCAAACAGTCCTTGCACTCAACTTTACATTGAATTGCGCCATTTTGTTCTGTATGATGTATGATTGCGCCATTCCGTTCTGTATGATTTTCTTCTGTCACCAAGGCTCAGTCTCTCAATTCTTCTATCATCCTTTGCTTGTGTGCACCTTTTCCTGCCTTTACCAGTCTGGTTTTGTAGTGACTGAGAGCCTCGCTACAAGTGACATCTTCCACGCGAAGGGCACTTGATCATTTTCGCAAGTCTTTCTGGGTACTGAAGTCCCTCTCCCACACCCCTTTTCCTTCTGTTCCTTCCCGTCTCCGTTAGCACGGCTGCCTGAAGAGACGGAGAAAGCCTACGAGAGCAGCTTTTGCAAATCGTCTTGCTGGGGGGTGGGGAATGCTCTAGAGAAAGCTGACATGTGAAGTCCTCCCCTCTCTGTTAGAACTGTTAGGATCGCTGCCTTAAAAGTCAGAGAAAGCTGCAACTTTCTAAGCTTTCTCTAGAGTATTCCCCCCCTCCCCGAGCTGCCCGCTGCAACTTTGCTAATCGTCTTGCTCGGGGAGGGGGGGAAATACTCTAGAGAAAGCTTAGAAAGTTGCAGCTGCCCGCCCCCAAAGATCATTGAGAGCAGGCTTGCGACTAGAGAAACGATTTGCAAACGCAGGCTTTCTCTGACTTTTAAGGCAGCGATCCTAACAGTTCTAACAGAGAGGGGAGGACTTCACATGTCAGCTTTCTCTAGGGCATTCCCCACCCCCCAGCAAGACGATTTGCAAAAGCTGCTCTCGTAGGCTTTCTCCATCTCTTCAGGCAGCCATGCTAACGGAGACGGGAAGGAACAGAAGGAAAAGGGGTGTGGGAGAGGGACTTCAGTACCCAGAAAGACTTGCGAAAATGATCAAGTGCCCTTCGCGTGGAAGATGTCACTTGTAGCGAGGTTCTGAGTTGCCTTATACCTCTTTAAAATTTAGAAATGCCACCTTTGGTTAAGTTTCCACCAATTTTTCTTCTAATTTCTTCATAACTGTAGCCTTGTTAACTTAATAGTACTATTTTACATCACTTTCTGGGTGCCCAGTCAACTCTTTGTGCCATTTCTTTAATTTTATTACATTTTACAAGCTCACTAAATGAAAGAACACAAAACAAACAAACCAACTTGATAGCAATCACATAACACACTGACAAATGACCTCCTCTCAGCTCCAATACATGACATCAATAGCTGAATCCTACTGTGACTTGATTGGTTCATTGCCAAAACAAGATGACACCTGATTGGCTCTCTAAAGACTCATGCTTATTGGCTACATTCAAATGAAGGAAAGCTACTTCATATCAATCTAAGCAAGTTGTGCTTTCTTTTCCTGGTTATTTGGCTATAACATTTGATAGAATACAGATAACTGAACAAACTTTGTTGCATTACATTATTGATTAAATTATCTTTCCATTGATATATAATTTTATGGTATTACTCCAAAAAAAAGTGGTGTTATGAGCCATCAAACCTCAAAAATGCACTTTTCCCAAATGGTTTCCACAATTTTGGCCACTAGTGTATGTCTGAACAGAGGTATTTTATACCTCAAAGAAGTCCACATATAAAATCATAACAGCAGGTAGTTTCAAACAACAATTATACCTACATTTATTATACCTATGTTCTCAAGGTTTACTACACAGGCTTTAGAATGGGGCCTGGGGTGGGGGAGGACAAAGGGGAGGCATTAATTTGCCATGACTTTATAAAGCAGAGTACAATGAGCTTGCGAACACAGAGGCCATCACTTACAAGAATAGTACATATTGTACAACCTTTCTCTTAAGCAGTTGGGATGTAAACCAGCACTCTGCTAGTTCGAATTCTCCTACTGTCACAAGCTCAGTAGGTGGCCTTAGTAAGTCACTCCTCTCAGCTCAGCTCCCCAGCTGCATTGTGGGAATAATAATAACTCTCACTTTGTTCACTGCTCTGAGTGGGGCACTAATACGTCTAGAAGAGCAGTATATAAGCAGGATTTCAGCTACATGCAGCCATAAATGATTTTGATTATACACTCAACAGTTCTTGCCAAGGAATAAAATAAACTTTTTGGATGCTCTCACATTAGGCAGTTCCTCCTCTTCCCTTAGAGCTCCCTGATGTGGAGTTTCACATAATATTTGATAAAATGAGATAAGTATACTTTAACCAGAGGGCCAACCATGGAAAGGGGAGTATAGGAGGCTCCAGATTATAAATTATAGTGTCACCAAAATCCATGATGCTTCCCAGCCCACACCTCACAACACCCAAGCATGCAAAATAAATTCTGTGCTTTCAAAAGACTTGGAGGGATATGGCTCAAATCCAATTGGCTTATGTTTAGGTTGAATAAAACAGAGGTGACACTTACTGGCAAAAAGGAGCATTTTAAAGAACTTTCAGGAATTCTCGTTGTAGATTCAGGCAAAGGCATGTATGTACCTACTGTCTAAATCTTGGATTTCTGCTAACTCTGGAACATGACAAGGTGTATGTCTGTTTGATAGATATAATCAGTAATTGAGCTTAGTAACAGGATCACTAAAGTGTGTGTGGATGTGTGGTAGATCCTGAACATTTGAAAAAAATAGTGCCTATTATTTTACATTTTCAAAATCTTGTTTAGATACTTATATGTCTGTAGAAAGATTCTCAACACACTTGTGCCACCAAAGTAGTCCACATGACTGGGCATTAACTGCTTTATAGGACTGTAGTGGTACTTAAGCAACAGAAGGACACTACCAACTGTGGCCTTGAGATCTGTCAGGCCATTAAAAATCCCAATGAGAACTTATGGCAAGGCAACCTAAAGAGAAAAGATGTGTTTGATGTGTGTTTGTGCACATGCTAAAAACACAACTCAATTGCCACTACTCAGGGGTGCAAGAGGTGGAGGGGTGCACTGTTGCCAACCCTCCTTACCTCCAAAGCAGAGGATGAGTGGTTGCATTGCAGGTGAATGAAATGAAAAATGAAAGCAACGGGATCTCAACAGGGGCAAAACAGTCTGATTTGGTCCCTGCTGAGACCCCATAGCTCCTGATTTAGTGCATCGTTGGGGCCTCCGTAGAGCACACACATACCCTTTTGCTGCATACTCTGGTGGCTCCTGGCCAGCTTCCCCCTCTTTCCCCCCATGAATCAGCCCCTCCCCACTGGGGGGCTGGCAATCCTAGTGCCAACCAGCCCCCCCTTCCTGTAGCATCCAGATCTGCCCTGGTAGGTGTCCTCCAGCCCCATTAGGCAACCTGCAGGGATCTTTCTCTCTTCTTCCCTCTTTCTGGCAAAGGGCAGTGTGAGCCAAGCCCAGGGCTTGTCCTAGCCTTCTGTCTCCTTCCCACATTCACCACCTTGCCTCACCAGGTGAGGGCAAGGAGGCAGGTGGTGGGTTCCTGCCAAACTGTGCAGGGTGAAGGGGGTGGGCACTGCTGTGCCCCATCACTGGAAGATAAGGAGAGTAGGCACCACCTCATCCTGCCCCTGATCAAAAACAGTAGTCAGCTGTTTGTCACCTCGGCCTGGGGGGGCAAAGAGGGCAAACGTCCTCCTACTTCCCTGTGGCACAGGGGTGGGGGATGATGAGGATGGGCAGCAGTTTCTGATGTGGCCTGGCATGGCAGCAAGGAGTGCACTGGCTTTTTTCCTCCCCATAGTGGGAGAGGGGGCAGTTTGGGCACCCTACACTAGGGCACCCAAAATCCTTGGACCAACCCTGAGAGCTAAGAGCTCTCATAGGAGGCACAGGGGAGACAGTGTGAATGGTATTGAGGCATTGTGGGTCACACTGTGCAGACTTGCCCCCTGCTTCTGCCAAGGGGTGCATAGCAGCTGTCAGAGGTGGTTTCAATGCCACCCCCAGGACTTGTACTATGCCATTTTGTCAACTCTAATACACTGCTGATGTTCAACAGCAGTTGCAGTTACTGAGAGTCCTACTCCATGGCATGCTGGTATCCTGTTGGAAGTCATGATTAAAATAAAATTGGATAACACTGTACAAACCTTTCTTTGTAGTAAATACTGATAGCAGGAGGGGAATGCTGATCAAACTTTGAAAGAAGTCTGGTTTCATTCAAGTATCCCTATTTTAATATCTTTTCTCCCTTGTGAGAAAGGAACCCAAGAATCTTTATTTTTGCAGCAGTTTTTTCATGTAGAATTCTGATTACTGCAATCGCACTGAGGGTCACAAAAACTGATCTTCAGATTAATAATGTTTTTGATTACGTTTATTAATAAGGGTAGGTATTTCCTTCTGGCACAAGCTTTATAAAAGAATATTTAAATGTGGATTTAAATCTTTCAAACTGGATGCCAATTAGAGATGCTTGAATACCTGTCTGGTTGGTTCACAGCCTGTTCACTGGTGGTGATCACACAGCCAATTATTCAACAGGCTGTTTGGCTGTTTGCGGTATATTTGCATCTATTCACAGGAACAGGATGCTTGTAGACATCAGAAACTCCCAACTGAATGGAACACTGGCAGCCAGCTTCTTATCTGCTGCTTGAGGAAACTTGTTTTGTATCCAGCCAAGTTTTTAAGGGAGGAAATCAGGAATCAACTCCCAGCTGATTGCTGAGATCAGCTGCAAGTCAGGTTCTTCTGATCTCCCACTCTGGAAAGTTTGCTGCAACCTAGGCTTGCTGAGATGCCACAACTGGGGGAGAGGGGTGATCAAACTGGTTTCCCTTCCATTCTTCCCACCTCATGCTTGGGCTGTGGAGAAAGGAGGAGATTGACCCTGTTCTCTACAGCCCAGGTTCTCAGCTTGGGGTAGAGATGGTGCTAGGGAAGGAATAAATTGCTTATTTTCTTCCCACCCCAAGCTGTTGGCTTGAGTTGCAGAGCAAAGGGGAGTAACAACCTCTTTCTCTTCTCCCTTTTGCAACTGGGAGATCAGAAGCAGTTTCTGTCCCCCCCCCATGATCTTTTTCTCCTCTTCCTTTCACAATGGGGAAATCAGATACAGATCACTTTTGATTTCTAACATCACAGTGTAACATTGCTTTCTGAGAAAGGGGTACAGATCATAAATACATTCCAACAGATCTCTTGTCTCCTGTGAGTCAGGCTCTATTTACCCCTGAAGCTTTCCTGTGTCCCACAACAAGAAGACCAGGATACAGGGAAGTTCTGAAACATTAGAATCAAACTCCCAGATGACCCCCTGATCGTCTGTGAGTTGGCTTCTGACCAATAGCAGCTACAAACTTGTTCAGCAGCTGTTTGAGTTACTCAATGCAAGCCAAACATATCCTTCATCAGCTCACACATCTGATCCTGAATGTCAAACAGGGCATATTTGGCTGCTGAACAGGCTTGCTCCAAAATTTGTAGCATCCCTAATGCCAAGCTCTAAAGCTACTGTGCTGATGTATTGTAGTAGATAGTGGCAGACATGGAATATAGAAATTGAGTTCAAATTCCAACTCAGTCTCATAAAGCTCACTGACTTTGGGTCGGGTGGTCACCAAACTGAACCAACCTCCCCCCCCCCACAGATTGTTGTAAAGGAACCCCACCCCCAATCTTCATAGGGGAAGGGAAGGATATTAATGTAATACATGAATTTTTAGAATATAGGAACTGACCTAAATGTTAATGATGTTTTATGTATAGGTGAGATGCAAGTTGTCCATAATAGTACTGCTTATTTAATTATTTGCATTATTTATAGTCCACCTTTCTCACTGAGACTCACCTTTCTCACTGAGATTCAAGGTGGATTACAAAGTGTAATTAAATGTGATCAATGGCTGGGGCCTTCAATAAAAATGCAAATATGCAGATATTGTAAACTAGCTGAAATCAAATACAGCACTAATAACAATTTTGAAACAAGCATAAGCAATTAAAAATGACATATTAAACAACATGGAGATTGCCCAGTAATAACATAATACAACAACAGAAAGAACACTATAATATAGTCTGCAGTTCCTCTCCCTTTACCAATGCACCTCTTTGAGCCATTTCCTTATAGTACAGCCCTCCTACCTGTTTAAAAGAACCCTCTTGAATAATTCAGCCTTGTATAGTTTGTGGAAAGCCAGGAGAATGGGAGCTCTCCTAACCTCATCAGGTAGGCCATTCCATATAGTTGGGGCCATCCACAGAAAATGCACGTACCTGGGCAGCTATTGATTTTGCCCATTTGCAGAGTGGCACCTGAAGAATGCCCTGTTCAGATGAGTGAAGCTGTCATGGTAGAGCATAGTGAGAGAAGTAGTTCCATAGATATGAGGGGCCAAGGCCATGAAGGGCATTGTATCTGACAGCTAAAACCTTGAATTGACCCCAGTACCTGAAGGGTAGCCAATTCAGTGACTGCAGAATGGGAGTAATATGCATGCTCTGCTTCGCTCCCAATAATAACTGAGGTGCAGGTTCTGCACCAGCTGGAGTTCCTGAGTAGACTTTGAGTGAAGACCTATGCAGAATGTATTACAATAGTCTTATCTCAATGTTACCATGGCATGGATCCAGGTGATAATTATACATTATCAAAAATCCAGTGAAATAGACCGTTCTACTCCTGAAATCCAGTGTGAATTTTAGACAAGTTTATAGCTGATAGCCAATGGTCAGGACAATATTAACATAGAAGATACAGATTTTTTAAAAAAGATACAAAGACTGTATAGAATTTAAAAGAAGAAAAACCAAGCAAACCCTGAAACAAAATCATTTACAATAAAAGAACAATACACTTCAAATTTCTTTGTAAAACAAGTTAAACTATGAGTTTGATGAGTTTATTACCTGATAAGATGCATTTTAGCAAATTTTCTTGACTGCACAGAGAGGAACCATATGAGTTATTTAGGAGTCTGTATCAGATAATAGGTAAATTATTTTCTCTACTACCAAGTTTAAATGGGTTATAATAGCTGGAAGACATATCTAAGTTCAGAGTAAAGCAGGCAATATAAAACATAAGGTGGGGGCCCCCCTAGTTCTAAAGTTCCATAGATATATAAGTGCTGAGCCACAGGTATTTGGGTATGTTGAGCAGTTAGCAGTTGGCATGCTTTCAAAAAAGGATAACTGTAAAGGCTAATCTAAGTTTATAAAATGTAATGCTGGACAGATAAGATGGTGTATTACGAATTTTAGACTAGATACCAATATCTAAATTTCAATAAAAATTTAGATGTCTAAATTTTTATTGAAAAGATTTAATTTCTAGAGCCATCCTAAGCAACTTGAGCCATTGTTTGACTACATTGTGGTGTCAGAAATTATCTCAGCTTTTTCTTCTTGTGAAATATTTCCACAATCTTATTACTTTTGGGAAACAAACGTCAAAGAGTTCACTTTTAATCTGCTTTTGATCCCTGGGGGATTACAGGGGAATCATATATTCTTTTTAAAATCATTGAAGTCAGTGGGATTAAAAGAGTGTAGTTCTACTTAGGACTGCAGTATAAAGGTTTGTTCTGATGGCTCTTGGATTTCATGAAACAGCAAAAGTCAGAGTCTTGTGTTCCTGAGCACTTCAGTTTTCTTATCCTTACAGGGAAAAATAAGATTTCATTCACTAAGTCTTATAGCATACACGTCACAATGTTGGGGTTATAAGGGGTGAGTGTGCATCTTCACCTTAGATATATATGCTATTCTACTCTATGGATTCAGAAAGTAGGGGGGAATTTTTAAAATAATTGCCTTTTCCGACTGAATTTGCTAAAACTGTAAGGTTGTAGCCTATAAAATTTGAAGTCTCATCCATAATGTTTGTGAATGTTAGTGATTACCAGTCACGTATTTGTGAAAGTTAGGCACCCCCTGCCCACCCACCCCGCACCAAAACCAGGAAAGAACAAAAAAGACTATTTCAATTCGAAAAGCCTTCAACAATATACTATTTCAATTATTGGAGTACCACTAATACTATCACATAGAGTTGCCAGGTTCCTATACCCTGTGGGAACAAAGGAGGGGCAGCCCCGGTGCAAACGCAAGCGGAAGGAAAAAAGAAAACTGAAGCCTCAAAATGAAAAGCATACAATGAGCACACAATGAAGCCACAGAAACAGAAATATATCAAAAGTGTGAATATAATAAATATCACAATTCCCTTCAGGGAATTGCCCTTCTTTTACCGCCGTGCCAAACGAAGAGTGCTCCAGAATGTCTTGGAGGTTTCTCGTTCTTCTGTACCCAATAAATGGTGCCAATTCGCAACCCGGAATATTGGCAACAAGATGCCAGTGTTTCTTGATAGTTCCTACAATTTTAGGTGCTAGCTGTGTGAAGTCTATTGCCCAATTAATGCGCTGATGGTGGTCCTTATGTTTCTGTATTAATAATTCCGATCTAGCAGTGTTAACTGCTCGTGATCTGGCTTCCTGAATGACTCCAAGGGGGTATCCCCTCTGACGGAATGCTCTATCAAGAATTTTGCTTTCAAAGTTGAAATCTGACAGTCTAGACACGAAACGGGGTGAGATCTTATATGCTGGCAAATCCCATAGGCGTGGCATATGAAGTCTGACTGCACATCGGACATCTGATTTCCATCATCCTCTGCATTCTTCATACTGCACTTACTTTTGGACGTTATAGCCACTTCTGTTTTGGGGTGGTTTCCTTCCAACCACCCTTACTGTCTGTTATTTATGTGAGTGCCTGTGTGCACCCTACTATTTCTGTCATTGTATTTTTTGGATTACTTGTGGGGAAGTGCCTGCGTGCACCCTTATACTGGTATTACCCCTTTTGGTGCCTGTGAGCACTTTGGTGTTCATTGGACTTGTATTTATTGGCATGGTTGTAGTTTATGTATATACAATTTGATGTTTAATTAGTACACACCAATTGTGATATTTATTATATTCACACTTTTGATATATTTCTGTTTCTGTGGCTTCATTGTGTGCTCATTGTATGCTTTTCATTTTGAGGTTCCTATACCCTCCCAGTGTGTGTGTGTGGGGGGGGGGGACCTGGCACTTACCTCGTGCCAGTGGTGTGCTCTGGCGCCTGTGTGACAATGTCACTTCCAGAGGTGACATCATTATGCTGGCCTCAAGACCACGCCCATGCTCTGTGTGGGGCTGATTCAGCCCATTTGGGGCCAAAATCAGCCCCAAGTGAAGTGCAGGAGCACTCCTGTGGCCGACGCAATGATGTCACTTCTGAAAGTGATATTGTCGTGCCTCCTGGGAGTGCATGTGCCATATGTGATCCTAGGGTACCTGCCGGTGGCAGCAAACCTCTGGGGTCATGCCACCTATCGCCGATGGCTGGCAGATTGGCAAGCAAAGGGGCAAACCCTTGGGAGTTTGCCTGCCACCAACAGGCACCAGGAACCCTACTGTCACATCAGATCTGCACATAAACTATTTTACAATGGCAAGTATTCATGAATACCTCCTTATGGGAGTATGATGTTTTTCAAGTAAAGAAGTTTGAGCATGGTCCCGGTCGTTTTGGCCCCGATTCTAGCCAAAACGGGTCTAAAATGGCCATTTTTGGTCATTTGGGGCCTGTTTCTGGGTCAAAATGGCCCAGACCAGTTTGGCGCCGGGTGGGGAAAACCTCCACCACCTGGCACTGATGTGGTCCCAGCCGTTTCAGCCATGATCCAGGCCGAAACAGGCCCAAAAATGGCCATTTTGGGTCATTTTGGCTTGGATTGGGCCCATTTTGGCCTGAATTCGGTCCGAAACAGCCTGGATCAGGTCAGTGCCTGCCTGGCATGGACACAGTCCCGGCCATTTCGGCCCCCATCCTGGCCGAAATGGGCCCAAAATGGCCCTTTTTGGCCATTTTGGGCCTGTTTTGGCCTGGATTGGGGCCAAAGTGGCCTGGATCAGGTCAGTGCTGGGTGGGGGAAGCATCCCCCACCCAGCACCCTCCCGGTCCCGGCCTTTTTGGCTCCAATTCGGGCTCAAATGGACCCAAAATATTCATTTTTAGCACTTTGGGGCTCTTTGGGGCCCAGATCTGGGCCAAAACAGCCTTGACCGAGTCAGTCCTGGGCAGGGGAGGGTTTCCCCACTTGGTTCTGATCAGATTTGGTCTTTTTCGGCCCTGATCCTGGCCCAAAAGGCCCGAAATGGCCACTTTCAGCCATTTGGGCCATTTTATGCCAGGATCAGGGCCAGAACTGCTGGGATCTGGTCAGTGCCAGGTAGGGGAACCCTCCCCTGCCCAGCACTGATCTGGTCCAGGCTGTTTTGGCCATGATCCAGGCCCAAACGGGGCCCAAATGGCCCTTTTTGGCCATTTGAGGCCCTTTTTGGCCGGGATCAGGACCCAAACCACCAGGATTGGGTCAGTGCCTGGTGGGAGATCCCTGCCCTGCCCGGCACCAACCCAATCTGGGCTGTTTTGGGCCTGATCCAGGCCAAAATATGCCCAAAATGGCCAGTTTGAACCACGTTGGACCTTTTGGCCTGGATTGGGGGCAAAACAGCCGTGATCAGGCCACTGCCAGGTGGGGGAACACTCCCTCATCTGGCAGCAGCTGAATCCTGGCCATTTTGGCCTGATCAAGTGGTGTGACATATGTTAATGAGTTATGCTAATGAGTTCCTGCAGTTCTTTTTCTACGAAATGACCCCTGCCAGAAGTGATATCATCACATTGCCAGGGGACATCAAGGACCCTCTAGCACTTGAGGAACTCTTTATGGTATTACATCCCTGTTGAGCTCTTCCCCAAAGTCTGCCCTCCTCAGGCACTTCCCCAAAGTCAGGCACTGTCCCCAAATCACCAGAAATTTTCCAATCCATAGTTGGCATCCCTATACTGAAATAAAAGAACTGAAAGTTGCTTCAGAGGTATTGTTTTACTCTTGTTCCTTCTAGTGCCACAAAAACGGAATCACAACTGCCTGCCTCCATTTTGGAAATGCTGGCATCAGAAATTGCATGAAAGGAGTTACCAGCGTTCTGTGAATGGGGCACTATTTTTTAAGACATGGGGAAACAGCAAGGGTAAAGAAAAAGGTTAAAACATTATTCCACTGATGTATTGTCGAAGGCTTTCACGGCCGGAGAACGATGGTTGTTGGGGGTTTTCCGGGCTGTATTGCCGTGGTCTTGGCATTGTAGTTCCTGACGTTTCGCCAGCAGCTGTGGCTGGCATCTTGTGCTACACCTCTGAAGATGCCAGCCACAGCTGCTGGCGAAACGTCAGGAACTACAATGCCAAGACCACGGCAATACAGCCCGGAAAACCCCCAACAACCATTATTCCACTGCTTTCTCTCTTAACATCAATAGTTGCAATCTAAAAGATGTCCTTTCTGCCATGAGTGCCTTCATTTGCCTCCATAGTCGGAAGAAAGAGACAGACACAGAAGTTGGAACTATGGGCTGCTTTATTAAATACAACATCAACACTAAACTGTGGCAAAGGCAAACTTGTGGTACAGGTCAAGCCACGGGGTCACTCCAGGACCTCTGCCTTGACCTGTCTGGGCAAGCCTTGCTGCCCCGGGCTTGAGCCATTCATAGAATGGCCTGGACCCGGCTAGCCAGGCAAAGGGTTCCCCCCCTTCAAGCTCCTAAAGCCTCAGCTATACAGCATGAGGGAAGGACTTGCACCTGGGGTTCCCTGAAGGTGGTCTAGACAGGTGGTGGCAGCCATGAAGCATATCCTCCTTCCTGACAGACCCCTTTTCCCCACCGATGGGGAAATGCCAAAGGGGGTGCTCACCAGCCCAGTCCCTATTTCCCAACTTTCTCCTGCCAGTTAACCTACTAGGCACCACCCAACAAATGCCTCAAACCCCTGCTTCAGCACAAGGTAGACGAAAAACCCAACCCCTTCAGGCCAATTCGGGTGATGGGAAAAAATTTCTACCTAGCTCTGGAACAGCAGCTGGCTAATCCTGCATTAAAACAGGGTGAGGTGGGTAGGCCGATCATAAAAGAGGAACTGAGGCTGCAGGGCAGAGACGTCTACTGAGGTGTTTGTCTCTGTCCCCAGCCTGAAGCCCGGGTAGCCAGGAAACCACGTCTGCCTCCAACTCCTTCCATGGAGGCAACGTTCGTCCCCCAGCTCAAGCTGCAGAAGAGGCCGCTGGGAACGGGCCGCATTGTTTGAGCATATAGAGGCTTGCATATTTGGAAAGAAATTTCTGCTCCATTAAGGAAGGCAGGTGCCCCTGATTCTCCCTTCCCACTACATGCAATGCTGGCTAAAATCTTTCTCTCTAATCTGAGCCTTATTATTCTCTCCATAGTGCAGTTCTCTGTTTTTTTATATATTTATGGACAACAATTCCCCCCAAGCCTACTTATGTAGGACAAACTCTAAGTTAATATTAAAGCTTATCTCACATTTGAAATGCATGTTTAAGGTCCACACTAATTATGTACAATTTTTTTCTCTGTTATAAATTGACTGTTTTGTCTTAAAATGTTAATAGGAAAATGTAAAAACTCACAAAAATATTCTGAACATAAGATCATTCACTGATTCTGACAAATTGATTACATCATAAAAAGGTAATCCTCTTACTTTCACACATTTTAGTAAAGAAAAGATTAATAATGTGACAATTAAGCAGCCACTGACGTCCAAAGGCTCTAGAGAATACGTTATTACAGTTGGTGATAGACACACAATCAATGGTTTTAAAATATGTGAAATATTTAATATGGATTCTTGTGGACTTTAAGTCTGGTGCCACTTGGTAGCTAGGACCCATAAAAATACTAAATTGTGTACATGAAGCAAAATAAAAGTGCCGTCAGGAAAATTCCAGCTCCCGTTCCCAGTGGCTTGGAGCTGTTTTTGCCTCATCTCCTTTTCCAAATAAGCAAGACACCATGCTTGTTTTGGGAGAGGGGGCATGCTGTGAGGCCGTGCTCCATGCCAATCATGGTCAAAGAACAAACAAACACAAGTTTGTTCCTCTCTTATAATGGCACTTGCTATTCAAATCTGCCCACCTGCACATACCAGTATTTTGGCAAGGTGGGCATAGCTGGCCACTTAAGGGGCAAATAGGAATTTTTGGACTCTTTGGCTGTGAAAGGGTTCTTTTTCACATGGTTCACCTGCCTTGTCATTTCGTCTGGATTGGGTATTCTAATTAGGCCTGGTTAAGAGTGGTTAGGCTTTACTGGGATTGGCAGTAACAGTATGGCTTTTGCTTAAGTTAAGGGACTTGGGTGAGCACCCTGAGGCATCTTATGATGATGGGGAAGGCTTCCCAAACCAGCCTCTCATAGCTTACCAGTCACAGGGGTTGGGATGTGGTCCTCTAGGGGCAGAGGCTTCACCTATCAGTTCCTAGTGTTTGACAGTATGGGGGGGCGGGGGGAGGGTGGAAGAGTAACTGCCTCTTTCAGTATACACTGGTAGGGAGGCCATGAAAAGTAAATGGCAGATGAAGGATGCCTTGCCCTTGCAGCCAGAGTAGGTTTGCTTGTTAAAGATGGCATGCCTCTGGCAGCCTGTTAAGTTCACACTGAGCTGTTAATAAGGCTCAGATCAGTTTAATAAATAAGTCCCAGTTGAACTCAGTTTTGTATGTCGTGTCTTTATTTTGGGGGTGGTAGGGCAATTAACACAACCTTAAGATTCATTACAATATAATGCAAAGCCATGTTTTGTTTTTTTAAAAAAACAAAACTATGGTTAGTCTGTGAGACTAACATCTCGCAGATAATCACTCAAATCCTGGTTTGCCTCAACAAATGCTAGGAAGCAAAAATAAGCCCTTCTATGATTCCATGAGATAACTATTTCAAGATAGCATAACTGATAGCATAACTACAAATGGAAGCCAGTAATGAATTGGAATCCAAAGAGATACTTTAGGAGCAGCCAAAACATGCCCAATTGACTTGTTTTCTCTGAACAGCAGACCTTCATTCCATATCAGAAAGTGCTTTTCAAAGCCTTCCCAATTTCAAACATAGTTTGCCATGTGGCACGGTGTGCTGCTGATTGAGAATCTTAAACCCAACACCTCCTTCTGCATATAGAATTAGTTGCACTGAACTGTGGGTTCCAAAGATCTTGTAGTTTATTATGTCTTTTTTCCTCCACAAAACGAGCATCTCATATGACATCTAGTCATAAGATATTAATATGCTTTATGACCCATCACTTTAAAAACAAGAGCAGAATGGCAAAATAAAATCAATTACCAACTCGATCATGCAGTGCAAAACAAATATTTGCTTCACATAGAACTGTTTATGTGATCACATGATTACACTGAGGTAAGAGTACACATAAGATAGTCAGGACATACAAACACACCAAAATATGCCATTAGGTTTCATCCAAGTTGCCCAAATATTTTACTTCTCAACTTTTACTACATTTACTTTTCAAATATAGGTATTCTCTCCTATAACACCAAAAATAAAACTTGCAAAAATATATAGAAGTCTGATAAAATTTCATCACTAATGAAATTTTAATCTATAGTGAAAATGCTTATCATGTGAAGGATAATCTAAACTGGGCTGCATACAACACTGTAATCGATTAACACATGCATAGAGCTGGAGGGAATTCAAGTTTCTTCTCTTACTTCTACCCCATAAAAGAGATTGGAAGCAATCAATTCCCACAATGACATCAATTTTACATAACTTAGAGATGAGTTCCTATCTTCCCCTTAATTATGTAATACCCAAACTTGAGATCACCTGCATTTGCGGAGGCAGAGATCTATGGTGAACAGTCACATGACAGTAAATCATGTGTCAGTCCATGTTATGCATACATGAAAATTATATTCCTGTGTAAGAAGTAAAAATTTAGCAACAGAGATGGCTCCCATATGGGAATTTACCCTCACGTGGGCAGCAGGCAGCTCCTGCAGTAAACAGGAGTATCTAGATGATGCTGTTCTAAATCTGGGCAAGAGTCCTCTCCCCTTTGAATCAGACAACATAATAACCTAATTTTTTAGGAGGGGGGGGGTCTTCCCCAGACACTTAAATGGCATCTTGGGTGTCAGTGGGAAGGGGGAAGTAATAAAGTTCTGCTTTCTGGATGGAAATCCATCAGCTCACTGAAATACTCTGTTGGATCTCTACAATTAGCATTCAAGCATATAACTTGTGTATATAGTTTCATCTTGAAAATTACTGTTTTAGATGTGAAGTTACAGAAATGCAGAAAAATATTGTACTTTCCCTTATATTTGCTGCAATTTGAAACTCAACTCCAGCACTATTCAAAATGAAAATCAACATAACAATGTTCCAGACATTTTTGCTTTGGGGCCCTATAGAATCTCTTCCCAGGTGAATTCAGTAACTAAACATCCTAGCCAAACATCCCTTTTTACATACTGACCTTGAAGCTGGCGCCCTTTGAACAAATCTTTTGTTTTGCTTGGATGAGCTCTGGCACTGTTATCACACTTGGGTTGTTCATATCTGCAGGGAGAACAGGAAGAAGAAAAGACAACAAGGTGAAGTCAATTTATTTGTAAAATTTGTCATGTTAAATGCTTTGCAGTCACACCAGAGCAGGGCTTACATATGCTTTCTCTAAACTGATTGCCACACACACACACACAAAGCCAAATCAAGCAAATGCTACAGATTCATTAATTACACTTCATGCCATTCTGTGAGATAAGTATTGCTGAGCCATTTCAGAAATCTCTTTCCCCAAAATGTCTGTACTTATTTTCACAAGGCTGAAAGCAGTTTCCTCTCTTTAGGTAAATCTGCTGCTGGATTTTAGCTGTAGAGTCCCTGACAAACTATTTCAGAAAGATGTGTGAACCCTGGAAAGTAATGGAGAAACGTTTCTGGCTGCTGAAATCCCTCCTTTCCTTATCTAACCTGCTTCTTGTCCCACATTTTACAGCATTGTTAGTTACTAAAATATTCATCCATTGATTTCTGCTTTAAGTGAGCCAAACATGCCCAGTTCCCTCATATATTAAAGCAAATTTCTAAGTTGGGTATAAATATGCACTTTGGTTTTGATACAATGGCTACTGTCATGGATTTTTTTAAATTAGTCAGGTTATCTAAATTATGGCTATTAAGGCCTTTAGCCACTGTAGCTGCTTTGTTTTACAAGATAACAAACCATTTATATCTGAAAGTGTTGGTGAAGATTGCTAGAGGTATGTATTTGGGCTCAAAGTCTGTTAGCAATGGGATGGCAATGGCATGGGAAAAGATGGCATAATTGCTAGCTTCTGGATAAAATGTAATGTATACATATTAATAATTAACAATTTATCATAGCTTCTGACATTAGTTCACTATTTTCTCCTGATTTTTGACCTGTTGGGTACATAAAGCAACTTACATAAAACTAAAGTTCAAATTTCAATGAGAGTTCAATGAGAGCCAGTTTGGTGTAGTGGTTAAGAGCGTGGGACTCTAATCTGGAGAGCAGGGTTTGATTCCCCACTCCTCCACTTGAAGCCAGCTGGGTGATCTTGGGCTAGTCATGGCTCTCTGGAGCTCTCTCAGCCCCACCCACCTCACAGGATGTTTTGTTGTGGGGATAATAATGACACTTTGTAAACCGCTCTGAGTGGACATTCAGTTGTCCTGAAGGGCGGTATATAAATCGAATATTGTTATTATTATTATTATAAATGTATACAATATAAAGGTAGAATAATCACCAGCAACAATTGAATAAGTTAGAGAACTTCATAAAGATTCTCACTTCATAAGAGGAAATAAAGACTTCTGAAACACAACCATTGTAGCTGATGCCTAAAGGCTGAGAGAGGGAGCAAAAGAGATGTTAGTGGGGAGGGGCCCTCACAACTGTGATACAGCAGGTTTTAAGTCCAGTGGCAGCTTAGAGACCAACAAGATTTTCAGGGTGTAAGCACTCAAGAGCCAGAGATGCTTTCATCCACAACTATGGAGCCATCACTAAAAAGGCTCTATCATACATAACCTCTCACAGCACCTTTGAGAATGGATGAGGAACATGAAGCAAACATTGGGCTGGATCCAAGACAAAATTTCTGCTAGCACTAAAGCTCTTATCTTGTGCAAGAAGAACTGAATTAAGTCCATTTATGGTTCTACTTATGCTTCACTGGATGCAAACCTCAACCTTAACCTCACCATAGCACAAAAGGTGAAGATTTCCTTTTGGTTTTATTTTATTCTATTGTTTTACTGCACATAGTCACACACTATTGCAACTGTGTACCAATTCACAGGACCATGTTTCTTGGAGCAACTCAGCTGTAAATTGCTTTGAATTAGGTTCTAAATGTGCTTAACCTACTCGGAGCCAATGTCATATAGTGGCTAGAGAGTCAGACAGATGCAAAACCTTACCCTGCCATGGAAGTCTGTTGGATGTCCAATGGGACCGTCTCTCCCAGCATGTGCCCCGGAGAGCACTTTGTTCAGTGGGTAAGAACTTACTGCTGATCCCTAGCCCTATGGAGGCCCATTTGGCCTCAACCAGGGCCAGGGCCTTTTCGGTCCCAGCCCCAACTTGGTGGAATTCTCTGTCTGAGGACACATGGGTCCACCAGGATCTTGCATCATTTCGGCAGGCCCGCAAGGCAAAGATGTTCTGCCAGGCTTATGGTTGAGGCCAGCATTCGGACCATCATTGAGCCTCCCACTGGTCTCTGGTATTCGAGTACAGCTCGTCTGTCTGTCTACCTCCTCTTTGTATGCTGGGGCAGGAATGTGTAGCCAACCATTTGAGGATTTGTATATATATGATTTTAATTGCTGAATGTTATTGTAAAATTTGCCATGCAATTGTATTTTATGACTGTTGTACTCCATTCTGAGCCTGCTTGTAGGGAGGGTAGGTTAAACACAAACTAAACTAAAATGTCAAACACTCTGCTCAGCCTAAACCACCTGACACGCTTGTGTGAGAATGATTTAAGACACTTTGGATCCCCATTAGGGGAAAAGGCAAGGTATAAATGAAGTAAAATAAAAAAATAATTAATTAAAATAAATAACATGGAGAAGATTTTTGGTGGTACAAATGATTGCACTCTGTATTCTTGATAAAGATCAGGACTTGTTCTCTATGAATATATTTTGAGCCAAGGTTGAAAACAAGTGGTTTTGTAATGAGCATGAGAAATGTGTGAATTTATCCTGAGTCTCCATGATGCAAAGTCCTGATTGTGTTGGTCCGATATTACACAAGTACAGAGTTCTCCTGAGAGTTTTTCAAAGATGGAAATATAAAATAAATAGGAATAAATTGGTTTCTTTCAATATATGTAGAAACAGGTAGGGAAAAGGATATGCACATGGTTCATAAAAAAACAAGACAGGCAAATTTATGCTATATAGCAACCTAACCCAAAATAAACCAGAGAAATCTTTGCAGCGCAACCATAGCTTTCAAGAGAGCTAAACTGGACTCCCTGTTGCCTTGTACATTTTCTTATCAGAGTGCGATCTGTAAAATGACTCCAAATCATACGGACATTCAAGCCCTCTGCAAAGGATTTCTGGAACGATACCATTTTGTTTCCTTACGGTATTTTTTGTACTAGTCACAGATACAAGCTTTGATAGATTGCCCAAAGAACAGCTCTCTGTGGTTATGCATCTACCCCCTGTACTGTGCCTGGAATCTTAAGCAATTCACAAACTGTAACAGGAAATTGGACTTTAGTACAGTTATTGGCTGTGAATTAAATATCAGGGTTATTATATCTGATCCACTTGCAGTTACTACAAGATTTACTTTCCCTTTGCAAATGTCAATAAACAAGATTTGTAAAGCAGATGGACCACTGCTTTAGCCATCATCCCTAATTAATTGGGAGGAATGATGCCAAGCAAATAAGAGCAATATGATCCCGTACTTGGGCATTTTTAAAAAAACAAATCCACAGTGCAGAGAGGGAAATAGTACAAATGTGCACAAAAGCTGGTTTTGAATTCAGGTCATTTTGTTCATGAAATGGTGTGCTCAAATTCTTTAAAATTATTAGATCACATTCAAAATCATAATTGTATTAAGAAGACAGTCTCATTGGTTTCAATGAGAAACACATTTCTGCCCCAGACTTTTGCTTCCACCACAACTGGGAAGCAATTCTCAGGGAGTCAATCAGTTCAATTCTAAGGGAAGATTGAGGTAGAAGAGGGGGGAAAAACTGTCAAGTGTTTGCCTCCCATTATTGGCCTTTTTCCTAGGTAAAAGCCAATCACAGTGTGAGAGAAGGGTCATTTTTCATTGATGAAGCCACATGGGAGAAAGCATTAAAATCTTCTTTCTCTTCCATGGTCCCAATTCAAGTTGGGAAGATGCAAAGCTACTATTATAACTTTTTAAATGCTATGCTGGTGTCATGTGTGTGAGAGAGATCCAACCACAAATCTCACTGTGTTACCTAGTTTGACTCATATGTATATGTTCCTGCATGCCTGTTACATTTTCAATGTTACCGGACATAATTATAATTCCAAACACATGCTCTGTTGAGAAAGAATCTGGAGGAAAACTTGTGTTGAATCTGATAGAGTGCTGCAGAGCCAATTAGAAGATTTATGAAGTGGCAGTGAAAATGGCAAAGAAACATTATTTCTCAGCAACTATTGCACCAGCTGGTTCACAACCATCCCAATTGTTTAAGTTATCTAAAGCTAAAACTCTACTTTCTCAAGAGCAAACAATAAGTCGGCTGCTAAAATCTTATAAAGACCACATAATGGATCCCTTGATGTCTATCATAAATCAGTCACTAACTCAGGGCACCTTTCCTCAGCTACTCAACAAGTGTTCACTTGCCTTCTACTTAAAAAAAAAATCTCTAGACAAAAATGATGCAACCAATTATTGGTCAGTCTCTAACCTGCTCTTTCTGGGCAAAGTGATTGTGAGGGCAGTAGCTGACCAGCTCCAGGTCTTCTTAGATAACCCTCGTGCTCTGGACCCTTTTCAGTCTGGTTATGGCTAAGGTATGGGATAGAGATGATTCTGTTGGTTTTATTCGATGACCTCTGTCTGAATATGCACAAGGGCCACACTTCTTTGTTACTCTTCCAGGACCTATCTATAGCCTTTGATACAGTAGTCCATGTGCTGTTCTGTTGAGGCATTTGGAGGCAGAAGTGGATATCCAGGGATATGCATTGGACTGATTTAAGTCCTTTCTCATGGAGTGGACTCAAACGGTCGCTGTTGGTGACCAGCTATCTTCAATGTGGGAATTATCTTGCAGTGTTCTACAGGGAACAAGTTATTCAATCTCTATATAAAGTCTTCAGGAGAAATTGTCCATAGCTATGAAATTGGAAGTCATCATCTTCTTGATGATACCCAGATCTATATCTTGCTATCCAAATTCGAAGGTGATGCAGTTAAGGTTCTGGGTTGCTGCCTAACAGCTGTGATCCAAGAATGAAAGCAAACAAATTGAAACTGAACCCAAACAAGATGGAAGTGATGCTGGTTGGGGAGGTGGAGATCTTGAAGGACATTGTGCTCCCCACTTTAGATGGGCTTCAGTTGACCTTTGCAGAATCAATTAAGAGCCTAGAGGTTATAGTAGATCCAGCACTGCTGTTAGAGTAGCAAGTAAATGCAGTTGCAAAAAAAGTCCTTCTTCTGACTCCGGATAGCCTGGAAAATCTCCATTACTTTGGCCCCTTATATCTGTGAGATAGCCTCTCTCCCTATGCTCCATCATAGCAGTTTTACGTATTGAACAGGAATTTCTGCAGATACCACCCTGCAGATGGGCAAAATCAACAGCTGCTTGTAAATACTCTTTCTCTGTGGTGGCCCCTACCTTATGGAATGGCTTGCTTGAAGATGTCAGGAAAGCTCCCACTCTGCAGAACTAAATTATTCAAGAGGGCTTTTAACATTGTAAACAGGCCTATGCTGTAAGAAATGGCTCCGGCAGATTTCTTGGTAAAGGAACAGGGACTGGTGACTATTCTATTGAGTACTGTCTGTTGGTATAGATATGTTCATACTAAGAATTTCTGTGTTGTTTAATATATCATGAAAAATTACTTATTTTTTCTGAAATTACGATCCATACCCTACTGCATTGTATATTGAATGTCTCAGCTGTTGATCGTATTGACTTACACTGTGTAATTTGTCTTGAGTCTCAATGAGAAAGGCAGACAATAACACAAATCATAAAATAATTTCTTTGCCTTTCCTCCAAGCAACTCAATCCAGTAAACAAAGGACTCCCTACAACCATTTTATTATCTCAAGAACCCTGGGAGGTAGATTAAGCTGAAAGAAAGTGACTGATTTTAGGCAATTGAATTTTCATTAACTGGACAGTACAGTTATCTGCCACATGCAAATTAAGAACCCCCTTAAAGGCATCATTCATAACAGAATGTTTTGATGCTATGCTAGTCATTAGAATGACAAACGGCTGGAAAGAAATGAATAGTACCTCCCCGCTCCCATTGTTTATCTTCTTATTGTCTGAGGGAAGCGAACATTTGTGGAACTGGCCATTTGCCCATCAGATACAGGTTGCTCTATGAAGGTGCAATGCAATTTCATGCTCAGGCAAGTATGTGTTACTTTTATGGTAAGAGGAACAGAAGCTGTTTTGATGGCAAGTCTTGGATAGAGCAGATAGTGACTGCTGATATGTGACCTCTTTTAACCAGCCAAGGAAAGAATGAAATCTTTGAGCTGGGTGCACTAATGTAGTCTCTGGCAACTGGCCTGCTCCCAGATTAATCTGATACCCCTCTCTGTATTCTTCCCCCTTCTCCCTTTCCCTGTTGCAATTAATGTTCCCTTCCTATACTTTCTGGTCATTTTACCAAGGTGAGATTTATTAGGAATTCTATTGTACAGCAAAGACAGTATCTATGATCTTTGCTGTCTAACCTATGTTAATAAATAAATGTTAGGCAATTGGATAAATAAAAATATAAATTTTAAGCATATAAAATATTTCACTCCCTACCCTTTCTCCATGCAACTCAGAACAGCTTATATATCTTAGGATCCTAATGGCTACTCATCCTGGCCCTATGCAGGCCAATGTCAGCAGTTAAATCTTATCTTGTGGCTTTGGACCATTCCCTGCTCACGCAACCTGTATCTGAGTTGAAGTAATGGGAGCTGCAGAAGGGACACCAGTAAATGGTAAACTAAAACATATATGAAGGCAATTTGGATAGAGCCAGGAGGTGTAGAAGCCTCTTTTAAATTATTAAGCTGATATAATCATAATTCAGACAAAGGTTTGAGGAAAACACAGAGGTGTCTTTGGTGATATATTCATTTCAAGAAAGCTACACAGTTCTATTGCACCAAAATACATGTAAGGAAATAGACATAAGGAATGAGAGGAAAGACAGCAATTAGAACTAAGTTTCTGGAGTGGGGCCATGGCTCTGTTGTAGTCACCTCAACTTGCAGAAAGTCCCCAGAAGCTCCAGTTGTAACATCAAAGTTTAGATACTATCCTTCAGGACAACTTAATGCCCACTCAGATGGGTTTACAAAGTGTGTTGTTATCCTCACAACAATCACCCTGGCAGTTTCCAGATGGCTTACCTGAAGCTGCTCCATGCTGCAATGTTGTGGATCGTGCCGGGGAAAACGCGAAATATCGCGTTTTCTCACGCGAGTTTTGCGATATTTTGCATTTTCCCCAGCACGATCCACAACATTGCAGCATGGAGCGGCTTCAGGTAAGCCATCTGGAAACAGCCCCTGTGTGGTGGGTGGGACTGAGAGAGCTCCGAAAAATTGTGACTGACCCAAGGTCATATAGCTGGCTTCAAGTGGAGGAGTGGGAAATCAAGACTGGTTCTCCAGATTAGAGTTCTGCCACTCTTAACCACTACACCAAACTGGCTCCCAGGTGATGTGACAGAGAGTTGCTATAAATCAGAATAGACAATACTAACTTGTGACACTGAGAGATCTCTGTCTTTTGGTGCTACACCTCTGAAGATGCCAGTCACAGCTGCTGGTGAAATGTCAGGAACTACAATGCCAAGACCACGGCTATACAGCCTGGAAAATCCACAACAACCATCGTTCTCCAGCCGTGAAAGCCTTCGACAATATAATACTAACTTGGTTAGAACAAGGTTTGACTCAGTACAAGGCAGCTTTGTGTGTTTTCGATTTTAAGAATTAGTATTTAGAATACATGCCTGTAAATTCTTTAGAAGCTATTTAAATGCCCACAGGCCATTTTAAGGTTCTGATAAGTCAATGCATATTGTCTGCTAAGTATAGGAATCACTGCTGACCCTAAACACACTCCACTATGGACTGAAAGTTCCAATTAGAGGTGCACATGGTCCACAAAAAGGACCTAAATTTGACACTGTCCAGCCCGGTTCGTGATTTGCAAACACACGGTTCATGGGACTCATGTTTTTCATGAATTTTGGTCCATTTGGGCTGGTCTGTTGGTCCATGGTCCGTGAGTCCATTCATTCTGGTGCTGATCTATCAATTCACTTGGCAATGGAATGGAGATTCGCAGACGTTTTGCAGCCCTTGGAGCACACCAATCCTAGCCCTCAAAACCTTGATAGACATCTCTGGATGCCAACCTGAGAGCTACCATTCTTCTCTATGTGAGCAAGTAGCAAGAATTAATTCCCTAGGCAACAGAGGCAGCCCTGGGAACACTCCAATCATAGCCCTTAAAAACCTGACAGGCAGCTCTGGCTGCCAACCAGAGAGCTCCCATTCTTCTCTATGTGAGCAAGGAGCAAGAATTAATTCCCTAGGCAATGGCTGGGAAGGTGTCTGTGTGGTGACTGAGCGGGATCTTCCCCCACCCTTTTCTGTTTGATTTTGCTTCATTGCAACTTTTTGGTGCTGCAAACCAATGCAAGTCAATTGGCATTTGCGACTCATAATATCTACTGGAAGTTTCCTAGGAGTGGCTGCTTTGGGTGTCTGTAACTTGGACCTCAGAAATGAAATCTTGGCCAAACTTGGAGGGTGGCCAGAGGAGAGCTTGCTGAAGCCTCACTGTGAGTTTGGGATCTCTGAGTGTGAAAGGGGTGGTCCTAGGGCCCCCGAAAGTGATGAACCATGGACCAGCAAACCGGCCTGTGAATGGGGTGGGTCCAGGAAAAGTTCGTGGTCCATGGTCTGTGAAATGTGATGGACCACAGGCTGCTGGTCTGTGGAGGCTTTCTGGTCCATGTCCACCTCTAGTTCCCATCATACAGGTGCCACCCAGTAATAAATGTAAGGTTCCAGAATATTTGTTAACATGTCACAAGTCTCTCTCTTTATTCTGAACCATAAACTGTTATTAACAGAATGACCAGGAAGTATAAAGAAAGAAATAGATCTCAAATAATGAACAGCTCTACTGTTTTTGTAAAAAATTATTCTCCACAAATGTTGTTTTGTATGGGGAAAATAAAAACAAAACAAAAGAGTCCTTCAAATAATTTGTGCTTGCATCTAGCTAATCCTACCTTTGGTAAGCTTCCACACTAGCATTTCTGAAGAAGCCAAAGCAGAAATTGTTTCCTCTGGAAAGTGATACTTTCTTTGCATGTATCTACTAAACATGGCTTACGATGTTTCTGGCTCTGCTGAGATTTGTGAACCTCAATTTACTATTAACACAATGTTAAAAATAAATTTTTTTCTTTCTTCTGGTTCCAGGGCTATTGCTCCATTTATGTTACTCATATGAAAACTGGCTGAAGAAAATGTCTCTGAGAAATCATGGGATCCTTTCTGAGGCTGAGTTTGTTTTCTTATGTGGGTACAGGCAGCTCTGATTTATTTCATTACCTAGATGTTGCAGTTTCTTATTCATGTACCACTTTTCACACACAAAGGCTTGGATCCAGACTAGACGGTTCCATGGGTGCAAGCATTTCCACCTGAGGAGTGTGATTTTCTTGCTTCCTCTCTCCTATGGTAGCTCACTATGCCCCCTCCCAAATCCCTGAAACACCCAGGAGTCCCCTCTCTTCCAGGAATAGGATTTCAGGGGGCATTTTGTGTTTCTGTGGGGGTGGGGTCAGAAAAATCATGTTCTATGACCAGCAGTTCTTGTGCCCACAGAAATGCTTTACAATATTGGTGGTTCCCCCTGTGACACTTATGGAAGTTACTCCCATTTTATCATGGGGAAGGTGAGGATGAGAGGGTAATTGCACAAGACCATAGACAGACTCCTTATGTGAGCTGAGATATTCAAGCTCAAGCTCCATTCCTGTTGCACCCATCTGACATTATTACAGACATCAGAAAGGTCTGAGATGCTATGAAAATATTGCTATACAAGGATTCTTCCCCAGCTAACATATTTCTGTATGGTTAAAGAAGAAATTAATGAAAATGATGATCATAAGAAAAAAAATCAATGGCCTAGACAGATTCTGTAATTAGTGAGTGAAAATCAAATGGCTTTCTGCCAATGACAGGCTCACATCTTCCATTAATTTTAAAGTTTCAGGATTGTATTTCTAATCTTAATCAGCTACTGACTTAAATATTTTTAATAGCTCTTCACTTATGTTTCAGTTCCACTCTTTGTCCAACCTCAGGGAACATTTCTCTTTCTCTCTCTCTCTCTCTCTCTCTCTCACACACACACACACACACACACACACAGAAACACAAAAATTTATCCTCACAACAATCCTAAGCAGTGTTACTTCAGTCTAAACCCATTGATTTCAGTGCTCTTCTTAGGACTGCATTGTAAGTATATCCACAATTTGACATATTATGCATATATTTATAGTTGGTGCTCTGTGATGGAATTTACCAATCTTATAACAACAACAACAACATTGGTTGTTGTGCATTTTCTGAGCTGTATAGCTGTTGTCACGGCTATACAGCCCGGAAAATCCACAACAACCATCGTTCTCTGGCCGTGAAAGCCTTTGACAATATATCGAACAACAACATTCAATTTATATACCGCCCTTCAGGATAATTTAATGCCCTCTCAGAGCGGTTTATGAAGTAAGTTATTATCCCCACCATAATCACCCTGTGAGGTGGGTGGGGCTGAGAGAGCTCCTAGAAGCTGTGACTGACCCAAGATCACCCAGCTGCCTTCAAGTGGAAGAGTGGAGAATCAAACCTGGTTCTCCAGATTAGAGTCCTGCACTCTTAACCACTACACCAAACTGGCTCTTATCTGTTATTATGTTATGAATTAACCAGAATGACTGACAGTTACAATATTTTAACATGTTTTGTCAATAAATATAGTCATTAAATCCATGAAGTATGAAAAAAATGCACACTCAGATATATTCCTAGGAGGTTTTCTATTAACCCTTTTAGCAGAAAATGGATAAACTAAGAAACTTGCATCTTGTTCCAAAGCATGTTTTCAAACACCAAAAACCATAATCACTCAGCAAAATCCTTTACCTCGTCGATGTGCCAGGGATTGGGCGTCCAGTGTCCACAAGGACACACCAGCAGTATCCTGTGGAGGGATGGCACTGCACTGGTTTGTAAAGGCCACCATTAGCACATTCAGGTATGAACACATTGTCTTTTTGAGGTTGCTTGGCTTCTTCTAATGCTGATTGAAGTTCTTGGTCACATGATGATGCTGCTGGGAAAGAAAGAATGACAAAGATGTGCTCATTAATTACTTATGGACTGGTCAGCTGATTGATGGGTTAGCCAAGAAGCCAAAGCAAAACAGAGTTTAGAGTCATGGTACCATGCTACTTTCCTCCTGTTTGTGTGCTTCATGATAGGAATTTGCCACTGTTAAGAATGTTATATAAATATTCCCAGCAGAATTTTCTGATCCTATTCATCATGGGAACTTGATAAATAAAACAGCTGCTTTGGAGAAAAGGGTAAAAACTGTAAGAAATTAGCAGAAATTTGGAATGTTGCAATATTTTCTTAACATTACAGGATGCTGAATTATTGGTGGTGGTGATGACAAAGATGAATACAATCTACAAAAAGGCAGGACACAAATATTTAAAAAAAATGATATTTCTGGAAAAATCACTGTTTCTAATAAAACTACTAGAGTGGCATACAAAACTAGTATGTAATGGGTTGGATCTTGTGGATCTTGCAATGTGAATATCCTGCAAATGCATCAGTATTTGATAACAACCAACATTTATCAATAAACCTAATATAAAATAGAATAGAATAGAATGGATGATCCACAATGAAATTTAGTAAATGTGTATTAACTTTCCCTGAATCAATCAAAAACAAATGGCTGCCGAACATCACCTTTTAAAACTGCACAGGCTTCTGAAATGTTGTAACATTTCTTTTCAGTTTAGATCTGTGCAAATATCTCTTCTGCACAGGGGAATGGCCCATTAATTTTAATCTTCTAGGATAAACAATGTAGGCATGGAGTTGCTCTTTCCATTTAAATAATTATCATGGCTTTGTACACATATCAGAACTTTTGTCCACTGTGCATGGATATTGAATGTATGTATTTTACAGCAGCACAACCTATATTGCATTACCAACATTGTACACAAAGAACTAGGCCGATTCCACACTACCTTGGCTCCCGCTTTTCTTGTGCAATGATTGCACCATCTGTTATTGCATGGTCTTCGTTTGTTTGTCCACATTACCCTTAGAACAGCGCTTCTCTTGTGCAATCAGATGATCACATCCCCTTTAAAAAAGACGAACGCCCCCCCCTTTTTTAAGGACAAATTGACACTATATTGACGAGTAATCATCCTGCATCAACGAAACCGCGTTCCCTCCCTTTCCTGTCATTGGTTCATTTTCGGACCAGCATCAGAAATGCTCAGTGATTGGAGGCAGCAAAATTTGAACAGTTTTAAAATGGGACGGCTGGTCATTTCTGTCTCTGTGGGAGTTAGAGGTCACTTGGAGAGGGTAGGATGGCACCCAAGGAAACGATCATTCGCAAGGAAACGATCATTTTCCTGATGGCACATGTCCTGTTGATAATGCTCCACTGCTCGACATTCATGTGCCTGTCCTATAAAAGGTACATATGCAGGAGGAGACGTGCAGCTGCCAAATTATTTTTTTTCAGAAACCGGTGCTTCACATTCTGCCATTTTCTTCGCGCACCACCTCGAAACAGGATTCGGTGATGGTATGCCTTGGCAGAACTGGAAGAGCCAAGGGAGCACTGGGTCTACCCAAGAAGCCTCCACTGGTGGGATGCCATCATCTTGGGCTACTGGGATGACCAGTGTTGGATGGAGAGATTCCGCATGTCCAAACAAACATTCCTAGAGCTGGTGGAGGCTTTTCGCCCCCGTCTCGAATGTCAAACCACCAGTGCTAGAAATTATTTTAATCTGAGTTCCTGTGCTCCGCTGCAGAATAAGTGTCTTTCAACGAAATCCTACCGCATGCATTGGATCACGGGAGAGGATGGGTAAGTTTCCGCGGGAAATAATGGTCCCGAACTGGCATGCCGCATGCGCAAATTTGGTCAGCACAGATTGGATAAATGTTGTTGCGATACGGTGGTTCAATGGTACAACGACACCATCAATAAAAAAATTTAAAGCAATCGAACGAGACAGTTCCGATGGGCATGCGGAACATCACAGCCTGCTTGCTGGTTGAAATCAGCAGGGGATGGGTGAGCAGTCACGATCACCTGCAGCAGCATCCCAAGGCAGAGCTTCATTTTGTCTTTTGAAAATTGACAGCTATGCCTAGCTCGGCGGCACAGTCCATGTTGTGTGTCACAAGAGCCATGAAAACAGTATCACAAGGATGACTAAACAAATATGAATTGAATAAACGTATGAAAACGTTCCTCTGATATTTGAGGTCTGGCCGCTAGCTTAAAATGAGATTAATATGATGAGATGTCGCCATATCGACACGGTACTATTTTATTTTTTTTAAAAAAGGGGTGGGGGCAAAGGCGGAGAATTAATCCTTAATTGGGAGGCGGGTCAAGAGAGGCTCGGAAATCAACGGAGGGCAGTTATTCGTCAAAAGATAACCCGTGGTGAAAGTGCAATGGGCTGTGGCGACGCCATGCCAAATTAATGATGGCTTCAGAGACGATGCGTGTGAACAGATGAAGGGATGGCACTGTGGAAGTGAAAAACTGCCACGAGAAGGACGGTAGTGTGGATTCAGCCCAAGTGAAGTAATTGCTGTTCAGACACAGTATTAAAGAACTTACACATCCTCTAGACCAGGGATAGTAAACTTAAGTATTCTTGGGGACATTTTAATATCCAGATGGTGGTATAGGAGTTGGGATGGTAGCTCACCATCTAACAGGAAAGGCTTCACAATTCAGAACATATGTACGGAAGTATAGTATTCCATACAAACATATGTGCAGTGCAAGTCTGTATATATGGCAGGATATAAATGAAGTAAATAATAATAAAATAATCAGGATCAATGGAACTTACTTCCTAATATGTAGGTTTAGGATTGCAGTCTAACAATGCAAACCTAAGCATGTGTACTAGAGGTAAGTCCAATCGAATGCAGTGGAATTTACTTCTGAGTATACATGGTTAGGACTAGACATGGGCACGAACAGAAAAAAAAACCACGCTGTTTGTTGCTCGTTGCCATCCACAAACAACAAACAATGAACATTGACAAACATGACCTGTTCATGAACATGTTCATTGTTCATTGTTCGTGGCCCTTTAAAGATCCCTTTAAACTATCAGCTGGCAGGCAGCAGGGGGAATTCCCCCCTGTCCTGCCACTTGCAAGCAGCAGGGCCCTTTAAACAAGCTACAACCCCCAGCCCCCACCCCCCTGCCCCACCCCAGCACCACTGGGCTGCTGCTGCCCTGTGCGAGAAGGGTGGGGAGATTCTCCACATCCTTCTCGCACTGGGAGAGCTGGTGCTACCGGGCTGCTGCACCCAGTGTGAGAGGGTGGGGAGAATCTCCCCGACCCTCTTGCACCAGGAGAGTCGGCGCTGCTGGGCTGCTGTGGCCCGGTGTGAGGAGTGGGGATAATCTCCATGGGATCCATGCGTCCCTCCCTTTCCTGTCATTTTCTTTTGACAGTGGAAAAAACTGAAGTGTCTGTGGAAGTTACTTTGAGGGGTTAAAGCCAGAAGGAAAGCCAGAAGGAGTTCAGACAGAGTTCAGACAGTCCATGCCTATGTTGCCAGGGGAATTGATTGAAAGGCACCAGACTGTCTGTCTTGACAAACTTCTGACGAATGCCACAAATGAGGCTTGGAATGACCACTTGTTCATTTGAAATGGGGCCTCACTAACAGCTTGTTCGCGAACAGCCGATCGGGCTGTTCCTGGTTTTTTTTCAGTTCGTAATGCTATTCGTGCCCATGTCTAGTTAGGACTGCCCTTTTAATTACCTATTCCATATAAAATCACAAAGAAAGAGTAGCATAAAATGAGTTATGCTAGATGGCAGCAACTTCCCCGTCTTCCCCCTCTCACTGCAGGATTTGTGTCTCCCAACACTGTGTTTCTTTGGATCAGGGACGGCAAAGTGGAGGTCTGCTGTGGGAAAGGGCAATCAGTGGAACTTGGCCTCCTCTTGTCCGCCAATAGAACAGTGGTTGCACTGACAGAATGGCTGACCTTGAATATTTTCAGATCCCCATATGAGGGCTCATATGGCTGTACTTCCTACACATACAGAGCAATTGATTCAATGAGCTTAGACTGGAGTAACTCTGCTAAGTTAGGACTGCACTGATAGAAAACTCAGCATCAGCAAGAGGGGTTCTAGCAGAGCTTTCTCCTTGCTACGCTACATTCCAAAGGCAGGAAGGTTTTGTTTAGAGAAACATTCAGGCAGATAAGCTTCCACTAGCAATTTGAAGTGGTACAGCCAAGATACAGGTTTACAGCCTCATCTGTTGTTTGTATGAAATAGCTTGAGACTGTGTGTGTTTTGCATCACTTTGAAATGTAGGGCACAGAAAGCATCTGTGTGCTTCTGCATTTAATATTTCCTGCATCTAAACAAACATTTCCTCCCAGTTACACAAATTCCAGTGATCTGCACACAACAAACATCATCAGAATTCAGAAATTCACTCACTCTTAATTCTCTTTCCCTCCTTTTCTCATTAAAGTAATGGGCTATGAAAAGACAATTAGAAAAGGCTTTGCCATTCAATGCACTCACTTTACAAAAAAAGTAAGAAGTAATACACTTTAAATATGTCCAGCTTCACAAAATTCTATGAGCTGCTCTCCTGCTTCATTTCGTGATCCTAGTCCAAATTTTCAAACAATGTTTCATTCTGCTTTATCTGCTACTTTTGCATTCCAGTCACCTATAATTATCAGCATATCTTGTTTAGGTGTACAATCAATTTCTTCCTGGACACGTGCATAAAAGTTTTTAATTTCTTCCTCCTCATAATCTGTAGTTGGAGCATAAACTTGAATGATGGTTATGTTAACAGGCTTTCCCTGAAGTCTGATTGATATTATTCAGTCAGACTTTGCATTGTAGCTCTCGACTGCATGTGCTATGTCTCACCTCACTATTTCAGCATCACCATTTCTTTTCAGATCATTTCTGCAGTAAAACACTGTGGTTTTCTGACTGATAATGTCCTGAGTTGGACCACATTAGTTCACTCACTCCCAGGACTGCAATGTTTGTGTGGAACATGAAAAGCTATGGAGAGTGTTAAAGGAAATGGGGTTGTCACAATATCTAATTGCTTTGATGCACAATCTGTACTCTGGACAAGAAGCTACTGTCAGGACAGAATATGGGGAAACTGAATGGTTTCCAATTGGCAAAGGTGTCAGACAAGGATGAATATTATCTCCCTACCTGTTCAACCCCTATGCAGAGATTATCATAAGGAAAACTGGATTAGATCTAGAAGAAGGTGGAGTGAAAGTTGGTGGGAGGAACATTAACAATTTGAGATATGCAGATTATACCACGTTACTGGCAGAAAATAGTGAAGACTTGAAACGGCTACTGAGGAAAGTTAAAGGAGAAGTGCCAAAGCAGGATTACAGCTGAACATCAAGAAGACAAAAGTAATAACTACTGAGGAATTACACGATTTTAAAGTTGACAATGAGGAAATTGAAATTGTACAAGATTTTCTATTCCTTGGCTCAATCATTAACCAAAAGAGAGACTGCAATGAAGAAATCAGAAGACTGAGACTTGGAAGAGCCACTATAAGGGAGCTGGAGAAGATCCTTAAAGATAACGATGTCTCTCTGGGAACCAAGATCAAGATAATCCAAACTATGGTATTCCCCATTACTATGTGTGGATGTGAAAGCTGGACAGTGAAGAAAGCTAACAGGAAGAAACTTGATTCATTTGAAATGTGGTGCTGGAGGACAGTTTTGTGGATACCGTGAACAGCCAAAAAGATAAATGAGTACTAGATCAAATCAAGCCTAAATTCTCCCTAGAAGCTAAAATGACAAGACTAAGGCTATTGTACTTTGGCCACATCATGAGAAGACAAGATTATCTGGAAAAGTCAATCATGCTAGGAAAAGTGGAAGGCAGTAGGAAAAGAGGAAGACCTATAACAAAATGGCTTGACTCAATTTGCCATGTCCTCCAGTTTGCAGGATCTGAGTAAGTCTGTTAATGATAGGATGTTTTGGAGTTTTCTCATTCATAGGGTCACCGTAGGTCAGATGCAACTTGATGGCACATAACATACATAACAGCTCCTTAAAGACCAACAAGATTTCCAGGGTATATAAGCTTTCAAAAGTCCAAACTCCCCTTGTCAGAAAAAGTCTCTTCCAGAGTCAGTTAAGGGAGGCAAAACTTGGGCGTGACCACCAGAAAGGGGATAAAAGGTTGCAGCAAGGAGCACAGGCTGGAAGCTGAGGAGAACAATAGCCATGCACTTAGGCTGGGAGTCCTTGTATCTTATGGCCAAGCTAGACGTGCATGTTTTTAAAGAGTTGGGTCTCCCAGACCCAACTTGAGTTCCCTGCAGCTACACAGCAGCTTTGGAGAGTAGCACTTAAAAACAAAGGAGACCCTAAATGGCCTCAGAATACCTCTGTGAGGGGAGGAGAGGCTCTTCCTTCCTCCCTCCCTCAAGCTGTTTCCTCCTGTCAAAATATCAAGGGAGGGCATTTCCTCCCATTTTTTCTGCTCCACATGGAGTATTCTGCGCACTTGGACCTGTAAAAACATGGGAGGAAAAGGCTTGAAAGGGGAGGGAGGAGTCCCTCTGCCACCTGCAGAGGCATTCTGAGGGCATTTGGGCTCTTTCTTTTTTAATCAGCCATTTACTTTTTAATTGTTGTATGGCTGCAGATGCCTGACTTGGGTCTGCACATCTAGCATGGCCCTTAGAGAAACTATAATAATAGTAAGACCTGGGAGGCAGTGTCTCTGTCAGATAGCAGCTCCTGGGATGTTGATAGTCCAGCCCCCTCGAGGTCTAACTCTGCAGGAGGAATGCAGCAGCCTGAAGCTGTAACTAAAAGGACCTCAGGAAGGACCCATGCCCAAAGCCAGCCTAGAACCTGGATTGAAGCAGGTGAAATAGATAATGGGAGAATGGGCCTTTAAAGGCATGTTGGCTATTCTGCGTGTGACAGCAGTTAAAGAGACATCACTGCAATTCCTGGTTGCGAGAGCTGTGGGAGGATGGGATACCCTGATGGGACAATGACCCTTGGCCCTGGGGTATTAACATCATTGTAAATAATTATCTTAGTCTTTCATTTCTATGATTGTTATTTCTTAGTTAATATTTGAAATTTTATTTACTTTTTATTATGATTCTTCACCATACGTGTAGATGTAAAATGGTTGAATATTAAACTGACATACTGTTAAACTGAATTGTTACTTTCTATACCAAAGAGTCATTAACATTTGAACTAATTGACACCCAACTGCTGCATGTTGTTAAATTGAGTAATTCTAATTGATTTCTTTTAGAAAATAATTATTGTTTGTTGAGCAAAATGTATTGAAAGCTCTTATCATTATAGGAGAAAAATGCAGCCAAATGCTACATTGGGGGTTATCCCAGAGAGATCCTATAAAACAGTATTGTCAGCATATCGGGGATGGCTCCTTAGTCTTAAATAATGGGACAGAAGAATTTGGTGTATTAGGGAAGGTGATGGCAGCTCTGCCTGGAAACCTTCTGCTGCATTGTAAATAGAGAGGGCATTGACTAGCAACAGCCATATTCATTACAGTTGTTTTTCCCTCCTACTGTTGTTCTGCTTGTATGATTGTTGCTAGAGGATGCCAGCACACTGTAGCAGCCATCACAGCTGGACTACAATATTGCCTTGGCTGAATCATATCATTGCTACCTCAAAAACACATTTCCACTGAAGCTACCTTTCTATGATTGCTTATTACTGTGTTTCAAAACATCTTATGAGGATCAGAGAGCCCAAATTTCTTATTGGTTTGTGCCTACAAAGGCTGCCTAAAGTACAGCTGCTCATCCAGAGTTTAGCACTTTTGAAAGTTTGGGTAAATTCTTGTGGCCTAATGGTATGCTCAACATACCTTCAATGCCATATATTTCCCTGCTCAGCTGAATAAAAGGGATTACTTCTTACAGATGAATCATTTAATTGTGGTTTCCTTTATAGTAATAGAAGTCTTTATAAGGCTGATCCTTTGGAAACATTTCACTAAAAAAAGAATTCTCCAACCTCATGGTTATTTCTAGATGATCAAAAATCAAGTTACAACCACAATTCCTTTCTTCATATAATCTTTCTCCATATAATTATTTTCAGGTCTGTACTGGGTAAAATTAAACTGTACAAAAATCTTCTGTTCCTATTCATCTGAAAGTTGTCCTTGATGAAGGATAATTAAACTAATTTTGACTACTAGATTCCTTTGGTTTCTGGGTTTTTTTAAATATCTCCAACATCTCTAATCTCAGCCATAAATTAAAACTTGAGAAGCCTTGAGTTTACCTTGGGCATGGTTGAAGGGCATTGAAGGGCACACAATGTTAGCAATGCATTCAGACATGAAAACAAGCTGAAAATAAATTCAGATTGGAAATGAGCACAGTTGCTGCCTCCTCTCCCCTTCCTTACTCTTTCTCTAGCACATGGAACTTGGCTGAACATTTCGTGAATTGTTCAAGGTCCAATTCACTATAATGTCCAAACGCAGTGCTTTGGTGATTTAGGTGTCTCTTTATTCCACAGTAACAGGGATTCTAAATCTCCAATTTAGAATGTTAGCTTGCGTTAAGCAAATAAACTCCACTTCAATGAGGCACCCATACTGAGACATCAAGGTGAATTGGAGTTTGATCAAGCCATGGAAGTGTTCAATCAAGTTCCATGTGCTAAAGGAAACAGAAGTGAAAGGGCTAGGGAGTGTGATCATTGTGACAAACTGTATCCCTGCCTAATCAGAACTTAATTATAGTTTCTCATGACATCTCAACACAGTCTTAGGACATATGGGCTTCATCAGTGCCTGAATAAGAGATCTCCTTGGGATCCCATTGAACAGCCTTAAATTCCATAATAAAACCAAGAGGCTATATACATGTAAGTAAGTTGGGTTTTCTTGACTAGATAATATTTAAAAAACTGAAATTGATGTCAAAGTCTGTATTTATAACAGTTTCATCTCCCTTTTCCAATTTTAAGTTACTAGGAAATGAAAAAAAAATTCCCAATGAAGTTGGCTTTAATAATAATAATAATGACCTGCCAACATCTTTTCCACACTGACCTGCCATCTTGACCTGCCAACATCTTTTCCACACTGTGACACTGAGAGATCTCTGTCTTTTGGTGCTACACCTCTGAAGATGCCAGCCACAGCTGCTGGCGAAACGTCAGGAACTACAATGCCAAGACCACGGCAATACAGCCCGGAAAACCCACAACAACCATTGTTCTCCGGACGTGAAAGCCTTCGACAATACATTGGCTTTAATAGTTGCTGCATTCTGTAAACTTGGTAACACAAGAACACATGCATGATCTTTCAATGCTCTTCCTATGGTAATATCCATTTATAATGGGCTTTTTAAATGGCTGGTTTTGGTATATGGTTATATTATGTTTTATTTGAAATGCTTGTGAACTGCCTTGTACCTCCTCAAGAGGAGAGAGTGGGATAAAATATTTTAATAATAAATATTTCAGGTGGTTTTAAATGATTAAATGGTACCTTTTCACACTGTGCCCAAATGCTCCCCTTGGAATTACAGTTCCATCAAATATATTCTTGTATGTTTGAATACATGTGTGAAAAAGGGTTACTGAATGCAAACTTCCAATGCAGGTTTAGGAACAATCAAAAGTGGACTATAGCTTACATCTGCTGAAACAATATTATTTTTTAGGAGAGCATAAAATCTCCCTTTATCGATTTTGACATCTTTAACATAAAGCAGAGCTACCAGCATATCTTTATATCCAGCAACAGAAAGTTACATCCCTCATTACTGAAGGTAACACAAGAGGTGATAAGAGAGCAATATTGTCCAGACAAACAGCATGACTGAAATCCCTAAGTGATTGCCCATCCAATACAAAAAGAAAAATTGACATAAGCCCTGTTCACAAGTCAAAATCAAATTCTGAACAATGTACACTTCATTTTTCTTTTTATGTGCACTGAGTAATTCCCACATTGCATTCAATTGCACCTACAGCTGAACATCAGAGGCAGTCCTAGAGTCTATATACACGAGACATCTTACATGAGGATGCTCAAGTAAAGGGAGATGCAATGTTAGCCAGGAAGGATCATTTAAAAAAACAAAGCAGGCAGAAAGGCTCCTCAGAGAGTTTGTTAATGTTATCTTCCCCTATCCAAACAGGAGGGGAAATTAACAGAGCCTTCAAGTGCGTTGCTGCGGCATGTGTGCCTGGTGGCACTGGGGAGCTGCAAATGACTCAATCACCCTCCATCCTTTTCTTCTCCCTGTCTTCTGCAACCAGTTAGAGAGTGAGGGCCCAATTCCATTGATGTTTGCTCAAAAGTCAGCTCTCCTACTTTCAATGCGGTTCCCCTCACCGCCCTTCCCAGAATGCACACCACATTCATTGCAACTTTGAACAAAGCTTTGGTCATTTACAAGACAGTGGACACAAGACAGCAATCCTCAGAGCTCATTTTGAGGGGGAACATTGTTCCAGCAGTTACCTCAACAGGTCACATGTCAGGTGGCCCCACCCACCTGACTTTCAGCCACTTTGGGCTGTTTTGACCTCGATTGGAGCCGAAACGGCTCAGATCGGGGCCAAAATGGCCTGGATCAAGTTGGTGCTGGGTGGGGGAACCTTCCCCTGCCAGGCAGCGACCCAATCCCAGCTGTTTCAGCCCTGATGCAGGCCCAAATGGGCCCCAAATGGACATTTTAGGCCATTTTGGGCCCGTTTCAGCCTGGATTGGGGCTGAAATGGCCCGGATTGGATCGGAGCTGGGCAGGGAAACCCTCCCCTGCCCATCACTGACATGATCCAGGCCAAAAAGGGCCCCAAATGGCCTCTTTGGGTCATTTTGGGCCCATTTCTACAAGGATCGGGGCTGGAACGGTCAGGATTGGGTTGGTGCCGGGCAGGGAAAGCCTCCCTCACCTGGTACCAACCCAGTCCTAGCCATTTCAGGCCTGATCCGGGCCCAAACCAGCCCAAAATTGCCATTTTTGGCCATGTGGGGCCCGTGTTGGCCTGGATTGGGGCTGAAATGGCCCAGATCAGATCGGTGCCGGGTGGGGGAACTCTCCATTTTGGCCATTTGGGGCCTATTTCTGCCAGGATTGGGGCTGAAACAGCCAGAATCAGGTTGGTGCCAGATGGGGGAACCCTCCCCTGTCTGTCACCGACCCAATCCAGGCCCCAAGGGGCCTCAAATGGCCACTTTGGTCCATTTTGGGCCCATTTCTACCAGGATCGGGGCCAAAAAGGCAGGTATCAGGTCGGTGCAAGGTGGGAAAAGCCTCCCTCGCCTGGCACCAACCCAGTCCTGGCTATTTCAGGCCCAAACTGGGCCCAAATGGGCCATAAATGGCCATTTTCAGCCATTTGGAGCCTGTTTCGGTCAGGATTGGGGCCAAAACAGCCCCCATTGTGGCCAAAATGGCCCAGATCTGATGGGTGCCAGGTGGGGGAACTCTCCATTTTGGCCATTTTGGGCCCATTTCTGCCGGGATTTGGGGCTGAAATGGCCAGGATTGGGTTGGTGCCGGGTGGGAGAGGTCCCAGCTGTTTCATCCCCGATCCAAGCCTAAACAGGTCCAAAATAGCCATTTTCAAGCATTCTGGGCCCATTTCCGCTGGGATTGAGTTGGAGCTGGGTGGGGGAACCCTCCCATGCCAGGCACTGACCTGGTCCGGGGTGTTTCGGCCCTGATCCAGGCCCAAACGTGCCCCAAATGGCCATTTTTGGTGGGGGACCCCCTCCCCTGCCTGGCACTAACCCAATGTGGGCTGTTTTGGGCCCGATCCAGGCCAAAAACATGCCCAAAATGGCCATTTTGGGCCCTTTGGGCCCTTTTTGGCCTGGGTTGGGGCCAAAACGGCCCTGATCAGGCCACTGCCTGGTGCGGGAACACTCCCTGTCTAGCAGCAGCCAAATCCGGGCCATTTCAGGCCCAATCAAATCAATTATGCTAATGGAGCACTTCTGGTGATGTCGAGGGGACGTGGCATATGCGAATGAGTTATGCTAATGAGTTATGCTAATGAGTTCCTGCAGCTCTTTTTCTACGAAATGACCCCTGGCAATCCTAATGATTTCTGGTTTTTTTTTTCAGAAGTAAGTTTCACTGGTTTCAATAGGACTTACTTCTGAGTAAGCATGTACAGGATTGTAGCTGCCTTACAGCCTGCTCCTCATGATCTTAGACAGAGTTAGCTTGCCTTTAAGCAGTCTATCCCAGGATGAAGCTACATGAGATCTTTCTCTTTTCCCCCTCCCTCTCAGGGAGCAATCCAGGGCACGATTACTTGGGAAACACTTGTTTCTGAAGTGGCAGCAGCCAGCTTGTTCCAAAGCAGAACCCCAAAACAGAAGACCAACCAAAGCAGCAGGCAACTAAAGTGCAAGCTTTCAAGCTCTCCAGAGATCTTCACTTATCTGGATGTTGAATGGAGGAGTATTGACAAACTGGTGTTGCAAACCATTTTAACGCCTATAGACTCTCACTGCTGCCCTGGCCAGTCTGTGTGCATTTACTCAGGAGCAAGTGGGGTTTACTTCTGAGTAAACCTGAGGAAGTGCTGCTCTCCCCCCCCCCCCCTCCTCTGCATACCTGAGAATAAATCCTGTGGAACTCATCAAGAAAGCAACCACGCAGGATGCTGGTACTGCAGAGTTCCGCCATCCTTTGCAACATTTACTTAGAAGTCTTGTGTTTAGGGGACTTGTTTCTGAATAAAGCAGGCAGCAGGATCAAAGCAGAAAGGAGGAGGATGGAGGGTGATTGAGACATTTACAGTTCCCCACTTCCACCAGGCATGTATTTACATACTGACACACTCAAAGGCTCTGTCAATTTCCCCTCCCCTTTGGGGAGGAGAAGATAACATTAACAAACCCTCTGAGGAGCATCTCTGCCCGCTTTTTCATTTTAAACTATCCTTCCTGGCTAACATTGCATCTCCCTTCACTTGTAAGATGTCTTGTGTATAGAGACGCTTAGTGATTCTGGAGCCCTGGGTAAAAGTGAAGTATGGCCCTCCCATATCTCATTTGTCTTTGTAGCCCAGGGGACCCCCAACATGGTGATCGTGGGCACTTGTGCCTGTTGACACCTTTCCTGGTGCCCAAAAGTTTTTAGAAAGTGGGTGGGGCAAGGTGGGGCTTTTGCAAAACATAGCTTCTAATTGGTTATTGGGAGTATTGATTAGTTGTGGAGATTTTTAAAAACATTGGTTTCGCAGAAACTGCTTCCATAGCACAAAGATCTTCACTGACTGAAGATAACTATAGCAGCCATTTTGTGGCTGGATCCATCTCCTGCAGCAGCCATTTTGTGGCAGTCATTTTGTTGCTGCACCCACTACACTCCATCAGAATTCCAAATGTGCCCACAGGCTTAAAAAGGTTGAGGACCCCTGTTTTAGCCTGCTTCTCAGCCCAACATAGGGCTTATGAAACTATGTACAGTACAATCCTATGCAAACCTACTCAGAAGTAAGTCTCCATGTGTTCAATAGCGTGTACTTCCAAGTAAATATGCATAGGATTGCAATGTAGAGCCATGATCCCATGCACATTTACGTGGGAGTAAGCTCCATTGAATACAATATTATTGACTTCAGAGTAAACATGTATAGCTTTGCACTATAGAGGCATAGTCCTATTCACATTTGCCAAAGAGTAATCACCATCGAACACAGTGGTACTTAAATTTGAGTAAACATGCCTAGGATTGTGCTGAAAAACTCTACCATTACAGAGATAAGTGTAGAAGCTGTTAAACAATTGAAGCAGAAGAGGAAGAAAAAGTCTGATATGACAAAAAAAATATACACGGGAAGGGGGGAGAAAAGGTAAATAAGGAAAGGAAGAATGCTCAGCTTTGCAACAATTATCCTTTCACCCCCCTGAAAAGGTTAACTGAAGAGCAGATAGGCTGCATTGCAAGCTGTAAGCTCATTGAACATGAAAGAGTGCAATGGTGCTTAGCAATACTGCTCCAGGGCAGGATTGGTGAGTGTTTCTCCTACTTGTTGTATGGCCTCCTACTCCAGAGTAAGCAGCAGGTAAAGGAGGGAGGAAGAACTCACCAGCCAAGTTGAGGTATGCCCCATGATTGGTGGTGGCCAGTGGAAGATAGCAGGCTCAGAATGTCCCCAGCACTAGCATGGAAGGTTGCTGACAATGTCCCTGAGGTAATTGGGCTGGGGGAATTCCAAGGTGTATTGGACCACATGAGATCAAAGAGATGGTGAGGTGGGGCAGGGGCAGGCAGGGACAGGTTGAAGTCACAACACACAGGTAGAAGCGGAAGCCTACTGGGCTGGCATGTTGGGTCCAGAGGTCTTCTGGTGTGGGGCCTGGAGCAGCTGCCTTATGTGCCCCATACCTAGGACTGTCCCTCCTGAATTGCAATCTAAATCCTGCATCGATAAAGGGACTGGTCCCTCATTTAATACATAAAATGAGTACACGTTAGGTGCTTCTTAGGGTCAAACCAGACATTAACTTTTTTGGCAAGCTGGGTTTAGATTCGAATGACCAACTTCACTTTCCCTGAAGCTACAAAGCAGCTGAAGGGAATGTCATTTTAACAACAGAGGGAGCTCTTTTTGGCTTGGGATAGCAGCATAGGAGAGAAGGGGTTCCTGCCTTCCCCATACCATTTTCAGAAGCTGGAGAAGGGAGTTACTTACATAACTCTGGAGCAGCACAAGCATGGAATGCTCCACATGCTGAGGTGGTTTCCTCCAGCAAAAACAGTGGAATGGGGTCACGAGACCCTCCTACGATACCAAGCAGAAAAGGGCACCCTAGGATCTTTGAAATTACATTCTCTGCAGCTGCTGTGTGGCTGTAGGCCAAGCAAGTTTGGTCTAGGTTCCCCCAACTCACCAAAAAACATAATGTCTAGTTTGGCCCTTACAAACAGATCCTTCCTTTTGATGCTCAGCCTTCTGCTGCAAAATGGGGCATTCTTGCTGCTAATCTTCTCCATTGCCCAAGGGTGGGCAGGCAGGTAGTAGGATTGTCTGAATGAACTCAGAGGCTTGATGAGAGTCATTCCATGGAGGAGTGTGCTGGAAGGGAAAGGAGCAAGTGAAGGTTGGGCCATTCTCAAACACGAGCTTTTGCAAGCTCAAGCCCTCACTATCCCAGCAAGACGGAAACATGGTAAGGGCTCCAAGAAACCAATGTGGATGTACAGAGAGCTCCAGAATAAGCTAAGGGAGAAAAAGGAAATGTTCAGGAAATGGAGAGAAGGACAGACCTCTAAAGAGGAGTATATGAGGGTTACTAGGTACTGCAGATCAGCCATCAGAGAGGCCAAAGCTCAGTATGAGCTGGGTCTGGCCAGGAGGGCTCGCTACAATAAGAAAAACTTCTACAGATATGTGAGAAGCAAACACAAGGTAAAAGAGGCAATTGGATCGCTGTTGGGAGTCGATGGAGAAACTCTGATGCAGGACAGAGAAAAAGCAGACAGGCTTAATGACTTTTTTGCCTGTTTTCTCCCTGAAGAACTCAGGCTCATCTAGAGATAGTAGAAAATGTGGCAGGATACCTGAGTGGCTAATTGACATTGACAGAGAGGTTGTGTAGAGGCATCTGGCTGCACTCGATGAATACAAATCCCCTGGGCTGGATGGGGTGCACCCAAGAGTGCTGAAAGAACTTTCTAGAGAACTTGCAGAACCCCTGTCCATCATCTTCAAGGCCTCCTGGAGGACTGGGGATGTGCCACAAGATTGGAGAAGAGCAAATGTTACCCCAGTCTTTAAGAAAGGGAAGAAGGATGACCCGGGAAACTACAGGTCGGTCAGTCTGACTTCTGTTGCTGGGAAGATATTAGAACAGATTTTCAAGGGATCGATCTGTAAGCATCTGAAGGACTGCTCAGTGATCCGGGGAAGTCAGCATGGTTTTGTTCCTAACAGATCTTGCCAGACCAACCTGGTTTCCTTATTTGATCGGGTGACCAGCTTACTGGATCGGGGGAACTCTGTTGACGTGATTTATCTGGATTTCAGTAAAGCTTTTGATAAGGTCCCCCATGACATTCTGATGGGCAAACTGGAAGACTGTGGACTGGACTATAGGACAGTTCGGTGGATAGGGAACTGGTTAGAGGACCGCACTCAAAGAGTGGTGGTCAACGGCATTTCATCAGATTGGAGGGAGGTGTCCAGTGGGGTACCGCAGGGCTCGGTTTTGGGCCCGGTACTTTTCAATATTTTTATCAGTGATCTGGATGAAGGAGTGGAAGGGCTGCTCATTAAATTTGCTGATGATACCAAATTGGGAGGAGAAGCAAACACCCAAGAAGATAGAATTAAAATTCAACAAGACCTGAATACTCTGGAGAAGTGGGCAGCTGTGAATAGGATGCAATTCAACAAAGACAAGTGCACAGTATTACATCTGGGCCACAAAAATGGGAAGCACAAATACTGGATGGAGGATACACTTCTGGGCAGTAGTATATGTGAAAGGGATCTTGGGGTAAGAGTGGACTGTAAACTAAATATGAGCAGTCAGTGTGATGCAATGGCAAAAAAGGCTAATTCAGTCTTGGGTTGTATCAAAGGGGCCATAGTGTCGAAATTGCAGGAGGTCATAGCCCCTCTCTATACTGCCTTGGTCAGGCCACACCTGGAGTATTGTGTGCAGTTCTGGAGGACTCACTTCAAAAAGGATGTGGACAAAATCGAGAGGGTGCAGAGGAGAGTGACGAGAATGACCAGGGGTCTGGTGCCCGAGCCCTATGAGGTAAGGCTGAGAGCCTTGGGAATGTTTAGTTTGGAGAAGAGGAGGTTGAGGGGGGACATGATTGCTCTCTTTAAATATTTGAAAGGCTGGCATTTGGAGGAGGGCAAGGAGCTGTTCCAGTTGGCAGCAGAGGGTAGGACCCGAAGCAATGGGCTTAAATTACATGCACAAAGGTACTGGCTGGATATTAGGATAAACTTTTTCACGGTCAGAGTAGTTCAAAAGTGGAATCAGCTGCCTAGGGAGGTGGTGAGCTCCCCCTCACTGGCAGTTTTCAAGAAGAGGCTGGATGAATACTTGTCAGAGATGCTTTAGGCTGATCCTGCACTGGGCAGGGGGTTGGACTAGATGGTCTGTATGGCCCCTTCCAACTCTATGATTCTATGATAATTCCTTCCCCTCCCACTGGCCAAACAGACTTGTGTTTTCCCCATAAGTTTTCCGTTTACTGTGGGGGCAGGCAGGATTGTTTCTGAAAGGGCAGGGTAGGTACACATTTGCCATTTGACTCAGAAAAAGAGAGGGCCGTGAAAGATGATGGTAGCAATCCTAAAAAGGTCTATTCAAGATATAAGTCCCATGTTATTCAATAGTGATTACTCCCAGAGAAGTGTCTTCAGAATTGCAGCATATGATTGAAGTCTTCCAGGGCTTTTAAAACATTTGATTGACTGAACAGACCCTACCCCCACCCCCTCAGTGGCACTTTTCCTCACAACAATTCCAATGCCTTAATTAGGGGAGGGAGGAGAGACAGACCAGCACCTGGTAGCACACCAAAACAAACCAAGATTTACCCCAGCAGGTCTACTCATATGTAAGGTGCATGTTAGTCAATAGAGCTTACTCTCAAGGAAGTGTTTTTCAAATCACAGCCTATGCTTGAAGTCTCCTTTCCAAACAGGAGGGGAAGGTTCTCCCCTTGTCAGGACCCAATTGGCAGGGAAGGAGAGAATGCCATTTCCCAGGTAGCAAGGGGGGGGGGGGGGCGGGGAGCGGCATGGTATGCACTCAGGCACACTGTGTTCATTCCTCTTTCCAGACAAGAGAGTTAATTAATAACATAAGGGCTCTCTTCCTTTGGGATCTGATTGGTGCTGTTCAGGAAAACAAGATGCGGCCTTGCGAGGTGAGCCCAGTGCCTGTCTGCTGCTGTTGGAAGGTATGAAATGAAACACACAATCTTTTCAGTGGGAGGGACTCATTACAATTTAGTTTCCTGGATTTGGTTCTCCATTCTAGAAGCAGCTTTAACAAGCCAAACTGCCAATTTCTGTGTATTTTTGGCTCGTTTTTTCTATTATGCACACCCCTAGTAAGGGGTTCTCTGTAACATATGAACAGGGCTTAAGAAGAAGCCTAGTGGATGGCAATGATGTACAGCCATCCTTCTCTAGTGTGTGGCTCTGGGAACCTAGATCGAATCTTTTAAAAAAGAGAATGTTTTGTTTGGCTCTCAGGAATCCACTCAGAGCATCTAAAGAAGTATGCTGTAGTCAACAAAAGCTCATGCTGTAACAAAATGTTATTCTTTAAGGTACCACAAGGCTCTTGTTTATTATGACTAAAACAAGACTCCTTTGAGTCACAGTGGCTATTATTTGTTTTATTAGAAGCACTATGAACAGGACAGATTTTCAGCCTCTCTGTTCAGCATCAGCCAAAAGTCTTGCTTTGGCCTTATTTAACCACTACCTTTGTGCTGGCCCTTGGCGTAGGTTTTAATTCACCCAGAATGTAGAAATACCATCTTTCCTAAAGAAGCAGGGAAATTAATAAAATCTGAAACCTCACTTGAAATGGGTGGCTGATTCTGGCATAGTTCTGGGTCCAGAAAGGAAGATGAGCCAGGGAAGCAAAAGAGCCAACAAGAATACCATAGGATTATTTCCTTAGAGCTCCAGCAACTTTTTAATATACTTTCATGAGTTTTGCATTTCATATGTTTACAGTCAGCTCCAGCAGCTCAGCTTTTATTTTGGCTCTTGAAGCAAAGCCTGGCCCAGGACTTGGCTCTGTCACCAGTCAGTGAGCAAAACAAGGGCAAAATGAATGAAAAGCATAGCCATCCTGCCTTCTCCTTTACAATGATGGGGGGAGGAGATATCAATACTAACTCCCACATCCTGTTGAAGGAAGACAGATCTTCATGCTAGTGGTGACTTTGGCATGAATTTTCTGATAATATAAATTGATTCAACTATTCTGAAAGGAATTTCAGCATGACAAGAAAACTGACCAAGTTCTTAAGATTAAGAACTGCATACCAATATCTTCACATGGCCGAGGGACACAAGACACATATGACTACCACTGTCATAGTCCCACTGTTAGAGCATCCACTCATCACCTTTCTCCTCAGAATCTGTCACTACTCACTTGTCTTTACTTCAACATATACCCTATTCTGCTCCCACATACCTCAAGACAACATCCCCCCCACACACAGAGAGAGAGAAAAATAGAAGTGTCAACACACCCCTGCAATGCCACCCATATGAAGGCAAGGGAATCTGGATATTTCTATCTTGAATCAAACCAGAGAATTACAGTCATTTCAGGATGAGAGTCAGATCTACATACACCCCTTAATCAATGGCTCCTTTTGTGACTCTATGGGTTCTCGTCACACTTAGGCCAAAATGAATGAATGGTGTAGGATAACAACCTTATAGTCCATTCCAGGCAAGAGTGTCCCTTTACCAGGTAAGTCTTTGTTGTAGCCTAATGAAGTCCTTCATTATCTTCTTTACCTGCCCTATTAGCATCCCCTTCAGAGTAACTAAAGTATCCAGAAAATTGGGTTCTCACCACTGCCAGAAAAGAGGCACTAATTTTAAGTATTCTAGGCTCAGTTCTCCCTGAGACAGTTCTGCTACAACTGCAGAAGGAAAAGGCACAATCTTTCCCTTAGATTGTTCCTTTGCCTAGACTATGTTCATGCTACAGGAACCAGGCAATTTATGTGCCTTTCTCTTTCTCCCTCTTAACCTTTCCCACTATCTGTTCTTCTTCCTTGCCCTCATCCCCCAAGCCATTCCTGCTCTCTGCCTTGTTCCCCCATGACTCCATTGTTTCCCTTCATCCAGCTATTCCCTCCTTCCTCTCCCTTTCACTGCTGGTCTTTGTGCTACTTATCTCCCTTTCCACATCCTCCTAGCCTCACTCAGATAAATCTCAAAATGCCATTCTTCTCCTTTTCATTTCTCATCCCAGATATTTATATTGGTTTTTTCCCTGTATGCAGAGATAATTGCAGCTTTGAAAGGATTATTTAAATGTGGAATAAGCATGGTAGAAATATGTTAAGCTAAACACTTTCTTCCCACCCTACCTCAGCAACACTTGCCCAGCTTTCAAGTGAGGTGCCTGGGGCTGCTAACTAGCTTTCAACAACTCCTGGAAAATCATATTCACAGAGGATCCATATCTCATCTAGGCTGATTCTAGATAACTTTCTTTTTTAAGTTTATGGGACTCATCTTTTACTGTTCTAATCTATCGTCATTAGGAGTGGGAAGATGGATATGACTACATCAGGAGGGGAATTACTTTTTGTTTCTGGGAATTCGTAAATTGTTTTCAAGAGCCTTGGGAGCTACCAGTCACAAAATGGCAACTTAGTGGGTGAACCCATTCACAAAATAGCTACTTGTACAAAAAGAATAGCATTTCAGAACAGGTCTACAATCCTTGAGTAGAAAAACCTGTTTTCTGCTGTTTCCCAAAGCAAACCATCACCACCATGCCAAATTGTAACTTGTCTAGCAGAGGAAAAATTAGAGTTCCCACTGTAATTTTCCTGGAGAAGGAAAAAGCCGATTTGATGCAGTGGAGAAGAATCAATAGCACACTCCTTTCCTATCTAGAGCAACAGTCCATGAAAGAGGAGGCATGAAAGAGGAAGAGGAGAAGCTTTGAGGAAAGTGTATTGGTGCTGTGTTTTCCCCATTCCAAGCAATAGGTGCATGTATGTGTGTATGTATGTGTATATGCACATGCAGCCTTCTCCTTCACACAAAAGAGAAAAAAGAGAAAAGCTGTTGCAATAGTTTTGAAGGGAAGGATTAAAAACTGAATTACAACAAAATCGGAAGAACAAGATTTGAGTCCAGAAGCACCTTAAATATCATTTAGATGTCCAGGGTATAAACTTTTGCAAGGCATGTTCCCTTCATCAGCAACACTGAAGGAAGGGAGGGATGCTAGTTTTAATTGCTTTAATTGCCCAAAGTTACAGCTGAAACTAGCCTGGTGTGGCGTGATTGTAGATGGTACTTTACACCTTCCTCCAGAGGCAGCAGTTCCTTTTGTAGCCTCTGTCATGGAGGTACTGGACTCTAGCTGTAGCAGGCAGCCTATGTTTTCCCCAGGCTAGCCCACATGGAACCTGACATGGTGGCCCTGCAACCTATGCAATCTCCACCATCTCAGTTCCTTCTAGACTTCCTATTCTCCATCATGCAACAGCATTATTTTATATTGGGGGCATGAGAATCTTTGCTTTATTAAAGCAAGCCTGAATCCATGCATTGTTGACTTATTGCACTGTTGCTGAAGAAATAATATGTCACTTTCCTCCATATGTAAATAAGACATCTTGTTGTGAATAACTGACTGATCTATTGTGAGTTTCCCTATGCACTTTTTGTGACATGCATTAGCAGGCATTAGTTGTTCATATTTTCAACAAATATTTTTCTATTCTGGCCCTCACCTTGTCTTGCCCTTAAGTTCATGTGTTTAGCTTGAAGTCATTTGTGACAAAGTAATAAAGCTCAAACGCCTATTTTTGGCAGGACAATTCAAATAAAACAGATTCTAAATGTTTAACTTCTCTGGAAAGCAGACTTGCAAGAAACAGTAATGCTGGCATTCGCTTACCTAATAAGGCAATATTTTATTACAGTTTACATAAATAAAAGCCTAATGCTCTGCTTCCACCATTTAATTGCTACTACCACTACTACTGATGGAAGCTTGTGCCATTATTTTGAATAAGAATAAAAAAGTAATGTAGTACACCAAGACCTTAGGAGGTCAGAGCATTCTACATTTTAGCATGGGGAATGTAGACAACATCACTCAACATACAGTCCAGAGAAAGATAGCCAAGTTAAAATTCCACATTACTAACGAGTGGTAATAGGATTAAAGAACAACTAAGGGCCTAATTAGACAAGATATAAGGGATCTGTGGTCAGGATATTCCAGCTTTTTTGAGAAGCAGAGGCCTTCACCTAGTGTTAGGGGAAGAGGGAGGTTTAATATTTCTCTTCTTGTATATTAGTAAATCAAAGAAAGAGGGTCTTTGTTCACCATGTGGATAGGGGGTTGATTGGTTAAAATGGAAGGATTAAACCCCTTGAATCCCACCCCCCATGCCATGGTCTCAATCTTGTTTAAAGATTTGTACAGCTGTTATTTTTCTGCAATTATGGATTTCCCTGCTCTAACGTCCTTTTGTATGGGGCCTATCATTTTGTGCTAACACATGGTATTCAAAAGAAGCCTGCCACATAAGCCTTTGTCTTAACATTGTCACCATTAATTTGGAAAAAAAAAACTTTTACAATTGTTAGTTCATGTATCAAAGAGGGGATGAGCACATTTCCTATTTATATAATTGAGTGGGACACTCCTAAAGGGAATTGTTGGGTGCCAAAATAAACAGTTTTCTTAGTTTTTTCTCTGACTTGTAGCAAATAATGTAGAAAACACCATTGTTCCATTTAGCTTACTAAGAGATGAATAATTCCACGGATGATAGGAACCTCCCCTGATGTACAGGCCATAAAGCTATGTCAACTATTTTAACATTTACTAGGAATAAATCAGCAAAACAGGCTAAAGAAGTGGTTTTCAATTTTCTTTTAGCCTACAACATTTATTTGCCTTTAGGAACCCTCATGAGGCAGCTGCTAAACTATTTGTTAGCAATGGATAAGTGGTCTTTTGTTCAAGTTGTCAGCTATTACTGACTTTCTTGTGGAGAATTCCTGTGTTCCTAAGAAAACAGTTGGAAATAACTGAGATAAAAGTAAAAAGATGTCATGAAATATTGCAATGAAAGGCCTTTCCAACAATATGAATTTCTTATTTAAAAAGTGTAATCTGATCGGAAGTAGCGGACAGATCTTCCTGTCACAGCACACTTCATTTTTATCTGGGTCCATTAAGTATAGATTAAGTTAGTTGCTAAATTATCACCAAGTAGCCATTCCTGGGGGCCTAAGTCCAAGACACACAAAAATGCCGTTCTCCCCATATTCATATTCATCCTGCATACTGGATGACAGCTTTGAGAACCACATATTAGGAACTACATATTAGGAAATATCACTCATTGAAACACTTGTGTAAGAATAACCAGAAAGAATCATACTCAGGAAATCTGTACAAGTCCCCTTTAAGACTCCTCGGTGGTTGCTTTATTAAACTATTTATTTTAAGGTCATAAACAAAAGGATGCATGATTACTTTAATGGGCATCATTCATCCCTTGTAACTTTCAAACAAACAAGAGTCAGTTATTCAACAAGTAGGGAGTCCTCGTCTCTTCTGTTGCTTTGCTGCCACGTGTGCATAGACTGGTTTGTACATTCTAACTTGTGATTGTAATTAACTTATTTTGAGGAGAAACAGTTTTATGTCCAACCTATTATATGCACCAATATGGACTGCATTCTATACAATGTGGATTGTTTTCTATACAATAGAATAAAATGTCTTCACAAAGAACATTTGTTATAGGCACAAGGAGAGAACTTGCATCTCTCAAAATGGGGGGTGGGTGGGTTGCGTTATTTATGCATTAGTAAAACAGGTGATTTTTTAAATATATAATTGCGGTTCTTTATATTGTTTGCTTGCCACATGCATTTCTGTTCAAATGTATATGCCTCTTCTCTGACTTGAACCCAAATATACACTGCTATCCTGAGGGTCTAGTCTGCTGTATTAAGAAACTGTGAGGGGCAGAGCAGACCTTGTATGAAAATTAAAATATGACTGCTGTTTCATTTTAGCACTTAAGAAAAGTCATATAATATAATTAAAAATAGTTTAGGGAAGATTAGTATCTTTTGGCATGAAATTAACATATGCTATAAAAGAAAATGACCATCCTTTCAAATGCCCCCCCCCCAAAGACAGGAAAATGTTTCCAGTGTGGGGGTTCCATAAAATAAAATACATGAACATCCTGAACAATAACGGTATCTCCTGGATGTTAAACAGAGCACTTTTAAAAAATGTTTTAGGGTGGGAGGGTCTTTATCCCTGGTGGGAGGAAGAGACCAGAGATGCCAGAAGCTAGAGCTTATATGCATTTTGAACCAATATGTAAAATTAAAAGATAAATTAAAATGCCTGTAAAATGGGATTTTTAAAGATAGAGCAAATACCATAATAAGTATATTCCAGCAGAATGCAATATAAGTAGTGATTTAATTATACAAATGCTCTGGGGAGGTCTGGAAAGGCTTATCTGCTTGGAAAAGGCAAAGAAAGGAGATGTAATGAACACAGAATTTAATTTACCAAGTTCAGGTTTAGAAGGAGAAAAAACCAAACTAGAGCCCTTCAGAACAAAATGGCCACATGACCTAGACAGTGGAGGATCTTTTTTTCATTTCTCATACAAAACTTAGTGAAGATACTAGAACATGGTTCTCAAATGTGGCCACCAGAAATATTTGATATAGTCCAACGACCCTTATCCCAACTCCCATACAAAATAATGGAGTGTATTGGTTCTACTCATATTGGACAAGTCACATGGCTGCTTGTGAGAAAACTTTGAGGATTCCTCTGTATCTGATTCTGTTCAATGGAGTTAATTACGTTTGACTTGCATGAAACAAGGAAATGGATGGCTATAAGTAATGCCACTGGATTGAGGAGATTATTCTTTCTCCCCTACTCTGAACTATTGCACAACTGTCGGTAGCAAATTCCACTTACTCTTTTCTTACTTGTTCTGTAGTTTTGCTGTGTTGAGTGTTCCTTTTCACATCCTTCCAACAATCCCCTGCATATTTCTATGACCTTCATTTGGATGTACACATGATACACATTTTGATAATTTATGTGATTTAATGTATTCAATATACACGGGAACCTGTATTTCCATTACGCCAAATTGTATCCATCCAAATGCATATTCAATGTGTTTCCATCCCACCACCAAAATCTGGAATACAGCAACTCAGTCCACTTATCTGCATATTATTGAAAGATTCTAGGTAAGGAAAGAAAGAAGGAACAAGTTCTATCATTGTAGCAGTAGATTACAAACCATCCAGCCAATCAGAAGATCTGGACGATGCTTTCCTACAACAAATTACAAAACTGTTATTGAACAGATACATAGTGGTAATGGGGGACTTAAAGTGATCTCATTTTTCTTGGGAATCTAACTCAGGTAGGTACCCAACAATCTCCCAGAAAGTGAAAGAAGAAGGAATGGGGCCTGCTATCCTAGACTTAATCCTGACCAACAGGGAGAAACTGATTGATGAAGTGAAAGTGGCAGGAGGCTTAAGGGCAGTGACTGTGTCATATTGGAATATATGATAGCAAGGGATATATCAGACATATTGTCGAAGGCTTTCACGGCCGGAGAACGATGGTTGTTGTGGATTTTCCGGGCTGTATCGCCATGGTCTTGGCATTGTAGTTCCTGACGTTTCTCCAGCAGCTGTGACTGGCATCAGTCACAGTTTTGTGATTTGTCAGATGCCAGTCACAGCTGCTGGCGAAACGTCAGGAACTACAATGCCAAGACCACGGCGATACAGCCCGGAAAATCCACAACAACCATCAATATATCAGACTTTTGGAGAGCCAGTTTCAGAGCTATGGAGAAAAATGGCAGGATCACCAAGCTTGAAACTCTGAGGAAGAATTGAAATACTGAATACACTATCATAAACTATTTCAACAAAAAGGGGGGAAATGGGAGAAAGCTAAAGAAGCACAAGGAACTTGGCAGTGGTCCTGGATCCTGGCCTTCTGTTGGATAAACAGGTGGCATCGGTGATCAGGGGAGCCTTTAACAAGCTTTGGCTGATGATTCAAAGTGGCTCTTTCTGGGTGGGAAAGATTTTTCCACTGTGGTGCATGCCCTGGTAACATCTAGATTAGATTACTGCATTGCACTCTGTGTGGGATTGCCCTTGGAGTTTGTTTATAAGATACAGTTGATACAGAATACTGCAGCCAGAATGTTAACTGGAGTGGGTTGTAGGGAACTTATCACTCCAGTCTTTTTACATCTACACTGGCTCCCAATTTGTTTCCTAGGTCCTGGTATTCAAGGTATTGGTACTGACCTTTTAGAGACCTAATTGGCTTGGAACCAGCACACCTGAAGAACAACTTCTCCTATATGAACCTACCTGCATGCCCAAGTCATCTTTCGATGCCCTGCTTTGGGTGTCCCTGCGGGCTGAGGCTAAATGGGTGGCACACCAAGGAAGTATCTTCTTGGTCATGGTGCCAAAACTTTTGAACTCTCACCAGGGAGATTCATTTAGATTCAATCTAAATGATTCATTTAGATTTAGAGATGGGCACAAAACGGGGAAAAAACAAAATGAGAGTTTCACGTTTCATCACGTTCCATGAATCATGAAACATGAACTTCCACAAAATTGTCCTGTTTTGTGATATGATTCATTAGTTTCGTGATTTGTCAGAACCTAGGCACTTCAACAGCCTCCTTCATACCATGAGATGCCAAACTCGCAGGGAGACTTCAGCAGGCTCTCTTCCACCCACCCACCCCAGTTTGGCCAAGATTGCAAAACGTTGACCGGAACCCACAAAGCTGGGCCCCAGAGCCAGGCAGTGGTGCTGAGACTGGGCTTGGGAGGAGGGCTCCAAAACCACCACACAGACACCTGCCCAGGTGGGAGAGGTGCACAAGATAAAACCAAAGGAAACAACAAGAATGTGAGACCTCAAAAGAACAGGAAAAGAATTAAGAAGAAACAAAGACAGGCAAAGAAAAAATAAAGGAGGCCTTAGTCAACCTAGGCCCCCGAGCCAGGCAAAGGCCTGAGAGTAGGGTGGGGTGAGGTGGAGGGGGAAAGGCACCCTCACTCAAAGACCTTCCCAGCAAGGACAAGTGAGGAAAATAAGAAAGAGGCTTTACAATCTCTTTTGAAGCAGCAGCAAGTCCAGCCAAAAGCTCCTAACTAGAGATGGGCATGATCCGCATTACGATCGAAAAAAACCCACGATAATGGTGATCATGAGATCGTGACCCGGTGGATTGTGATTGGCCACGGCCAATGATCCAGCAATTGGGAGAGGCCTGGATCATTGCGTTTGGGCTCAGATCGGGGATCCAGACACTCAGGCGCCAGCAACCTATTCCCTGGCAACAGAGCCAAGGGAAAGCCTGAGCTCTGTTTAACCTCCTTCTGTTTCCCTGTAAACCCGAATGGAAGCCCAGCTTTCCTTGGTCAGCAGGGCTTCCTTCCAACCACAGAGCAGCAAAGCAGTCACAAGTTGGGAGAAGACACCCAGGGGAGGGAGGGGGAAGGGGGTGTTCTGTAGCCATGGGCACTCCAATCTCATCCTTGTAAACCCTGATAAGCAGCTCTGATGGCCAAACACAGACCTCCTGTGTTGCTGAATGGGACCTGAGGGGAGGTGGCTCATCGCCGCCTCCCCATGCCCGCCAGGCCCGGCGGCAGCCACCACCACCCACCTTCTCACATAGCTGAGAATAGCAGTGCAGCCCACTTTGGGATCCATGATCCATGATCCACGGCTTCGGAATGGGAGATGATTGGTGTGGATCGTTAATTTGGGATCGGCGCTGGCGCCGATCCACGATCAGCTGGATCGTTAATTTTTTTTTGGATTGTGCCCCTCTCTACTCCTAACTCCACTCTCTCTCATTCCAAATCCCAGCAACAGATCCTCTCTCTGTCTACTGGAACTAAAAGCACGAGGCAGAGAGAAGTGCCTTATATAACAAACACATAGAGCATAACAGGAGGTCTGTGGTTGGTAAACAGACCTGTTTAACAGGGTTTGTAGGGATGAGATTGGTGTTCCCATGTCTACAGAAGGCCCATCTCCTCAGTTGCCTAGGGGATTAACCCTCCCACTCCTCGCTGTATAGGCAGAATGGAAACTCTCTAGTTGGCAAGGAGAGCTGCCTATCAAGGTTATGTGGGCTAAGATTGGGGTTTCCAATGGCAACAAAAGGTCTGCAGATATTCTGGGCCTATGTTGCCTAGGGAATCAATGGATTGGATCCAGCCTGTCTGGCATCACAAATCATTCACAAATCGAACAAATCAGGCCAAAAAGTTGTGAATTTCATGAAAACTGCGGCCCCATAAAATGCGTTTTCGCGAAACACAAATTGGCCCAATTCATCACGAAATTTGATTTGTATTTCAATTCGTGCCCATATCTACTTTCATTATCTTCCACCAGCAGGTGAAGCTTTCTTTTGTTTAACTTGGCATACCCCAAATAACTGTTACTATTCCTTCTTCCAGGTTATATTATGTGTGTTGCATGTCTATACCTTCTTACTGAATTGGTTCACCACTTTGGGAACCCTATTTGTGTGGAAAGGTAACAAGAAATATTAAATTAATCAACGTGGCTTTTTTTGGTTCTTCTCTCCAATTAATTTGGAAACAAACCCATATCCCTAATAGAAGTGTCCCCACCTGATCCTATAAACAGATCTATCCATAAAGCAGTTTACAGGATTTTGCATACTGCAAAGAGCCATACTTGGGTGGATGAACTGCTTGTTATTTTGTTTGCATTGTGGTCTCTCATATTTCTGCACGTGAGACTCTTGAATAACTAAAGTTGGTTCCAAACACAATAATTCCTTTGCTTTGGCACCAACTGGTCTCTGGTGTAATAAAGATGAAATAAATACCACTTAAAATGAAGCATTTCTGGGCGTTGTTATGTTTTGTTTTACCCTCTCAAGAACGCTGCTTTCTTTCACATCTCAGACAGAGAAATAATCTAATTTTCAATACTCCAATTAGTTTGTATCTAAACAGTTCTGTGGAGTATATCCTGATTATCTGTTTCAGAAGAAGTGGACAAAGAAGAATACATGGAAGGCAATTCTAAAAGGAAGAGTTATTCTTTCGTGCCACAGTATTATGCTTTAAGGAAACACAAGTTCCTTAATTGTATTTTCACATATTCACATATACATTTTTACTTACAATGGCAGCAAGTGGGTTGGTGTGGTAGATTAGGGGGAAACTGATTCTGCTGCTGAAGAATGAGTGAGGAGGACTGGAGTTCCTACATTGCTGCCAGTGAAAAACATAAAGTGGCATAAGAAGCAGCAGGAGGAAATAGCTGTAGACAGACTGAGTCCCATAAAGACATGCAGCTACAAAATGGCTAGGAGCACACAGTGTGAGCACTGATGTCAATAGCCCATGCTGGACATTCCTACAGTGCCATTGTAAGCAGTCACACTTTTAAAAGCAATTGTTTACAATGGATATAAAAGGGTGTAATACTGTATAGAAAGGCACTGCTTGCCAGTCAACAGTCATACATCTGTCTAGCATTTCCTCTTGTTTCTACTGCCACCTCTTATCTCCCACCAGTAAGGACATGGGGACTCTTCTCCCCATCAATCACTGGTCATCAAGAGGCAGGCTGTTGTAATCATATGATTTGTTTACAGGTATCCTTGAAGTCATCATGTCACTGTGATGACATCAATAACAATCACATGGGTCATTACAGTAAACAAGGCCGAAGAGCAGAGTGGGCAAATATGACCAAGGACTGTGAAGACAAAGAAGAAAAACAGTATCAAGCAGAACACCATCAAAACTATTCGAATGCATTTGCAACAAGTTTTGGACATTACTAGAAACAGGAGGAGGGTGATTTACAATACTCTAAACAAACCAAAATGAAGCAAATATTTTTTACTCATACCTTGATGACACAGTGGGAGAAATGGACATTGTCTGTATCACAGAGATAAAAGTACAACTAAGTGTTTTAGCAACTGATATAAGCCCCTTCTGCATCAGGGACTTAACTCCTCACTTTCCCTGAAGTCAAGCCGAAAGGCATGGAATCAGCTTATATGTGGCCGTTCACACCTCTCATGTTTTGGTCAGCGTGGCACTGAGTTTTTTAGTCCGCACTATGCCAAAATGAGTCAGGATCATGAGTGCTTGTTGTTGTCACTAATGTCATCATTTGTGACATCACAGTGCCAGCACTTTTTTCCTTTATTATTATTAATTTTTTTGTACACATGCGTTGAATCGATGCATCGCTGGAGCACTGGAACAACTTATTTCCTGGATTTCAGCCTCTCCACCCCTCCCTTTGTTGATCCTAATTTGCTGATTCGCCTCTGCTCTTCTTTTTCTTTTTAAGGAACTCCACATGTGATTGGCTGTGAGAATCACCCAGTGAAAACAATAGAGGAAGTGGGGGGGAGGGTGATTCGAACATGCACTTGAATCACTCACATAAATAAGGTGGGGAAACAGCTGACCACAAAGCTGATTTTTTAAGTAAAAAGTCAAGGTATAAGTATTCCCAGGAAAGATGCAGAAAAGCCACATGGTGGCAAATCTGGTGCAGACGATCACAAAAAAACCACTGCAGCATTGGAACTAAACCAGTGAAACTGACCCATGCAGACTCAGCTGCAGGTTAGCATGACAAGCTTTTAGAGGAGGTGGAAAGAAAGAGGTAGCAGCATTTGTTGGCCAGTTTAAGAAGAGATGCTTCAAAGAGTTCCAAATCACTGGGCCTTCCCCTCCCCACCCCCCAAGAGGAACAAGCACATTAAGAATTCTTTGTTATGCCCTTTTTCTTTTCAAGTTTTGAACAGAGTTCTGTGCACATACAGCTGGTTACCCCTTCTGGTTGCTTTGGTTCCTGTTTCATGTTTTCTTATTAACATTACCAATGTGCATATGTGCCTTGAGCAAACACCACAAAAAGACAATCTTGATGCAAGCCATTGTATGATTGCACAAAGATGATTTCACAGATGAGGAAATGAACTTGTATGACAAAAACAAGAGGGAAAAAACCCAACCTGATGAACAAGTCAGGAACCAGAAAGGTTGAATGACCAAGAAAAAATAAAATAAAGAAGAAATATAATTAAGAAATATAATTACTAGCTTTACCAAGAGGACCTTCTGCACCCCAATTGTAGACATGCTTACCAATTAGAAATTATGTTTGGTGGCACTTCCTCCCAAGTAAATGCACAGAGGTTTGCAGCCATAGCAGAAAACATTGGTGTAACAGACAAATGGTGAAAGTTGAGACAAGAAAACTTAAAAATGGCAGCTGAAGATAAGGGAACAAATGTTGGTACCAAGATAGGAAGAAAGGTAAACTTAACCACTGGGATTTAGAGCAGTATAGAGATTAGGCAGCTGCACTAGGAACTGGGAGGATGAAGTTCAAATCCTCAGCTGAGCCATGAAGCACTGACCATGGGCCAATCACTCTTGTTCAATCTAACCTATCTCATAGGGTTGCTGTGAAGATAAAGATGGTGGAGGAGGGGGAAGAAATGAGCTCCTAGAAGAAGGATGGAATAAAAGTAGATAGGTAGCTTCAATTTAATTATGCTCCATCATCTTACCAGAATTTTTATTGGTCTTATTCTGTCTGCTTTTTACTTGCTCAGTCCATAATGTAGGGTAACGGGAAGCTATATCTAGAAATTAAGGAGAATAAGAATTAGATACTGAAAATATAAATCAACAACAGACTATGAGTCTCTCTATACATTTCTCTCAGAGGTTTTTAAGCAGGGGCTAGATGGCCATCTGACAGCAATGCTGATTCTGTGAACCTGGGCAGATCACGAGAGGGAGGACAGGAAGGGTTACATCAGTGATTAATTCTTGTGGTCCCTTCTTACATTACCTGGGTAATGCCAATCACCACCTTGGGGTCAGGTAGCAATTTTCCCCAGACCAGTTCAGCTAGGGATCCTGAACACTGTTTTGCCATCTTCTGGGCATGGAGCAAGGGTCACTGGGTGTGTTTGGGGGAAGGGGAGGTAGTTGTGAATTTCCTGCATTGTGTAGGGGGTTGGACTAGATGACCCTGGATTGTCCCTTCCAGCCCTATGATTCTATGATTCTACATGGTACCTCTTACATGAGGACGCTCAAGTCTAGGGAGAGGCAATGTTAGCTGAGAAGCACAGTTTTAACTTCCTCTTTTGGGAGGTGAAGACGAAATTAACAAACCCTCTGAGGAGCAATCTCTGCACGTTCTGTCTTTTAAAACTACTCTCCTGTAGAGAGGTGAAAATGACAGCACCTTTGGCTTTATCTTTTTAAACTACACTTCCTGGTTAACATTGTGTCTTCAACACTCTATGACAAGATATGTCTTTCTGAAGGATATGTGTAAAAAGGGGGTCATAACAATATTTTCAATCTACGAGTGTGCATGTACCAAATAGAAATGGCTCAAAATAAGCTGTTATATTTTATTCATTTTATTTTTTATTTATGTTATTTATAGCCCGCCTTTCTCACTGACACTCAGGGTGGATTACACAGGGTGAGTCAATACAATCAATAGCTTGGACATATAATAACCATGTGATAGGGTATGCATGGCAGAAATTTGAATACACCCAGAAATCTGATACAGAGCTGAAATAATGCTGAAACAAAGAATGAACAATTAGCAAAGTATAAGTAATTAGATATGGGATGTTATATTATGCAGAAGCTACTCAGTAGGTACCAGTAGTATAGCCCATAGACCCATCCCTTAACAAAAACATATATCTGAACCATTTCCTTACAGCACAGCCCTCCCACCAATGTAAAAAAGCACACCTGAATAATTCAGTTTTGCATAGTTTGCAGAAAGCCTCCTAACATCAGCCAGGCCATTCCAAAAGGTGGGGGCCATCACAGAGAATGAACTTGTACAAGCGGTTGTTGACTTTGCCCATTAGTAGGGTGGCACCTTCAGAAGACCTTGTTCAGATGAGCAAAGCTGCCATGAAGGAGCATGGACCAGGTATGAGGGACCAGGACCATAAAGAGCTTGGTATGTGACAGCCAATAACTTGAATAGAGCCTAGTAAGTGATAAGTAGACAATGGAGTGACTCATAATGGGAGTAATATGCATACTTCACCTAGCTCCCACTGATAACTGAGCTGTGGCTTTCTGCAACAACTGGAGTCTCCGAGTTGACTTTGAGGGAAGACCTATGTAGAGTGAACTACAGTGGTCTAGTCTTGACAGTTCCGTGGCATGGATCCAGGTGGTTACATCGAAAATGTCAAGGCTAGAATCTTCCAGCCTAGAATGTGCTGGAAGAAAGCCTTTTTTGCATAGTCAGTCAAGCATATATAACCTCAATGGGAAAATATGGAATATATGGTTATGAAATTCACATCTAAATTTCCTAGTACAAATTTCAGGAATGCACACATCTAAGAACACAATTCAGCAAACCTCTAGATAATTCAATTGCTTTAGCAAGCTCAAATTGCACCATATTCCAATTTGGAAGGTCCTTGGTTCAATTCCTGTCGCTTCTAGTTAAAGTATTTTTCCAGGTATTGGGAAAGACTCCAGAAAACTATTTCCATGCTATATAACATACAGGTTTTATTTCTATACCCTTCCATTTCAATTTGTAGAAATGCTCACCTTCTTCATCACCTTGGGGCTGAGTCTCCAGTGCTGGAGCTGAAGCATCATCTGAATTCAAAATGGAAAAGATTTGCAAGAAGACTACAATTATGAGTGTAAGCTAAATAAATGTATATGCTTGAATGATGCTAATGATTTGCACATAGTCCTAGCCAGTGAATAAATAAGGAACCATGCAATCAATGCAGCCTATTAAGAGCATAAAACATAATGACTCGTTCAAGTGGTATCTTTATGATGTTGTCTTTTGAAGGTATTCTTAGAGGCTCCTGTCAGGTGCAAGAAAACTGTTTTTTGACAAAACTTTGTTTGATAATGGGGAAAAGATCCGTTTGCACAGTAAGACCCAAACAATTCTACTATGTTGGAATGGCTACAAGTACAATATTCTGTAAAAAGACTGCACTAATGACTTTATGAAGTTGCACAGCTGAGACACCCCACAAACAGCCTTCATCCTGTTCTCCTCTTTGCTCGTTTTTTTTTTGGTACCTGTATTGCATACTGGAACTGGCTTTCATTTGACAATGGAGGTCAGTATTACAGTACATTTAAAGATCCCACTGGAATATTGCAAGGCCAGCAAACTGATACCTCAAGTGACCTCTGAAGAAAGCAGGGCTGCCTCTGAACACCATTCCAGTAATTTATAATAATGACTATATCCAGTTTATTAATTATAAAAACAAATGTGGCTTCTTGGGATGTTGCAAATGGTCAGTGTTTGTGAGACGAGTATGATATTCCCTGATATTTTTAAACAACTTTGAAGTAAATGAGAGGACCAGAGTAGCTGGCAGAAGAGAAAGAAAAGGAGCTGACATGCAAAACCAAAATTGTTTAGCACCAGGACAACTCTGTTTTGTATAGTGGCTGTACTGATGAGGAATTGATTTGAATGTGTTGAAACAAACATCCTTCTGTTTGCATCAGGGTGCCGTAAGACTCGTATACATACAACATCATAAATCATTGTTTCTTTTCTGGAATTAGATGCACTACTGAGTTATTGGCATGAAGCTTGCAATCTGGTTACCAGCAAATTATCTCCCAGGAACAATTTCTCAGAGATGGAAGATCTAGCAAGGATTAATTCTAATCAGAAATTGCATTTCTAAGCAGTGTTACACACATGCACATGCACACACACACACACATACACACATATTAATGAAGTTGCAAGATTATATAAGGAACCTTCCAGGCTAATTCAATGCAGTTTCTCCTTCCTGTCCCTGAACAAATGATTGAACACTAAAGGAACCAAGTACTGTTCTCAGTACTGTCTACCTCTCCTAGAGCTGCCTGGCAACAGTAAGAATAGTTATTTTTTAGGATCAGATGTTTTTATTATCCTCCTTAAATACATAATCACTAGGAGTGCTCACCAAGAACGTTTCCGTTTCTGTTTGAGTTCCAGGGGTTGTGGAATCATTCTGTTCCATTACTGGTTTGTTCCAAGTCAGCTGGGGCCAGCTCAGAATTGATCCATTTGGTTTTTTCCATTTTCATGACTTTCATCCTGTTGCACGAGCATTGGCTGCGCATGTGCAAATATACAGTTTCCTTTTCAAGTGGGAGAATGAGGTTCTGAGTCAGCTGTTTTTGTATGCAATGGCACCAAAATTGCACAGAACACAGACCTTCCTCTACATCATTAACCCGCCGAGTTTGAGAGCAGGAATGCTTGGGGAAGGCACAACTCAGTGCAGGTGTTGTGCTGCTCAGTGTACAAACAAGCACACACTGTTTTTCAAGGGGGGGGATTGGGGAAAGAAAGCTTTGTTTGCATTTAAACAAAAACTGTATTGTCCTAAACCCTTTGATCCAATGAGTTTCTCTTCAAGCACATGAAAACTCTCAGAACAATGGACCCCAAAGAAGGCGAGTGTTGGCAGGCACACACAATGGTGGGAAACTTACTGGCAAAGCAGCACTGGCATGGCATACCAGGACAGTGCACAAGCTGTAAGGTGCTCCATTGCCAACCAGCACAGTGGAAAGAAATTTAAAAAACCGCTTCTTTATGATAGTAACAAAACCAATAAATTATTACCTCTGAGTCCTGCTGTTATGCCATGTTTCCCTGTGCCTTGTTGTTTCCTTGCCACATCCTCACTCTAATTTGCTTTGCAGCAGCCCAGGACTCCCTACTTAAACTCACTGGCTGCCAGCCTGTTCTTGCACAGTGCATAAAAGCACAGAGAAATGAAGAGCTAGAGGTTAGTTTTTCCTCCACGGGAATGGAAATAAAGGAGGATGACCCTCTCCCCCCCCCCTATTTTTTACTAGTAAAAGTGAGAGACTGGTCAAGTTGCTGGTTGCCCAGTATCCCTTTCTAACTAAAATTATTAACCCAGAGTGGAATAAAAAGGAAAAAAGAGAAATCACGAGAAGACAAGCAGAAAGAAAAAAAAATCTGACAAGATCAGTCCTTCTACATGGAATACTGATCTGGAAAGATGTGTGTGTGCGCAAATGTGCAATGCAAATGCTTGCTATCTCCCTGTCATTTAACACTGTGTTAACAGTCTTAATCAGAAAAGAAACCAGATGAAATTCCTCCTGGTGTTCCTTGACTCAGTATCTTTGGAGGACTTCTTTAGTCATAGTGGTAACCTTGGCACCTAAGCAAAACACATCAACAGCAGGCCACTGAATAGGCATGAATCAGCTCCACATGCCTGGAACCTCCTGACTCTTCCTTAATAATTGCTTTTGCCCCTCCTCCTTGATTTTCACTCTAATCTGCATAACATGAACTTTTGCAGCAGCCAATAACTCAGAAGTTGCAGGACACTCCTCCCTCATCATATTCATTTGTGCATGCTTTCATAGATGTTGCCAGGTCAACCTTTGCTTGCATTGTATGTAGAAACACACAGAAAAGGATGGTGATTGGTGATGATGATGCTGGAGCTGATGGCACCATGCTGTCTACTGCTTCTCTCCTCAGTGCAAAGCAAACCTTTGATCCCTATGAGCCACTCAATGCCAATACCCCATTGCCCAGGAAGTGTTGGGAAAAATGCACTCATGCGTGTCACACACATTCTCTTCCTGCCAACAGAATTAACACTAAGTGTTCAGTCTCTACCCTGTGGAGCCAATTGGTTGCATCTGCAGACAGGAAAATAAGATGCTGGCAGATGGCTCCTAGCTGCCTAGCCTGCCTGCACGGCAAGTACTGAAATGAAACACACAAATTTTTCAGTGGGGGTGAATCATTATAGCCTTGTTTCCCAGATTTAGTTCAGCATTCCAGAAGCTACTTCAATGAGCCGAACCACCAAGTTCTTTGTGTAATTCCAGCTCATTTTCCCATTACAATCACTTCCTTAAATTATCCCTTATTCCCTTATTCCCTTAAGCATCCTGTTAGGCTCATGGTCATAGTAGCTACAGGGTGATTTTAAAAGGATCATTTAACCATAATAAAGTTGATTCTTGGAAAAATCCACTTGGGGAAGTGTTGGGTGGGCTGAGCAGGTTGGATGACTTAACTGCAGAACACAATAACCAAGTGGTGGGAGGTATTACCAGGTTCTGTTGATATTTTAAGAATTGTCTTATTCTAGAAAGAAACTCTTGTTCTTTAAAAGGAAGTGCCAGACATTTTAAAAGTCTGTTAAATAAATGAGGAAACAAGTAAGTAAATACAAAGAATCCATAGGTGATATGATGTATCTACTGAAGCTATTTTCACTGAAGCCCTGAGTACACAAAGGGAACCCTTCTCTGCAAATTACAGGGAAAAAAACATATATTGCCTGAAGGTCAAATTGTTAAACACTTAGAGGCAGCGGAAGAGGAACAGAGGCCAGTAGAAGCAGCAATATAATGTTCTTGAATCTGAACATTTTATAAATGCTCCCTCCAAAATTCCAAAAAACAAATCACAAACTAAATACTAACATTACCTTTACAATTCAGCTTTAATCCGATATTGAAGGAAATGTTCTAATTCATATCTCTCTAAAGCACTGATAGCTTTATTTGGTATTAAAGACTGATTTCTACAAAATCTTTCAGTACGAACATGCTGATCATACAAAACACATGTGGGCTAGGAATGAATTAGGATCCTGAAACCTATTATAAGAGTCATTCAAGATACTGATGCTGTGTAGAATACTCAGCCTTCAAGGTAATTCTGCCATTCTTAGGTAAATAGGTTCTGGCAGCTGGCTGGCCTCAGTGCTGAATAGCACAGCTGCAGGAGTTTGCTTTATATAGCATTTGGCTTCAGACCTGGTTTTCTTCCATGTATATCAGGCACGGAGCATAGCTGGAGGCAGGTGATAAAATTTATTCACTGCTACTCTGCTTCAAAATCCAGGCAGCTTTTAAAGATGGCACAGAACATGCTAGTCAGACAAAGTGCCAAAAAAGAAGAAATTGTGATCATATTGAGTTTCTTCAGAATGTATGGACACCTGGAGCCCATACATGGTCTGGCAAATGTATGAAAGAAAGATTGCCCTTAAGTAACACATATATCTTATACTTGGTTTAAATAGCTACTGATTCTGTTCATAAATGAAATATAAAATGGTGACATTTGCTAAGGTTCCAGCAGGAAAATAAATCACACATAATTATATAATTTTCCTATCTGTCACGTTCATTTTTGCATTTGGCGGAGAAAATGACTGTATTAAATAAAGTCAAATATGCATCTCCATTAATCTTGGAGTTAATTTCTACTGCTTCCCTGGGAGGTAAACTGGCCCAAGCCTGTGAATGATTTTAGTACAGGCACATAAAAAAGTATCAAGATATATCATTAATAATAACAGCAGCTGTCTGGCTCTGAATGAGATCCATCAGTTTATCTCATTACAATAATTCAATATAGGAGAATCCAACTCCAAGTTACTAGGGGAAATAGATTAAGTAATGGGCCCTGAGTTCCACCTTTTGGTCCTAAACACAATTGGCTTTATAAAGGGATTCAGAATTGACCAAGGCACTATGACAAGGGCTGAAGAAGAAAAATAAAACTGTGGGTTTGACTTAGAAGGTGATTTTTTAAAAAAAACCTGGGAATGTAATAGATACACAGTGAGAGACAGCTGATATGAATCCAGGTGCACTTCTAGAGCATACATCACCATCTGTACAGTACTCAGGGCCTGCTGAACTGACTGAATGAAGTTTTTAACATGCATACTTATTTGGAACCACTAGTTGCTATGCAGGGCTAGCTGCATACAACTAGAACTGGATTAGGATGTGGAAGCTAGAATTACATCCAACTGATTCCAAAGGAACTGTAGAATATGGGTGTATTTATTTATTTAAAACATTAATTAGCTGCTTTTCCTCCAAAGGTGCTCAAGGAGGCTTACAATATAAAGTAAAAGGCACAAGGCATTTTTTCTTCAAGTATTTAGCAACATGCTAAGCAGTAACAAGAAATATGTTTTCTACACACATTCAATCCTAATGTTTATATGCAATAGATTTATTCACAGATGTGCTCCAGCCTACTGCTTGGAACACCAGACTAGAATATTCACAAACAGATTTACTCACAGGATAATTCCAAGGGATTTTTATGTGCAAGAGGACTTATGTGAAAAAGCAAATTTAGCTAAATTTGCCAGTTTGGTATAGTGGTTAAGAGTGCGGGACTCTAATCTGGAGAGCTGGGTTTGATTCCCCACTCCTCCACTTGAAGCCAGCTGGGTGACCTTGGCTTAGTCACAGCTCTCTGGAGCTCTCTCAGCCCCACCCACCTCACAGGGTGTTTTGTTGTGGGGATAACAACAACATACTTTGTAAACTGCTCTGAGTGGGTGTTAAGTCATCCTGAAGGGCAGTATATAAATCAAATGTTGTTATTGTTGTTGTAAATGCTTGAAACATCAGGCTTTAGAGTTAGGATTGCCAACTGCCTGGGGAAAAATGTCCAATAACTTTAATAGAAGTAGAAAGGAATGTTCTTTCAATTTATCATAGAAAGCTTCATCTTCCCATTTAATAACAATAACAACATTCAGTTTATATACTGCCCTTCAGGACAACTTAACACCCACTTAGAGTGGTTAAGAGAGTGTGTTATTATCCTCACGACAATCCCCCTGTGAGGTGGGTGGGGCTAAGAGAGGTCTGAGAAGCTGTGACTGACCCAAGGTCACCCAGCCGGCTTCAAGCGGAGTGGGGAATCAAACCTGGCTCTCCAGATTAGAGTCCTTCCACTCCTAACCATTACTCCAAATTGGCTCTCACACATGAAGCTTCTATTAAAGGAACAGGACATTTCCCCCAGGCCTGTTGGCAACCCTATTTACAACAGAAGTTCTTCAATTCGGATCTCAAACAACATATGCTATAAGCTGCTGCTTTCTATGGAAGATTGGAGTGATCATGCTTAAGCAGATTTATTTGCAAAGAGAAAGCAAAGGTGATGTTGTTTCTGGCCACTCCTATCCAGACATAGCAAGGAACAAGTAAACAGTAGGCAAATCCAGTCGTTAATAGAGACAAGCACGAACCGTAAAGAAACCGAACCATGTGGTTTGTGGTTCGTCAAATTTCACGAACCACAAACTTTCACAAACCTGCCCCTGGTTCATGAAAATGTCACATCCAGGTCAGAAAATCATCACTTCTGGGCCAGCAGAAGGTCACTTCTGGGCCAGCAGAAGTTCACTTCTGGGTCAGAAGAAGGTCTGCAGGAAGTCCATCCTCTGTTGCCTACTGATTGATTGGCACCAGGCTGTCTGCAGTGATGAACCAAAAAACAAGCCAAACGAACCAGCCACAAGTTCATGGCAGTTCATCAGAAATGGGATCTGATGACTGCTGGTTCGTGAACCACGAACAGCCCTGTTTTGTGCTTAATTTTGATTCGTATTTCGGTTCGTGCCCATCTCTAGTCTTTAATCAAGTAAAACTATGCCAGTTGATGTACTGAAGTATATATATGGAAAAGTAGTTTCAGTTTTGCTAGATTTACTAGAAATGCTGTCAGATATTACAAAATTAACCCAGAACTCCCTGCTCAATCACAGAATAAGAAACCTGGGATCACCTAAGGATCTATGGAAATATTACATGAAACAAGCGTTCATAACCACTGGAGAGACCAAATCAATATTAAATTGTAATTATATTTACCTGTTTTTCCTGTACCTTCACGTTGTGGCAGCTTCTCATTTAAAGAACCTAAGGTTGAGGTAGAAGGAAGAAGTTAATAAGAAAACAAAGTTATCAGAATTATGCTCAAGATCCAAATTGATGAACAGTAAAAGAGATGTGACGTCCCCCACCATCTGACTGGGCGGTGCCTGGTGGGTCCGTTGCTGCTGGGCCGGTTCCTCCGGGGGTACGGCAGGTCCGAAGGGGCGGAGTCCCTCCAAGGCCATGCAGGCGCCCCGCGGGCAGGCTAGGGGTCCAGGCTCCCTTGGATTGGCCTCAGATGGCCTGAGGCTGTTGGGCAGACGCAACGGCCTGTCAGCACAACACTCAGCCTCAGGGAGCAGTCCTTGCACCAGGACCAGCCTCCCTGCTTCCTCCTCCTTGGTCAGGGAGCCTGGGACCCCTTTTATTCCCTCCCTCTAAGAAAAGCCCCACCCCATTCCACAATTGCCAGCTCCCCAGGTGAGCCCTATTACCTGGGCCAATGCTGGCCCTATCACCTGGCCCCACCCCCTCCTGGGCTGGGAGCCTTGCACCTCCTTGCACCTGGAGGGCATCCAGCCTCTCACCCCCTTACACCCTATTGGGCCTGCCCTGCCGGCCGGTCCGACTGATGGGCCGGCTGGCCTATTGGTGGCCAGCGTTCTCGCCAGCCTCTGTCCCTCCCCCTGTAGTGGCCGTGGGCCTCTGCCGGGCCTGGTGGGTGGCCGTGGCGCGGCCCCACATTGGTGCTGCTGCCACGGCCAGGCCTGCGCCGCCTGGTCTGCCTGCGGCCACTCTGCCAGCGGGTCGTTCCGCAGCGGCTCCTCTTCCCTGCTGCGGCGCCTGGGCCTGCACTGCGGCTCGGTGGCCTTTGCCGCCGTGGCTGTAATGGCCGGGCTCCTCGGTGGCGCAGCTTGGGCCGTGCTTTCTCCCTCGTCGTGGAGGCCGCTCTGCAGCCATCCTTCACCCCCAGGTGAGTCAGGGGGGGTTCGTGGGTATGGGGGAGGCCAGGGGCGAGGGCAGGGAGGCCCGTCCCTGGACACGAGATAAATAACTACCGTGGCAAGCTTATTTACTATAGTCAGACTGAGAAGGGGGAACAACTATCACCTGCACATGTCTTTTACCATCTACAGTGCTGAGCACCTGATTATGCAACTTTTGAGGGGAAATACTACCTGACAACAATGCGTACATCAACTTTTCCAACAGCAATTTAACACCTGTTTCTAAATTTCCATTCCATCTCTCCAAGGGTTCAGTGGCTCTGGAATCTCTTTCAGTTGCCTAAATGTTGATATCTAGACTCAGAAAGCAGTAAAAATGTCGGTGTTGTATCTGGTATTCTTCAGTAGACAGTGTGTGTGTGTGGGGGGGACATTTATCTTTATTCTGTCAGAGAAGTTTTTTTGATTTACTTTGTACCTCTCCAGTTGTCAAGTGTTCTTACAATACTAGATGATGTGGGGTAGAGCTGCCTGGGAAAATCTGTGAACTTTAGTGCCATTCACTGAGGCTGGGGTGTACATATTCGGTATTGGTATTGGCAGAAACCCTTCTTTAAAAATAATGTGGAACAATTACAATATTGTTATAAAGCCTCATTCATCCAAATAGTCTGGTAATAAAAATAACAAAATCATGCTTATAATAACAGTGTGCTTTGTCACTGTTCTAGACAAATTAGTGCCCCAGTCAGAGTGGTGAACAAGATCAGTGTTATTGTTGCCCCCCACAATACAGCTGGGGAGCTGGGGCTAAGAGGAGTAGCTTTCCTAAGACTGCCTGCCAAACTCTCTTTTGCTCTAGCAAAGTTTTTTTTTTTTGTCAATTTTCCCCTCGCACTGCAGACCTCTGCTAGAACTCCACTTAGGTCTTGAGAGTCTACCAACTCACAGATCCAGAGGAGTTAGCTGTGTTAGTCTGTAGTAGCAAAATCAAAAAGAGTCCAGTAGCACCTTTAAGACTAACCAATTTTATTGTAGCATAAGCTTATGCTACAATAAAATTGGTTAGTCTTAAAGGTGCTACTGGACTCTTTTTGATTTTACCAACTCACAGGATCAAGAGATCTTGGATCACAGCCATGGGAAAAGGGAAGTGGTGTATTTCTGTTGCATGGGTGCTGCTTAGGATGTGGTTAAGATTAGAGATGGGCACAAACCAAAATATGAACCAAAGTGGTTCATATTTCAAGTGATTCACAAACCAGTGGTTTGTCAGAGCATGTTTCTGACATGTTTCTGACAAATCACAACAAATTCCTATGATTTTTAGAGCGGCTCATTTGGTTCATTTTTTGGTTCATCACTGCAGACAGCCTGGCACCAATCAATCTATTCCTTAGGTAACAGGTGGATGGACTTCTGCAGACCTTCTGTAGCACTGGGAACACCAATGTCAGCCCTTCAAAGCTTGATAGGCAGCTCCAGCTGCCAACCAGAGAGCTCCCATTCTGCTCTATGAGAGAAGAAGGATATATAAGCTCTCACATGAGTGGTTTAAGTTTCCAGCAGGTAGTTAGACAGGGAGGAACTTCTGTTGGATTCTCAGTCACAGACTGAGGTATTTGAAGCTTGTGATTGAGATTCTGATGCTTCAGGGCTCTGAAGCACCTGCTTCTGTGCCACTGCCAGGGTCAAGGGCCATACCTAGTGGGTTCCTCAGCTGAGGACTTTTATCTAGAGTGCCTGCCCGGCAGGGCTCTGACCCCACCCCAGTGGGCCACTGCCAGGCTCAGGGGCCAAGCCTAGTGGGTTCCTGTGAAGACTCAAAGAACACGTATATTTATTAATGGTGTGGGAAATGGATTTAATGAAAGAGATTTTATGTACCTTTATGTACCTTCTATTACTGTTATGCACTTTTACTACCCTCCCACGGAACCCAGAGAAATATTCTCCGCTTGAAATCAACAAGGTTGCCAGAAGTGACAGCAGGGCGCCTTGACTAACTGTTACATGGACCAAAGGAATGGGCATGAATGAGAAGCCTATGAAAGAGATGTGTGGGAAAGGAAGGAAGATGTTCCTTTCAGAGATAGAACCAAGGACAGATAAGATAAGAAATGGGAATCGGGTAATGTTGTAATTGTTCTGTTGACCTAAGTTGTTTCTTCCAATAAGAATACCCTTAGACACTTGTATCATGAGAGGTGGTCACCCACTTGAGCCAATGGGTGCCACTGTATTTTCTGAGCCAATAGAATAACAAATATTATAATTAACCAAAATATATTAATTGCTTTGTACTGCTATTGTAGCTTTGATGAGCATTAGGCACGAGGGGACCTTTCACTCTTTGTGTACCCATCGTTCTTCCATTGTTTAATAAACAGTTATAGATTGCTTCATCTGCAGGACTCTGCGTCTGTCTCTTATTATGATTGGCTAAAGGGACATTCAGGACAGCAGTCGTGTCCAAAAACCTGGGGATTCGTCCTCAGCTGCTACCCCCCCGATGGGGTTGTCGGCAGAACATTACTATTTAGAGCACCTGTCCCAAATGGGAAGGAGTCTGGGTGGGTCAGGGCTCTGGACCACCCCATGTCCTTGTCAGGTGAGAATGCACCCCCCCACAAGGAGAATTTTAACCTCCTTGGGGACCACCCCCTGATTCTTTAGCTCCATTCCATGTTTTCATTGCAACTTTTTGGTGCTGGAATGTATTTCAATGGAGCCAATGCAAGTCAATTGGCATTCAATGCTCCCATTATAACTAATGGAACTTTCCTGGAGGCACCTGCTTTGGGGGTCTATAACTCGGACATCTGAAATCCAATCTTTGCCAAACTTGGAGGGTGGCTGGAGGAGAGCCTGCTGAAAACTCCCTGTGAGTTTGGAATCTCTTACTATCAAGGGGGGCATTCTACAGCCTCTGACTCTCAAGGGTGATGCTCTATGAACCAAATGAACCTGTTCGCAAACTGGGCAAGTTCGTGAAAGTTCGTGGTTCGTGAAACGCGATGAACCACAAACCACCACTAACTGCCACTTTCCCAGTTCATGCCCATCTCTAGTTAAGATCCATCTCATATCCTTGAATGACTTTAGTGAACTAACAGGTAAGGAGGCTGAGTTCACTGAGTTCAATGAGACCCATTTTTAGGGTAAAGTCAAGCGTGACAAGTGCTGGAGGACTAGAACATATGGAATTACTGCGGAAGATGGGCTAGGGACGCTGTGAATTTTTCAGCAGCTAAACACACCATGTTAGGCACAATCAAATTATGAGCTGAACACAACTCAAGCTGAACAATGCAAGCACAGGTACCTAACAGGATTGTTCGAATGATCTGATTGGGGTATCATCTGGGAGTCAGCTTAAGATCCCCTACCGCAACTAGTGCCAAACAACACAAACACATTGCAGATATCTGAACAGCCTGTAAATTAATCAGAAGCCTGATCTGAACTGGTGAACTGGTCATGAACTGAACCAGCAGGTGTTTGAGATCCTTTAGATGGACAAGCCAGATATAGCTAATTTATTTGCCAGGCCATTTACACAGGACAAGAGAAAGATTTAAAGAAGGACTGAGTTTTACTCTCATTTCATCTCATACAGCATTAATAACATGGGTGGACATCTTTAAACTGATTAAACAAAATTAAGGGATTTAAAAAACAAACCTGAATCATGTCCCAAATAAATGCAGGAAATACAAGGGGCGGGGAAATAGACCTGTGTGTACCCACATAGATTTGGGCTGGCAAACAGTATATAAAATCATCATATTAAATTCCCACTTGTAAAAGGGAGTGTAATTTCAGAAAATAATACAATAATAAATGCTGTTAAAATCCTGAGCAAATGACTTCAAAAGAATTTAGCTCCACAGTTTGTGCCTGTTCCAGAGCTCAGGGCTCAGCTTGCTTTCACGTTAAAACTTGCTGCAAGGCTGCCATGTTTTCTTTTAACTCCAAAGTTCAAAGTTTTCCATAATTCAAAGCTGAGAGTTTAACTTTGGCTGCATTGTGGCCACATGAAGATCCAAGGGTGGGTCAAGAAAATGAACACTCTACTGGAAACTCATTATCCATATTTAGCACATGTTGCTGATTTGTTAAAAATTTAGCATGTTCTTGTCTTCAGAAAAAAAACCCTTCAAATTTGGAAACTGAGTTACAGCGGAAAGGAGATGCTATGGGGAAACTCATTTACACACAGTCCTAATGGAGGAGAAAATGGACTTCTACCATAAGGCAAACTCTTTGAGGAACAATATTCCTGCTTATTACAGATATCAAAACAGTTATATTATTATATGGTCATCAACAAGTTATGGATCAATACCAAATGGTTTAAAACTTCTTGGTTTTGTATGAGCTGCAATTTTCATCCTTGGACATAAGTGCCAATAAGCAGTTATTGGTTAATAATTTTGTGAAACCCGTGGATTCTTTTAGTCAGATTTTTTAGAGTTGCCATCCAGTACACTGAAGGCAGAACAGGTCATTTTTGAATTTCCACTAAGGCTTGTGGATCTGAGCTCCAAGACATGAATGTCTTTCATATTATTGTTATCTTTTTCCTGAATAAACATTAAAGACAGGCACTTGATTTGTACAGTTTACGTATATTGTCATTTCCTGATCATTTGTGCATTATAAAATGATGTGCTTCTTGGTATTTTTATAAATTCTTCTTGTCACCAAGGCCTTTGATCTAAGCTCTGGGGACTGTTGTACCATTGCACTGGGCACTGGGAGGAGTCCATTTGCAAAGAATCAGCAGAAGGTGGATGCTTGCCACCTCCTCTTCTCAGATGCCGGTTTATTCGCAGAACGGGGGGGAAAGCAGCTGAAGGAGGAATGGGGGGGGGAGTGGTGGGAAACGTTCCGAAATCCAGCTTTGCTGCATAACATGTAATTCAGGCCTTATTAATCTCAGCTCTGATTCATGCACACCCATGACTGCTATTTCTCAGTGGATGGGATACCACACTGCTGCAATAATCCTGGAGCCAGGAATGATGTCAGTTATAGGAATGATATGGCTCCCAGAAGCAGCAATTATTCCACAGAACTGCATATGAAGAGGAACTATTGAGAGAAGCTTCTTTAGTCAAACATAATGCATTGTTATACAAGCAATGAATGCAGTATTCTCAAAGCACTGTGCAATTAGTAGCAAACAACCACACTATTGCAAATTGGCACATATAAAAGTATGGTCATCCAACAACCTGGAATCATCCAGGATATTTCTATACTGTGGCAAACTACCCCTCTGCCAGGCATTTGTTGCCCTCTTACTTCAGAATCGCAGCACTAAAGGTGTCCTGTCAAACCACTGCCACTGATTCCATCAGTATGAGCAACACAGATGTAGTGAATGGTCTCCAATCTACTTTTTTGCTTTGGGGAAGAGAATAGGAAATGTCTCTCTCTTTTCTCTAATTTACAGGAGACGCAAATGTGTATAATTTCCATGCAGTTGTGATTCCTGATGCTTAGTGGTATCTCCTGTTATACACAAATAATGATAGATCAAGATGGGTAGCCGTGTTAGTCTGTCCATAGCAGTAGAAAAGAGCTAGAGTCCAGTAGCACCTATAAGACTAACAAAATTTGTGATAGGGTATGAGATTTTGTTAGCCACAGCTTACTTCTTCAGATACAGCTAGAATGTTAGTCCATCTGTTCTTATATCTTGGAGAGTGAAGTGATTACAGATAGCCAGTGAATGACAATGGCAGGCGTGATTGGATAGGGTGAGGTATACAGAGGGTAGTTTGTCTTGCTCTCTCTTCCTTTCTCTTATTCACATTCAAATGTACTTAGAAGTATGGGATGCAACTTTACAGGCTCACATTCAGCTGAAATTTTTAAACTAATTGGCAAGTATCACTCATCCTTTCACGGAAATCAGGTTTTCTTTTCAAGTGCAGTCCTGCTGTTGGACATGTATGAATATATCACACTGATCTCATGTTATTTGAATTTTTTTACAAAAGATGTATCAAATAAGAATCTTGTAAATACTGTCAATAGAAAAATTGGGGTTTTTTTAAAAGAACTGCATAAATGAGTTATGACTTAAGGTTCATCCAAATCTAAAATTTGTAGCTACATTCAAGTCATAGAAAACTATATGGGATCTAAAGGTCAAAGTAGACATGCAGGTTTTTAAAGAATTGGGTTTGGGTTCTCCAGATCAGCTCAAGTTTCCTGCAGCCACACAGCAACTGTGGGGAATGGCTGTTAAAAAATAAAGGGAGAGCCTAAACTGTCTCAGAATGCCACTGCTGGGGAAGCAAGAGCTCCTGTCTCCCCACCCACAAGCTGTTTCCTTGTGTCAAAATAGCCCAAAGGGAGTTTCCCCCATTTTTCCTACTCCACATACATAGAAAACCCCATGTGAAACAGTAAAAACAGAGACCCCTCCCCACTTACTATTTTGCAAAACAGCTTGAGGGGGAAGAGAGGAGCCCTTCACCACCACCACCATCACCACCCTGTGGTGACATTCTGAGGGTGTTTGGGCTCTTTTTTAATTTTTTTACAGCCATTCCCCACAGCTGCTGTGTGGCTGCAGAAAACCTGAGTTGGGTCTCAGGAACCCAGACACAACTCTTTAAAAACCTGCATGTCTAGCTTGACCCTAAGAGGAAAAAAGATCATTCAATTCACAGTGAGGCTTAACAGCCAATACTGGCAGAGAAGAGTGGCTTTTTTTGAAATGCAGTCTATGATTCCAGCATCTTAAATTCTGTATGAAAAAAACATATATAGAAAGAGTTATCATGAATTGACAATATATGTTTTACCTGGGCAACGTGGAGTTTTATGTGCTACGGCTGTACCACTGATTGGACGGCCATTTGGGGTAACACACCAACAATACCCAGTATAAACATGGCACTGAACCTATAAGAAAACAAAAGCAAGCATATAAAACCAAGATTGCATATTTTAGTATCTCAGATTCTTCGGAAATGTTTATCCTAAGTAAGCATCTACAAATACAGAATCTTCTTATAATCTTTCAATATATAGTCCCCAAGCCCCATGGCGCAGAGTGGTAAGCTGCAGTACTGCAGCCCAAGCTCTGTTCACGACCTGAGTTCGATCCTGGGAGAAGCCGCGTTCAGGTAGCCAGCTCAAGGTTGACTCAGCCTTCCATCCTTCCAAGGTTGGTAAAATGAGTACCCAGTTTCCTGGGGGTAAAGTGTAGATGACTGGGGAAGGCAATGGCAAACCACCCCGTAAAAAGTCTGCCAAGAAAACGTCATGATGCAACATCCCCCCATGGGTTAGTAATGACTCAGTGCTTGCATAGGGGGACTACCTTTACCATTATATAATCCCCAGACATTTGTCACAATTAGTGTTTATTGGTTTCCTTTTATTCTGATTCAATTGGATTAATTAAATGGAATGCAACCTAGAACACAGGAGCAAGGGGAAAATGCTAGACTTTGTCCAGAGCCTGCGATAATCAGGGATAAGGTCAGAGGAAAGAACTGAACCTGGTATCCAGACACAATGCACAACACAATCAGCCTGAATTTATAGACATGCCAAAGAAAGAATCAAAATTTTCAGTCAACCTGGCTGTAAGTGCCATCATCATTGCATTCTGGAATAAACACTTGCTGGAACTCCTTGCGAGCTTGTTCCTGAGTGTACTTCCTCTCTGCCACACATCTTGAAACATCTAAAGAAAGCAAAAACAGATAATGTATTACAGCTTGTGTGAAATATAACTTAGACTGTCTTGGAACAGAACAAGGCACAAATGATGTTGAGTATACAGGGTGTCTCTATACCATATTTTGCTAGGCCATCTATCTCTTGCTGGAAGGATGAAACTACGCTTTCAGTTAGGGAACTGAGGTAAAAAACGCAAAGAAAATTCTGGTGAGACTAATTTCCTGATCTCCACATGTTAAGCTTTGCACAAAAATTAGGAATTCTAACTCCCTCTTTCCTATTAAGTCAACCACATTTTACGCAATCAGCCAACTCAAAACTTGAAGGAGTTTCCACAGTGGCCTGTAAGGTAACTCAATAGGCTTATCAATGTTGAGGTGGGACCTGAAGCCCTCCTGGAATTACAACTGATCTCAAGACTACAGAAATCAGTTGCCCTGGAGAAAATGAGTGATTTGGAAGGTAGAGTCTATGGCATTATACGCAGCTGAGGTCCTCTCCAAGCCCTTTCCAGGTTTCACCCCAAAATCTCCACGCATTTCCCATTTAGCAACCCTATAGTACAGAGAACTGCTATCGGGTGGGGGGGGGAGGAATAAGAAAATCTAGTGCTCCTAAAAGCTATCTCTGGATTGCAATCCAAGGTGTATCTGCTTACACAATGGCAGGTTGCAGGGTGTGGTTGAAAAGCATGTGAAGTAGAAACCTTGCTGAAGCTAAAGATGTCTAGGTCTGGTCAATGCCTGGATAGAAGAGCACCTAGGAACAGTACATACGCTGCCTTGGATTCCAGTGGGAAGAAAGGAAAGATCAAAAGGTCTAAATAAACAAACTTTATCAGTTAATATTTAAGGGTCTTTCTACATATTACTTCTTTTACTAGTTCTCCACAGAGCCAGGCTGTGCTCCACACAGACATATCTCAGCTCTGAGGATTGGCTTCTATAAAAAAACAGAAATGGGCTTGAAAAGTTTCCACTCAGGGAGGGAGAGCTCCTGCCTTTCTCCCTCAACCCTTGCAAAAGCAATGCAGGGGAGGGAGTGTTTTCCCATTTCTGCTGCTGCACATGCAAACAATACCTCTACATGGAGCAGCAGAAATGGGGAAATGTCTCCCCTCTGCACTGTTTTTGCACAAGGGCAAAAAGCTTGACAGGAGCTCTCCCTCCCTCAGCAGCAGCTTTCTGAGCCATCTGCACTATTTTTCTAGAAGCCAATCCCTGGAGCTGACATGTGTCTGCACAGAGCACTAGTTGACTCTGTAGAGAACTCATAAAAGAAGTAACGTGTAGAGCGACTCTCTGTGAAAGAAAGGCCAAAACTGCCTTGCTACAGTGGGAGGCTCCACCTCTCTTCTGATATGTCTAGAGATGCACTTGCCAGTTCAGCTCACATCATGCTGGCCAGTTGCTAGCAGAGAGTCAATTGTTCAGCTCAATTTTTTTTAAAGTATGGAGATAGACATTCACCAACAGAGGAAGAAGTACTATTAAGTAGACATGGGCACGAACAGAAAAAAAACCCCACGAACATGGTGTTCATTGTTCTTTGCCATCCACAAACAACGAATAACGAACATTGACGAACATGACCTATTCATGAACATGTTCATTGTTCGTTGTTCATGGGGGCCAGCAGGCTCTCCTCCAGCCATCAAGATCCCTACCACACCACTCCCAGAAATCCTACCTGATCAGGCAGCAGGAAATGTACCAATAATAAAAAATAGCTTGGCCCCAGAGCCCGGCAGCAGCCCTGGAATCTGAAGGGGTAAATCCCTACCACACCACTCCCAAAAACCTTACCTGAACAGGCATCAGGAAAGGTACCAGTAATGAATAATAGTTGGTCCAGAGCCTGGCAACAGCCCTGGAACTTGAAGAGGTAGATCCCTATCCCACCACACACAAAGAAAATTCAAGCTCCAATGCACTCTCCCTGTCTGTCTCTCAAAATGCCAACAGCGACTTTCTCTACCTCACTGTCTGCAAAACCAGAGCTGGGAGCCCCCCTCCTACCTGCTCTTTGCTTCCTTGTAACAAGTTTGGAGCTCCACACTTGAAAGGAAGACCTCCCTATCAAGCTAAATTGGGCTTAGATTGGGGTTTCCAGGGCAACAGCAGGAGTTCAGACAGAGTTCAGGCAGTCCCTGCCTCCGGTTGCCAAGGGAATTGATTGCAGGTGCCAGATGGTCTAGCGTGACAAACAGCAACGAACAGCAACAAACAAGGCTTGCAACAACCACCTGTTTGTTTAGAATGGGGCCTCATGAACAGCTTGTTCACGAACAGCTGATTGGGCTGTTCGTGGCTTTTTAAAGTTCATATTGCTGTTCATGCCTATCTCTACTATTAAGTCACCAATTATAGCACTTTTTCAAAGCAGGCACCCCTCCCTCCGCCACTGCCTCCCATTTTAAAAGAGTGTAGGCAACCATTGTGTTTGAATTTAGACTTACCACTTAGGTGTCTCACTGTGCTTCTGCTCCTTGTGATAATGAGTCTGTTTACCCCTCTATTTATTGATGTCAGTGGAAGCATGCCTCTGTATTTTTTTTTCATTTCAAACTGTTTAGCACTATTACACTTTGTCACCAGGATTATTGCAGAAGCAGTGCTATAGTAGTAGCAGTAATAGTAGAAATAGTTCTATGGTGTACCAAACAGCAATTTCTAAACAAACAAACAAAATAAACAAATACTGCGCCAGAATGGCAAGAACCAAAAAGGAAACGGTAGAATAAGCAGCTACTGTGCAGGCTTAAAGATACTTGACAAAAACTTTGACAAGGACCATTAAGGGGATCCATTCAGGAGCTCAACTAGCATCTGTGTGATGGAACTGAGCAAAGTACATTCACCTAGCAATCTGGTTCATGTCAAAGTTCCCTGAACATTTCCCTTTCCTCAACAGCTGGTGACATGGTAAAGTCCTGTAAAAGCTCATAGGATATGGATGCAAGCTAAGCTGAACATATTACATTACAGAATTCGACATTTTTGGCAGGAAGACCTGGTTTCTCAAAATGTTTGATGTGAACACTATATTAGAAACTTAGTACTCTAGAGCACAACTCAGAATTCATATTGATACATATTACTGATTTCAGCAGAAATGTGCAAAAAAAATTGGCTGTCGAAGCCTTTGTTTGGCATAACACTGTCTGGATAAAGAATTTCTATTATTTATGAATCAAAAGGAATATATTAGCAGCATGTTAGGTTATTCTATATGAGCATATTCTTAAATTCACACCATAGTCTCTTGCTCTAGCCAGGCTATGCTTTGTCAAACTTTTCTTTAAAAAAATACAATGATTTAAACCAGCTTTCATACCATATGCCTTATCCTAAGCTTATAAGATTGCTTATACATTACTTACTAACATGTGGTTTTAATGTAGTGAGTGTTTTAACTGAAAATAAATCTCTCCTTTGGTGGATTTCTATCTTCATTTTTACTACAGCATGTGGTTTGAATGTCAAAAGGAAAAGCGATCTAAATTCCAGGACATAAGGGCTACAGTCCTCTCCACACACTTGCTTAGGAGCAAGTCCCATTGAGATGAATGGGGTCTACTAATAGAATATGTGAGGGATTGGATCCAAAATCTCTACTACAATGCTGAGAGAATTATAAATCATTTTGTATATAGGAACTATTGTAGAAGGATGCCAGAGAGATGAATTCTTATAGATTTTTCCTGACTGAAGTATTCTTTTTTGCAGTTTATCCACAATTCAGAGAGTTTATAGAGAGGAACATGACATCTGCAGTTCAAGGCTGAAAATTTCTGGAATTTATTCAAGCATGGAAAACACTTAGCAGCATAAACTGAAATGCTTCTTTCTACCCTGTGGTAAAGATTATTAAAATGCTTTCTTTTTTCATTTAAACCATTGGTTTTGAAAACAATGTTCTGGAAAGCCATTACTACTGCCTATCAATAAGGGTGTGGTGTTCCCCTCTCAGTTGCCACTCAATAGCAATGGCCAAGTACTGTCTCCCTATTTTCCTCAAAAGCCACATCTCCCACTACAGTGGGAAAATTAAAGATAAACTAGTTCTCTGGGTTGTCATCCTGGTAACCATATTTGCTATATACAGATACATAGGAATTCTGGGTAGGTTCCACAGTGCAGTTTCAGTTTACATGGCACAATAGCTGGCACAAGTAAACAAAATGGTCCGCAGTGGTCCACAATTCAACAAAATTTAAGAATCACTGGTTTAATGCATCAAAGTGTATGATATGGGCAAGACAGAGACACTATAAAGGGAGGGGTGAGAAAAATGAAATTGACAGGATAGAAACAATCTATGCTCCAGATTCAATGGCCAAAGGCCATGCTCATGAAGCACTAAGCCATGCTTCATGAGATCAGCATGGGTATCTTGCAGATCTCAGATGCAAAGAATACTAAGGAAAAAGAACATGCACAAGTATTCTAATTGTACTGCCTATAATTTAATACTTTGTTGTCTTGCTTTAATTCTTTTTAAAGAATAATTCATAGGGATGCTCAAACACCTGGCAGTTTAACTCATTTCCTATGGTAAATGGTAATCAGGTAGCCAATTAATTGACAGGCCATTCATTTGTTCACAATTTGTTCATGTGTATTCACAGGAACAGGCTACATGCAGCCATTAGAAGCTGGCTGCCAGCTGATGAGGGATCAGCTGGGAGTTGGCTTCTGATCTCCTGCTGGGGAAGTTTTACTCTGTACCCAGCAAAGTACTGGGGGTGGGGGTGGGGGTGGGGAGGAACATTCTCAGCTGGAAGTTAGGGTCTTCCTTTTGCAAGCTTGGCTGATTCCCAGACTTGTGAGAGTCAGCAAATCTAGGGGGTGGGTTGATCCAAAGCCCAGTTGACTTCACATCACTTCTTGCCACCTGAGCTGTCAGCTTGGGCTGCAGAGAAAAAGAGAAAAACCAACACATTCCCATCTTCCTTTTGCAATGCAGAGATCAAAAGTGTTGCTTGTTTTCCCACCAGGGATGCCAACCCCCAGCTCCCAGTTCCAGATGTCATTCTGAGTGTTAGCTGGACAAAAAAAATGTTTAAAAATGGCTGTCAGACCAATGGCATGATGTTACATCCAGGGAAAATGCAGAACCAATGTCAGTCCTCATTAAGAATTGCTGGAGACACTAAGGTTTGCCGTAGAGTTTCCAGAAATTCCATCACTTCTGTTTTTTCCTTGGAAATAACATCACACCATTGCCAACAGTCACCTCCCCTTGTCCCCATCCCCACCCCAGTCTCCGATAGGGTTGCTGGGTCTCCTTACCCTCCCAGTAGGAGGAGGGGGACCTAACACTCACCTTTTTGTTGATCCTTGAGACTGGATCAGAAGCATATGCACCGACTCCTTGGACTTATGTTATCATGCTGCCCTAAGAGCATGCCCAGTAGTCTTGTTCTTCTGCCTTTACCCCCAGATGGCCAGGTGAGTGGTGGTGGTGGAGGCTGGGAATAAGGGATCCCCTGCCCCTACCAAGGGACCTAGGATCCCTAGTCTCCTGATGGTTGCCAGGACCAGCCTGGCACCGTAGTCCCCACTCACCTCAGAGAGAGAGAAGAAAAATGAGCTCCCTATTTTAAAATGCAGAGATTAATATCATTGCACCTGTTCCTACCAAGCTTGAGATGGGAGGAAGTGAGGCCTTTCCACTCTCTCTTTTGCAATGCAGAGATCCAAAGCATTGTTTCTTGGATGGGAGAAAAGATTTCCCTTTTGCAACTTCTCTGTGTAGTTATTTTGCTGAGGAGGCAGGAGCTGATTTCCCCCATGAAAACATTGACAAGCCATGACAGAATAGTGGAAGAGCTTTTAAATAGGAGAACAAACAATAGCAGGAATGAGATAGTAGCTCCAGAAAAAATGCATTCTACTCCATGAAACCCTATTGAGGCTTGCGGAATCTGGAAGTCCAGTATAAACAGAGATAATTAATATGGCTAAGCATTTCACTGGGATGCCTTGGTACATAAAGTCTATATACTTTATATATGCTTACTTGGAAGTAATTTACATTGTATTCAACAAGGGTTAATGCTGGGTAAGTGTTCACAGAATACCACCTTACATTCTGCAGCAATCTTTAGTATTTGATTTTGCACAGTGTAGGGTCTCCAATATTTCAGCATAAAGGCAGAATATTGAAAAGATATGAAATATGACTGGTGATGGGCACAGTAGTTTCATTACATCTTCAACAATAGCCTCATAAGGAAGATCACTAATAATTATATGTTTTAAAAGAGAAATGGAGGGTGAAGAGACAATGTTTAGTCCATATCTCATATATTTGGGATGACACCTCAGACTTCCAGATGTTCATGTGCTGACGGATTCACATATAAAAACTAGATGATATTCAGCAGCCATCTTAAAGAACAGTATTTGCAAACATGCGCACACCTAAAAGGTGTTAACTGAGGATGGCAAGCAGCTGATAATTTCTGGATTCTTTTTAACTACTATGCTCTGGATTGGAACAAAGAATCAATTATCATAGCTGGAGCTGCTGGCATCCAAACAGAGCTTAGCTCTGTTTAATTCCCATTTGCAATCAGCAATTTAGATATTTACCAAAGCTTTGTGCTAAAGTAAGGAATCTTCACTTTTTTTGGCACCAGCATAAATCCTGGGAGCCTTGCCTGCTTTTGATTCTGTTGAAAAATCACAACTCAGTGACTGCCCTGAAGAGCCTGCTGTGTGACATGAGGACAATTTATCAGTAGGAGTTGGTCAGAACAATTCTGAACACAATCTAATCCTACAAAGGATTTAATAAGTACCTTGGCCTTCTTTATATACTTACCAGACTGATGGAGAAGGCAGCATGTATGATATTTCTGGGCACAATTCAAACCTAGCCTTTCAAAACTCTAAATAGCATTGAGCCAAAGTAGTTGAAGGACCTCTTCTGTCCTGTGAATCTGTCCATCAACTGAAGTTGTCACTGAAGGTCCTTCTCTGGACACTCCAGCCTTCAAAAGTTAGATGGGTATCTTCATCAGATAGTGATTTTCTGTAGCTGCACTCTACTTAAGGAATCCCTTCCAAGAGATGTTAACCTGGCACCATCTTCATTATGTGTCAGTCAGAGCCAAGCTACAAGTGACACCTGACACAGGTTGGACACTTGTCAACTTACCTCAAGTTATGATGGGAAAAATAAAATAAAGGAATTTGGAGATTTGGCTGGATTTTATGTGAACAAAAAGAAGTTGAAGATATTGTGTAAGAATATGATGAAGCAAAAACAGCAAGAATTAATGGAGACAACAGACTGCGAGGTAACTAACAAAGTAAAATATTTAGGAATTGAGCTGACTGCGAAAAATATAGATTTATTTAAAAATAATTACGAGAAACTGTGGCAACAAATAGAAAGAGACTTGATAAAATGGAATAAATTAAATTTGTCATGGTTGGGAAAAATAGCAGCAGTAAAGATGAATGTGTTACCGACTTCCGGTTTGGGATTCATGGAGGTCTAACGCAGCTCCATTTGCGGAGCTGACCGGACTGCCGTTTTAAGCGGCCGGCGGGGTGAAAATAGCCCGCGGCCGACTGCTCTCAGGCGGAGAGCAGGCAAAGAACGCTCAAGACCCTAGGGTGAGTTAGATCTCGGACGAGGGGGGGCTCTGCGTAAGGGGTCCCCTCCCGATCCTTGAGGTCCCACCTTGCGACGGGTCGGCTACAATCTCTGCGGCAGTTTTGGGGCCAATTCGGCTGGCATAAGACCTACATACCCAAGCTTCGATTGGGGGAAGAAGTGGAAAGGTGAACTTGAAATCGAAACAGCGATTACAACCCGAGGAAAGTGAAGGGAAGGTAAAGATCACTATCTTCTGATACGGGACAGATTGATAAAAACAGAGAGGAAAAAAAGTAGACTTTTAAACTGCAACAGACTAGCGAAAAGGAGGGGAAGCTTTGGCAGGAGTTGTATTTGAAAAGAGACTAAGTTTAAAGAAGTTATTAAAGAAATCGGACTATTGTTTTGAATACCTGTGGCTTTGGAGCTGTGAGAAAAAGACACCATCGCGAGATCTGCTGTGGGAAGACGGGAGACAGGAAGTGCGTAACAACAATAGAGCGGCTGGAGAGAAGCGGCCCTTGTTGGAGGGCAGGAAGAAGGGAATCACCATCTTTGAGAGGGGAAGGGTCGTGGCCTCAGCGGAAAAGGAAGTAGGCCATATTGGATTATAAAATCATAGAGAGACCATAGAGAAAAGACGCCCGACATTTTGGACCCTTTAAAATTAATTTATGCAAGAAGACCGGGACATTTGAAATAAAAAAGGTACTAAATTTAACGCCACGGAGCTAAGGAAGAGAGCGGACTCGTGGGAGCGAGCCAAAGCAAGCCCCACGATGTCGAAGAAAGAGTGGCAATCGGCAATAGAAAATCTGGATAAAAAACTTTTGGAGGTGATTAAAGAATTTAAAGACATGAAATTGGAGCTGATCAAAGAGGTTAAACAGACAGTAAAATCGGAGCTGTCAGAAGTAAAATCGGAGCTGTCAGAAGTGAAGAAAGGTATGGAAACAATACAAAGTGAACTACAAAGGACGCAGCAGAGAGTTAAAACAGTAGAAGGAGCGATGGAGAACTTAGCAGATACGCAACAAACAGAGATGAGGCTGATGAGGGGAAGGATGGCGGTTGCGGAAAGTAGACATATGGAGAAGCAGCTGAGATTTCGCGGCCTGCCGGAAATGGAAGGAAAGACAGCGCAAGAGCAGATGACGGAGGTGTTAGCTGAATACCTGGGGAAGGAGGAGGAGGAAGTTGTGGCTATCCTAGATGTGGCATATCGTGTGAACTCGAGAATTGCAACCCAGAGGAAAGTACCAAGAGATGTGATTGTACAATTTACAAGAAACATGAAAGAGAAGATTGTGACTAAACAGTTTCAAGATCCATTGGAGATCGATGGCAAGATAATCATTATAATGAAGGAACTACCCAGATCAGTGTTACTAGATCGGAAAAAATATAAAGCGCTAATCCAGATGTTGAAGGACATGAAAATCAGGTACAGATGGGAGCTCCCAGAGGGTTTGTCCTTCGAATTTGGAGGTGCCAAAAAGCGTATCAGATCTGAGCGGGAGATGGAGCGATTTATAAGGGACAACGAAAAAGACTTACCAACAAGATTATGAATATGGAGTGTAAAGTATTATCTTGGAATGTAAATGGACTAAATTCACCGAATAAGAGAAAAAATATTTTTCACTGGCTACTAAAACAAAAATGTGATATTGTTTGTTTGCAAGAGACTAATATTCGAAAACAGGATGTAAAATATTTAAAACTGGGAAAATTGGGCAAGGACTTTGTAGCGGCCTCAAGTAAGAAAAAAAGAGGAGTGGTGTTGTATGTGAATGAGGAGCTACAACCAAAATTTATAATGAAAGATGTGGAAGCCAGATTTGTAGCAGTGGAATGTACTTGGAACCTAAAGAGAGTGTTGGTAGTCGGAATTTACGCACCTAACGGTGCAAAAGAGTGCTTCTTTGAGGATTTGAGGAAGCATTTAGACGATCTTTCATATGATCAGATAATTCTTGCTGGAGACTTCAATGGAGTGACAGACTTGGAACTGGATAAAAAGACTACAATGGCACAAAAGAAAAGAGGACTATTACCAAAGCTCTTTTTTGAGCTGATTCAACAAGAGACTCTTGAAGATGTATGGAGGAGAGAATATCCTAAAAGCAGACAGTTTACTTTTTATTCTGCAAGGCACTCCACATTATCAAGAATTGACATGATCTGGGCCTCAAAAGACTTGGCGTTATGGACTAAAGATGTAGAAATAATGCCGATGGTAGGCTCAGATCATAACCCAATTATGTGGAAATTAGGGAAAAGGAGAAAAAGGAAAGCATGGAGAATAAATGAGGACTTGCTACAGGAAAAAGAGAATATGGAAATATTGAGAAGAGAGACAAAGTTTTTCATACAATACAACGTGAATAAAGAAGTACCAACTGATAAAGTTTGGGATGCTTACAAGGCGGTTATAAGGGGCATACTAATGGACTTAAATGGCAGAGCAAGAAAGAAGAAAGAGGAGAAGAGACAAGAGATTGAGGAGAAAATAAAAGCTAAGGAAATACAGTTAAAAAAGAGACCAGGGAAAAAGAAATTATACCAGGAAATTAAAATATTGCAAGAACAGCTAACAGCAATGAGCAATAAAGAATTGGAGTGGAATCTCAAAAGGCTGAATCAGAAAGCGTTTGAGGGTGCAAATAAACCTGGGAAGTACCTGGCATGGCAACTGAAGAAGAGAAGGGAAAAGAAAACAATAAATAAAATTTGTGAAGATGACAAAACGTATTTGGAACAGACTACCATTAGTAGAGCCTTTTATAAATTCTACGCTAAACTGTACAACAAGAAAGAAGTAAATAAAGACTCAATAGCGTCATATCTGGAGAAAATGACGCTACTAGAAATCTCGGACGCTTGGAGAAATAAATTGAATAGTGAAGTAACGGATGAGGAAATAAGTAAGGCAATACAATCTGCAAATCTAGGAAAGGCGCCAGGGCCAGATGGACTTACAGCTAAATTTTATAAGACGATGGCCAATGAGCTGGCACCATTCCTAAAGGAGGTGATCAATGGAGTTCTAAGGGATCAAAGGATTCCAGACACTTGGTCTGAAGCGAACATATCATTGATCCCAAAAGAGGGCCAAGATTTGACTAATGTGAAAAATTACAGACCTATATCGTTACTTAACAATGACTATAAAATTTTTGCGAAGATACTGGCGGAGAGACTGAAGGGGTGGCTTTCGGAAGTTATAGAGGAGGAGCAAGCAGGCTTTTTGCCAGACAGACAAATGAGAGACAATTTAAGGACAGTGATTGATGCTATTGAATATTATGATAAGCGTTGTGATAAAGAGGTTGGTTTCTTCTTTGTTGACGCTGAAAAGGCATTTGACAATTTAAACTGGGACTTTATGTTTGCCACTATGGAAAAGCTACAATTAGGAGAAAGATTCATCAGAGCAATTAAGGAAATCTACAGAGACCAGACTGCAGCAATTGTGGTGAACGATGAATTGACTAAGAAACTGATTATAAGTAAAGGAACAAGACAAGGTTGCCCGTTGTCTCCACTGTTGTTCATTTTAGTATTGGAGATCCTGATGATACAAATACGACAAGACGAGGAAATTCGAGGAATAAAAATAAAGGACTATTCATACAAGGTCAGAGCATTCGCGGACGATATAATGTTAATCGTAGAGGACCCATTGGAGAACATGCCAAAAGTGATAGATAAGATCAAGGAGTTTGGAGACTTGGCAGGTTTCTATATCAACAAAAAGAAGTCAAAGATACTATGCAAAAATATGACTAAGCAGAAACAACAACTGCTAATGGAAACAACGGACTGTGAAGTAACAAGTAAGGTGAAATATTTGGGAATTGAACTGACTGCAAAGAATATAGATTTATTCAAGAATAATTATGAAAAACTATGGACTCAGATTGAGAGAGACTTGATTAAATGGAATAGGCTCAATCTGTCATGGTTGGGTAGGATTGCAGCAGTTAAAATGAATGTGTTACCAAGAGTGATGTTTTTGCTACAGACAATACCAATCATCAGAGACTCTAAACAATTTGAAAAATGGCAGAGGAAAATATCAGATTTTGTATGGGCAGGCAAGAAGCCTCGAGTGAAAATGAAAGTTTTACAAGATGCAAAGGAAAGAGGCGGAATGCAACTGCCCAACCTGAGACTTTACCATGATGCAATCTGCCTAGTTTGGCTGAAAGAGTGGATGATATTAAAGAACAAGAAACTATTAGCCCTAGAGGGATACAAAAAAATATTTGGATGGCACGCATACCTATGGCATGACAAAGTAAAGGTCAACTCGATGTTCCTGCACCATTTTGTACGGAGAAGTCTATACACAACCTGGAAGAAGTACAGAATTTATCTACAAGAAGGAACTCCTTGGTGGGTGGTTCCATATGAGGTGATAGACCCGAGAGCCGTTGATAATGAACGACAATGTTTAACATACAAAGAAATAACTAAAGTAGAAGCATCTAAACTTAGAATAAAGACGCAAGAGGAACTATCACCTAATTACGATTGGTTCCAGTATAGACAGATCAGAGATTTGTATAACTCGGACTCTGTAAAAGGAGGTATACGAATAGAGAATTCGGAACTAGAGCAGACCCTTCTTAAAGAGGACAAGAAAAGAATATCTAAGGTATACCAAGTACTGCTGAAATGGTATACTGAGGATGAGACAGTTAAAACACAAATGGTGAAATGGGCTATAAATTTTAATAAAGAAATAACAATGGAGGCATGGGAATACTTGTGGAAGACTACAATGAAGACAACGACGTACAAATATTAAAGAGAACATCTACAAAATGATCTATCGTTGGTACATGACACCAAAGAAGATTGCGCTAGGGAATTTGAACACTTCTAATAAATGCTGGAAATGTAGGAAACATGAGGGCTCCCTCTATCATATGTGGTGGTCGTGTGAGGTAGCCAGGCAGTACTGGGGGGTAATAATAAGAGAAATGAGTGAAATTTTACAATTTCAAATTAATAAGAACCCAGAACTCCTGCTACTGAACTTGGGAATGGAGGGAATTCCAGCCCATCACAGGACGCTGATATTTTATATGACGGCAGCAGCTAGACTATTGTATGCGCAAAAATGGAAAGTACAGGAAGTGCCAACTATCGAAGATTGGATCTACAAATTGCTGTACATGGCGGAAATGGACAAGATGACAAGAAAACTGAGAAATCTGGACTCAGGGCAGTTTAACACAGACTGGGAGAAGCTGAAACAATATTTGGAGAAGAAATGGGAGGTGGGAGGAAAACTGTGGCAGTTTGAGAACTATTGAAGGATAATAAAATGTAGAGGGGGGTGACTTTACCGGGGGGGAGAAGAGATAAATGTGAATTTATAAGCAGTTAGATTAACAGATTGACATATATATAGGTTAATAAATAGAATATTGATAGAAAATAATTAACTATAAGGATTAAATATAAGGATTGAGTAACCAACAATATTTTCTTTCTTTGATAAGATTTGTATAACGCACCAAACTGAATGTCTGAAGGTATAGACGAGTCAAATTGATTGACTATGTGATGAGAGTTATATAGAATTACCATAAAAAGATAGAATGAGTAATATATAGAGAATAAGTCAAATTGTTGGATTTAAATGTGTAAGATTTTTATGGTTTATGATCTATAGGTTTATGATATATAGAAATATTTAAAAATGGAAAATGGGATAAATTGTTTATCTAAGATGGAAACAAAGACTTACAGTTTGGGTATATAATAAGAAAAAATAGTTAAGGATGTACTGCTTAGTATAATGGAGAATATATATTTGTTTTAGATAGAGGAATTTAATAGAAGTAAGGGAAAAGGGACAAAGGGTTGGAAAACTGTTGGAAGTCAACAAAAGGGGGGGAAAGGGAGGGGGTTAGAAATGAAAAATTTGGGGAAAATTGAATGTAAATGTATAAATAACGGATTCTAACCCAATAAAAAAATTTTCAAAAAAAAAAAAGATGAATGTGTTACCACGCGTGATGTTTTTGCTGCAAACTATTCCAATTATCCGAGACTTCAAACAATTCGACAAATGGCAAAGAAAAATTTCAGACTTCTTGTGGGCAGGCAGGAAACCCCGGGTGAAAATGAAAGTATTACAAGATTCGAAAGAAAGAGGGGGACTGCAACTGCCAAATATAAGATTATATTATGAAGCAATTTGTCTGGCTTGGTTAAAAGATTGGATAATGCTAAAAGACCATAAATTGCTGGCCTTGGAGGGATATAAAAAATTGTTTGGATGGCATGCCTACTTGTGGTATGACAAAGTTAAAGCGGACTCTATGTTTTTGCATCACTATATCAGACGAAGCCTTTTCACAATCTGGAAGAAATACAAGAATTACATGGAAAGTGGTATCCCTTCATGGGTGGTACCATATGAAGTAATAGATCCGAGAGCTGTTTATAATGAACAACAATGTTTAACTTATAAAGAGATAACGTCGACGGAACATAGAATATTAAAAATAAAGACACAAGAAGAGTTATCTCCTCAATATGGATGGTTTCAATATGGGCAAATCAGGGATCTATACAACTCGGACTGTTTAAGGGGAGGAATAAGACTGAAAAACTTGGAGCTAGAAGAAGTGATCTTACAAGAAGGTAAAAAAGACATTTCGAAAATATACAAAATACTCTTAAAATGGTATACGGAAGACGAGACAGTCAAAGTCCAGATGGTGAAATGGGCAATAAACTTTCATAAAGAAATAACAATGGAATCATGGGAATATTTGTGGAAAAACACTTTGAAGATTTCAACTTGTACCAATATTAAAGAGAATGTTTATAAAATGATGTATAGGTGGTATTTAACGCCTAAGAAGATTGAGCTTGGAAATGCAAATATGTCAGACAAATGATGGAAATGTAAAAAGCATGAAGGATCATTTTATCATATGTGGTGGACCTGTGAGGTAGTTAAGCAATACTGGGGAGATATAATAGAAATAATTAATGAGGTTTTGCAAACCCAAATAAATAAGAACCCAGAATTGCTGCTACTGAACTTGGGAATGGAAGATGTTCCAAAGCAGTATAGAACATTGCTATTTTACATGATTATAGCAGCAAGACTTTTGTACACGCAGAAATGGAAAGTGCAAGAAATACCAACTATAGAAGATTGGATTTACTAATTGTTGTACATGGCTGAGATGGACAAAATGACAAGAAAACTGAAAGATCTTGATCCAGGAGAATATATTGCAGACTGGGGGAAATTGAAACAATATCTAGAAAAAAAATGGGATGTGAAAGGAGGACTGTGGCAGTTTGAGAATTATTAACGCGTGATTTTACAAAGGGGAGAGAGAAGTAACTTTACCATTAATGGGGAAATTTAGTTATTAATCAATCTAAGCTAATATTAGTATTAAGAAGAATGTATTAAAAATAGATAGGTTAAACAGGGAGACGTAAATTGGATACATTAGTAAATTGGAGATATAGAAGAATTTGAATATGCTTAGAATAAGTGATACAATATATATAAGATTTAGAAAAATTATAGTTAAGAGTAATTTAAATAATAAGATGGGCTAAGGGTTGGAAAGCTGTTGGAAGTCTATAAGGAGGGGGGAAAGGGTGGGGGTTGATATAATTTAGGTAAGATGGGGAATTTGTGTAATATTTTATATACTCACCAATAAAAAATTTTCAAAAAAAAAGTTATGATGGGAAATGTAGGCATCCTGGTCTTACAGCTTGGCTCTCCATTTAACTGAAGTTTACAGAAACCCCCCATTCACACCCAGCGGAGGGGAAGGGGGCACCGAGTAACAGCCCGACGCCTGCACTCCCCTTCCAACCGCATGTTCTCCCTCCCATAGACTGCCGCTCTGTAGACTTCAATTAAATAGAGAGCCAAGCTGCAAGACCAAAAAGCCTACATTTCCCATCAAAACTTGAGGGAAGCTGACACGTGTCCAACTGTGTTAGGTGTCACTTGTAGCTTGGCTCTCAGTTTGCCAATTTTACCTGAACATTAGTGGTTAAGACTTTTGTTTGTTGTCAGGTTCTGTTTTAAAGGTTCTAGGCTCAAAGTTTTATGATTTGAGCTTTATTTATTTATGCTGTTTAGTAGGTTTTTGCCACCCTATTCGGAATGAAGAGATGGACACAAAGGCTTGGGTAAAAAAAACAGGGCTATTTTATTGACCAACAATAACATCATAACGGCAAGGGGTATAACTAGCAGTACAGGTTGAGCCAAAGGGTCAATGGGACCTCCTCCTCACCTGCTTGAGCAAGCACCCCCTGCCCCAGGCGCGAGCCATCCAGGAAGATGGCTGTAACCCAGGCGGCCAGGCTAGTGGTTCCCCCCTTCAAGCTCCATAAACCCCCAGCCATGAAGCCCAAGGGCAGGACTTGTTCAGGGGGTCCCACGGGCAGTCTTCCCTCTCAGCTGGCAGCCATACAGCCCAACAACCGATCCAAGACAGACCCCCATTCCCCACCAATGGGGAGGTGCCACCGGGTGCTCACCAGCCCGCTCTGCCTACTCAAACCAACCTCCCAGGACGATAACCACAACCAACGTTAAACATTAATTCCTTAAATGGCAGTACAATGTAGGCGAAAAACACTCCCAGCCAAGCAGCCAATCTGACAGGAGGTGAAAAAATTCCTACCTGACCCTGAAAACAGCTGATCCTGTACTGCCAGAAAACAGGGGGATGAGGAGGGTGGGTCGAGCTTTCAACGTGACTGCTGTGCTGAGGGAGGCAGAGCCGGCCTTTATAGGCCCAGGCCCCACCCCCCGAAAATACCAGGATGCCCGGGAAGCGGAGCCCGTCTTCCCTCCGTGCAGGAGGGCAAATGGTGGCACCCGGACAAGTGAGCTGCGCGCGCACTGGGAGTGCCGTTTTCCTTTTATACCATTTTGAATTTTTTGTTTGTAATTCAACTTGAATGCCCTTTGAGACAGAAAGGTGATATATAAAATTTAAAATAGATAAATACATTTCAGAAGAGAACTGAGACATATTGGGTATCTTGTACAAGATGTTCACTTTTCAGTAGCCAACAGGGTATATTTTTCTAGGATATTTAGGAGTGTCAAATATTTTTCTTATTTAAAAACACCATAAAATATGTCATTTACTTGAGAACATTACAGCTCCATAAAAAATACATTGCCTCCCTGCTCCTAAACTTCACTCAATTGTGATGTCATGTACATATATGCCACTGTTATCGAGAAATAAAGGACAATTTGAGATCCTGATCTTTGCCTTAGGTGCCATACCTTCCAAGCATAGCCACAAAAGTTGTTAGGAGGAATGTAGTTGGCACCATGTGGGAATTTGCTGATATTGCTGAAAGTCCAAGCTAAAAGTTTCATTTTGCCCAGAATCTGAAAGTAAACTTGGCATAGGTTCTTTGGCATCCAAGGTCTTTGAACCACCAAAAGCAAATTTATACGTAGAAGGCCCAAAATGTCTTTGCAGAAGTTAAACTGGTCTTGCTTCAAAGCACCACTTCTTTCATTCTACCCACTGGAGCTGTTCACCTGGAGAACTGAACAATCCCTTTTGATAGCATCCCGGAAAGAGAAATCTGCTTTTCCTCTACTAGACACTTCTGTTATAAATATTGTTCACACTAGGACAAGATGCAGTCAGCTAGCAGTGACTTGGGATTTGAAGATTCTGAGGTGTGGGATGAAGATGTGCCAGTCACTCTACTGTCAACCTCAAAATAGATTAACAGCTGTAGGAAGTAGGGAGAAAAGAGTAAGGCTCTCACGTCTGTGAAGGCATGCACACAGAATAAAATCCTCTTCTTAATTCTAATAGGTGGAACAGAGTGTGTAGGTGTGTGTGCACCCTCTCTTTTCATAATTATTAGACATTTGAGTGATGTATCAGTGGTTTTCAAACTTTTTGTCATTTTGTAATCTTTGTTAACACCTGCAAAGGAACTCCTGAGTGCTGCAGAAGATTCTAAGGAATGTGCACAGTTATCTCATATTTCAGTGTTTCCTCCCAACAGAAATGGGACACACTGGAACACCATCCCATTGCTGTATATTGCAGTGTGAGATTGGCCCTTTTCAGTTGTTACAATTTTGGCACTCAGCCTTTGTCTAAAGGGAGATCATTCTACTTGCAATACTATTAATAAGTGCAGTCGTCATTTGGTGTGAACAGGGTGCATATATTTTTACATCTTCCATAACTAAACTAAACTAAAACAAGTTGGTATCAAATTGCATGGACTGAAGCTGAAGATATACTCATTGCCCTGTTCATACAAAATAATGCCTGTGGGCAGCATGATCTTCCCTTACACATGATTTGAGTGTCCAAATCATAATAACTTTTAAAAGCTGTAGATATAGTTCTGTAGAGATGAGTAGCTCCCAGACACCTGGTTTACCTTGTAATTAACTGGTTATTTTAAACTTTCCTGGACAGCTGTTGTAGTATGCTTCGAAACTATTTTAGAATTCTTTGAGAAAGGGGGAAAAGACCAAGCTGGAGGCAGGGTCTCCCCTCCAATTCCTGCCCTTTCCCAAGGGTGAGCACTGTAGTCCAGTAGCATCCCAAACTAAGCTACTTTAAGTCATAAAAGTTCGTGTCAAATGTCCATTGCCACTGGGATTCTGGGACATAGAGTCCCCAGTATCATCTAACTCAAACTACTGAGCAGTGAGGAACTGGGAACGCCATTTTCTAGCCTTTTCAAAAGCATCCAGGCCTTAAAGATGAGACCTCTGCTTAGTTTCCAGATTGGAGGACATACATTTTCAAAACCCTTTCATTTGCTTCCAAGATCTCAGGTCTGCTCGGATCTGGCTGGCCCTCCTCCCTGTTTTGCGGGTGTGTGTTGTGCATTTGTGTGTGTGTTTATTGATTTTTTTCTATTTGAAATATTTTTTAAAATTTAAATTCCAGGAGAACTCCAGGTCCGAAACCAGAACTTACATCTTCTCATTGAGGAGATGTGCTATGTTAAATCAAAGAGTTTTGGATAAATCCTAGAGTCACTCCTATGTGATATCACTTTCAGATTCACGCTGCAAATGACATCATGTGTAGGTATGATTCTGAAGTTTTTGACCCTTCCCCAGAAACTCCCCTACCAGGTTGCAGCTGTGACTGACAATCCTAAACAGAGAGAAGGAAGAACTTCTTGGCATTCAGAAAACTTTTCCCATTTTCCTGTTGTTTTTTACCCCTGCATTGTAGGCTGCTTTGGGTCCTCAGTGGGTGAGAAAACAGGGGTATAAATAAACAGGCATCCCTAAAAAGCCTACCCTCCCCCAAGATGCTAATCAGCAGAGGCTGCTGAAGTGGAATGGAGATTAGTAAGCAGGGCCGGTGCCAGGGGTTCTGGTGCCTGAGGCGAGATACCTATTTGCACCCCACCCCCAATAACCAATTTTAAAAAACAGAAGAAATGTAGGAAAAATGAAAATAATAAAATTTGAAACTTTTTACATTTTTAATTTAATTTTTATTTCTTAATTTAAATTTAAATTTTTAAATAAGTGTGAGAATAAATAACAACAATCTTTGTTTTTCTTTCTCAAACAGGAAACAGAAAACAAATCACAAATAACTTTGAATGAACCTGTGAACTGTGATGTCAAAATTATGTCTCTTGCATGTTTTCATTTCAGGAATGTCAGAATCTTACTTTGCATGCCTTTTCTCTTGCAAATGTTCTCACCAATTCCTTCAGGTCAAGTGCTGATGCTTCAGTGCATTCAAATGAGATAGTTGCCAAACCAATTAGTCTCTCTTGCAGCATTGCGGAGCACAGGTACGTCTTTATAAGTTTGAGTTTTGAGAAACTGCGTTCACCACTTGCCACTGACACTGGAAGTGTAAGAAGGATCCTCAGAGCAATAGAAACATTAGGAAAGCTATTCAGGGTTTGTTGTTTCAGTAGGAAGTCTTCAGGCTACTGCTCCAAGTTCATCACACAGGTCATCAGCATCAATATCTTTGTTTCCATTGTGCGTCAATGACGTTTCCAAATTCTCGCAGGCCTTAAGTACATCTTCAGTAGGTTTTTGGTTGATGCTGTATATATCATACAGGAAGCCAAATAGGGAATTAAATTCTTGTAGCTGTTGGAATCTCTCTTCAACAGTCTGTATGGCCATGTCTAAGACAGCATAATAGAAATCTGCTTTAAATTTCTCCTTTGGATCTTGCGGTGCCTTTTCTAGGGCCTCATACCCAAACTGCCATTTTGTTCTCTTTTTTCTAACTTCTGTCTCAAATTTTGGTATTATTTCTATCAGCCATAGCTCCCTAGAGAAATGAATATCTCACTATATATCTCAGTATTTTATATACTCAGACTTTTCAAAGCACTGTATTTCAAACTACTTTTTCAGAGAAGCATGCACTAAAGATCATAGGACAACAAATTGCATAACCTGCTTAGCTCCATGGATCCCCAGAGCAATCGGCACCACCAGAATTTTGTCCTTCTAGTCTCCTCCTCTCAGTAGCCCTGATCAGGGACTCCAAGGCTGGCTGGGGCCTTCGAACTCTCATCAAGCCCAGAAGGGAGCAGGGCTATGCAACAGCCCCCAAGGCTGACAGACAGTCTGAAACATTCGGATTGCTTAGGCCTAGCTCCTAGCACCATGCCACTCTGTTCTTCCTCCAAGGAGCTCAGAATGGCATGCAAGGTTCTCTCTTCCTCATTTTACATTTTTATCCTCCCAACAACAACCCTGTGAGGAAGGAGAGGCCAAGAAAGAAAGGTTGAATACGAACTGACAGTGGTCTGTCCAAGCACTTTGATCTCTTGGACAGTGGCAAGAATTTGCAGAAGCATAAATGGCACACGGAACATCATGGTTTGGCAGGTACAGCACTAATTTATACTCTGCTTCTGCCTTCTGGCTGCTGGCAACCAAAGCTTTAGGAAAGTCCAGGTTTTAAAAGGTCTGCCTGTCTCTCCTTTGAGCAAACTGTGGGAGCAGCATCTTGTTACCCTCCAGGACTTAAACACTACAAATAAAGAAGGTTGCCCAAACACAACACAGACGTGGAAACCCTGTATTAAACACACACACCCCTTCCAATTGCATGCCTTTTTTTTCCTGGCAGGATGAAAATGGGGATGTTAGGAGATTAGAACTGGAGGAGGAAGATGTCAGCAATGTGTGTGTGTTTTCATAAAACTATTTTTGGAAATTTACTTTGCCTGGATTCTTCTTTTGCTGTGACTTACCAAGAGAGCTTCTATCCAGGTTGACATTAAGGTATCATTCTACATGGCTGAAATTTGTTTTTTAGCACATTCATCCTTTTGTACAGCGGGAATGCAAGAGAAACTCTGAAGGAAGGATGGAAATCCCGTATGTCTTGCATTGTTCCACCGGTAAACTGAATGTGAATGGGAGTTTCCAGAAATGCTTTACAAGCTGTTTATTACATCAGGAGCAGAATCATTCTGCTAGTTCAACCCTGGGCTGCAAAACAGACAGATAATAAGCTTTCCAAATACGCACACACTGTGCTGTACCTGATCCCCACGCCAGGCCCCACAATTCACCTGCAGCCTTTCCCTGCCCAACCTCGGCGCCTCGTGCTGCTGCTCAGCACAAGAGGCCAGCGCACGCTTCTGCTTGCAGCGGGGCTATGGCTGCACCCCAGAGCCTCCACCACGTGTGCACCAGGACATACGGCCTCCCATATGCCAATTAGAGCGTGGCAGGGTGGGGCTCCAGTGTGTACATAGACACCACGTGGAGGGCCAGGGAGGGGATTGGCAGCCACGGCACTGCTGTGTAGGTGCTGGCTGGGGAGGGCTGGGGGGTGCAAAAGTACGGCACGAAGCAACAGGCACAGTCTGGTTGCTTCTGCGCCATGCAGCTCGTGGGCCCGTCACTCACTGCTGCACTGGTGCTGAGTTGGGCTGAGGTGTTGTCAGAGGCAGGGCAAGGGCTGGCACACAGCACCTCCTTTGGAAAGAAGCACCTGAGGCAACTGCCAGCCCTGCCTCTACGGAAGAGCTGGCCCTGTTAGTAAGCCACCACCACTTAGTAGGCACTGAGGGGATGGGGCACCTATGCAAATGCTTTGCTGATAAATAGTCACTCACCAACAGCAGGCCTGCACCATGCTACCTATGCCTCTCCCTGCCTCTGCAGCCTCCCAGTGTTGGTCACTGATAAGGAAGTGAGTGAGGCTCATTCTCTACAAATATTATCTTCCACTCCCCCCCCCCCACATGGCTGATGATAATACTAATGATTATCACATTCTATTGCTACTTTCCCATATTTTAGAACCAGATAGAAACTGTTGTCCTAATAAAGGGGAGAAAATACAATTTTCTAGTAACTTGGCTGCTAGAAAAATGACTATTTTCTCAGAATAGAAGTGCTACAAGTAAAGACACTCGCTCCTGTGGAACAACTAATAATTTCCCAAGTATTGTGTGGAATTTCTTAGTTTGCAAAGTTGCCAACCTCCAGCTTGGGCCTGGAAATTTCCCAAAATCACAACTGATCTCCAGACTACAGGGATCAGTTCCCATGGAGGAAATGATAGCTTTAGATAACAGACTCTATGACATCACATCTCTGCTGAGCTCTGTTGCCTTCCCAAACTCTGCCCTCCCCAGGAATCTCCAAGAATTTCCCAAGCCAGAGATGGTAACCTTATCCTAAACATTGGAACTGCATATGGGGATATCTTCATTACTGGAGCTGCTGATTCCAGCATTTTGAAGAAGTGAAGAAGATCCAACAAATGGAAAATAATATACACAAAAATTAAAAATAGTTTTGAACTTCAACAGATCAGTTTTCTAATGTGTTTTCACTGGCTTAGACTGTGTAGTCCGCATTGAGTCTCTGTCAGAAAAGTGGATTATAAATAACGTAAATAAAATTAAAATTCTATTGGGCTAAGAGTACCTAATGTCAACACTTTCTGTGAAGTCAACTTTTTTTTTAAGATTTTTTATTGGGTGGGTAAAATTTAATTTTTTTTTTTTATTAATACCCTCATTTCCATACTCCCTCACCCTTTCCCCTCCCCCTTTATCTCGGACTTCCAACAGTTTTCCAACCCACTGTCTAAATCTACTATATATCTCTTTTTCTTTTTTTATTCATTCTAATATACTACTAAAATAGATATTATATGTTAAACTATAAAAAACCTAATATCAAATTAACAATTACAACATATTTCTAACTTATCTCTTCTCCTCTTGTAAAGATCGCCCTCTCTTCCCTTCTGCCAAATTAATAGTTATCTAGCACTCACATTTGTCCCTTTACGTCCCACTTCTTTTCCAAATACTGTTTTAGTTTCCCCCAATCATTAAAGAATTCCTCTGGATTCTGTTCTCTCAGCTTTCTTGTCATTTTGTCCATTTCTGCCATGTACAGCAATTTTTGTATCCAATTTTCAATAGATGGTACTTCTTTTGTCTTCCACTTCTGGGTGTATAAAATTCTTGCCGCTGTTGTCAGGTAAAATAGTAATGTTCTATATTGCCTGGGAATCCCCTCCATATTCAAATTCAACAACAGCAGTTCTGGGTTCTTATTTATTTGAATTTGTAAAATTGTAGTCATAGCTTCTATAATATCTCCCCAGAACTGCTTTGCTACCTCACAGGTCCACCACATATGATATAATGAAACTTCATGGTTTTTACATTTCCAGCACTTACCTGACATTTTGTTATTCCCATATGCTATTTTCTTCGGCGTTAAGTACCATCTATATATCATCTTGTAAACATTTTCCTTAATATTAGTACAAGTCGATATCTTCAATGTATTTTTCCATAAGTGTTCCCATGCCTCCATTGTTATGTCTCTATTGCAGTTTATAGCCCACTTCACCATCTGGACTTTAACAGTTTTGTCTTCTGTATACCATTTTAACAAGATCTTATAAACTTTAGAAATCTTTTTGTTGCCTTCTTGCAGTATACATTCTTCCAATTCCGAGTTTTTCCATTTAAATCCCGATTTTATACAATCCGAGTCATATAAGTCTTTAATCTGCCTATATTGGAACCATCCGTAATAAGATACTTCATCTTCTGTTTTAAGCTTAATCATATTCTGCTCCATTTTCAACACCTCTTTATATGACACACATTGTTCCCTATTATAAATTATCCTCGGGTCAATGGCTTCCATTGGCACCACCCACGTCGGGATACCTTCATCCAAATATTTTTTATATTTTTGCCAGACCGTGAAGAGACTTCGCCTAATATAATGATGCAGAAACATAGAGTCCGCTTTAATTTTATCGTACCGTAAGTACACATGCCAACCAAAAAATTTTTTTATATCCTTCGAGAGTTAAGAGTTTAAGATTCTCTAACGACATCCATTCTTTAAGCCACACCAAACATATTGCTTCATGGTATAGTCTTATATTTGGTAATTGTAATCCCCCTCTTTCTTTGGCATCACATAAAACTTTCATCTTTACTCGAGGCTTCTTCCCTGCCCATACAAAGTCCAATATTTTCCTTTGCCACTTGTCAAATTGTTTGTTGTCTCTTATTATTGGTATTGTTTGCAGTAAAAACATAATTCGTGGAAGTACATTCATTTTAATTACTGCTATTCTTCCTAGCCACAACAAATTCAACTTATTCCATTTGATTAAATCTCTATCAATTTGTTGCCACAGCTTTTCATAATTGTTCTTGAATAAGTCAATATTTTTAGCAGTAAGCTCTATTCCTAAATATTTTACTTTATGTGTTACCTCACAGTTGGTAATTTCCATTAATTCTTGTTGTCTTTGTTGCCTTGTACCCTTGCATATTTCCAATCGCTTAGTTAAGTCATCATTTACCACAATTGCTGCACACTGGTCTTTATATATAGTTCTTAGCACTTGGATGAACTCTTTTCCCATCTGTAACTTCTCCAATGTGGTGAACATAAAATTCCAATTTAAATTGTCAAAAGCCTTCTCTGCATCCACAAAAAAGAAACGAACTTCCTTTTCACAGTGTCTGTCATAGTATTCTATTGCATTTATTACAGTCCTTAGATTGTCTTTAATCTGTCTGTTCGGTAAAAATCCTGCTTGCTCTTCTGCAATAAATTCAGCCAGCCATTCCTTTAGCCTTTCCGCCAATATTTTCGCAAAAATCTTGTAGTCATTATTTAACAGTGATATAGGTCGATAATTTTTTACATTACATAGGTCCTGTTCTTCTTTTGGAATCAGTGATATATTAGCCTCATTCCAGGTTTCCAGAATCTTTTGTCCCTTTAAGATCCCATTCATCACTTTTTTCAGGAAAGGCACCACCTTTTTTGCCATTACTTTATAAAATTTAGCCGTTATTCCATCAGGTCCTGGTGCCTTCCCCAATTTAGTCGACTGTATTGCATCCATAATTTCTGTTTCTGTTATTTCAGCATTTAGTTTTCGCTTCCACTTTTCAGCTTTGGTAAGTCAATTTTGCTCAAATATTGATCAATACTATCCTCCTTTACCACTTTACTCTGATATAATTTGGCATAAAATTTATAAAATGCTCTACTTGTGGCTGATTGATCCATTAATGTCTTATCTTCTTCTATAATCTTAGTTATCACTCTTTTTTCCCTCCTCTTCTTTAATTGCCAAGCTAAATATTACCCCGGGTTGTTGGCACCCTCAAATGTTTTTTGTTTTAGTTTCTTCAGTTCCCATTCCAATTCTTTGTTGTCCATTTCTTTTAATTGTTCTTGTAGAATCTTTATCTCCAGGTGTAGTTTCTTTTCCCCCGGTCTTTTCTTTAATTGAGTCTCTTTGATTTTTATCTTTTCCTGAATTTCTTTCCTTTTTTCTTCTTTTCTTTTTTTTTGTCTCTCGCATTTAAGTCCATTAAGACACCTCTCATTACAGCTTTGTACATATCCCATGCGTTATACGTTGGTACAGATTTATCCAAATTATATTGTATAAAAAATCTGGTTTCTTTCTGTAACAAATCTAGATTGCCCTCCTGTTGCAATAAATCTTAGTTAATTCTCCATCTAAATTTTTTAATACAGTTCCCAAATTTCCACATAATTGGATTGTGATCTGAGCTTACTTTGGGCATAATTTCAACATCTTTAGTCCATATTGCCAATTCCTTAGAGGCCCAGATCATATCAATTCTCGATAGCGATGAGTGCCTTGCCGAATAATAGGTAAATTGCTTGGCTTTGGAGTTATTTCATCTCCACACATCCTCCAAATTTTCATGTTTTTGTATTTCAAAAAAAGATTTTGGCAATAGTCCCCGTTTCTTTTGAGTCCCCCCCCTTTGTTTTTTTGTCTTCCTGTAAGTTTACAACTCCATTAAAATCCCCTGCCAGGATTATTTGTGAATAAGTCACTCCGTCTAATTGCTTCTGTAATTCTTTAAAAAAATTGTCTTTAGCTCCATTTGGTGCATAAATCCCTACTATTAGTGTCTTTTGGGAGTTCCAAATAATTTCCACCGCAAGATATCTGGCTTCAGAGTCACTAAATATCATTTTAGGTTGCAGCTCCTCCTTGATATATAACACAACTCCCCTTTTTTTCTGTTTTTCTGCGGCAACAAATTCTTTTCCTAATTTGTAATTTTTAAAGTACTTTTGATCTTGTTTTTTAACATGGGTCTCTTGTAAACAAATTATATTACAACGTTGCTTGGATAGCCAATGAAAAATAGTTTTATGCTTGGAAGGTGAGTTAAGTCCGTTTACATTCCATGATATTACTTTACACTCCATAATCAAATTCTGGGTCTTTTAGGTAAGTCTTTATCATTGTCCAACAAGAATATCTCCATCTCATGCCGCGATCTGATAGTTCTCCTAATTGCTTGAAATTCAAAACTCAGACCCTCTGGAATCTCCCATCTGTATCTTATATTCAACTCTTTCAAAATCTGAGTCAGATCTCTATATTTTTTCCTTTCTATTAGGATTTTTTTAGGAAACTCCATCATTAATCTCACCTTTTTCCCTTCCATTACCAGTGGATTTTGAAATTGCTTGCTCACAATGTCTTCTTTCATTTTTTTGGTAGTAAACTGCACAATCATATCTCTAGGCAGATTTTTTTGAGCTGCATATCTTGAATTAATTCTGTACGCCACGTCCACATGTCTTACGATCTCTTCCATGGTTTTATTCAAGAATTCTGCTAATATTTCCGATATCTGTTCTTGGGCTACCTTCCCCTCCTTCTCCAGAACGCCATGAAATCTAAGTTGTCTCTCCATATATTTACATTCCATCACTGCCACTCTTTCATTCAAGCCTGTGGTTTCTGCTTTAAATGTAGTGGTTAGCTTCTCCGTCTTTTCTTCCACCTCATTAACTTTTTGCTGCGTCGTCTGTAGTTCCTTCTTGACCTCGTCGATACTCTTTGTTAACTCCACCACTTCAGATTTAATTGTCTCCTTGAGATCCTTCATCATCTCTTGTATTACATCTTTTAGTTCTTTGTTGCCTTCAGCCACTTTCTTATCCAACTTATCAAATGCCGACTGCCAGTCCTTTTTCGACATCGTGGGGCTCGATTTGCTCCACTCCCACGAGTCTGCTCTCTTTCGCAATTCCGTGGCTTAAATATTTAAGTTCCCAGATTAAATTTCTTGTTTTACTGGTATATTGTCCAAAAGTTAGCGCTTTAACTGTCCAAAATGGCAGGCGTCTTTTCTCTATGGTTTTAAATCGAAGCTTTGCCCTTACCCTTCTCCAAGATGGCCCACTTCTGGTTGCAATGAGGGCTTGCCCTTGCCCTCTTTCAAAATGGCGCACTTCCGCTTCCACCTTTTCCTTCACAGCCGCTCTAGCCTCGCATCTCGATGTTTATGACGCACTTCCTGTTCCTTCCCTGTCATCGCACCGCTACTTTCTCTCGTGATGTTTCTCCCATTCCCACAGTTCCCTATCTCTTTAAACCACAGGTATGTAAATAATAATCCTTTCTTCGCCTCTAATTCTTTTCTAAAAGCTTCTTTTCATACAATTCTTTTACTGGGGTGAACTTAATTAGTCCTTTTAAACTTTCTACTTCAACTTTCTGCTTGAATTTAAATCCTCTAGTCCAATTTCAAACTCGTAGAAGAGAACATAAGAACATAAGCAAAGCCATGTTGGATCAGGCCAGTGGCCCATCCAGTCCAACATTCTGTCACACACAGTGGCTAGAAATCCAGTGCCATCTAAAGGACTGTCAGTGAGGCCAGGACACCAGAAGCCCTCCCACTGCCTTCCTTCCAGCACCAAGACAACAGAGCACCACCTCCCCACAAAGAGAATACCATCTATCTCCTGTGGCTAATAGCCACTGATGGACCTCTGCTCCATATATTTGTCCAGTCCCCTCTTGAAGCTGGCAATGCTTGTAGCTGCCACCACCTCCTGTGGCAACGAATTCCATGTGTTTATCACCCTTTGTGTAAAGTAGTATTTTCTTCTATCTGTTCTAACCCGACTGCTCAATAATTTCATAGAGTGCCCACGAGTTCTTGTATTGTGAGAAAGGGAGAAAAACACATCTTTCTCTATCTTCTCTAACCCGTGCATTATCTTGTAAACCTCTATCATGTCTCCCCTCAGTCGTCTTTTCTCCAGGCTAAAGAGCCCCAAGCGCCTCAATCTTTCCTCATAGGGAAAGTGTTCCAACCCTTTAATCATTTTAGTTGCCCTTCTCTGTACTTTTTCCAGTGCTATGATATCTTTTTTAAGGTGTGGCGACCAGAACTGTACACAGTACTCCAAATGAGGCCTCACCATCGATTTATACAGAGGCATTATGATACCGGCTGATTTGTTTTCAATCCCTTTCCTAATAACCCCTAGCATAGCATTAGCTTTTTTTATGGCAGTCACACACTGTGCTGACGTTTTTAGTGAGTTATCTATCATGACTCCAAGATCTCTCTCTTGGTCAGTCTCCGCCAGTTCAGACCCCATCAACTTGTATTTATATTTTGGATTTTTGGTTCCAATGTGCATTACTTTGCACTTGGCTACATTGAACCTCATTTGCCACATGGATGCCCACTCTTCTAGCCTCGACAGATCCCTTTGGAGTGCCTCACAATCCTCTCTGGCTTTCACCACCCTGAACAATTTTGTGTCATCTGCAAATTTAGCCACTTCACTGCTTAATCCCAATTCCAAATCATTAATAAACAAGTTAAAAAGCATTGGACCCAATACCGACCCCTGTGGCACCCCACTGCTCACCACCCTCCACTGTGAGAAGTGCCCGTTTATACTCACTCTCTGTTTCCTATTAATTAGCCAGTTTTCGATCCACAAGAGGACTTGGCCCTTTATCCCATAGCTACTGAGCTTACTTAGGAGCCTTTGATGAGGAACTTTGTCAAAAGCTTTCTGGAAGTCAAGATAAACAATATCTATCGGGTCTCCCTTGTCCACTTGTTTGTTCACTCCCTCAAAGAACTCTAACAGATTGGTGAGACAAGATCTTCCCTTACAGAACCCATGCTGAGTTTTCCTCATCAGCTTTTGGTCATCAATGTGCCCACTAATTTTATTTTTGATAATAGTTTCCACCAACTTACCCGGTATTGACGTCAGGCTGACTGGCCTGTAATTTCCCGGATCTCCCCTGGAACCTTTTTTAAAGATGGGGACAACATTAGCTACCTTCCAGTCCTCAGGAACAGATGCAGAGTTTAATGACAGATTACATATTTTTGTGAGGAGATCTACAAGTTCACACTTGAGTTCTTTCAGAACTCTTGGATGTATGCCATCTGGGCCCGGTGATTTATCAGTTTTTAAATTATCTAGCAGTCACATAACCTCCTCTCTCGTCACCTCAATGTGACTCAGGTCTTTCAAAACCCCTCCCAAAGTCAGTGCTTCCGGAGTGGGCATGCACTTCTTATCTTCCACAGTGAAGACAGAAGCAAAGAACGCATTCAGCTTCTCGGCCATTTCCCTTTAGTAATCCTTTTACGCCTTGGTCATCCAAGGGCCCCACTGCCTCCCTAGCTGGTTTCCTACTTCTAATATATTTAAGGAATTGTTTATTGTTTTTCTTTATGTTCTTTGCAATATGCTCCTCATATTCCCTTTTTGCCTGTCTGATCACAGACTTGCACTTTTTTTGCCACAGTTTATGCTCCTTTTTATCAACCTCACTCCGACTAGTTTTCCACTGCCTAAAAGAATCCTTTTTACCTTTTACAGCTTCTATTACATTGCTTGTTAACCATGCTGGCCTTTTCCTAAACCTATTTGTGCCTTTCCTAACCAGCGGTATATATTTAATTTGAGCTTCCAGGATTATAGTTTTAAATAGTCTCCAAGATTCCCCAAGTGTTTTGACCTTTTTTACTTTCCCTTTCAGTTTCTTCTTCACGTACCCCCTCATCTCAGAAAAGTTACCCCTTTTGAAGTTAAACATGGCTGTGTTTGTCTTATTTGGCAATTTCCTATTTATACATATGTTGTACTCAATAACATTATGGTCACTGTTCCCAAGTGGTGCAATCACATTTACATCTCTCACCAGGTCTTCAGCATTACTGAGGACCAAATCCAGGATCACCTCTCCCCTAGTAGGTTCTGTAACCATCTGTTCCATAGCACAGTCATTGAGACAGTCTAGAAACTCACTTTCTCTCCCCCGATTCGAACACCCATTGGCCCAGTCAATGTGTGGGTAGTTAAAATCACCCATTACAACACAGTTTTTTTGTTTAGCAGCCATCTTTAATCCTGTCATCATTTTATAATCATCCTCTATTTTCTGATCTGGAGGGCGATAACAAACTCCCACAGTTAAGTTTCCATTTGGGCCCGTAATTTCAACCCATAGCATTTCCAGAAGCAAATCTAATTCAGTTACCTTCTCAATCTTACTGGAATGTATACCTTCTCTGACATATAGAGCCACCCCACCACCAACCCTTCCCTCCCTTCCTTCCGATATATTTTATATCCAGGAATCACCGTGTCCCACTGATTTTCCTCATCCCACCAAGTTTCTGATATGCCCACAATGTCTATGGAGATAATGATCTTTACCTTGCCGGGTCTTTTCTGGGTTGTAATCACTGTTTCAGATGTTCAGATTAGTCCAAATTAGTTACTGAAGCTTGGGTACGGCGATCCTATGCCAACTCAATGACTCCAAAGCTGCTGCAGAGATTTCTGCCACCCTTCTTAGAGTGGGACCTCAAGGCTGGGAGGGAATCCTTTGCACAGAACCCCCCCTCAGCCGAGATCTACACGCCCTCAGGGTGTCAAGTGTTCTTGCATGCTCTCCGCCTGAGAGCAGGGGGCCGTGGGCGATCTAGGAACCCACCAGCCCTGACAAACAGCAACTTGGACAGCTCAGCTCCCCAAACTGCATCAGACCACCATGATTCCCAAGCCAGAAGTCCCTGTGAAGTCAACTTTTGATGCCCTTTCCTTATAAATGTTTACCTAAAGTAGGTACTTTTGTGGAGATGAATGATACGCAAAATCATTTTCGTTGTTTTAAGTTAAGACTCACTTCTTAAGTAACACTTTCCCCCATTACATTATGAAATTTTATTCAAATCCATATGGCCTTTTTATAAAGAAATTAACAAAAAGACTAGAATTTTCTCTTTCCTGCACTAATATCTGACATTCCTCTTTTGACTGTTTTAAATCATAAAAATGTTAAAGAAAACAAAGAATTATATTGCTGGCTGGGACATTAAGACCCACCCACCATATTGTGGCAGGAGTTACTAGACCTAAACTCTCTCTGACAGAAGTTTATTTAAATATTGAAAACAGAGCTGAAAATGATGAAGCTTACTCTGAATTCTTGGCTTTTGCATCTAGTACTTGTATTCTGGAGAGAATATACTCTCATTTTTTATGATTTTGACCCCAGCACAATATTACACTATTCTTTTTAATAGATTCTGTGTTTTGTACTTACTCAAAATTTGGCACAAGGTTATTTTTTCATAGGTCCCACAAAAAGAAAAGGTAGAAGTGGAGGAAACTCATAACGAAACCATCTTGTGTAGATGAGGGCATTTGTGTCTCAGTGTGCACTAAGAGAAAGGGTGAGAATCCAGAAAAACATATCCCTCCACTTAGCTGGTGACTTTTTGACTTTCCACCATCTCTCAATTTATCTGAATACTTTTGTGGATCCTTGGATAATGAGATGTCAGGACACAAATGAGTTTCCCTGGAGAGCCTGCAGCTCTCCCCTCCAAGATTCTCATCAGTGGTACCTGCTGAGGTGGTGTGGAGCTAAGTAAAGAGTTGACATTACTCAGATGTTATGGAATAGATGCACTCACATGCCCTTACTGACAGCTGAGACAACACCTTTGCAAACTGTTTGCTAATAAACAGTCCTTCATCAGTAGAGAGAATCTCAGGGAACAGCTACTGGGAGAAACTGTTTTCTCTCCAAGACCTTGGAAAACAGCTGCTAGTCAAAGGGGGAAAATAATAACTTCGATGGACTAATTTAAGGAAGATGGATACACTTAACAAGTGTTTAGCTGAAGGTTGCCTTGAGTCTTAAGATACTTGCCTGCTGCTTATCACAGTGCCTACACTTCTAGGGTTGGGACATAGACATGTGGTCCTTTGGCTAAAATGTAAGAGAAGGGTTTTTTAAAAAATTCTGGGAATGTTCTATAGATTTGGACAGAACTTGGCTCCTGTAAGTATGTCTAATGCTTGGAATCATCTGGCTGAGTTTCACTAAAGATCTGCTGGACGTAAAGAGGGATGCACACAGCATGTTCTTAAGCCACATGAAGAAACTTGGCTTGCTCCCCACCTTTGCAATTTTACTGAGATACATGTGTATCAATGAACTGAATATTGATTTGGCCATTCCCTTTTAATGTTTTTAAAGTAATATGATACATGTATATAGCCTAGATGTTTATTTTATTTATTTTATTTATTTCAAATTTGTATTCCGCCCTCCCTGCAAGCGGGCTCATGGCGGATAACAACATATTAAAAATACATTTAAAATACAATTAAAAATTCATATTCATTAAAAACAACACATTTAAATCAAGATGGTGGACAGCCTTCACAGGGAGGGTTTTATACACCCTTTTTTCTAGGCCGGCAGAGGCCCAGCCTCAGCTATATGCCTGGCAGAACAACTCTGTCTTGCAGGCCTGGCAAAAAGATAGTAAGTCCTGCCGGGCCCTGATTTCAGCAGACAGAGCATTCCACCAGGTGGGAGCCAGGACCGAAAAGGCCCTGGCTCTAGTCGAGGCTAGGTGGGCCTCCTTGGGGCCAGGGACCACCAACAGCTGTTTGTCCCCTGATCGGAGTGTCCTCTGGGGAATATATGGGGAGAGACGGTCCCGTAGATACACTGGTCCCAGTCCGCACAGGGCCTTATAGGTCAATACCAGAACCTTGAATCTGATCTGGTACTCCACTGGCAACCAATGCAGCTCGTGTAAGAATGATGTTATATGCGCCTTATTTGGCACTCTTGTAATAACATGTGCCACTGCATTTTGTACCAGCTGTAATCTCCGGGTCAGGCTCAAAGGCAGCCCCGCATAGAGCGAGTTATAGTAATCTAGCCTAGAGATGACCGTTGCTTGGATCACTGTAGTTAAGTCACAGGTTGACAGGTAAGGGACAAGTTGCCTGGTCTGCCGCAGATGGAGAAAAGAGTAGCTGACAACCGCTGTGACCTGTGCCTCCATTTTCAAGGAGGCATCCAAGATCACCCCCAGGTTCTTAACCCTTGGAACTGGCACTAATGGTGCCCCATCGAGGGCCGGGAGCTGGAGTCCTGAACCTAATCCCTCATGGCTCGAGTACAGGACCTCCGTCTTCGTCGGGTTCAGTTTCAGCCGACTCTGCTTCAACCAACCAGTCACGGCTGCAAACGCGTGTTCCAGGACATCTGGGGCTGAGCTGGGCCAGCCATCCATCATCAGATACAACTGGGTGTCATCTGTGTATTGATGACACCCAAGTCCGAAACGTAGCACCAACTGGGCAAGGGGGCGCATATAGATGTTAAACAATAAAGAGGAGAATATTGCTCCCTTTGGGACCCCACACACCAAAGGGTGGCGGGATGACAATTTCTCCCCAAGCGCCACCCTCTGTCCCCAACGATGGAGAAAAGAGACAAGCCACTGTAAGGCAGTCCCTCGTATTCCCACATTGGCGAGTCAGAAGATCGTAATCGACCTATCGAACACTGCCAACAGATCCAATAATATCAGCAGCGCCAAGCCGCCTCGATCCAGATGTCTAGGAAGATCATCTGTGCGGGCGACCAGCAACGTCTCTGTCCCATGTCCCAGACGGAACCCGGACTGGAAGGGGTCTAGGGCTGAGACATCCTTCAGGAAGCCCTGCAGCTGTTCCATCACCGCCTGCTCAATCACCTTTCCCAGAAACTGGAGGTTCAAAAGTTATTTTTAAGTGCAATACTCCTTTTAAAGTGTAATGGGGAAGAAGGTAATGGATCTCATGTCGCAGTACTGTTACAAAAGCTACATAGGTCTGATCTGTATTAGAGATGGGCACCAATAGCAATACAAACAAAAAAAAAGCCATGAACAGCCCAATCTGCTATTCGCGAACAAGCTGTCCGTGAAGCCCCATTCTAAACAAACAGGTGGTCATTGCAAGCGTCATTTGTTGCTGTTCATCAAGCCAGACAGTCTGGCACCTGCAATCAATTCCCTTGGCAACATAGGCAGAGATTGTCTGAACTCTGTCTGAACTGCTGCTGTTGCCCAGGAAACCCCAGTCTAAGCCCAATTTAGCTTGATAGGGAGGTCTTCCTTCCAAGTGTGGAGCTCCAAATTTGTTACAAGGGAGCAAAGATCAGGGGGGAGGGGGGGCTCCCAACTCTGGCTAGTCTTTGCAGACAGTGGAGAGGGAGAGACAGCTGCTGTTGGTATTTTGATAGAGACAGGGAGAGTGCATTGGAGCTTGAATTTTCTTTGTGTGTGGTGGGATATGGATCTACCCCTTCAGGTTCCAGGGCTGCTGCCAGGCTCTGGGCCAAGCTATTATTTACTATTGGTATTCGGTACCTTTCTTGCTGCCTGCTCAGATAGGGTTTCTGGGAGAGGTGCGGTAGGGATCTACCCCTTCAAGTTCCAGGGCTGCTGCCAGGCTCTGGGGTCAAGCTATTATTTATTATTGGTACCTTTCCTGGTGCCTACTCAGGTAAGGTTTCTGGGATTGGTGCAGTAGGGATCTTGACCAAACTTGGATGATGGCTGGAGGAGAGACTGCTGGCCCCCATGAACAGCCAACGGCAAACATGTTCGTGAACAGGGTCATGTTTGTGGTTGTTCGTGAGTCCCTGTTCATGGACAGCAATGAACAACAAACATCATGTTCATTTTTTTTTCTGTTCGTGCCCATCTCTAATCTGTATGCTCTCTGGATGAGTGACTACAAGGGAAACCACATGTGTTTCTTTTCCATAGAAGGCACATTTAATTATACTTGGGCTTATCTCTGAGCTCACTGGAGGAAAACCAAGATGCAGTGTAATTAATAAATATTAATAGCAGGCAGAAGAGCACAAAGGTTTCTATTAATGGGATGTAGCAGTCACAACACTCATTAAGCTCCCTTAATTTATGTGAGATTTGCTGTATACAGAATATACATTATTTCTCATAAAGCAGACTTTCTTTGGTAGGCTTAGAAAATTAATTGCACAGTCTTACAATATTTACTTGGAAGTTCAACTGATTTCATTGGAGTGTCTGCAGGGTTCTTTACAATTGATAGCACTATACAAATTTCAATTGTATATTAATAGCACTATTCAGTTTTTTTGGCATCACTCCATGCCTTTAGTCAGCCCTCAAAATGTTCTACTCATCCTACTTAGTGTGATCCTAAACAGAATTATATCCTTGTAGACTTCAATGGACTTAGAATGGCATAACTTTGTTTACGATTGTACTATAGCTCATATAAGTACAAGTGCTTGAGCAGCAACTCTATATTTCAACTACAGTAATTATCTCATCATTTCTGTTTCAACTAAAAAATCCATTTTGATTTTGCTTCTTACTTGTGCAAACCAAACACATGGGCCTTTATTTCACCCCATTTTAAGATTTTTGCACAGCAAACATTTCCCATAAAGTTTACAGTTTGAGTATTAGTTGTGTGTAAATGGAATAAAAGAAATTTCATCAGACACACATCAGGAATGAAAACTGATAGAACAGAAAGACACCCAATGCAACATACAAAAATAAAAAAAGGAAACAGCGCATATTAGCATGTGTCTAAAAAGTTACATAAGGTTTTGAAATATGTAAAACTGAAAAAAATCTACAACCTACTAACATTTATTTATTATTTATTTACTTCATTTAAACCCTGCTTTTCTCTCCAATGGGGACCTTTGGAGCTTACATAATCTTGTATTCTACATGTTATCCTCACAAAAGCCCTTTGAGGTTAGGCTGAGAGAATGTGACTGGCCCAAGGTCATCTAGCAAGCTTCTATGGCAGAGTAGTATTTCGAAGGTGGGTCTCCCAGATCCTAGTTCAACACTCTAACCACTACACTACATTGTTTTAAAGCCTACCTAAACATTCAATCAAATCACTTTAAAACAAAATGAAACAAAAATGTATCAAATACTCTGTAGAATAAAAAAGCTTTAACTTTATGTCTTAAGGTATTGAATGACAGTGCCACACAAGTATTATTTGGGTAGGTGTTCTGTAGATGAGATGCCACCACATAAAAGGGCCTTTCCCCAGTTCTTATCTGCCAAACGTCTGAAGATGGAAGGGACGACTCAGGGCAGCACCTCAGAAGTTGTTCTCAAGGAATGGGCAGATTCATATAGTGGTTCTTAAGAAGGTCTTTTGAAAGCTTTAAAGGTCAAAACCTTGAATTGACCCCCTCAAACAAACTGAGACCCAGTGAAGATCTTAACACCAGCAAGGTATGTTCCAGCTAACAATTTGCCTGTTGAATATTAAAACAGTTAGACTTGCCAAACAGTGTTCATCATAGCCACATGTACTAGCTGTACTAGTTAGACAAGGATCAGGGAGACCCAAGTTCAAAGCCCCATTTGTAATTAAACTTATTTGGAAAACTTAGGCCAGTCATATTGATTCATCGTAATGCACCTTGCAGTACTGTTGTGAGGAGAAAGCGGAGGAGGGGAGAGCAATGTAAACTGCCCTGTGTTCCTGGGGGAAGGGTGGGATAATGGATGCTTCCTAGGTATCAAAATAATGGTCATATCCAATAGTACTCCAAGCTGCGAATAAGATCCATGGGCAGGGACTGTAATCCTGCCTTGAATAGGTTGAATACAACTTCCACGATCAGTGGAGTGCACACGCCCACACACACACACACATACACTGCATCTCTATTTTGTTTGAATTAAATCCTAATCCAATGCATCAGTGACTCCAGTTTAAAGGTTTTTTTACTCCTGGATCAGAGAAACAGAACATACCAATGAGCCATATTTCAATTTTTGAATAAATAGTCTAGGGAATAACAGTCTTAAAAGTACATCTCAGTCCTCTACAGAATTGCTAATAATGTGTATTCATGTTGTCAACAGGAAGAGCTGGAGCTTGGATTTCAAAACTCAATTATATTTTCTTTGTCACCCCCAAACACATACAGAGGTAGAATAATTAAACAATACAACTGAACATTATGAAAGAGAGTAAGAGAAAAAGCAGATTGTTTAATTTAGGACAAAGCAAAGATGAGACAGAATGTCTCTTTAAAGAATTCCTGGTGCATTAGAGGCTTCTGGAGCTAATAGAGGTGAGGAATGCACAGTGTGGAAAACTGTCTGTTGGAGGATGTCTCTGTGTGGTCTCTTTGTTGGAGAGACAGTATGTGTGTGTGTGAAGGTAAACCTTTATGATCATCTGTATTTATGTATAAAGAAGGAAGGTATTGTGCTTAATGTCAAAGCCTGCATTTCTGCTCGGAAATGTATCAACTTTTTTGCCCAAGCCTGCAGCAATGCAAATATGAGTAGTTCAGCAACAATTAGCCAAAATGGCTTACAGTTAGATCACAAAATGGAATTATCAGAACTGGATGGGAAGAGACTAGATAAGGAAGCCAGGAGGAGGAGGGGGTGAGTGGTGAAACAGAAGTGAGAAATGTAACACCATTTCAAACATTTCCTCCAATTTCTAAACCGCCCACACATCAGTTAAGAGATGCAGCAGTACTGAAAACTAAGCAGCAGAGTGAAGTGAGCAGAACTCACATGCAAATCTAAACATACTCATTCTTCAACGTAAGCTTTTGGAATCAAACAGGGCAGTTTGGTCTCCTAAATGGAGCCCATATTACTTTCCGAGTAGTAGGTAGTTTACAGAATAAGAACCATAAACATTGGGCAGATGCTTGAAACAGCTCTGTTTTATAGTGGTTAGAGCATTGGACTAGAATCTCAGAGTACAAGTTCCCCCATGTCCAGGAAAATTATGTAGGCCACCTTGAGATCCTTGAGGCAAGATAGGATAAAATGTAATAACAGTACTCCCATTATTTAATGTACTGGCATTTTAAGCAGCATAGAAAGCAGAATAGTACAGTCTGCATTACAATCTGAATATAGACAAAGGCCATGCCTCCTTATTGCTCCTCCTGGGTCTAAATGCAGCCTTTGACTCAGTAGACCACGGCAGCTTCATTTATCTGAACAGGGTCCCTTGTAGGAACCACCTTGCACATGGGTGAAATAAACAGCTGCCTGTACACAGGCATTTTCTGTGGTGGCTCCTACCCTGTGGAACTGCCTGCCTGAGAAGGTCAGAGAGCCCCCACCCTCCTGACTTTCCACAAGCAATGCAAAGCTGAATTATTTAAAAAGGTTTTTTACTCAGGAGGGCTGTATTGTAGACTCGAGAGATGATCTCAAAGAGATGCTTGACTAAAAAGTTTGGAACTATAGACTTAACCACTATGTTGCCATATGTACTATCCGTTGCTTTAAGTATGTGCTCCTATGTACTACCTGTGCCTCAAGTATGAACCTACTGGATAGTTATATGTTGTCTAATGTCAGTCCAAGAATTGCTTATGCTCTGTTTCAGCATTGCTTCAACTCTTTATTGGATTCTTGTTAATGCTAGGTCTTTATGAACTTGTATTTATTTATCCTGTGGCATTGTTTAGGAAATACCTAGATATTGATTGTACTAATCTTACACTATGAAACCTGCCATGAGTCTCAGTGAGAAAGGTGGGCTAAAAATGACATAAATAATAATAATTATTATTTATTTAAAAGATTTTTACTCTGCCTTTCTCCAGTAAACCCAAAGCAGAATACAAAAACTGAAACCAATAAGACCAATAAAAAAACAAAATCATCTAAGTAATATGTACTGGACAAACACTTTTATGAATTTAGCCTTTGTAGACAAAATGTTCTTTAAAAGTTTGCCATAATTTCTAGAATTACAATAAAATGGAGACCTCCCTCCCATTTTCTGTAAGGGTGTTCTGTTGGTCACATGAACACATGAAGCTGCCTTATTCTGAATCAGATCACTGGTCCATCAAAATAAATATTAGCCAAGCTGACTGGCAATGGCTCTCCAAGATCTTAGGTAGAGGTCTTTCATATCACCTGATCTTTTCAACTGGAGATTGTGGGGATTGAACCTGGGACCTTCTGCAAAATTGATGTCCTATAACTAAAGCCTCAGCCCCTTCTGTATTCCACACTGAAGGAGCAAGCACCACAGAGAAAGCCTGCAGATCAGCAGAGCCTGATCTAACCTGCCAGCATGAGGGACAACCAACAGATCTTGACTGAAAACGTAGAATTGTTACACGAGTTCATGTGGGAAGAAACAGTCCTATAATATATTTTGAGAATTCCTTACCTTTGCAGTTGCCCTTGTACTCAATTCGTAGCTGAGGATCTTTACATTTTGCTCGCAGATATTCACACCTGGACAAAAAAGTCCTGCCATCTGAAGCACACAATGACTTCTGAGGTGATCCTGTGCAATCCTGGCTGCATTTTTGGTCCTTGTCTTGTTCCACTCTTAAAAACTTAAACAAGAAAACAAACAAACAAAATTACACTATGGAAAAGCACTACTAACTATCAAACTATCAGCTGCTTGTCACATAGAATGAAAGCTATTCTGTCCCCATGACCACCACCACCACCACCCCTGCAATCCTGGATGTGGATTTCTTCACAGTTTACAAGTAATACTGAATGACGGAAAAGAGCACAAAAACATAGCTTTAGCTTTCAAAGAGGCACATGGGCAATGGCTAGATAACATTCCAAGGAAGAATTCGTCTGGCCAGTTTCCATTTGTAATCCTAAACCAATATATAAATCATGGCCTGCAAGTGTTATCCCTTAGTTCAGAAGTCCTCAGCCTTTTTCAGCCTATGGGCACATTTGGAATTCTGACACTGTGGTGGCCGCAACCACACAATGGCTGCCTCAAAATGGCTGCTACAGCTTACCTTCAGTCACAGCACCCTAGCACAGAGCTGCCCCACTTCATCTTGCTAGGAGAAAAGGAGAACTGCTCCTAGGGCAACAAGCAAGCCCCAGGATTCAGACAGCATTTTCACAAGAAGAGTACTGCTGTGGCAAGGCCTGCTAGATATTTGGGACGCTGTTCCAGGCAAAGACTCTGGCCAAATCTACAGACCTGTCTGCACATTTTACCAGGGGGTTGTGAGTGGGACTGTACTCTGGGGTCACTGGTTACTGATCCAGTATTAATAACTTTGGAAATGTTTTCATAGTTGTGTTTAAATAAATTGCATTTATATTTGAATTGGTAAACATATTGAACCTGGTCCTTGGGACTCTGGGGGTTACACTTGTGCTGTGGAAGCAGCTTCTGCCCAAACATTCTTTTTCTTAAAAACCAAACAAACCTGGTAGACACCAGGAAAGGAGTTGTTGGGCACAATGGTACCCATGGGCACCACTTTGGGGATTTCATGTAATACCATTTTCAAAAATTTCAAGCCCATTTATAAGCTGGCCAAACCTTATTGATTCTGGTGTCCTGAATAGAGATGGGCACGATCCAAAAAAAAACACCAATTAAGCCGTTTGTGGATCCAGGCTGCTGCCGAACCCAGGCCACCGATTCTAACTGATCAAATTCCATTTCCGATTCGGAATCGGGAAGGCCAAAGCGGGAGGGCGCCCCGCTGTTTCCAGTGATATAGGAACGGTGGTTGTTAGCAGCGGCCGCCAGGCCCAGCGGACAGGGGGAGGCGGCAATGAGCCGCCTCCCTTCAGGGAGGGAGGGGACATTCACACACACACACACACAGACACACACACACACACACACACACACACACACTTAGAGTAGAGGGAGGGGAAAGTTTTTAACCCAGCAACGAGCCACCTCCCCTCACGGAGGAGACATTCCCAGGGCCGGATCTACGGTTGCCAGCACCCAGGGCAACCGTAGTCAGGCTCTTGCGTGTGCCAGCGTGCTCCTGGGTCGCCCCCACCCCCGCCCACGCAGCAAGCTGGCTGTCCCGGTGCGCTGCGGAGCTGGCGGCAGCGCGAGTGGCTTGGTGGCTGCCCGCGCCATTCACCTGCCCCGCAAGACAAAGGGCAGCTGGCTTGCCCGTGCGCCCCTTGTCCTTGGGCAAGGCAAATGGCGCAGGCAGCCTCCCAGCCTCCCGCACTGCCTTTTGCCTTTCCCCAGGACAAGGGGCAGCTGGCTTGCCCGCACATCGCTTGTCCTGGGGAAAGACGAATGGCCCGAGTGGCCTCCCGGCCTCCCGCGCTGCCTTTTGCCTTTCCGTTGTGCCCATGGCTTCAGAACACCCCCTTCCCCCTCCCTCCCCTGGGTTGCAGCTCCGTGGTTGGAAGGAAGCCTGCTAATCAAGGAAAGCTGGGCTTCCATTCGTGTTTCGAGGGCGACAGAAGGAGAGCAAACATAGCTCATTCCCCTGGCTCCGTTGCCCCGGGAATAAATTACTGGCACAAGAGTGTCTGCAATTTCAAACAGAAACTGATATATCCGATCAAGTACCGAACAAGCAAACCCCCGACTGCTGGATCGGTTGCCGTGGACGGAACCGATTAGCTGAGTCACGATGGCGTAAACGCCAAAATCAGGGTTTTTTTGAAATCGTAATCCAGATCGTGCCCATGTCTAGTCCTGAATATCGAATTAGGATTTCAACCGAAATATGCATGTTACACGTGCTAAAGTATGTTTAATATGGAAACACATTTCTTGTACATACTTTTCTGACACCATCTTGGAGAGGTCATGTTATTTTTTAAATGGATGTACATCAGCCATTTGAGTGTTAAGAAGAAGAATGGTATGTTAAGAATCTTAGTTATTACTACTTAGTTATTTTACTATATCTTTTGGCAGCATTTGATATGGTCGATTATGATCTTCTGACCTACCGCCTCGCTGACGTGAGAACTCAAGGGATAGCATTACAGTGGCTTGTCTCCTTTCTCCATGGTCGAGGACAGAGGGTGGCGCTAGGGGAGAAGTTGTCATCCCACTATCTACTAGTGTGTGGTGTGCCACAGGGGGCAATACTCTCCCCATTATTGTTCAACATCTGTATGTGCCCCCTCACCCAGCTGGTGTGAAGTTTCGGGCTTAGGTGTCATCAGTACGCTGATGACACCCATCTATACCTGTTGATGGAAGGATGGCCTGGATCAACCCCGGATGTCCTGGAGCATGCTTTTGAAGCTGTGGCTGGATGGTTGAGGCAGAGTCAACTGAAGTTAAACCCCTCGAAGATGGAGAGTTGTACTTGAGTTGCGGGAGTGTGGATTTGAAGCCCAGGCTTCCTACACTTGATGGGGTGGTGCTTACAACAGCTCTGAGAGTTAGGAGCCTGGGGGTGATCCTGGATGCCTCCTTGAAAATGGATGCCCAGGTCATGGTGGTTGCCAGGTCATCGTTCTTCCATCTCCGACAGACCAGACAACTTGCCCCCTATCTTTCAACCCGCGACTTAACTTCAGTGGTCCAGGCAATGGTCACCTAAAGGTTAAACTACTGTAACATGATCTACGGAGGGCTTCCCTTGAACTTAATCTGGCGGTTACAACTGGTCCAAAATGCGGTGGCGAGTGTCATCACTGTAGTGCCTTCTAATGTACATGTTACACTGGTATGGCACCAGCTGCATTGGTTACCGGTGGAGTACTGGATCAGATTCAAGGTTTTGGTATTAACCTATAAAGCCCTATGCAGACTGGGACCAGTGTATCTGCAGGATTGCCTCTCCCTATATGAGCCCCAGAGGACATGTCGATCTAGCAACAAACAGCTGTTAATGGTCCTTGGCCCCAGAGAGGCCCACCTAGCATCCATCAGGGCCAGGGCCTTTTTGGTCCTGCATCCAACCTGGTGGAATGCTCTGCCTAAAGACATTAGGGCCTGGCTAGATTTGTTATCCTTCCACCGGGCCTGCAAGATGGATCTGTTCCGGCAGGCGTATGGTTGACGCTGGTTGAGCCACCCCACCGGCCAACTAGAGGAAAACACACACCCCTACCCACTCAGCCTGTTAAATACTTTGGAGATGGTTGGGTGGTGGTTATTGGAGAAATCTGCTGCGGTGTGTTTTAAATATTTATGTGGTTTTACTGGTTTTAAAGTTATATGTATTTTAAATTATTATACTGATTGTAATCCACCCTGAGCCTGCTGATGCGGGGAGGGCAGAATATAAATTGAATTAAATAAATAAATATTACAGCAGACCAGTTCCTTCCTACTGAATGGTTTTCAGAAGTGTGTTGAAGGAGAAAAGAGAATTATTTCACAGTGATCAGCAATTTGGAGGGGTTTGAGGCAAAGAGAATTCACAGTAATAGGCAATTTGTTTGGGCTTTTGTGGGGGCTAGGGGGGTCATTAAAATTTAAAAGTACCTTTCAGGCAAAACATCCCCCTAGCCCCCCCAAAAGCCTCAGAATTGAGAAAGACAATTGCAAATGCTGAAACAAATATAAAAATGTGATCAGTTTTGAAGCCATATTACACAGCCACACCTGTGCTCAAAATTTATTTTCCACTCAACAGAGTAGATGTCATTCTCATTCAGATTTGCAGACAAACTTCTTTATCATTTCACTGTTTTAAATAACAAATAAAGTATGACAGGCATGCAGTTACGAGTAGATAATCATCCAGGAAGCACAAAGGAAAGCTCTTAAAGAATGCCATAAACCAGCTGAAATGTTGCCAGAGTTTACAGAGTGTTCAGTACTTCTCAATTGCTACTAAATCTGCACATACAAAATCTGTAACAACTATTTTCTTATCATGTACCTAGCATTTATTATTTCTAACTCTCTCCTGTAATACTATATCTTGATGCCACCAAGAGCAGTTAATAGGCAATATATTCAGAACAGACAAAAGGAGGTGCTTCTTTACTCAATGATTAATTAGATTGCGGAATTCAGGTCCACTGAATGTCGTGATAGCCCTAAGCATAGAAGGAATTAAAAAGCAATTGGAAAGATTCAGGGAGAAGAAGTTTAGCTGAGCTTTGCCCAACAGCATCTAAAACACTGGTGGGAGCTTTGTTCTGTATCTGTTCACTAAAAGCTATAAAATGAGACAATGCAGATAACCTCTAAATAGAGATATAAAACTCAAGTGTATTGGAGGGTTAAAGTCCTCACTAGGCTTGCCATCCTCAAGGAGGAGACTGAGCTTTTCATGAAATTACAACAAATCTGTTGGAGACCCGCCCCAGCAGGGCGCTCTGCCAGCAGATGATTCCTCCTCTGAGGAGGAGGGGCTGGAACAGCCAGCGCGAGATGCACCCCCAGCCCCTGAAGCTCCAGATGGCAACCAGCAACCCAGCCCCTCAGCGCAGGATAGTGGAGGTGAGGGGGTGCATGGATAGGAGGCGGAAATAGCGCCTCGGAAGACCAAGTCCGGCGAGCCAGCAGCGAGGCGGAAGGCTCATGCATAGGGATGTGCGTTTCGGCTCTCCGAATCCCGAAAGAAAGCCGAAAGAAACGTCTTTCGGGTTATTTCGGGTTATCCTAAATGTTTCGGGGAAAGCCGAAACGTTTCGGGTTATCCGAAACAAAACAAGCCGAAACGTTTCGGCTTGTTTCGGCTTTCTTTCGGCATTCAAGAATCGCCATTTTGTTTTTGCTAGGCGTTTGCCTTAGCAAGCGTCTAGCAAAATCCTGCTGGAAGCTAAGGCTTCCTGCAGGCTCTTCGAAGAGGGGAGGGGGGGAGAAGGAGTGAATCACTCACTCCTTCTGTCACCCCCCACCCCTCTTGCAAAGGAGGATAGGGAATCCTGTGCTTTGCCTTGCAAATGCAAGGTGCATTGCTGCTAGCATTGCACTTTGCATTTGCAAAGCAGTGGAAGCAGAGATTCCCGCCAAAATTAACAGGTAGGGGAGGGGAGCAGGAGGAGGGTGACTGTTGGAGTGTGGGTGGGGAAAGGCAGGGGAGGGGGGACTTTAGGAGTCACCAATCCCACTGCTGCATCCTTCTGCCAGCCAATAGATTTAAATCTTTGGCTGAGGCTGCAGCAGGGGATTTAAATTTGGGGCCAGACTGGTCTGGAACACTTCTGTTGCTGCTGCTGACCGAGAGAGAAGAGAGACTGCACCTGGAGGACATCTGCCTGGAGGATCAACTGTGCTGGACATCCTGAGAGGAGACCTGGTAGGCGTTTTTAAATTTTTGTAATTTTTTTGATGCTGGGCAATGTGCTGCTGTGGCCTGCCTCTGCAAAACGGTGTTTCAGTTAAGTCTTGGCATGGCCTGGGGGACAGGTTGGGCAGACAATGTTTGGGGGTGGGGGGGTTCAGCATTGGTTGTTGTGCTTGCCTTCTTTAATGTTTACTTTGTCATGCTTGAGTGTGGGGTGGGCTTGATCTACTATTTCCCAGGAATAAAAAATGAGTGTCCCAGCTTTGGGCCTACACAGGCCAGAAGCTCTGCTGGGTGGCTTTGGTGCCTTTCTTCTGGCTAGCTCTCACAATTATGCTTCACAAACTGAATTGGTGAGGGGTTGCTTTGCTGTGTCTGGCCCCCTTCTCCCAAGGCTTCCCACCAGGCTCTTGAACAAGTGTGCCAGCCTCTGGCCCACACACAGGCCTGCTGCTCTGGCTTTGGTCACCCCTCTGGTAGCTGGCCTGGCACTCACAGTTATGCTTCATAAACTGGGATGGTGTGAGGTTCTGTGTTTGGTCCCCTGCTTCCAAGGCTTCCCACCAGGCTCTTGAACAAGTGTGCCAGCCTCTGGCCCACACACAGGCCTGCTGCTCCAGCTTTGGTCACCCCTCTGGTAGCTGGCCTGGCACTCACAGTTATGCTTCACAAGCTGGAATGGTGTGGGCTTGTTTTTCTGTGTTTGGTCCCCTGCTTCCAAGGCTTCCCACCAGGCTCTTGAACAAGTGTGCCAGCCTCTGGCCCACACACAGGCCTGCTGCTCCGGCTTTGGTCACCCCTCTGGTAGCTGGCCTGGCACTCACAGTTATGCTTCACAAGCTGGAATGGTGTGGGCTTGTTTTTCTGTTTGGTCCCCTGCTTCCAAGGCTTCCCACCAGGCTCCTGAACAAGTGTGCCAGCCTCTGGCCCACACACAGGCCTGCTGCTCTGGCTTTGGTCACCCCTCTGGTAGCTGGCCTGGCACTCACAGTTATGCTTCACAAACTGGAATGGTGTGAGGTTGTTTTTCTGTGTTTGGTCCCCTGCTTCCAAGGCTTCCCACCATGCTCCTGAACAAGTGTGCCAGCCTCTGGCCCACACACAGGCCTGCTGCTCTGGCTTTGGTCACCCCCTCTGGTAGCTGGCCTGGCACTCACAGTTATGCTTCACAAACTGGAATGGTGTGAGGTTGTTTTTCTGTGTTTGGTCCCCTGCTTCCAAGGCTTCCCACCGTGCTCCTGAACAAGTGTGCCAGCCTTTGGCCCACACACAGGCCTGCTGCTCTGGCTTTGGTCACCCCCTCTGGTAGCTGGCCTGGCACTCACAGTTATGCTTCACAAACAGGTTGTTTACTGTTCGTGGACCTCTTCTGGACTGGACTGCACTTGGTGGACATCGGCCTGCAGATCTCTGCGTGGAGGATCAACTTTGCTGCTGGACATCTGGAGAGGAGGACTGGTAGGGTTGTTGAAAAAATGGTTTTTTGAACTTATGTCTGCTGCTGTGGCAATCTGCTAGCATATGCTTTAGTTTGGTCTTTATGGCTTGGGCTAGGGGGGGCATTTTCTAGTTGGGCAACAGGGCATTGTTTGAGGGTTGGGGGGGTCAGCATTGATTGCCGTGCTTGCTTTCTTTGATGTTTCCTTTGTCATGTTTGAGTGTGGGGTGGGCTTGATCTACTGTTTCCCAGGACAAAAAATTAGTGTGCCAGCTTTGGGCCTACACAGGCCAGAAGCTCTGCTGGGTGGATGTGTTTTGTTTTACCACTGGTTGGCCCTAGCCTTTTGGGGGGGGTGGCCTTGACTTGACTTGTAGATCGGGGCCTTGACTTTTGGGGGTTGCGTGTGCGGTGTGTGGTATTGACTCTGTTAACATTTCCAACTTTCTTGACAGCATCGCGGAGGAGAGGAGGACCAGCTGCAAGACCGCCTGAACATTGCTGGACTGCAGGACTGGTGGTGGTGAGCGAGTCCGGGTTCATATTTGGGTGGGCTTAGGGGTGGGTTCTTGCTAGCTTGGGAGGGGGGAGGCTCATCTTCAGACCACCACATCCACACCCCACACCGACACACCACAGAAACATTGTTCCCACTAAATAGTGTCTTAGGTAGGTAGGCCAGTTGGTAGGTGAAGTGGCTAATTGCCCTCAACGTAATCAATAGGGAAACCAAGCATAGTTTTTTTAAAAAATTAAATAGGGACTCAGCAGGAAAAGCATTAGTGAGTGAGAGTTAGGATTGAATTCTATATATATACACATTTGGAATAGCTGTCAATAGGCTTCCCATTAGTGCCCCCATAACTAGGGTTCTACTGCCCATCTCTGGCACCCGTGGTGTTGCCAGGCCAGCCCGGGCATACTAGTGTGTGAGTGTCTAAGGCTGTGTCACCTGTTATTGAGGTTTAGGGCCAGCTCAATTCCGGAGGAATTCAGCTGTTTGGCAGGCACAGGTTCCCCGACATAAATAGGGTCGCTTAAAAAAGGCACTTGATTGTTCATCTCCAAGTCACAGAGCCACTAGAAACACAGATTTATAGCAGGTAACTTAGGTCTCGAAAACAAAGTTGACCTTTGTTTTCCCAAGCTTTTCTGATTAGTTAGGGTAGATTTCGGGAGGGGAAAGTATGTCAGAGAGGAAAGCAGAGAGGGGACCCGGGGGAAAGGTTAGGGAGAAATCTAGACGGGAGGAGGGGAGGGAGAGGGGGACTGCTGCGGCAGCCCCCCCATCTGAGCGGAGGAGGCCCTCCCCTGCGCTGCTGCCGTTCACCAGCCTGGCTTCTGGTGACAGGAAGAGGGTGCACAAGGCTCTCTTTCCTGAGGCAGCTGCTGGAGGGCCACCCCCAACCCAGGTGTCTCAGGCAGGGGCTGGCACTGGGCAGGGGCCTGCTGCTGAGGATCCTCCTCCTCCAGTGGTTGCAAGCCAGCTGCTGGAGGAGGGGCAGCATGTGGTGTCTCCTGGGATAGACGTGGGGCATGTGACTTTTCCATCCCTCACGATCACCCCAGGAACCTGGAGGATGTTGGAGGAACTGCCCGTGAGACCCCCCCCCCCCCGGGGGCGGTCCACCCCAGTTTCCTCTGAGGCCAGCAGCAGGCCTCTCACGGCTGTGCAGGAGGGGAGGATGCAGGAGGAAGAGGCAGAGACTGTGGTGGAAGAGCCCACATCTCTGCCCCTTCAGCCTTGTCCATCCCCACCTGCCCGGCCGAGAGTGGGACACGGTGTGTCTGGCCAGAGCACCTCACAGGAGGTGCCTCAGGGTGGTCCCGAAAGCGCTTCTCCTGGGAAGCGTGGGATGCCCTTTTCCTGGGAAGCGTGGGATGCCCTTTTCCTCCGAAATCTGGAAGCACTTCCAGACAACGGAGGATCCCCGAGCAGCCCAGTGCCTGCATTGTAGGCAGCGCGTCAGCCGTGGCAGAGATGTGCGGCATCTCTCCACATCTGGGATGAGGTACCATCTGAAGAGGCACCACCAGGCGGTGCTTCTCGGGAGGAGGGTTCAAGTGGCGTCGCACGGCCGCCAGCTAGGGGGGCATGTCCAGAAAATTTTATCTCTGATGGCTTCTTTCCAAATGCAGACTGCCTAGGCCTGGAGATCTCCCAGAATTATAAATGAACTACAGACTACAGAGATCAGTTTCCTTAGCGAAAATGGCTACTTTTGAGGGTGGACTCTATGGTATTATACCCATGGAGGTCCCTCCTCTACCCAAACCCCACCATTTCCAGGCTTCATCCTGAAATCCTCAGGAATTTTGCAACCTAGGGTTGGTCACCCTAATTTCACCTCTTGATTCTGCAGTCAACAAATGACAAAGACACATGTGCGGACAAGATCACTAATTTATCGCATCTCCATGTTGGGATTTGCCCTGGGCTGGTTTGAATTGTTTTTCATAGAACGGACTCAAAGGGTTGCTGTCGGAGATCAGCTTTCTCCAGAATGGGAACTATCTTGCGTGGTTCTGCAGTGCACAATCTTATCTCCCATGTTATTCAACTTCTATGTAAAACCTTTAGGAGAACTCATTCACAACTATGGAGTTGGATGTCATCAATATGCAGATGATACCCAACTCTATATCTCACTATCCAGGTTCCCACAGGATGCAGTAGAAATCTTAGATCGCTGCCTGACAGCCGTGGTCCATGCTATAGTAACTTCAAAACTTGACTATTGTAATGCATTACACACTGGTCTCCCACCTAAGTTAACTAGGAGGCTCCAATTGGTGCAAAATGCTGCAGCTCGACTGTTAGCAGGAGCGAGCAGCAGCATGAACATCACTCCCATCCTACAGTCACTCCATTGGCTACCTATCAGTTACCATGCTTAATTCAAGGTTTTGGTTATTACATACAAATTTCTTCACAGCCTTGGCCCAACATACCTACGGGACCACTTCCTTCCCTACATCCCTCCACAGCAGCTTAGCTCATCTCTTGCAGGTGCCAGCTTGCACATGGGCAAAATCAACAGCTGCTTGTACATGGGCTTTCTCTGTGGTTGCCCCTACCCTGCGAAACAGTCTGCCTGAGGAGGTCAGGAGAGACCCCACTTGCCTGGTTTCCACAAACTATGCAAAACTGAATTATTCAAAAAGGCTTTTTACTCCGATAGGAGAGCGGTATTGTAGGGATGCCTCACTAATGAGTTAGCCTTACATATTATCTGTTGCTCTAAATAGGTACTCTATGTACTACCTGTGCTTCATGTTGTCTAATGTCAGCCCGAGAATTGATTATCTTCTGTTTCAGCATTTCTTCAACTCTGTATTGAATCCTTCCTTATGCTATGTCTTTGTAAACTTGTATTTATTTATCCTATGGCATTGTTTATGAAAATGTCCTTGACACTGTATGGAAATGTCCTTGATACTGATTGTATTAATCTTACACTATGTAATTCATCTTGAAGCTCAGTGAGAAAGGCGGACAATAAATAAATAAATAAATAAATAAATAAATAAATAAATAAATAAATAAATAAATAAATAAATAAATGTTAATATCAAATCCACTACAACCAACCTGTATCATAATCGTTCCTCAGAATGGTTTCCATCCATATGCAGAGTGATAACGCTATAGGATTCTGATCGGAGTCTGACTCTGTGTCACTGTAGCAGTAATGCCAGTGAACAATACTTCAATGCCACATTCCCCTGAAAGAAGAATCTTGTTTGCCATTTAGCTTCAATTTTTATAGAATCACAGAATCACAAGATTGGAAGGGACCTATAGGGTCATCTAGTTCAACTATCTGCAAAATGTAGGAAATTCCCAAATACCTCCCTCCCATACACAGTGACCCCTTACTCCATGCCCAGATGGCAAAACTCCATCAGGATCCCTAGCTAAACTGGTCTGGGGAATATTGCTACCTGACCCCGAGGGTTTTGATAAGCCTTACCCTAAGCATGTAAGAAGAGGCTCTCCACCTTCTGAGGAAGCCTGTTCCAATGAGGGACTGCTCTAACTATAAGGAAGTTCTTCTTAATGTATAGCCAAAAACTATTTTGATTTAATTTCAACCTGTTGGTTCTGGTCCGACTTTCTGGGGGAGTGCAAAACAATTTCACACCACCCTCTATATAACAGCCCTTCAAGTACTTGAAGATGGTTATCATATCATCTCTCATTTGTTTCCTCTCCAAGCTAAATACATCGAGATCCAGGGATTTTTTTTACCCAGAGACTCTTAATCGAACTTCCATGTTCAGATACATGTATTTCATCACAAGTATATATCTCTAGGGATGTGTGCTTTGGGTTTCTGATCCAAGTTTTTAACCCAAATTGAGCCTGATTTGGAAAGATTCAGGATTCCCGAATTGGCCCCAGCATTGCTGAGCTGATTCGGGAATTCCAAAGCAAAGCATTCCAAAGTGATTCATATCACTTTCGGAAGCTTCAGGCAAAGGGGCAGCAGCCAAGCCTGCAGGCCTTTCCTAGCTGTTTGCATTGCAGTATTCTGCAGTATTATTTGGAGTATTCTTCTTTCCCCTCCTAAATCATGGCCTTCAACAGGAAGAACTGATGAAAACACAACCTGTGCTTCCCCGTCCTTAATCTTTTTGCCCAGAGCCACATAGTCTCTTTTAATGCATTCTGTTTTTCATTTTTTTTAATAGATTTTATTGGATGAGGTGATATAAAATAGTTGGTTAATACATACATCTTATCCAAATTAAACCTTTCTAAATATATGACCCCACCCCTCCCCTCCCCCTATTCTCAGTTGACTTCCAACAACACTCGAACCCCCCATTTATTCATAGAGATTATTATTACACTATATTGCAATTATATTATATTAACCATGGTAAAGATCTTAATATATATTCCCTTCGATAAAGTCTTATTTAATAAAGTTTAAAATCCCTCCAAAGACCACAGTTGTCCTTTAACATCGCATTTCTTTTCCAAATATTTCTTGAACTTCTTCCAATCTTCCAAGAAAGTTTATGGATCTTGCTCTTTCAGATTTCTAGTTAATTTGTCCATTTCGGCCATGTACAACAGCTTCCTTGTCCATTCTTCAGTATTCGGTACTTCTTCTTTTTTCCAATATTGAGCATATAAAATTCTTGCTGCTACTATCATATAATATAACAATATCTTATCATTTCTATTGACCTCTTCTAAATGTAAAGATAACAATAACATTTCTGGATTTTTAGCAACATTATATTATAATATCAAAGACATTTCAGCACATATTCTAGACCAGAAGTCTCTAGCCTTTTGGCAAGTCCACCACATATGAAATAGAGAACCTTCATGCTCCTTACATTTCCAACATTTATTCGATAACTGTTTGTTAGCTATAGCTAATTTTTTCAGTGTTAAGTACAATCTAGACAGCATTTTATAACCGTTCTCTTTAATACTGGTACAAGTTGATATTTTTAAGGTATTTTTCCATAATTGTTCCCATGCTTCCATCGCTATTTCCTTATTACAATTTATGGCCCACTTTACCATTTGCACCTTGACTGTTTCATCTTCTGTAAACCGCTTCAATAACAACTTATACATTTTAGATATTGCTTTACTATTATCCCCCAATAATAGCTCCTCTAGTTCTGAATTTTTAATTCTAAAACCATTCTTTCTATGTTCTGAATCAAATAAATCTTTAATTTGTCTATATTGTAACCAACCATATTTAAATGGCAACTCTTCGTTTCGCTTAAGTTTCAACCCATCATTGTCTAATACTGTTAATTCTTTGAGGGTAAGCCATTCCTTTCCCTGATATTCCATATTTGGGTTAATTACTTCAGCTGGAACAATCCAAAGTGGTTTCTTTAGTTCTATAAATTTCTTGTACTTGAGCCAAGTTGACAATAGATTCCTTCTAAGGTAGTGGTGCTGAAACATTGCATCCATTTTGTACTTTTCATACCACATGTATGCATGCCATCCAAATAATTTATTATATCCTTCCAATGTTAATAACTTGTGATTGGTCAAAGACACTCATTCTTTTAGCCACACCAAACATATCGCTTCATGATAAAGTCTTAGATCAGGTAACTGCATTCCTCCTCTTTCCTTAGCGTCACAAAGAACTTTCATCTTAACTCTTGGTTTCTTTCCTGCCCAGACAAATTCTGATATTTTCCTCTTCCATTTTTCAAATTGTTTCTTATCTTTCACAATTGGAATTGTTTGCATTAAAAACATCATTCTGGGCAGTACATTAATTTTGATTGTGGCAATTCGGCCTAACCACGACTAATTTAATTTATTCCATTTTATCATGTCTCTTTCAATTTGAACCCAGAGCTTTTCGTAATTATTCTTAAACAAGTCTATAATCTTAGCTGTCAGCTCTATCTCCAAATATTTAGTCCTATGTACCACTTCGCAGTTTGTTAATTCATTTAGTTCTTGTTGTTTCTTCTTAGTCATATTTTTGGTCATTATTTTTGACTTTTTTATTTATGTAAAATCCCGCCAAGTCTCCAAACTCCTTTATTTTGTCCAGCAGTCTTGGCAGGGTTTGTAGAGGGTCTTCCACTATAAACATCACATCGTCTTCAAATGCTTTCAATTTGTAGGAGGATCCTTTTATTTTTATTCCTTTTATACTATCATCTTCTCTAATCCTCCTCAATAATACTTCTAAGACCATCACAAACAAAAGCGGCGATAGTGGACATCCTTGTCTGGTTCCTTTCCTTATTTCCAACTTCTCTGTCAGGTCGTCATTGACACATATTACTGCCCTTTATAAGTTATAAATTGTTTCCACTGCTTGTATAAATTCATTACCTAGATCCATCTTCTCCATAGTTGCGACCATAAAGTCCCAGTTCAAATTGTCAAAGGCCTTCTCTGCGTCCGCAAAGAATAGGCCAACTTCCTTATCAGGTCGCTTGTAATATTCAATAGCATTTATCACTACTCTCAAATTGTCTTTTAATTGCCTGTTTGGTAAGAATCCGGCCTGATCTTCATCTATAAAGTCCATTAACCATATTTTGAGCCTCTCCACCAGTATTCTTGCCATTATTTTGTAATCATTGTTTATGAGCGATATGGGTCTGTAATTTTTCAACTCTGTCAAATCTTGACTTTCTTTTGGGATCAGTGCAATACTAGCTTGATTCCATGTACCTGGGAGACCCTTTCCTTGAAGCATATCGTTCATTACATTTTTTAAAATCGGTACTAGGTCCTCCTTCATTACTTTATAAAATTTAGCTGTGATCCCATCAGGTCCTGGTGCTTTCCCAATCTTAGCCGCTTCAATAGTCTGTATAACTTCTTCTTCTGTTATTGGAGCATTCAGTCTCTGTTTCATCTTTTCTGGTATCTTTCTTTAAATACCCATCTATCTCTTGTACATTCACAGATTTCTTTTGAAATAATTTAGCGTAGTATTTAAAGAACGCACACTTAATTAATTGATGACCTTTCAATTCTTTACCATCCTCCATTATTGTATTAATAATTTTCATTTCCTTCCTTTTTTCAGTTGCCAGGCTAGATACTTTCCTGCTTTATTTGCTCCTTCAAATGACTTCTGCTTTAATGTCTTTAACTTCCATTCTAGCTCTTTATTACTAATGGCTGTTATTTGATCCTGTAGTATTTTGATATCCTGTATAATCGACTTTTTCCCTGGTCTTTTCTTCAATTGTTGTTCTTTTTTATATATTTTTTCTTGTATTTCTTGCCATTTCTCCTGCTTTCTTTTCTTATCCTTACTATTAAGTAAAATTAAGTTTCCTCTCATTACAGCCTTATAGGTATCCCATACCATCTGTGTTGAAACTTCAGTGTTATTATTTGTTTAAAAAAAATGCTTAGTTTCTTCTTTCAAATACTTCAAATTTTCCTGGTTTTGTAATAAATCCTCATTTATTCTCCATCTAAATTTTCTTTGACCCATTGTCCATTTCCATAACATTGGATTGTGGTCTGCGCTCACCTTCGGTAAAATGTCCACTTTTTTAGTCAATAAAGTCAAATCTTTTGTTGCCCAAATCATGTCAATATGTGAAAATGATAAGTGCCTTGCGGAGTAGTATGTAAATTCAGTACTTTTCGGATTTTCTTTTCTCCATACATCTTCCAAATGTTCTTGTTGAACTAATTCAAAAAAAGTTTTTGGTAACTTCCCTGATTTTTTAATGGTTGCTTTTGATTTTTTGTCTAATTGCAAGTCCACCACACCATTAAAATCTCCAACCAATATCATCTGATCAAATACATCCTGATCTAATTTATTCAATACGTCTTTGAAAAATTGGCCTTTTGCTCCATTTGATGCATAGAGAGCTATTACCAATATTTTTTTCGCATTTATATTTATTTCCACGGCCACATATCTTCCATCTTGATCCTGAAAAATTAATTTTGATTCTACAGCCTCATTTACATAGATCACTACTCCTTTCTTTTGTTTAGATGCTGATATATATTCTTTACCCAATTGTTTGTTTTTTAAATATTTTATATCTTTATCTTTAATATGTGTCTCTTGTAGACATACTATATTACAATTTTTCTTCTTTAGCCAATGAAAAATTGTCTTTCTCTTTTGAGGTGAGTTTAGTCCATTCACGTTCCACGATATTAATTTGTACTCCATATTTTACATTTTTAATAATCCAGGAAAGTCCTCTGCATTTTCCTGTAAAAATTTTTCCATTTGCTCCTTTGTTTTGATGATAATTTTCAAAGCTTTGTAATAAAAGCTGAGACCTTCTGGGACTTCCCATCTATATCTGATGTCTTTGTCTCTTAATTTCTGGGTCAATTCCCTGTATTTTTTCCACTCTTGGAGAATCCGTTTTGGGACTTCTTTCATGATCTTAATTCTACTCCCCTCCTTTATTAGGGGTTTTTCAAAATGCCTCTTAAGTATCTCTTCCTTCATTCTCTTTGTCACTAATTGCACAATAATATCTCTTGGTAGCTTTCTCCGTTGGGCAAAAGCCGAGTTGATTCTGTACGCCAAGTCCATATTTGCTGTTATTTCATCTTCCTCTTTCCCTAGAAATTCTGCCAATATCTTTGTCATCTGCGCTTGTGTGGTTTGAGTCTCAGATTCCTGAATGCCACGAAATCTTAACTGCTTTTCCGTCGCCTTACACTCCATCATTGCCACTCTTGTCTGCATCACTTGATTTTCATGTTTCATTTCTGCTTTTATATCATTTGTCTTTTGTTCTACCTGTTCCACTTTTTTAGTTGTCACTTGCAAATCTTCCTTTACTCCCTCTATCTTTTTTGCCAATGCAGCTACATCAGCTTGAATAACATCTCTCATCTCTTTAAAGTCTTTTGCCAGCATTTCTTGCATCTTCTGTAACAACTTTGTGATTCTCTGCCACTTTTTTCCCCAGTCCTTAAAAGTCCGATAACGATCTTTACCTTTGCCGATTCTGCGGGTTGTCTGTGTTGTTTCCTTTGCTTAATCTTTGGTAAAAGCTGTTGCTGAAGCTTGGTTCTGATGATCTTATGCCAATTTAATGACTCCTGAGGCACTGCAGAGATAGAAGCTCGCCCTTCTCTGAGGGGACCTCAAGGTGATGGTGGGAGTCTTTAATTCAGAACCCCCTCCTTCACCGAGATCTCACTCTCTCAGGGGTGCATAGCATTTAAGCCCAACTTCTCCCTGAAGTTGGAGTGGAAATGGGTGTTGCGGCGCCTCACTTTCCAAGAAAAACAGTGTCTCGGACAGCCCAAGTCTTAGGCTGCTTCAGACCGCCATAAATCCAAACCAGAAGTCTCCTTTAATGCATTCTGGACTGTACTGGGCAATATCATTTCTTCCCACATGGATCCACAAGAAGGGATAATAATCAGTGGGCTTGATTAGTCTTCTTACACTTTTTGTCATATCATGGATGAGTGCAACTGGTAGAAAGCATACCTCTCGAGACAACAAGTCCAGTCAGCACACTTTACCCTCTACCTCTCTCAGTAAAGAATCCCCAATTACTAGCACACACCTTCTTCTATAGTGGGGAATAGAAGCTCAAGTCCTCTCATCCATAGGGGTCTCAGAAATTTCCTTCAAGGTTCAAGGAGGCTGGGGAGTAGCCCTTGATCCAGTGGTTCGGAATCAATATCTATGAGGAGATCCTGGAACCGATTGCTTGACATCAGAGGCTCAGAAAGTCTCCTGATTTTCCTGCTCTTGTGGGTTACTTCCTTCCATGTGCCTGCCTCCTGTATTGGGTGTTACTTCAAATCCCCAGGCAAAACATACCTTCTCCAATTTTTGCCCCCAGGCAAACAGACCCTCTCCAATTAGTAACAATCACCCTGTGCAATTAGCACAACCCAGGCAAAAGAGAAACAGAAAAAAACACTTACTCCAACAAGTACCACTTTCCAGTAGGCTATACACACTCACACACAGACCTTTTGCAGAAACTGATTTTCTTTTCATTATGTGTAGTAGTTTGAATCTTTCTAACTCATAATATATTCATAGTGGCTGTGAATGTATTGATTAGAGAAAGAATATGGAACTTACGAGGTTATGCAGAAATACTCTTTAAAGATGGGTAGAAAAGGAGTAGATTTAAATACTACCATCAATGGCAAACAATCATCAGATTTTTACTAAAAGTAAGTACTACTCTTATTATTTTTAAAACAATAAGTAATCAATCCACTCAATTTTTATACTTCAATTGTGGTCTCTTAGAATTTCCACTTTAATTGTGAGAAAATCTGAAGTTTTATGGTAAGGCATGATAATTCTGTAAATGGCAAAACAAAATCACAGATTCTTTATAACACAGTATCCATACCCTTGGAATCTGAGTGGATAATGGAACAGTAACAAACAATTGCACATTATTTTCCTGTCTTTTCTATTTTTCATCTGTCATATTTTTCCCTTTGTCTTTTGCATAATAAATGAGAGCAACAAGTCAGATCATGGAGAAAAATCCTTGAACTATTCCTTCGTTTTGCTGCATATACTGAGAAAATTATTTTTTCTTAATAATTTGCAGTAGTCATGTAAAAACAAATTGGTACAAATATGTCTAAAGTTAAAGTGTGCCAAGTAATTTTTCTATACCTCCTTGCAGACTGAAAATTTATATTGAACAATTTACACTGTAATCCTAAAAACCACTTTCCTCACTGAGTAGATCTAAGGATTGCTCCCATAGAACACTATCTCACTACATGACCCACTGAATAACCCAGCAAAGTCTTTTGAGTCTATGAAATCAACCTAGTTATCACAGTCAGTATGTTCAAGAATGGTGACAAGCTGAAGACCATGAAGAAGAAGCTGCTATGATATACATACACACATCAAGAAGTCTTCAAAATAAACATGTTTAGTTTTGTACTATGAATTATGTATATCCAAGTAGTCCCAGAGAGTTATTAATTATTTTACTGTTGCACAGTACCACTGTGGTAGATTAGGACTTTACATTAGGCTTCTAGAAAATTATGGTTAGCTAGTTAGTCCAGTTACAATTTGTGGACCCTCAAAGTGCATACTGTAACAATAAAATACATGCAGTTTGTCAATTCGTTATAATCCTGCAAAACTGCAATCCTACCACTGAAAAAGAACTTAGAAACTTGATAATGCTTATTTAGAGTAAACCCTCTTTGTCATTATTTTAGTGTTGCCTCTGAATCCCACTTCCTCTCAAAGCCAATGCTTCCTGGTTAAAATCCTGTTCCAGCCACTAACTATTGTTTCAGTTACAAAACATTCTACTGCTTGTGTGAAAACATCTAACTCCAAAGTTTGCCTGGATCCTAATGTGATTCAACAACATTTTACAAAAACAAATACTCTCTATTCCAACTGATCAGCCAAGATCTCTAAGTTAAATATTTAGTACAAAACTGACATCAAGATTTACAACCTTGGGTCAAGTTAAAAGAAAACCTTTGGGATCATTTCAGGATGTCTGAGGTGCTTGCTCCTGAATAAATATCTACTCAACAGATCCTACAGAGTCACCCCTGGGCCAACATACCAGACAGTGATAATTTTTTAAAGATATAGTTACAATGCCAGTTCATATGCTAAATGTCCATGAATACGAAGTTTCATTTTTTCCCCACAAGCAAATCATTTTGAAAACTGTTGATACAGAATGCATGGCAGATGAGTGGTATGTTCAACCTACTCCACTCCATCTAGTAAAGTGGAAATCGGGCAACCATCATTCATGTTTTTTATTACTAAAAGATACTCTGTTGGAATGCTTTCTATGAGGGACTGCTCTTTTGAGACAATTCTCTGACTTAAGATGGTGAAGAATGTGGCAGCCAGCCTCCTAACAGGGCATATTATCTCTGTTTGAGGATATAGAAAGAGGCAGCCATGAGACACCACCAGAAGAAGGCATCCCTAACCTAAATGACTATCTTCTGGTGGATAACATTCCATTCAGACAATATTATTGAGCAGGAGATGACTGTGTAATTTTAGATCCAGAGGAGTGTAATTTTATGCAGTCTTGGAGAAGACAGAATATCTAGAACCATTTCAATATGGATTCAGGCTTGTCTCCCTGACTGATGACCTTCACCAAGAAATTTACAGTGGGAGTACATTCCTGTTGATTCTCCTGGAGGTTTTTAATATCATTGATCATGATATTCTTCTAAATATGCTGGATGGGTTGGGAATTGAGGGTACTGTGGTCTTACTTGACCTCAAGAGGTGCTGTTAGGATACTATTTCTTATCCCTATGGCATGCATACTAAGAGATCCCACATGGTTCTATCTTGTCCCCCATGCTGTTTAACATCTGCATGAAACTGCTGGAAGAAGTTGCTAGGGATCTAGAGTAAGGTGTCAGTAACATGTGGATGACACCCAGCTCAATTTCTGCTGAACAGCTGAGTCAAGTGGATCTATGGAAGTCCTTAATAGGTGCCTGGAGAAGGTAATGGGATGGATGAGGGCAAATAATCTGAAGCTCAATCCAGACAAGACTGAGATGCTGCTGGTCAATGAGGAATCTGCTCAAGGACTGTAGAGTCAGCTTGTTCTGCAGAGAGCTGTGCTCTCCCAGAAGGAGCAGAATAATAGCTTCGTGGTGGTGCAGGATTCTGGCCTACAGTTGGAGGCTCTGATCTTTTCTGTGGCATGCAGCACCTTTTATCAGCTTTTGTAGACAGGCCAGCTACCTCCATACTTCAAAAAGTGTGATCTAGTTGTGGTGATCCATGCTCAGATCATACGATTGCTGTAATGAGCTCCATTGCAAGGATTCCTTTGAAAACAGTCTAAAATCTTCAATTGGTCCAAAATGTGTTGGCAAATTATTGTCAAGGGTTGGCTATAGGGATTGTATCACCCATGTGCAAAAAGATCTAAACTGAGTACCCGTTTCTTACTTTTAGGGCCCTAAACTACTTCAGGTCAGAGTACCCGAAGGACAGTCTCCTTCCATACTGCTTGGCCTACAGCAGAAGATCAAGGAGAAGCATGGGGTTGGCCATCAGGCACAGTGTAATGTCACTTCTGAGAAAATTTGCAGGTGACATCTCACCTCTTTAAGAACTGTGATTCCTAGAGAGAAGTGATGTCTCAATGTCAGCCCAACCGCCATTATTAAAATATTTTTCTTTTGCCAATACTCCAAGCAACAGAGTGAAATGGGACCTGAAGGAAGGGGATCCCTGCCCCTATCCATTAGGGATGCCAGACCCCCACCAGGGGCAGGGGATCCCCGTCCCCACCCTCCACACCCTGCCCCCACTTACCTGGCCAGTGGGGGGAGCGCACCTTCCATGTGAGCTCCCCGTAGCACTGCATGCTCCCATGTGCTGCAGCTGCCTGGATTGGGCCTGTTTTGGCCCAGATCAGGCCCAGATTGGGGCTGCTGCAGGAGCACAAGAGTGCTCCTGCCCTCCACAATGGCCCCAAATGCAACTGTTTTGGCCCAGATCGGGCTCGTCTTGGGCCTGTTTTGGCACCAATTGGGGCCGTTTTGAGCCACTGCAGAGCACGAGAGTGCTCCTGAGCTCTCCAGTGGCCCAAAATTGGCCCATTTTGCCTGGATTGGGCCTGTTTCAGGATGCTGCAGAGTGCAGGAGTGTTCCCATGCTCTGCAGTGGCTCAAACGGGTCTGATCCATGCCAAAACGGGCCCCAAACAAGCCTGATCTGGACCAAAACGGGGACATTTTGGGCTGCTGTGAAGGGCAGGAGTGCTTCCGCACTCTGCAGCATCCCCAATCCGGGCCCCTGCAAAGCACCCCCCCATCCCTGTGGGTAAGTGCCAGGCTTCAATCCCCCACCAGGAGGTTGAGGGGGCCTGGCAACCCTACTGCCCCGTGAGCTGGCAACCCTGATCCAGCCACCCGTTTAAGATCTGCATCACAAGCCCTGCTCTATGTGCCCCCACTGACTTTTAGGCACCAAACTAAAGCATTTCTTTTTACTTAGGCTTCAAATTAGAGGTTTTATCTTTTTTTGCTGTCTCTGGTGTCCTTCTGCATTGACTTTTAATTACATAATTATGCTTCTTTTAATGGTTTTTGTTCTTAATGGATACATTATGATGATTTTATTTGAAAAATACCTCAAGCAGGACTCCAGAGAGGCATCATAACATTTTTGGGGAAATAAATTAAATAAATAAATAGCATTGAACCAGTGATACAATGCACTGGCTCTGTTTTGCCCCTTGGTCCCAAATAAATTGTTGGTTTTCTCTTATGAGGCCCTTATAAGACTGCAATCATGTGCACACTTACCTAGTACTAAGTGTCACTGAACATGGTAAGCTTGAATCTTAGCAAACATACACAGAAATGTGCTGCACATGATTCCAGCTTAAAAAAACCCTAGAGACCACTTCATCCTGTTATCATTGTCTCCAATGTAGACAACTGAGGTATATACAGAAACATTCTTGGTGGCTGCCCCTCTTTAGTCACCAAGCTTTAGGTCTCTATCTTTTGGGGGGAAAGGTTAGGACCTGTCAGTTGACATTAGCTTTTGAGAGTCTGGTATAAATTATTCTAGCAGAAAGTGGGGGGGAGGGGTTTGCAGCTGTCATAACTCATGAAGAAATTGGATTGATTTGGGATTTGCTACAAATGAAATATGCCTGGGATTTCAGTTTACCATGTCAGGAGACCTATGTATTCTAGAATACATCCCTGTGTGATTATAACCTACTTTCCAATACAAATGAAATAGTCTGAGAATAAGGAGTCCTTGATGTCTATCATTAACTTAAGACACCTTCCCTTAGCGTCTCAAACAGGTGGTCATCCACACATTACTTTAAAAAAATTCTTAGACAAGAATAATGTAGCCAATTACCACCTTCTCTCTAATCTACTCTTTCTGGGCAAAGTGGTTGAGAGAGCAGTAGCTAACCAACTCCAGGTCTTCTTGGACAACTCTGGTGCTTTGGACCCTTTTCAGTCTGGTTTTAGTCCAGGCCATGGAACAGAGACAGCTCTGGTGGCTCTAGTTGATGACCTTCACCTGAATGTTGACAAAGGCCGTGCTTCATTGTTGCTTTTTCTGGATCTACCTGCAGCTTTGTGACACAGTAGACCATGCCATCCTGCTGAGGTGTTTGGAGGCAGAAGTAGGAATTGAGGATGTGACTTGGACTGGTTTAAATTGTCCCTCATGAGATAAACTAAAAGAGTTGCTATTGGAGACCAGCTATCCTCAGTGTGAAAATTATCTTCTGGGGTTCCACAAGGCACAATCTTATCCTCCATGTTATTCAATCTCTATGTAAAACCTTTAGGAAAACTCATTTGTAGCTATGGAATTGGATGCCATCAATATGCAGATGACACCCAGTTCTATATCTTGTTATCCAAATCCCCTGGTGATTCAGTAGGAGTACTGAGTCACTGCTTGACACCTAGGCCGTTTCCACATGCTGTTAAAGAGACGGTCTACTTACTGAAGGATGGCGGTTTTTTTCACAGATTCCAGATGCCTCCGATTTCAAAGCAGAAGCAGGCTGTTTGTCTTGCGTCTGATCAGCGTCCTTGACCCGGCACAGGAAAGAGTGGGAAATCCTGGTCTCAGAAAAGACGCTGATTAGACGCAAGACAAACTGCCTGCTTCCACTTTGAAATCAGAGGCATCTGGAATCTGTGGAAAAAAACGCCACCCTTCAGTAAGTAGACCGTCTCTTTAACAGCATGTGGAAACGGCCCTATTGTCAACTGACTGAAAGCTTACAAATTGAAATTGAACCCAGATGAGAGGGAAGTGATGCTGGTTGGGAAAGCAGAGATCTTGAAGAACATTATGGTCCCAACCTTTGATGGGGTTCAGTTGACTCTGGCTGACTCAAGAGAATAGGGGTTATACTAGATCCAGTGCTGCTGCTAGAGAAGCAAGTACATGCAAAAAAGACTCACAATTCAGATTAGCCTGAAAGATGGCCTCCTACCTTGACTCAGCTGATCTGGCCACCTGGATTCAGGGCACAGTAACATCGAAACTAGACTTGAATTTACATAGGCCTCCCCTCAGAACTGACTTGGAAACTTCAACTGGTGCAGAATGGTTCAGCTCATTTACTCTCAAGAGCTAAATGGAGCTTGCATATCACTCCCATTTTGCAGTTACTTCATTGGCTTCCCATCATTTAACAGCTTTAATTCAAGGTTATGACTTTCATATTCAAAGTCCTTGATCCTTTCTATCTGTACAAATGCCTCTCCTCCATATTCCATCATGGCAGTTTCATTCATCTGAACAGGGCCTTCTGCAGATACTTCCCTACAGTCAGGTTAAATCAACAGCTGCCTGCACATGTGCTTTCTCTGTGGCAGCCTCCACCTTATAGAATGGGCTGTCTGAGAAGGTCATGAATAGAGATAGGCATGAACAGCAATACAAAAAAAATTTAAAAAGCCACAAACATCCTAATCTACTGTTCGCGAACAAGCTGTTCATGAGGCCCCATTCTAAATTAACAGGTGGTCGTTGCAAACCTCGTTCATTGCTGTTCATTGCTGTTCGTCAAGCCACAGTCTGAAACTTCTGCTGTTGCCCTGGAAACCCCAATCTAAGCCCAATTTAGCTTGATAGGCAGGTCTTCCTTCCAAGTGTGGACTGGAGCTCCAAATATGTTACAAGAGGAAAAGACCAGGGGGGAGGGGGGCTCCCAGCTCTGGCTTTCAGGGAGAGACAGCTGCTGTTAGAGAGACAGGGTGAGTGCATTCGAGCTTGAATTTTCTTTGTGTGTGGTGGGATAGGGATCTACCCCTTCAGGTTCCAGGGCTGCTGCCATGCTCTGGGGCCAAGCTTTTATTTATTATTGGTACCTTTCTTGCTGCCAGCTCAGGTAGGCTTTCTGGGAGTGGTGTGGTAGGGATCTACCACTTCAAGTTCCAGGGCTGCTGCCAGGCTCTGGGGCCAAGCTATTATTTATTATTGGTACCTTTTCTGGTGCCTGCTCAGGTCAGGTTTCTGGGAGCGGTGCAGTAGGGATCTTGACTTGGATGATGGCTGGAGGAGAACCTGCTGACCCCCATGAACAGCCAACCACGAGTATGTTCGTGAATAGGGCCATGTTTGTGGTTGTTCATGAATCCCTGTTTGTGGATGGCAACGAACAACGAACATCATGTTCATTTTTTTTTCTGTTTGAGCCCATCTCTAATCATGAAAGCTCTCATTCTACTGGCTTTCCAAAAACTATGCAAGACTGAATTATTCAGGAGGACTTTCTACCCAGGTTTTATGGCTATATCTTAAGAAGTAGATCAGAGAGATGCATTGATAAGGACAGGAACTATACTCTATTTTGTTAGGTACTGATTGCTGATGTGCCTACTAGGGAACTTCTACACTGCTAAACATGCCATGTAAATTAGTTACGCTTGGTTTAGAAAGATTTCATATCTGTGCTTCGGCTTTATACTTGTTTTCAAATTTACTGCTACCATACCCTATTGTTTCCCTGTTCATTACTGTACTTTGCTCAGTGAATGTCCTAGCTGTCAATTATATTGTATTTTAACTTGGATCTTAGTGAGAAAGGTAAACAATAAATAAATAACTTTCTTTCTTGGCAATAAACTGATTGGCTAATGAAGTGGCAAAGCTCCTTGACAAACTCCTAAAGAATACTCTAGATATGGTGAAATCAGAAATGGTTTGTTGACTCAATACTCAGCAAACTCAAACAGTCATGATAATACATGTGTACAGCAAAACATGTAATACAGGGAAAAAAGATACCCCCTCCACACACACACACAATGCAATGTGTTAAATTTAAGATAATGGAGACCAAAGAGGCAGAGTAAGAGGAGAAATAGAAGTGCAGATCCTGGAGAGGTCTAGTTCTCTAGGCAAGAATCCGAATGTCCAGGTGGGCAATGATCAAAAGAGGGATTCTAAACAAAAGACAAGACCTTTTTCCTTTCCTTTATCCCTTAGAAGCTCCTTGATACATAGATCTTGAGTAGCAAAGTTCTTTAAACTTATTTCAACTACCAGTGTAACTTTAGGATCCCTACCATTCAATAAAAAGAGCATTACCTCAGACACAGATAGTCCAGGCCAATCATTTAAAAGAGGAGTACTGTAACACAGAGATTCTCATAAAGTGGACAATCCAATAACATATGCACAAAAGAATCAATCAAACCAAAAGAACACAAACAGGTCCTTTCTATATAAGAAATATATTTGCCTTTCATGACCATAGAAGTATTGGAATTTAATGTGGCAAGAAATAGCTCTTTAAAAGTGTGGGATTGTCAGAAAATCATTATATGATGGCAAGCGTTTTGGGGGAGGAATTGAGATAACATACATGACGTGCTAGAATAACCATGCTAGCATAATCAATTTCTTTAATGTATGTGTGTGTTTGTGTGTGTTACAGTAAAAGCCTTCACTTTCCCAAGTTCACTAATCATATCTGATGATAAACCAATCAATAACTATTTCTCACCCAGAGCTTTTTGTCAGGAGGATGTATAAGAATCTTGCTTCAAAAGAGTTAAATATCCCTCTGCACTAAACATAGCTTAAAAGCAAACAACCATGCCCCAGCTTCAGCAGATATTTGACAAACACAGCATGGACAACATCACCTGCAATGCACCTTTAAACATTTAATAGGGTTGCCAGTCCCTTGACTCCCCTGGTGGGAGATTGGGAACCCAGCACCAACCTCACTGCACCCCTGAGTGCTGCTTTAGCGTGTATGCACAGCACGTGCGTGCTCCCAGCTTGCATGATGATATCACTTCCAGGAAGTGACATCATTGTGCAGGCCAAAGGGGGACCAGGGAGCACTCCAGCGCTCAGCAAGGGCCGGGATCAGTCCACTGTGGGCACGATTCAGCCTGAAACGGGGCTGTTGTGGGGCACGTTTTGGCCTGAATCAGGCTGCTGTGGGCGTGGGAGCATGCTGTGCCACCTGGAGGTGTGCTGCACTGCCTGGGGGCATGCTGCATCATCTTGGGGGGGGGGGGCACCCAGGGAGTGCATGCCCCCACCAGCCAAGTAAATGAGCATGGGCAGGGGAGGCTGGGAGCAGGGGATCCCCTTCCTCGGGTGGGGGAATGGCACCCCTATTTAACAACCTTCACAAGAACTGTAGAAGACGTCAATCTAGAATCTCATCAACTGAATGTATCCAAATTGCCAAAAAGATCTACTGGGATAACATTTAAGTTAAAAGCTTGACTAGGTCCTGGTATAGCTTATCCACCTTTAGTATTTAAAAAGTTTATAATAGCCCCATGACCCTCTCTGATCCAGCCAGTAACTCAGACTTGGAGGACTCAGAGGGAGACCCTGAGGACCAGGAGGGTCAAGATGGGCCTGGTGCTACAGAGGCACCAGCTGACCATGTGCTAGCAGCATCAGAGACCGTTCTGCCAGACTCTGCAAGCAAGGAAATGACCAACTATGCCCCAGCAGCACCAGAGACCACCCTACCATAGCCTGCAAGCGAGTCCTTGCTGCCTGCCTCAGAGATCACCACTGGGCCTGTGCCAGGCAGGACTCAAACCACGGCCCACAACCCCAATGGATCACCTCCTATGCTGAAGGAATGGTGGTAGTGAAGGGCCCAGACTGAGGAAGCACACAGGAAGAAAAGTGCCAGACTAGCTGCATGCAAACTCCCTGTAACCCCAGAGCAGAATACTGAGAACAATGAGTCCTGCAGGATCCTGGCCTGAGCACAATGCAACCTCCTGAGTTTCAACACTTGCCAGCAGGTGCAGCTGAGCCAAATTCCAGCTCATTTAGACTATGGTTTGAGAACGTTGCATTGTTGGATCAACCAGTCCACTAGGCACAAGCCTTATGTTTAGCACAAGCCCTTATACCCTCCTGGTGGGAGGAGGGGGAACCCAGTAATCACTGAGACAGTAATTGTCAAGCATGTGCTCCCAGTGCCGATGCAATGATGTCACTCCTGGAAGTAATGTCATCACATTGGCTATGGGAGTGCTCCCGCACTTTGAGAGTCAGCCTCAAGCAAAGCGCAGGAGCACTCCTATAGCCAGTGGGTTTTCATGAACCAGGAACCACAAACTGGCATGAACTGGGGCAGAGGAGGCTGAAAATGGCCTTCCAGCCCCTCAAATGGCCGCTGCGGAGGCCAGTTGAGGGGCAGGAAGGCCATTTTCAGCCTCCTCCACCACTGCATGGGCCTGCAGGGCAGTGGAGGGGGCCAAAAATGGCCTTCCCACCCCTCTCAGGAGGAGGGGGAGGACACTGTGGGCCCGCAGGATGGCTGGGCAAGGTAAGTGTGGGGCTGGGGATAGGGGGCTAGGGGCTGGGGATTGGGCTGTTTAAAGGGCCTTGCCACTTGCAAGTGGCAGGGCCTTTTAAACTATCAGCTGGCAGGCAGTGAGGGGGGACCGCCCCCTGCCGCCTGCCAGCTGATAGTTTAAAGGGACCTGCTGCTTACAAGCAGCAGGAAAAGTTTATATGGCCCTTTAATACAAACCAAATGAACCAGTAGACCAGTTCGTGGAAGTTTGTGGAAACGAACTTCCATGAACCACTGGTCCACGAACCATAAACCGAGCTGGTTCATGGGTTTTTTTGGTTTGTATTTAGGTTCAGGCCCATCTGTAGTTCTGAGTATGCAAGTAAGTGGTACACTGCTAGCCTCACATTTTGCCTCCCTTGCACCACCTCCCTTGCACCACTTCTAGATCATTGCTAGGGTTACCAATCCCCCGGTGGAAGCAGGAGATTTCCCATCACACTCCCACCTTCTGCCCCCTGCCACCACTCACCAGGCCAGTAGGGAGGGAGGTGCAGGAATGGGCCTCCTGGGCGCGCTCCCAGGGCAGCATGATGATGTAACTTCCCAGGAGTAATATCATTGCACCACCCCAAAAGCACTTCGCAGCAGGCTGATCTGGGCCCCAAATGGCCCAAGCCCCAAATTGGCCCACTCCAAAGCATGTGCATGCTCCTGCACCTGTGGAATAACATAACTCAGAAGTGATATCGCCCAGAAGGGACACAGAGGAAGTGAGTACTGAGTACTTGTCCTCCCATTGGGTACCCTGTGGCATGGGAGCTGATCTTGGATAGCCATAGGCCAGGTTTGTGGCCTGCCTAGCCAGGGCCTAGTGGTGATCTTTGAGGTAGGTGGCAAGGACTCACTTGCAGGCTCTGGCAGGGTGGTCTCTGGTGCTGCTGGCATGTAATCAGCCAGCAGGCTCTTCCTCACCCTGCTAGTCTTTAGGCTCTTCCTCTGAGCCCTCCAGGTCTGAGTTATTGGCCGGGTCAGAGGGGATCATGACACTATCAGTAAGTAATAAGGTAGGATCTAGTGGTTTTCATTGGCTAAGTTAGATATCATCCACTACAGAAAGACTTCTCATTTGCACAAGTAAACTGTAATTTTACTATTTCTTTTTGTATTGCTGAATGAGATAGAAGAACAAACCAGATTGTTAGTTATGCATCTCTGAACTCTCAGACTCCAGAAGCAATTTTCTCCTTCACTGGACTGGACTGGATCCAGATGCATGCAGAAATCATTTGAGCTATGTATTTGTTCCTGTTTTCAACTCTGGAAGATACTCATGAGAGTGGTTCCATATCTTCAAACCAAGATGTAAATAGCATGCTGGTTGTGGTCCAACCTTGATTTAGCACAAGTGTGGAGGCCAGGATGCTGTCAACACGAATATAGAAGTAATGTAACTGTCATGACTAACTTATTCATGCATGATTCCTATAGAAAAAGAGAAGTTTTGTATTTGTGGACAAAGTGTAGTGTGTTAGAGGGAACATCTGACTACAACCCCTGACATTGGGTGGTTGCCCACCAGTCATTGTGACCTCAAGGACAGGGGAGCAATGCTGTTCTACTCCCTCCTCCTCCTCTTGAAAGCAAGTCCAGGTTTGTGGGAGAGGAAATATATTTCTGCTGCTTCTCACCCGAGACCATAAACCAGATTCAAAGATGAGGAGGACAAGGAAGAGATAATGTTGACCACTGCCTCTTTCCTCATTCTAGATGTCGATTTTCGATGAAGAGGGGAAGAATTTCAGATGGTTTGGAAAAATCAGCATAGTCTGCCTCTGGTCTGGTTGAGGCAAGGACTTCAGTAATGGAAAGGAGGGTGGTGAGTTCAGACCATTTGAGTAAGATTTAGGAAAGCACTGGAAAACTATTATCCCCTTCCCACCTGTTAAATTTGACAAGTCTTTATAATTATTATATTATATTCTTATTTTATGCTGATAAATTTCTGTGTGTAACTATGTTGTGTTATACAACTATAATTAGAGTTTTAGTTTAATTTATAATATTTAGAGAGTCTACCACAGAACGCTCAAGATTTGACAGTTGTGCTAAAAAGTCTAAATAATACATTGACTTGAATGTATTATTTATGAAAATGGAAAAATATGTGCAAGATTTTGGTCCATAACTAAAAGTGTCTGTCTTTAAAAAACAACAACAACAGTAAACTCATAGGTAACATTTTGTGCTCCTTGGTCTACTGTTTAGAGTAATCCATTGAGCATGTACACATGGAAATATTCCACAGGAATTGGCTGTTTGATATAACCTTCCCCAGTTGTTCTCATGAGTATTATCCTATTTTTATTTTAGAATCCTGGTTATAGATTCAAATTTGTTTCCTCATATATGACTTCATGAGATCACTTTAACAGATGGACTGTAAATGCAAGATTTTATATCTGAAGAGGCCACCCCCCCCCCCCCCACACACACACTATTTATTCTGGAGCTGAGCTGTGGCAATCAGGTTCAAATTAGATTGTAATTGAAGATCAATATAGGCATCACAAACCAGACTTTTCAAAGCCTAGCATTCACACATCCCCAAGATCCTCAATAAATTTTCTTCCCTCTTGGTTCTGTGAATTTTTATTGCAAGTAGGTTTGAGAGGCCAATCTTTCTGGATGGTGTCTCTCTTTCCCACCTCTCAGTCTTCATATTTTTGTAACACCCAAATTCCTCATATATTCAGCACAAGATGGATCCTGAAATGTAGAAATCTGAGTCTATATTGACCAGGAAGAAAAAATAAAATCAACAATTTAGAGTCGGGTACATATATCTGACCCCTGTAAAAAGGGAAACCCAAGTCCTTACCTCTTTTTTGCACACTTGTGGAATGGAAAACAAGAAAAGTAATGGGTTCAGTAACTTTTATACTAGTCAAGTATTCATTACAGAATAACACAATTTGCTTAAACAAAAGCCTGTTAAAGCAATAAACCTTTTAAAAATAATACACTGAAGTAAAACATATCAATCAAAGCAGAGTTGTATTTAACAAATCAGTTTTCTGTGCTGTATTTAAGAAGTTGAACTTGTAATTCTAGTACATTTTCAGATCCAATAAAAAACAACCACGCTGAATGTCCAAGCACTGGGGGAACAAAGCTAAATAAAGTCCTAACTGACAGGCATCTTGGAACTGACCTTGGAGCTGTTCTGAATATGGCAGCCCTCATGGTTCATCAGTTGGAATTCAGCTGAAGTAATAAATTTCTCTTGAAAAAAAGCAAGAAGTATCAGACTTGTCTATACATGAAGCTTAGACAGAGGGGTGCATCCAACTACACTAGTGGCCAAAATTGTGGAAACCTTTTGGGAAGTGTATTTTTGAGGTTTGATGGCTCATAACACCACTTTTGGGGGGAGTAATACCATAAAATTATATATCAATGGAAAGATAATTTAATCAAGAATGTAATGCAATAACTTTTATGAAGGAATTTTTTTTAGAATAGTAGTTATAAAGAAGAAAATTGAAACACAAAGAAAGAATGAGTTATACAACAATTCTCACCATGTCAGTTAATACTTAGTTGGGTAACCTTTTGCTTTAATTACGGCCTTACAACGCCTTCCCATGGAGTGAACCAAGTTTTTTAGTTCTGCAGCTGTTATAATGTGAAACCACAATTGAGTTATTGCTTCTATTAATTGTGGTTTATTGCTGGGTTGCTTCTCACTAACCAGTTTCTTTAGACGGTTCCATAGATTTTCGATGGGGTTAAGGCCTGGGCTATTCCCAGGCCATTCCAACAGTGGAATATGATTATCTTGAAACCACTTTTTGCTCACAGCAGCAACATGACATGGAGCTGAATCTTGTTGAAATATAAATGCTTCATTATCTTGGAAAAGATCACATGTGGAAGGCTTCTGTTTGGGCTCAAGTATTTCATTTATGTATTTTGGGGCATTTATATTGCCATTTATCACGCAAATTCTGCCCACACCTTTTGATGTCATACAACCCCATATCATAACACTACCCCATATCATAACACTAACTGGGTGTTTCACGGTAGGTGTAATCAGGATACAAATCTTCTACGATTCTTCTCACATATTTTATGCCATCACTACCAAACAGGGAGATTTGGGTCTCATCACTCCAAATAACACTGTCCCATTGTTCCGCTGTCCAGTTAACATGGGTTTTAGCCCAGATTAATCTTTTCAACATTTGAGAGATAACAATATTTTTTTTTCTTGGAATTCTAGCATTAAGACCAAATTCCTCTAGTCTGCGCTGAACAGTCCTTGCACTCAACTTCACATTTAATTGCGCCATTTCATTCTGTATACACCACGATGATTTTCTTCGGTCACCAAGGCTCAGTCTCTCAATTCTTCTATCATCCCTTGCTCATGTGCACCTTTTCCTGCCTTTGCCAGTCTGGTTTTGTAGTGACTGAGTTGCCTTATACCTCTTCAGAAATTTAGAAATGTCACCTTTGGTTAAGTTTCCACCAATTTTTCTTCTAATTTCTTCATAACTGTAGCCTTGTTCACTTAATAGTACTATTTTACATCGCTTTCTGAGTGACCAGTCAACTCTTTGTGCCATTTCTTTAATTTTATTATGTTTTACAAGCTCACTAAATGAAAGAACACAAAACAAACAAACCAACTTGATAGCAATCATATAACACACTGACAAATGACCCCCTCTCAGCCCCAATACATGACATCAATAGCTGAATCCTATTGTGACCTGATTGGCTCATTGCCAAAACAAGATGACACCTGATTGGCTCTCTAAAGACTCATGCTCATTGGCTACATTCAAATGAAGGAAAGCTACTTCATATCAACCTAAGCAAGTTGTGCTTCCTTTTCCTGGTTATTTGGCTATAATATTTGATAAAATACAGATAATTGAACAAACTTTGTTGCATTACATTATTGATTAAATTATCTTTCCATTGATATATAATTTTATGGTATTACTAAAACAAAAAGTGGTGTTATGAGCCATCAAACCTCAAAAATGCACTTTCCCCTAAAGGTTTCCACAATTTTGGCCACTAGTGTGCATTGCTCAGGAAAGCTGGAAGTCCTCCTCCAGCCAAAGGAACCTTTCCCCCTAGGGTTGCCAACTCCAGGATGGGTAACTCTTGGAGATTTGGGAGTAGATTCTGGGGAGGGAGAGGTTTCCCTCAATGAGGTACAATGCCATAGAATTCACCCTCCAAAGCAGTCATTTTCTCCGGGGAAACTGATCTCTGCAGTTTGGAGGCCAGATATAATTCCTGGAGAACTCCAGTTACCACCATTTTTTGTGATATTGTCATATTTTATTATTGACCTTTTCATTGAAAAACTCTGAAATATTTCAAAGAACAAACCCCCAAGATTTCTAGTAACACATCTTGAAACTACTGCAATAGAGTATAATACTCTGAGCCTTTGTAGTATTCACATGTGTCTTTGCAGAAATGCCAAGAGACTAAAAGCATGTCCTCTGTGGCCTTTCAATCCTACCACACCAAAATATAAAACCATCTAGAGAATTAAAAGAAAATCCCTTTCTTTATCTGTATTTCATCTGCACAAAAATGCTATATTTTTATTTAATTGTTGTGTTCATCTATTGCTCTCCTATGCTGTTACAGCTAACACAATTGTCATTATCGTTGTCTCAGCTTCCTCAGTTTCATCTGTGTATTTCCCTTCCAGACATTTATTAATACCATCCTGGTCTCATTAAGGGCTATGGATGTTTCCCTTAACAGAAGGAACATCTAGGTTGGAAACCTGGTTTATCCTAAAATAGCTTGTAAGCAGAAGCTGATGTGCCTGCCCATCTTGATGAGTAGAATGCCTTTATTTGTGGGTGTTTGGTAGCTCAAGAGGGGAGGCAGAGGCAGGATGTGGTCTTGTGTCTGTCTACAACTGCCAAACCAATTATGTTTGATGAGTTTTATATCCCTTCATTAGGGCTATAAGTGTTTCAGTGGGACAACACAAAAATAAGTGGTTTACAGATTGTGGTCTGAGATCTCAGCATAAATAAAGAACATATCAGATGTGTCAAGTATACAAATTATGACACATTGGGCATGCCAACTGACTTACTATAAACATTTTTTTCCTGATAACTATAATAATAGCACGGTCAGGTAATACTTTCATGCCTGTACTTGAGATACTTGAAAATCTTCCTAATGGGGTGGAACGCGTGGCTTGTGGTTGAGGAATTGAATATCTCAGTCTACCAAGGACCAGATGTAAAGGTAGTGACAAGCATGAAATAAAAGGGGGAGAAGGAATGGAAAGATAAAGGAAGGCAGGAAATACATATGTAGAAGGGATCTTCTCTATGTAAGAAGGGCTTTGGATTTTTGGATTTTTTTATACACTATCTGTTCTAATGTTATAGTAATAAAAAGAACATTATCACACTGTGAGCCCAAGATAAGGACAATTTACAATGCACATCCAAGAGATGGCAAAGTAATAGATTGCAATATCATGTGGTAGAAAAACACTGTGAAAGTATAGTTCTTTTCTCATGTTAGTTGTGGAGAGTACCCTCAAGTTATAGCTGACTTATGGCAAACCATGGTGGACTTCATGGCAAGATATTAACAGAGGTGGTTAGCAATTGCCTGCCTCTGCAACCCTGGTCTTCGTTGGAGGCCTCCCATCCAATTACTAACCCATCCAATTACTAACCTGTGTAGCTTCTGAGATCCGATGAGATCAGGCTCACCTGGGCTATACAGGTCAAGGCTTTCTCTTGTCACACAGTGACTTTGTCCTTAAAGTGCTCTCTGTAATCTGTATTCTTTTACAATTTTTTCCAAATTAATAATAATAATATCAATATCATCAACAACAACATTAGATTTATAGACCGCCCTTTAGGACAACTTAATACACAATCAGAGCGGTTTACAAAGTATGTTATTATTATCCCCACAACAATTACCCTGTAAGGTGGGTGGGGCTGAGAGAGCTCTGGAAGTGCTGTGACTGACCCAAGGTCACCCAGCTGGCTTCAAGTGGAGGAGTGGGGAATCAAACCCAGTTCTCCAAATTAGAGTCCCGCTGCTCTTAACCACTACACCAAACTGCAGATATCTGTGCAGATATGATGTTATGGCACTTTCCAGGTTAACTTTCCTCCCGTATTGTTTTCCCAATGCAAATCATCCTCCCCTCCCTCAAAGCTATTTACTCTGAAAAAATATACCATTTTCTTTGTTGGTTCATTGGGAAAATTGTGCAAGGAGACAGATTAACTCCCTATTCCTCCAACACCATGGTCCTGATCCCATTCTGAAATACACACAAAATCACAGCTGATATTAAAGAAAGATACAGAGACAAGGGATTCAGTCACAGATCTTCAATGCATTGTCTACTTTGGTCTGTGGTGAAACATGACTGAAAATTCAAAGCTGAGGGAGAGATATAATTTGAGAATCTGTCCAACGGGCCAACACTCAACAGTCACAGGCAGGCATACATCAGACAAAACTTTCCATTCCTCAAAACCCTCTGCCTGAGGAGACTACCTCACATGAGTTCTCAGTATACAGCCAGCCCTAAATGGTGTCTTCTTTGACAATAGTTTGTATTTATTTAGAACTTAGAATAAACTGTGGATCAATTATGTCTTCATGTGCATCTGTGCATCTGTGATGGACTCAGCTTCAGATGCTGAGATTTCCAGAAGTGAAAGTATGATTGACATGTTTCCTCCTCCCCCCCCCCCCATGGCTAGCCTGAAATGGCAATTGGGGATGGAATGTTGGGGAAGCTGTCAGTTGGAGTTGAGAGTAAACAAAAGAGTGAAAGGGAGTTGGAGCCTGGCTTTAGACCAGAGAGGGTCAGCCAGAGAATCCTCTCTGAGAGGAAATAATGTTTGTGAAACACTTTTAGTCCTAGGACTAAAGTGGGGAAAACCAGCACTAACTCTACTTAGACTCAAGAGATCTGGGAATTATAGAGGGCCAAGGAAGTGGGTATAGAGGAGTCTCCCCTTCAGTGCCAGGAACAGGGTTATAGCTCATAACTATAACGCCTGCCCAGTATCTAGTAAGGGTTTGTCTCAGTGGAGCACCCTAAGGTCTGGAGAGGAGGGAAGGTTGTGCTGTGTTTGTATTTGAGTATATAAAGTGTAACATCTTTGAAGCAGTGTCAACCTCTGAACAAAGCCAGCAACCTAGTGTAATTCCAAGTGTTTTATGCCTCACACTAGTGAAGTTCCTGTACCAAAACCTTCCTGTTTCTTCAGTTCAAACACCTGCCTACCTGCCTTTTTTCTTTAACCTACTGTAAATAAACCTTCTGTTACCTTTTGAACCTCCCCAAGCCTTGTGCGCCACTTTCTGCTAAAGCGAAGCGCAAACCTCTGATCTGTCCCCTACTAAAACTTGGCTGGGTAATCATTTTTAATATTTCTTAAGGGTGGAACAAGAAGGAAAGTTGAAGCTTAACATCAACCACACTACCAGAGGCTTCCCAGCCCAGTATACAACTTCACAGGCTTAAAGAGGAGAAGCTTTACTTCAGGGTAGGGGAAGGTCAGCCTAAGCCTGAGTTGGACGTGGGTTTGTGGCAGCATCTCTTACCCGAAAAGATTTAAAATGGACATTCCTTGCTGAAAATTTGACTATGTAAGCAGAGGCATGACATACAAAGATAATAGCCAGAAGAAAGGGTAGAAAACAAATTGTACCAGAAGACCTGGACCAGGAGACGCTTTTTAAAGCACACATCTTTGATGGATGAGGTGATGTAGATGTTGGTGGGGTGAGGGCATTGCAGTGATAACAAGAGGCATATAAGGAAAAGGCATGCAAGTGTGAGATAAAGGTGGAAATCTTGAATTTAAATGGCTATACTGAAAGATCAGGAAGTAGGTAGGAAGGGAAGAGAGAATGGAGTGGAAGGAATCTGGAAGAATTTAAAAAGTGAGGAGCAGATGCACAAATTGAGTTTGGTAGGGTAGAGAACAGTGCAAGGAACAATGTAGAGGAGCACTATGTCAAGGGATTGATGCACCACCTTAAGAGATCAGTCATAGTATTGACCATCATAGTTGGGCCCCCTTGATTGAGAAATGTAGAATTTTTCTGTGGCTGACTTTGGTGACCACCTTGTTGGGTCACCTGACTTGCTTGAGAAGATCAACTATATTGTTGTGGTACATGACTGGTTATTTTTATGATTCCTTCTTTGCAGTAAAGCAGTATTCAGCTTCTTTCTAGGTTAATATCAAGTGACCTCTTGAAGCAAAGTCACATGAGGCAAAGTACATGAATGATTAATTCAAAACACTGAATTAACTGATACTTGCTCTGTCAATAATACTGCCATATTAGTGATCTAGTTTCCAATTCCATAATTAGTATTAATAATATTTAAAATTATGTGGGTAAAAAATTAAGACAGTGGTCACAAAGCCTCTTTATGGGGTGAATGTCTGGACTGTTTATGACATGTCATGTTGAAAGGTGGCAAGTTGACAACTCTATTTTACTTACTCTCACAAGACATAAATAATTCCAAATAGCAATGGTTTTACTACTTACTGCAAGAATACAAAAGGTCATAAGAGGGGGAGAAACAGCCATGATGATTTTTCTGCTGTCAATTTTTTACCAATCCCTGCTTCAGTACCATTAACAGCAGCTTAATCTGCAAGCTTTAGCAGGTTATAATTAGGGTTTATCTTCACTTCTGATTTCTGTAGATTATGCTACACGGGGCAGGCCTTTTTCTGATAAGTTGCATCTCTAGATGCTATTAAATGTAGTGGCTTGCAACTTTCTGTATTACCTTAGGGAACACCTAAGGAAAATTATCTGTAGTCCCAATATTTTCCACATACTTTGCTGTAAAAGATAACACACTAAAAAGTCTATGAATAGAACTAGAAGCCCCCCTTGCCTATTTATTTCCTTCTTAAGGTATTCTTTTACCTTCTGATCAATAGTTGGTAGTATTGTGGGAATTTTCACATTCTCTGATTTATCTGTCATTAAGAGCAGGACTAAGTTTCTTTCCCTGGCTTGTTAAGTCAAGTATCTTTTTTTCCTCATCAGCAAATTTAATTACAAAGAATGCCTACTTGTTCCTTTTGCAAATTCAACATGTTCCTTTCTGCTTAGAAAGTTGTACACGTGCTTATATTTTTTAAAAAGATATAAAATACACAGTTTGCATAACAAAATTATTGGTATTAAAAAAGAGACTGGGCAAATTAATGGAGGATTCGTTTATCTATCCTTATTAATCATGATATCTAAATGGAACATCCATTTTCAGAGTCAGTATACTACTGAATGGCATACTGGTGAAACAGACAACAGGAAAAAGAATGTTACCTTCATGTTCTCCTTACATATTTTTTCAAAAGTACCTAATACTGGAACCAGGACCTTGGTCTAATAGAGCCCTGGCCTGGTTCAGCAGGATTCTACTTTTGCTATTATTAACTCACCAATGTTCAATTGCTTCCATTTTATAAACCAGCAAGCAAAAGATTACAATGTAACATTTAACAGCAGGTTTCCAAAGTGCAGCAAAATCAGACAGCTTGGACAGGAAGGGTTAACAATTCCCTAGAATGGAGCGCTTGAGTGAAAGAATGCTCCTTCTTCTCTGATTGGTCAGTAAGAAGAACCCATCTGAAGGCAGTTAGTTGGTTTGTGAGGGGATTTGAAATCAGGGAGTCTGACAAGAAAATTCAGAGAGGTTCACCCTTAAAGTGAAGGAAGAAGACTCCTTTGCCTTAACTGTAGTATTGCTGTCCTGAGGAAGAATTCGATCTAAGAATTCAAAGTCTAAGTGTCAGCATACAGCATACACAGACAGCAGAGAAGTAGGAGTGTGCTTTGGCAATAGTGATTGGGTAGTGGGTTGAGAATCCCTTTCAAGCCAAAAAGAAGAGGGGTTAAATCTTCTGAGGAGAAGAAGGTTAATTCCAGCCCAGTTTTGAAGGGGGTTTGGCTCTGAGGAGGACTCCGGGTCTGTTGTGAAGGGAAAATAGTTTTAGACTACTCAGAAGCTAGAAATATTCTCTAATTTCAAGAGTTAGGTGCTCAAAGAAAGTGACCAACTCCAGAAAATCTGAACTGTCATAGGAATCTTCCTGAAGAAACATTGTTGCTATATGTAAATTACTAAGTAAAATACCTCTCACTATTAAGAATCATGAATGTATGAAAATAAGCTTCAAGGATGCTATTTTGCCTGTTACACAAGTGTATTCTGTAATACCAACAAAATTTTACCTATGCATTTCCATCTCCTGACTACACTTACTCAATCCCTGCCTGTTAAATAAAATTATTTCTTTTTAATGTTATAAAGTCTCTAGTGCCTTTTCCAACAAAAAGAAAGAAGGCCCCTGCTTTTCCCCATCAAGTTCCTGTGTTGAGCTAAAAAGCCTACTTTATTAGACGACCCTAGACTCATTCATGCATTCCATCCTCATACCATTCCACACCCATTTTCTTTACACAATAACAAGGGGATTCACATAATCATACACAACAATCCTCCTATTCATTATAAATTATTTGTGCCCACTCTTTCTGTGACATATTTTTATCCCGCCCTTCCTCCAAGGAGCTCAGAGTGGTGTACCTTCTCCATTTTACATACATAACAACCCTGAAATGTAGTTTAGGGTAAGAGAGAGAAAATGGCCCAAGGCCACCCAGGGAGCTTTATTGCTGTATGGGGATTAGAACCTGGGTCACCTCAGTCCTAGTCTAATATTTTAACCATTTTGCCACACTGGCTCTCTCATTTCATACTGACCCTCCTCCCCTTGCTAACTTCCTTGAGTTGCCTGCTTCCTCCCTGTGCCTCCTCTGCATGTGAGAAATTTAATTTTCTATGAAATGGAGGAGAGTTTCCTCTGAATTTGAAATGAAGGGGATCCCTTGGAGGAGAGCTACATTCCAAGAATTTAAAGTCCAATTGAATGGAGAACAGGTAGTTACAGACCCAAAACAAATCTGTTTTTCACTGAAGTCACTGGAATCCAAATTGAATAAATATAATGTAGTAACTAATTTAATGAAACCAAACTGTTTTTTAAAAAGAAAAGTGCACATACTGTATCTCATAACTTGATATCCAATCCAAATGTAATGGATATGAATGGAAGTAGCCTGATGGTTGTGTTCTCTAAAGCAAATAATTAATTACATGGCAGGCTGTTACCGTTGGAGAAAAGGCAACCTTACTGGGGTTTGAGTTTGAGATTTTTGAACACTATATGAATGCCCTTTGGTCGTATAGGTCAGCGAGGAAGAGCTGAGCATGTTTTGGCTCTTTTTGCACAGTCGAAATACCACGATGTGGTGTTCCAATTGCTTCGAATTCTTGAAAGGGGTTTGCACAGAAGAAGACTGCATCTTCAGCTGAATCAATCTTTTACTCAGCTTTTCTGCGGTTTTTCTCCCTATGGTTATACGCCAATGTTTTTTCTACAGTGACATGAAGGCAGCTTCTCTGAAGTGTGGAATGTTTACCTAGGTGTAAGTGAATGATTCCTTAAATATCCTCCCCCCCTAGAACTTCCAAGGACAGCAAGTCAAATTGGAAAGATTATTGCTTGCTACAGCTTGCATCTAGGTTAGACCTTTCCATCCTCAACGGGGCTACCCAAGGAGATATTCCCTGGGGAATATACATACTGGTCTGAACATGGTGCAAGTACTATACATTTTATTTTGATATCCTAGGTCCTGGTCAGTCACAACATGCACCTTGAAGTAGGGTCTCAACAGGACAGTAACCATCTCCCAATCACTTTGGAGCTTAACATCTGCAATCTACCAGAAAGTATCTTTGAACAACTTAATGTTGATCTGGAACTTGTACCAAGCTACAGAAGGTTAATCTGGTCTGAGAAAGTGTATCATCAATACCAAAAATATTTTATCTCATGTAAATTATCACAGCTTCAAAATGCTGTGATCCTAGCAAATGCCACAGATACAGTGATCACATCATGTGTGTTATGTCCTGTCAAATTGCCTCTGACCTATGCCGACCCTATGAATTAAAGACTTCTAAAATGTTCTATTGTTAACAGACTTGCTCAGATTTTGCAAATACCAACATCCTAATTTTGGCTGGACACAAACCCTCCTAAGGAAACCTTATGACCAAAATACCCAACCATTATGGAAAATAAATCAAAGACCTGGTTTGATGCAGACTGTTATGCAGCAAAAAACAATCTAGTGGCCAAATTCCAGCAGTACAGGCTAAGTACAGGGCCGGTGCCAGAGGTTTTGGCGCCCGCGGCGGCGTGCATGTGCGCGCCCGCCACGGCCTGCGTGATGACGTCATCGCAGACGTCATCACGTGCCGCAGCGGGGCTGGGCGGCGCATGGAGGACTGCCGAGTGCAGAAGCTGCGAGCTGCTGCTGGAGCAGCGCGCGGAGGCTGCTCTGTGCGCCGCCCCAGCAGCAGCTCACGGCTTCTGCGCTCGGCTGGGGTGGAGGAGCGCGCAGCGGAGCTGGCGTGGCTGGCTGCAGCTGCTGCTGCAGCCAGCCAGCTCCGTCCTTCCGCCGCCACCGCGCACCCCAGCCGGGTGCACAAGCTGCGAGCGCAGAGGCTGCGCCCGGCTGGGGCGTGTGGCGGCGGCAGCGCGCCGGCCCTGTGCAGAAGCCCCGAGCTGCTGCTGGGGCGGGTGCCGCACGGAGGCTGCTTGGCGCGATGCCCCAGCAGCGGCTCGCGGCTTCTGCGACTGGCTGGGGCGTGTGGGGGCAGAGGAGCGCGCTGCAGCAGCTGCAGCCATCCAGCCAGCTCCATGCCACCACCGCCGCCGTGCGCCCCAGCTGGGCGCAGAAGCCGCGAGCCGCTGCTCGAGCGGCGCACGGAGGCTGCGCCCAGCTGAGGTGAGTGGCGGCGGCGGCGGCAGCAACGGGCTGGCTGCAGCAGTAGCTGCAGCCCAGTGATGCCAGCTTTGCTGCGCGTGCCTCCACCCCCAACACCCCCTCCAGCGCCCCTCCAGTGGCCGCGCGCCCGAGGCCACTGCCTACCTGGCCTCCATGGGCGCGCCAGCCCTGGCTAAGTAATGTAACCAAAATTCATCCACAGCTTAAAATCCTAAAGCAGTACTATGAAACCTTCTAAAGGAGGAAAAAAACGAAGAGGAAAAAGAGACTCCTGGACCCAGATGATCCAAGCTTCCAAATCAAATAACTCAGCAACCTTTAGGCACTACAAAATCTTCCAGCATGGCCGCCAGTAATGGATAATGAAGTTAAAAAATTAATAAACCAATTGAAATCTGGCACGGCTCTTGAAAATGATATGATATCTCCAGAGATGATAAAATGTAACATTGATTGGTGGGTCCAAATCCTTGCTGTACTTTTTACTCACATTAATCTATCGGCCTGCATCCCCTCAGATTAGAGACTTGCAATTATTGTTCCATTATACAAGAAAGGAGAAAAATTGAACCCCGGGAACTACTGACAAATTAGCCTCCTTAGTGATGTTAGTAAATTATATTCAAGATACTTATGTTGGAAACTTCTTGATTGGTTAGATCAAGAAAATATACTGATGGATGAGCAAGCAGGCTTCAGAGCTGGCCATTTGACCATAGACCAGTGTCTGATTTTCTCATGGAGAAGTATAGCTCTAATCCAAAAGGAGCACTCTTTGTTGACTTTAAGGCAGTATTTTACAGCATCTCCAGGAAGAGGCACTAGGCAAAGCTTGAGATCTCCTCAATAGACCAAAGGTTCTATATACTTATTTGCTGGTTGCATGAAAGAAGCTTTCTAAAAGTAAGATGCAGTCCTCATCAAGGCCATCTCTCCAATAACATCCCACTTGACAAAGGAGTTAAGCAGGGTTGTATCCTGGCCTCTCTACTTTTTAACTACTAAATCAACTCCTAGGTTTAACATCTAAGAAATCCAAGCTTCCATCTGCCAAAGCTTGCTGGCAAATGATTCCTGCTTTATTATACACAGATGATACTGTCATCTTATCTTAATCACAAATGGGCCTCAGGAGGCACTCTTGCCTTCATGTAGGGTTGCCATCCCCCCGCTCGGGGCGGGGGATCCCCCGATCCCACCCTCCCCCCACACCCACTTACCTGGCCGGTGGGGGCATGCTCTCTGGGGCACCCCCTCCCCCGGGTGGTGCGCCATGCCCCTGGGTGCGGGGAACGCTCCCACACCACAAGAGCAGGCAGCGGCAGCAGAGAGAGAGCAGGTAGTGGTTGCAAGAGCACACCAATCTCACCGCTGCGGCCGCCATGGCCTGCTCTCTCACTGCGGCCACCACCATCCCTATGTAACTGGCGCCGGCAGAGACAAGGGGCGTGGTGGCAGCTGCGGCAAGAGAGCTATCTGTGGTGGCCACGGCCTGCTCTCTCTCTCACCACTGCCACCGTCACTGCACCCCTTGTCCCTGCCGGCACTGGCTCCACAGGGGCGGCCACAGCTGTGGCAAGAGAGCAGGCCATGGCCACTGCAGCTTGCTCTCTCGCTGTGGCCTCCGCTGCCTCTGTGCAGCCGGCGCTGGCAGGGACAAGGGGCACAGCGGCAGCGAGAGAGAGAGAGCTGCCCGCTCTCTCTTCCTCTCCCTGGCACATGTGACATCATCACAGGGGGTGCCCTTTGACCCTGCGTGATGACCACTCCTGGAAGTGATGTAATCGTGCATGCCGAGGGTCCGGTCGCAACAACAAGAGCACTAGTGGCGTAGAAGCCAGCGTCTCAGTCTCCCGCTGGGAGACTTGAGGGACCTGGCAACCCTACCTTCACCATATACTGTAAAGAGGAACAGCTTGCAATAAACTATCAAAAAACAAAAGTCCTTATCTTTACCAAAAAGCATCAAATTCATAGATGGCAAACAGAGTGCCACAACACTGAACAAACAAAAACCTTTAAATATCTTGGAATAGTCTTCCAGTCGTCTGGACGTTGAAGAGCAATGTTGCAATACTGGAATAAGATGACCATGTACAATCTGCAAACAAACAATTGTCCAGTTCCATAACCACATTCCCACTAAGTAGTTTGAACTTTTACTCAAGGGCACCTCAGACAATTAATGCAGATAACAACTGACACTCTTTTAAGAGGCCAGTCAGTGCGGGGGGGAAGTGAAGGGTGATGCAGACCACCACCTCTTCCATTACTGCAAGGTCTAAAAAAAAAAAAAAAAACGCTGACTTCTGCCTTCCCCTGGAAGGCCCGCAGGCAGAAGCGAGACATTTTTTAAAAAGTGTGGTCACATGCTGGGAAGAAAAGCAAAAATTAATTTGGTTGGAGTATGAAAACTGCAAAATTGGATCTGATCCTCACAGAGCAACTACTCAGAAACCAGGCAGTAAGGTGAGCATGTGGAAATAGCCAGTATAAAATAATGATGATTAAAAGTCTAAAGAAAACCCACAAGCTTGTGCAGGTATGAGAAAATGGTTATGTGACCTATCACAATGGAAATCCCCCAAATGCTATCTAGTGAGCGCCCACGACACTTACAAAAACACATTCCTCCCAGCTATCACAAACTGAAGGATTTGAGGAAGCATCACATTTCTCCAGTATGAAAAGTTTCTGGTGTTGTGAAAATATTATCCACACCACAGGAGCACAGTCACAAGAGGCCTGGATTGTTTGTAACAAATAGGTAATAACTATATATTTATTGAGCAAAAAGCTGATCGTCTAGAAAAGTCCTAGGTGACACTTCATTCCACAGATAATGAGATTAAAAAAGACAAAATGATTCTTTGTCCATAAAGTAATTCAATATTATTTCATGGATTCTCTCAACACAATGCCACTGTGATTTTAGGCAAAATTTCTGGTTCAAAAAGGAAATGCTGTGATGTGCAAAGCAATGGGTGATGCAATGAAGCTAGAGTAGGCAGCAGAGCAACACACATCTCTTTGTACAGATCCACAGTCAAAAGCAGTGGTAGATAAACATTTTGTATCATGGCAGCCACTGGTAAAGCAGCAAACATTTTCCCATATCTGAAGAACAGATTGATCAGACTCAAGAAAATGAAAATACAAATCCCTTGCCTCAAAGTAACAGCCTATTTTATAATCTATGACTAGAACTCTAATTATATCCTGATTTTATACTTTTACATTACCAGAAGATACAGGACAGGCAAAGCACCATTAGGACAGAAGGAACTAATAGAAGAAGATTCAAGACAAAGGAATTCTGAGTTATTAATTTCCCTCACGCACTATAGGTCTAAAAATGCTCGCATGTTCAGAAAGTCATTCCAGCTCTGTTTCAAATCCCAGTCAGAGAGCAGTGGTGGTGGTGATAAAAAAAACACTAGCCTTTTTGCACTGAAAGCATCCAGATTATAAAAATGCTATCTCCAAGGATAGCTACCTGCCACTCTCACATCTCTTTCAGAAGATAGGTTAGAACTATTCCATCTATGAAAGGTCTGGAAGAATAGAGAACTGACTGCACTCAAAGTCCATGGAAATCAATGAGCTTAGACTGCAATGATTCCTCAGAGGATTACACTATTAAGACTGCACTATTTGCTGCTGTTTGGGTTAATATTTTATTCAAGCTGTGTTATCTTGTGTTTTTTTGTTATTTTATCTTTACAATTTTTTTTGCTGAGAGGAAAGATCATTTCTTACTACAAGAACGTAAAAGCCAGAAAATGCTAAGTGTATCCTTATTCCTATACTTCATACTGTTTTTACAACCTAAGTCATAAAAAGCAACCTTCATTTCATGAATGGAAAACCTTGAAGTTTATTATCATATAACTTAACAACCGCTGCCAAGAATTTCACCATACACAAAGTAGTTTGTTTATCATTGTCATTGAGTAGCCAGGATGATTTTGCTTTTGAAGAGAGAGAGAGTTCTGATTAAATAAAGGGGAGATCAAATCAACTCTTAGTTCTGAAAATTTAGGACAATTGAAGAAAATGTGATCGAGTTAATTTTGTTGCTGCCACAGTTACATAGTCTATCTGAATATGCTATTCTGCTGAATCTTCCTAGAGTTTAAGGTAGGACATTCAAAAACGCTAGTATAAAAGCTCTTCTTTACTTCAGAATAGTTAACTTAGATAGATAATTTGGCATTTTTGTTGGAGGGTTGATGCCAACTGAAAAAGATGAGCACACTCTGCGGGCTCTAATCAGTGTGCATAGGTAAGCTGATTTGCAATCACTTACCTATGCTATAACTGTATCCTATTCCAAGTTGCTTTAGAGCAAGCAAATATGATATAGTAGTTAGAGTGTGACACTAAGATCTGAAAAAACCATGTTCAAATCCCCACTCTGCCATGGAAGCTTACAGGGTAATCCCAGACTAGACACTTTCTCTCAGCCTAACCTACCTCACAGAGTTTTTGTGAGGATAAAAAGGAGGAAAAAACAATGGTGTAAGTTGCTTTGGGTTTCCATTGGGGAGAAAGGCAGGGTATAAATAAAACATACAAACTTACTAAACTGGGCACTTCATCAAACAGTTGTAGGCACCATATTTCCTAGGATTTGTAGCTGTTGCACACTAGCCACCACAATTACTGACACTAGAATAATAAATTATCTTATATGCCAATTAAAACCTCACACTCAAGCCAAAAAGAGGAAAAAAATTAAATTCTCTGGCTGCTGCAAAACTTTGGAGAAATCTCCATTTTATTTCTGGGTTCCAAGTCACAAGCAATATAAAAAAGAACCAACAATTATTACCAGCTGGGATGCAGTATGCAGTTTAGGAAAACATAGGACACTCCATTTCCTTATCCTTGTTCTCATCTGCAGGACATATGCAATTTTTATTGGGTATCTGACAAGTGATATGATGGGTGAAATCGGAGACCTCAAACTACTGGAGATGGAAAGATTTGGAGGTAAGATGATTATTGATGCCACAGATCATAATGAAGGGTGACACGTTTTGATGCACTGGGAGATGTGGTCTATGTTTTTGTTAAAAATGGATATATTTTCTTCATGGTCAGAATGGGTTTCCTGAGTGCTGGAAATACCATTAGCTTGTTGCTCCAATGACTGGTTAGAAAAAAATAAGAATGAGCTAATGCTCCCTATTTTGTTTCTGTTTATATTAGTTTATATTTTTAAATAATTTTGGTTCTGTTTTTCACTCTTGGTTTTGTAGACTTGCTTTTTATATGAATTCAAGGATGGTTTTTATACACAACGGGGTGGGGGGATGTTTCAAGAATTTGTGAGGGCATCTTCTTTTCCCCTCTATCCCCTCCTGCACTATTTCCTTTCCCTTCCCTGACAGCCACCATAGCCTCTCCACTTTTCTCCATCCATTCCATCAACCAAACTACTTTAATCACCACCACCCATCTGAAGTCATCCTCTGAATCACCACTCCATCCTAGTCATCCTCTGTCTGGGAAAAATCTGAACAAATTACAAAAGTCATACAGTAGTGAGTGGCCTGGATAAGTAGTATGGTGGCCAACTCCAGGCATGGCTACATTGTGCAAGTTACACAGTGGTGGGTTGCCCAGGTGAGGGCTCTGCAGAGGAGGCTAAGCGGCTTTGAATTCATTCTGCTTTCTTTTCATCCCTCTGTGAGTGAGTGAGAGAGAGAGAGAGAGAGAGAGAGAGAGAGAGAGCTGGGGCCCAGCGCAGGCTCTGCAGAGGAGGTTAAGCTGCTTTGAGTTAACTCTGCTTTCATTTCATTCAGGGATTTCTGTGTATGTGTGTGCTGCTTTGAGTTCATTCTGTTTTATTTTCATTTGGGGGGATGGGGCTGTGTGTGTAGGTGTGCTGCTTTGAGTTCATTCTTCTTTCTTTTCAGGGGGTGGAGCTCTGTGTGTGTGTGCTGCTTTGAGTTCAAGAATGCCTTTGCAGGGAGTGGAGGGGCTCTTACCTCCTCCCTCAAGCTATTTTCCTATGTCACAATAGCACAGTGAGGGGGGAGTCACCCACACGCACCCATACAGTTTCTACTGCTCCACATGCACAAATGTGGAACAGAAAAACACAAGTAAAAACCTCATTCCCATGCTATTCACAGACCCAAATCTTTAAAAACCTGTACGTCTAGCTTGATCCTCAGACTATTAGCAAAAGAAGCACATGCATAAGACCTTTTCCAAACTGAGACTCTTCTGTGATAAAGCTATGCTAGCTTCCTTAGAAAGTGGTTCTGCGTAGAACTCTATGTATCTTTTTTTCAGGCCCTGGTCATAATCGAGGAATACTGTCGTTATAGTCTGTAGGGCTACCCCAAAATAAATAATTAAGGTGCAGCTGCACCTTACAGTCACACCTGGTTTGTCTTTTCATAATTCTGATGGCTTAAGGGTTCTTTCTGGAAACATATCTTGCATACCAGAGACTGCAACGTAATATGAACCATAGTCTTTAAAACAAATGGGTTTAGTATTTCTCTGTTGATTTTCATCCATCAGACAAGCTCTTCTTTTCTCTGTCTGTCTCTCTGAAATTCACCTTGCCCCTAGGGAGGAGTTTAAATCTTCCATCAATTTGACACTGATTTAATTGCTGTCAAACAAAAAGAATGAGACCTTACTGTACATGTGCCTAAATGGGTGTCTGTAATAACATCACAACAAGTAAAGCATTCAATTGTTCATTGCTCCTGTTAAACAAATAGTTTTTCTGAAACGCACATTAGCTAGAATTGGTACAGTGAAGGAAACTTAACTTTTCCCTCTAGGGTCTAAAACAAGCAACTGTTAAACTCACACAATGCAGTTTTCATGCTTGAAGTACCACTGTATCCTTCACAAGTTTACAGTGGACACACTTACAATCCATGTACAGTGCACCCTTGATTTTTGTTTATATATGCATTAAGTAATTTTCGGAATGCATTAAACACATTTACAGCTGATTGTGTGCTTAAAACTGCACAATCATCCAAGTACTCTTCTGTGGGCCCTAGAAAGTGAATGCGTGTTGGCTTTTTCTTACAAACAAATGTACATGTGTTCACTGTAACATGTGAACAGGCTGGAATCAGCAGTTAGCCACCAGTTCAGGCCTCAGGTTTGTTCGACACATTCAGGAGAATGAGGTAGAAGCCTGGGTGATAAAAGTAGACTCTAAGGGGTGTGTGTGACATATTTAAATGCTCTTCCCACATTTTGAAAAAAATCTCTACAGAATAGAAATTAGATCAGGGAGAAAGTTTCTAGCTCAACCAATACCCTGCTGGGTTACTTTACTACTATTAGAGAGAGGCTTTGTTTTATGCAAAGGAACATTCAATGATACGATTCTCCTATCTGCTGCCCGAGATTATGTAGTTCTTCCTACTACTAGAGGACAATGTTCCTTCATTTAGGAGAAGAGAAGGGGGGGCTGACGGATGACAAATGCAGATTTCAAACGGACAACTTTTTTCCTTTTCTGACTCTTAAGATTCAAGACGTTAAAACACAGTAACTTTCACATCTACTCTTATGTCTGGAGAAGGAGAATACTGTGCACACATTAGCAATCATGAGAACACAATTAAAGAGAGGAAAGAGAGTAAAATCCACAGCAAAAGAGATTCTTTTAAGAGTTCTTTTGGTTTTAAGAGGAAACTCTGACAGTCCAACTGACAGTCCAGTCCAGTACATTTAGAAATGCTAGTCCAAGTCACTTAGGAACACTGCCTTGACTATAACATCACGTTGACACTAACCACATGATTGTTTTGCTGGAAACACATATACATGCATGCATATATCCATATATTCACAGCTCAATCAATCTCACTATAACTCAACATGAAATAACTCAGCAATTACTATACATATATCAATCACATAGGCCTTAATCATAAGGAACTCAGGATATACTGAACCAAACAAAATGGAGTCAAAATGAACCTTTGAATAGATACGTGGCAATAAGCTAAAATCTAGGGGATTTTTGCTGATACATGTTATTCATATGAGTAATGATAGCAAATATTGAGGGATCGGAATGACCTGACCGTTTTATAGATGTCACTATCTCAGCGCAAATTCTGCAAATGCTACAATTTTTAGGTGATTTCCAGTGCCAGGAATGACTCTGAGGAATCTCATTGGTGAGTTTGAATGGGATGATGTAGGCCAAAATCATATATAAACGAGCAGAAAAACCATGGATTCTAAGAAGCTAGGAGGAGAGAAAGTAAGGAATACCTCCTTGCTATCTCTCTCCTTTCCCTTTCAGATTGGCAAAGCACTCTCCCATTCTTTCCATCAACGAGAATCTCCGGGACATCTCCAGGATTGGTAAGATAATTCACTATGCCTTATTCTTGTTGCATTGTTAATTAAGCTATTGTATTGCTAAGACCATGCTGTACCATGATACTCAAAGTCTATGTAACCTATGCAAAATGATTTGAATAAAACTTACTGAAATTCATGTCCAGGCCTGTGTTGTATCCTTGCTCTCTCTTCATTTGGGGAAAATCCACTCCGTTGAAGATATGTTAAAGTCCCCCCCCCTTTCGCATAGTAAACTGTTGGCTAAAGGCAAAGCTAACAGTGTGTATGATATTAGATCTACTCATGTGTGTGTGCACATGTGCCATCAAGTCAAAATAAACCTACGGCAATCACAGCAAGGGACTTTCAAGGCAAGTATAAAGCAGAGGTGGTTTGCCAGTGCCTTCCTCTGCAGAGTCTTCCTTGGCAGTGGTTGCTCATTCAAGTACTGTCCCTGCTTAGCTTCTGAGATTTGACGAGATCAGGTATACTAAGTCACCTTCCTACACAGATCCACTCAAAGAAACTGTGTCAATCTTAATTTTGATGCTGCATTTTGATGAAGAAAAAAATAGACATTCAAATGTGTGGTGTGGAGACTCTAACAAAGAATATCTGGCATTGTTTTGGAGATTTCCACAAAGGTTGATCAAATACAGTAATAGGTTTAAGAAACTGAACTCTGTGAAATGATGAAATTTCATAAGAGTCAGAGTTTAGAGCAAAGCAAAGTTCACATTGCACTTAGATCACACTTAAGCCCAGGAAATATTTTAAAGAGCTTTTAGATGGTACATGAAAAACAGCTGTGCCCCTTACGTATCTGGAAATCTGGAGATAGTAACAAAAAACATCCAGGTTGATTTCAAATACAATTCCCTGTTTTTGAAACATGATATTGCACTCAGCTTACATGGTGTACTATTTTTCTGGAACAATGAATCATGCATGTTACTTGATTTGTATTAAACACAAGAATTGTTTAACAGAACTGGGTTGCTCCCAAAATACTGATTCAAGGAGCTAATAATTATAAGTTTATTATTAGTCACTATGGATAATTTGCAGAATACATTTCGAGCAGTTCCAGTCATCTGCAGGTGAATAAACACAACGTATGAATCAGGAAATCATAGTAGTGTGAACTCATTCTAATATTTGCAATCTGGGGGTATTCCTGAGCCTGCAGTTTCACTGGGAAATGCAAGCTTGCAGCCATAGCTAGAAGTTTATTCTACCAAAACTGTTTAGTAAAAAATCTTATGACTTTTTTCACAGATTTTTCACAGATTCACATTTATATGCCAAAAAAAAACCCTTCAAGGAAATACAGTCCAATAATAATGTGAGAAAGCAAGCCCAAACAGTAAACTACAAAAACTGTTATCAGAAATCACGAACACAAAAATTACTGTGCCTGAATGAATGTTTAATCTGAAAATGATGCTTCATAATGATGCTTTGCATGTTCTCCAAGCCGTCAATCCACATACCACACTAGGGGTGCCATTCCCCCACCCAGGGCAAGGGATCCCCTGCTTCCATCCTGCCCTCCCCAGGCCCACTTATTGGCCGCTGGGCCAAAACGTGCCCCGCAGCAGGCTCGTTTCAAGCCAAATCATGGCCCGCAGCAGCCAATCCAGCTGACAGGAGTGCTCCCAGCTGCCCTTTGACCCCCATGTGATGACGTCACTTCCCAGAAGTAACATCATCGCACAAGCTGGGAGCATGCATGTGTGCTGCATGCATGTGCAAAACCAGGACCCAGGCAGCAGCGAGGTAGGTGCCACGTTCCTAATCTCCCACCAGGGGAGTCAAGGGACCTGGCAATCCTGTTCCACACTAACATTTTGACAGGCATAAGGGCCTTTGGTTATGGACTGTGATTTTTCCTGCCACCTCCCTCCTTCTGTAGGCCAAAATGTCCCCTAAATCCTATTCTTAGATTTCAGGTTGCTGGGGGCTGCTGAGGAAAAGGGTTTGGGTTGCCAATGCCTGGGTGGTGGCTGGAGATCAGTTCCTGGAGAAAATGGTTGCTTTGGACAGTGGACTCTATGGTGTAATACCCTGCTGAGGTTCCTTCCCTTCCCAAATCCCACCCTCTTCAGGCTCCACTCCCCAAATCTCCAGGAATTTCCCAACCTGGAGCTGGCAACCCTAAAAGGGGGCTGTCATTTATCCTGATGAAACATTAGTCTGGATCCAACCCTAATGTACTTCATCAAGATGGCAGTCAATACACTGCTTGCCTTATTTACATAGCCTTTAATTACATCCAAGTGTTGTCTCTTTTGATAAATATTGTATGCCTTTCTTGTCCAAATTATTTCTCAATGTGGGGCACTCAGTTCTTAGAGAATGTAAAAAGAAAGGTTTTTTTTGAAAAAGGCATTTTGGAAACAAAGGACTCTTTACCTTTTGTAAAATTGGAATATATCGATGTAAGTAATTGGATTGGAACAGCTCCTTTCTAATGGGATTGCTGACATTTATTTTTCTTGCTTATTTCCACCTGCAGCATAAAGGCTGTAGAAATAAAAGTGCTGGCTATTACACAAAGTAGCCTCACAACAGTCACTCTTTTTTTACGTTGTTGTCTGGCTCTCCTGAACAAAGGGTAAAAGCTGTTTTTTGTTTTTTTTTTAAAGCTGAGTTGGCTCTCTGGGACTTTTTGTGTTTGGCATGCCTCTCCAATGTGCCATCATTTGCAGTGGGCTCTTTTTATTTTCCTTTTCACAATCTGGAATACTTTAAATTAGCTTTGTAGTGATCAGTTCAGATATCATTTGCTCATGATCAGGTTACAGAAGCAATTGTACTTCCCTGGCATGTGTTCAATCAGCCAGCCAGGAGCTGGGTGGAATGGACTTTTCCCAGGCTGCTCCCAAATGTCCCCTTCTTTGTATTGTCGAAGGCTTTCACGGCCGGAGAACAATGGTTGTTGTGGGTTTTCCGGGCTGTATTGCCGTGGTCTTGGCATTGTAGTTCCTGACGTTTCGCCAGCAGCTGTGGCTGGCATCTTCAGAGGTGTAGCACCAAAAGCACCTCTTTTGGTGGTACACCTCTGAAGATGCCAGCCACAGCTGCTGGCGAAACGTCAGGAACTACAATGCCAAGACCATGGCAATAGAGCCCGGAAAACCCACAACAACCATCGTCACCTTCTCTGTTGGGTTTTACTTGTTTTGTTTCTTTTCTGCTACCTTTCCTATGCATTTCTCTGCCTTAACAAGCTACAGGTCTGATCAGGTCTATCTGATGCTTGGTTTTGTATCACCTGATTGGGCCACATTCCCCCAAAGCACATCTTCTAAGACTCTTACTCAACAGGATTTGCTTCCAGAAAGGTGCTTTGAAGACTGCAGTGTATATCACTGGTATTTCAGGATCCAGTAAGAGTTGGTGTGATTGTTTATTGTAGCTCTATTACTGTAGGAAGTTTTGAGTAAACTCTTAGTGCAATCAATTGAGGACATAGGACTCCACTATTGTTTTCTGTGGATCTTATAACCTTATCTGTCAGTCATCTTCCAGGTGTTAATGGAGCCAGAAGTTTTAGAATACCTGAATGAATGTGGTGCCCTTTCTCTGGTTCTCTGACTTTAAAAAAATTAGGAAGAAATCTGCTATGAGGTTGTTTTTTCTCCTTGCCTCCCTCATTCATATCCTTAGGTTACTACACTTGTTCAAAGACTGCAGTTTGCCAGATTTGGTGGTGGACAATCAAGAATGGGACACGTATGCTTTCAAGCCCCACATGGCTAGTAGATCATGTTGTTCTTGCACTCCCTCCAGTGGCTGATTCAGGCAAAAATGTCAGGACTGCATACATGACCCACATGCCCTTCCAAACACTGTGATATGTACTTAAAGGCCGTTTAGAAATTCTGCCTCCAGATGAGTTCTTGACAAATTAAACCTCCCAAATCAGTCATCCAAAGAGAAGTGATTAAAAGAGATATCATGCAAAATAGTATTTTAAGCCATTATATGTTACATAAACTCTTCATTATACCTATAGAGTATGCATTACAAAAATGTACAATTATATATATATATTACAATATGTAACTCCAACTCTAATGTGATATTTATTGTAGAAGAAGACACACAGAGGCCCAGATACAGGGATAGTCACATACAATAGGTTGTTTTGTAGATTACCATTAATGCCTTGGCAATAATGCACAATGACTCCAGATAACTGGTAGGATGCCCATGTCTTTCTACATCATGGAGTGGATGAGGAAGCACATCTTTTGCACATTGTGCTATACTGAAAATTGCATGAGTCGGTTATTTTATCTCAGTCCAATCATCAACAAAAATTTAGTGGATATCTATCATGTGAGGTTGAAAACATGACACGAGTCTGGTTGGGAAGCATAAGAACAAGCCCACTTTGCTGTGCACATGGATTTCAATGCAGTGAGGAAATGCACAGACACCATCTGCATAACTGCAGGAAAAAAATATAGCCAAGAACACAAAAAGGATTCCAAGTTTAGCAGATGTAGAGCTGGATCCATGCTACCTTTCCTCTACATGGATGTGCACCCTTCTCTAAGAAGTTACTATTTTATTCTGTTCTAATTTTTTCCTTGTCTTACTAGCATCTGTTTCAGGAAGAATTTGTAGTTTTGTGATATGCTTGTAGCACTCTTTGTTTACTTTATTAGGCCACCACCGCTATTTGTAATAAACATTATTTTTTTCCCAATGGGATTTATTCTTATTCAAGTATTTAAAATGGCTGTGTATGTGAATCAAAGTTCTTGATCATTTTTAACCTACAGTCCTCAAATAACCTGTCAAGGTATCCACAGGATCTCTCTGAAGCTCATGTGAAGACTATGTCTCAATCTTTTTAAAAATTGCTGTGAATCACCCACTTTAGGATTCAATGATAAAGGCCTAAACTGTTCTTATTACACATTGCTGAAGCATCTTCTTTAATTTTAAGATCTGAATTAGGTAGAAGTTAATTTTCCATACAGATATTAATTATACTTTCGGGGTTAGGTTTCTAGGGGGGAAACTGCAAAAAAGACTGTACTGCAACCAAAGGTTTTCTTAGTTATATTGATACTACTTACCCACTATTTCCATACTAAGAGGTACAGCCATGAGTATTTACTGTTACGTAACCTGCCTACCTACCCCCCCTCCTAACTTTCTCTTGCGTCCTCAGTAAACTCTCTTTTCCTAAATTATAGGATGTTGTGTCAGTGTACAACTTGGTCACTTGATCTTCTGAAAACTCCCTCTTAAAGTTAGACATTGCCATCTGTTTCAAAGAGTTTTTTATTGCTGCAGGTAAAAAGAAACACTGCAAGTTAAGTGAAAAGATTAAGAATGTGTGAATAAGTTGAGATAAGAGACCACTGATCCAAGCCAAACTTGTTTGCTGAATGCTCTTGCTGGTTTTAGATTATCAAGCACTTTTGCTCTTCCTGTCCTTGGATACAACTGGAAGTAGAAAAAAAAAACAAATACTGAAAATGGTTGCCTTTGTGGTAATTCTGGTCTGGCCTAAATACTGGGAACATGAGCACATTCAGGAGCATGCCAGATCCTAGGGCGATTTCCATCTGGATTTCCAAACCAATGTGATTCAGATAAAGTTTAAGTAAATATCTAACCTTCAAACTGAACCTGTCCTCCAAGCCAAGTTCCAGCCAAACAATAAATAACATCAGGCTTTGCCTCCTTTGGAGTACACTAAATATAATCTCAGATATTAACTCTAGAAATACATAATTATTTAGCAAAACCCTCCCAAAAAACCCCACTACTACCAACTCTACCATATCATCATCCACCTGCCAGCAGCAGCACTGTAACCTCATATTAACCTCATATTAACATAGTCAGGTTTGAAGCCAACTTGTATTTATTTTCACCAAGGGAATAGCATATGTTGAACCAGTCTTGTGAATGGTTCAGCTCATGTTCAAACTATAAGGCAACACAACTTGAAGAACTTTTCAGTTATTGGTTGCTGAATCATTTACCAGCTCAATTCAGCTTGTGGAAATCCACTGAAAATGAAAATTGGATGTATGAAACAGGGCCAAGCCTGGAAGGCAAACCAAAGGATTATCCATACTATAGAGGTACACACTAAAAAGGTACATCCTTCAACAAATTATTTCAGAAGTTTTGTTGTGGCAAGAAAGCAACATAATCAATTAAGCAACTTTGCTGATGGGATAAGCAGATAACTACCCAGTTCAGAATGTGGACTAGAAGTCTTCCCGATTACATGGAAGTACTGCAGTGTAGTAGAATCTTTCAAGAAGAGAATTTTCTTAAAAGAAAAGACAGGTGGATATCACAAAACAGCCTTTTGAAATGCAGCATATATTGTACTTCATAACAATCTCTTGTTCCCAACTTCAAGGTTGCTGCATCTAGTATCTAAAATACTTCCATTAATAGCAGAGAAGGGGGAGTTTTTTTAGAGACACTATCTGTTTTCAGTTTTAAAATGCTTTGGATAAACTTCACATTCAACTTTTCCTATCATATGTATACATACTATACACAGTATGGTGTGTAGGTATAACCATTTAGCTCTAGTGGCTTCTTTAATAGCAACCCTGCTGCTATTTTCAAGCATCATGGAAGTTTATTTTAGAAAAGCCATGTTGAAAATGTTTCATTTTCAGGGTTGATGTGTGCCCTTGGTCACATCACTGCCCATTCTCTCTTAGCAACTTTCATGCTGGGATCTGGAGCCACTTAGAGCTTTATTGATGGCCTTGGTTTGAATCACAATTAAAGTAACTTTTCCAAATGTTTGGGTTTGCAGGCGCCATCCAAATGTGTCCCTAAACTTGGAAGGCTTTGATTGTGTTTTGTTTCCCTCTATTCAACTACCTTAGTGGTTCATCTTAACTGGTATGTGTTGTGGAACCCATCCAGGGCATTAAAAGCACACAAAGTATTTGCTGGGAAAAGGATTAAAAAGTTCCCCAAATATTCAACATCTGCCAGAAACAAAATTTAACAGAAAGAGGTGTTCACTTAATTTCTTCAGCTGCAAAAAAGAACTTTCCCTTTATCTTGGGCTTGCCAATCAATATGAGAGGAAACTAGAACAAAAGGCAGACATAAACAGCACTTTGGGGGCCCCTAAAATACCCAGGGCAAAAAGGGCAAATTATATACTGCTTTAGAGACGAAGAGGAACAAGGCTAGAATACTGAGGCATACAAGCAACACCAGCCCATGACATTTTGGCACCCGAGGAACACCACTGCAATAAAAAAATTAAATAACCAACATTTGCTACCTTTATTAAAGTATAAAATATACTACATGCAGTAACTGTCTCACTCTGCCAGTTTAATGGATGTCCCTGCATGCAGAATAATTAGCCTGGAATTAGGCAGTGTCACCTTCTTCAAATGATTCCAGCTTAGGGAATTGGATGGAGTATTTTAGCACATCCAATACAGTAGAATGTAAAGGATGAATTGTTCAGACTATAATGGATCCCCTAATACTCAAAGCTTCCTACAGGACTGACTTCCCCCAACAGAGCATAGGAGTGTGTGTGCAAGGTCAAGTTACCAGGGTTCTTCCAGGATATGCCACACTGAAGGAAGCAGCCACTGAGTAGAGTTCCCAGGTGTCTGCCAGTGATGGACAAACTCACAGGGGTGTGCTTCCTTGCCTGCCAATCCGCCAGCAATCAGTGGGAGGTGGCAAGCCCCCTGGAAGTCACCTGCCACCAGCAGGCATCCCAGGAACATGTGCAGTATGCTTGTTCCCAGGTGGCGTGATGATGTCATTTCCAAAAGTGATGTCATCACACAGGCCATGCAAGTGTTCCCGTGCTTGCTTTGGGGCCGATTTTGGCCCCAAATCAGCCCTACGCAGAACATCAGAGTGTTTAAATGGTTGGAATGATGAAATCACTTCTGGAAGTGACATCATCTCACTTGTGCTGGGAGCATGCACACACACTATGCATACACAAAAAGGCATGCCCAAATGGCACAAGGTAAGTGCCAGGTTCCTCCCCTCCTGCCGGGAGGGGAGAAGGACCTGGCAACCCTACCACTGAGACCTGTGTGTAGACCAGTTGTTTCAAAACATGAGATGAACCATGCTGAAACACCTGGAGGAAGGCACAGAGATGGGATCCTGATTGCCTTCCTCACTGCATCACACAGCACATGATTGGATGGAGTGCCCCTGAAAGAGGACCTTCACTTATCCTCAACTAGAGGTGTGCAAAACAAGACAAATGAGCTGAAAATACCCAGAAATCGGTGGTTCAGCTCTTTAAAACAGTTACCAGAATGGTGAAATAAATTCAGGAAACAAAGCTGTAAAGACTCCACCACACAAAATTCTCTGTGTTTTAGTTCATTAACAACTCCCTACACTGAAAAGTTTGTGTGTTTTGGTTTGATTCTTACCGTGGAGCAGTAGCTCCAGCAGGCAGACACTATGCCAGCAGCAGCGGATGGCAACATCTGTAACTGTTTTCCTTAACAGCAACCAACTAATCAGATCCCAAGGGGAGAGACTGAGCCAGATGAGTAGAGGTGGGGGCAGAGAGTGGGAGCCGGGGATCTCCCACTCCTACCAGGGGAATGGTATACCTAAACACAACCACTAAAGACTTCTAATGTGCCTGGGGCCTACAGGTAAAACTGAGGACACACAAGAACCAGAAGAATCAATGCACAACCACTCCACTGAGAGAGAGACTGAGAGATTTAAGGGAGGAGTGCAGTAGCACCTTTAAGACTACTCAACTTTATTGTAGCATAAGCTTTTGAGAAGCACAGTTCTCTTTGTCAGATGTGTCCGGGGTCCACAGCCCAGCCCCCGGACTTACCTGGAGAAGAGGAAGGGAGACCCTCAAGAGATAGATGCCCCACTGCCCCAACAGCCAGACAAGTCCAGAACCTGCCAGCCACAGAGGGAAGGGAAGAGACACCCAAGCCTCAGAGGGTTAAAAGGAGCAGGTGGAAGCCAGCTAGTCCCACTCTCTGCTGGAAGGCTAGAAGCCCTAGAAGGGAGAGTAAGGACAGCCAAGAGGGGGCCAGGGCTGGGGGAGAAGGCCCCAGAGATAGTGCCAGCCAGCCAGACAGCAACCTTACTGGCAGAGAAAGAAAGGCAGCAGAAACAGCCCAGGGCCACGCCCCAGCCTGCAGACAGGGAGGAAGGGAATAATAGGGACCAGCTGGAAGCTCTGAGCAGGGGAGGCTTGGCAGCCAGCCAAGAGAGCACAGCTGTAGCTGCCCAGGAACCTGAAGCTCGGAGCAAAGGAGGCTTGGCAGCCAGCCAAGAGAGCCCAGCTGTAACTGCCCAAAGCAGCCAGACAAGCTACCCCAGGTGCAGCTGCTTGAGGCAGCCAAGATCAGAGCTAGAGGGCAAATGAGGGGTGTGGCTGGCAGGTGAAGCCAGGAATAAGGGAAAGGATATAAGGGAAGTCCACCCACAAGGTGTGGTAGGTTGTGTAGGAGGAGTGGGCGAGTGGAGCAGGAGTTGTTGGAGGTTGGATGGAGTGAATGAGTGAGTGAGGAAAGAAGGCAGCAAAGGTGATGAAGAAGGAAGGTGGACACAGGGGCGGGGCTAGGTTGAGCGGACTTGCTGGTGGCTTGAGAGGGTGCATGGGTGATGTATTCCTCCACTCCTGCCACAAAGCAGGATCCTGCATAATCCCTAGCGGCACCCTGATGATGAAGCCAGGTGCCCTGGTGCCCGATGCAGCAGCGCCCGGGGGGAAACCTGACAAGATGCATCTGACAAAGAGAACTGTGGTTCTTCAAAGCTTATGCTACAATAAAGTTGGTTAGTCTTAAAGGTGCTACTGGACTCTCTGCTATTTTGCAACTATAGACTAACACGGCTAACTCCTCTGGTTAAATGGGAGGAAGGTGGTTGCCTCCATTTTCTTGGACCCTGAGAACAACAGCCTGGAATGTGGTTGGTGTCTCCTGTAAGTGCAGACTCTTTACATTTTCCGTACAATTCTATTGACTTTTTATAAAGAAAATGGAATATTATATGGAATCAGGAAGTATATTTAGAAAAGAGACTGACTCACTTGGAGGGTTAGTGATAGGGAAGGGCCACACCTCTGTGCTCCGTGGCCAGTTTAAGAACCACACTTATGCTGCACTTATTCTATAACTTGATGCACCACATATTATTTTCTTCTCTATGGAGAGCCCTAGACTCAGTCAGTCAGGCCCTTTTATCTCATTATCACACATGCTTTAAAACAGCTTCAGGATTGAATAAATTAGCAGGAATAAATTCTATCAATTCTAAAAGAGCTTCAGGATCAATGATTTGGGCTCAATAGATGCAAAGCTCCAGGAAGCACATTTGCCAAGAGCCATTTCTAAACTTTCAGCTACAACCAGCCATCACAGTAATGAAGACTGATGGTGTGCACAAATTTGAGGACAACCATAGAAGAAGCCTTTTCACCCATTAGTTAAAATTAACATCCTACAGAAACCCATAAGATTTTCCTGTTTTCTTAATCCAAAATTCATCATTTTAAACAATACTTTGGAATTTATAGGAAAATATAGGCCCAGATCACACCCGTGGGAGTGTGGCTCTGTCCAGGGGTGCACCCCTGAGAGGCTCATGTCTCCCCCACCAGCCAGGTAAATGGGGGCAGGGGGTTGAAGGTTGAAATGGGGGATCCCCAACCCCCAGTGGAGAATTGGCAACCCTAATCAGCTCCTCTCAAGGGGAGACTCCTCCCCACCCATCAGCTTTGCAAACTTTGGGAAGTGGGAATGTGCAGACTTTAATCATAAGTTGCCTTTCTAAAGATACTTCCCTGGGAGTAAGCACTATTAAATAACATAGGACTTATATCTGAATAGACCATTTAGGATTGCTTCCCCCCTCCCCGGCCGAGCCATTTCCATGCCCTACCCTTTCAGAAACAATCCTGCCTGCCCACAGCAAAAGGAAAACTTATGAGGTAAACACAGGTATGGGGGGCGGGGGTGGATTCAGACAGTCATGCTGCCTGCCTGCTTGGACTTGGGTGATGGAGACTGGTGGAAATTAATGCAAGAACACTTTTGCATCATGAGGGCAAAACTGCAACGCACAAATAAACATGGCAGCAACAGAAAACAGCAGGATGCAATGGTAATAATTTATTGGCTCTATAGAAAAAGTGGGCGGGATGAACATAAAGCAGGATTTTTTAAAATGTCACTTCCATCCTATCTTTTTACCAGCCAGTTTCCCACTATAGTGTGTGTCCACTGCCATACACCTTCTTCAGGGTCTGTTGTTGTCCATGTGTGTAGTGTAACTAAGGAAAAACTTTGTGGATCAATGGTTTAGTGGGAGTACTATGTTCTGTGCAATTTTGGTGCCATTAAGTGCAAAAATAGTTGCCTCAAGGAGCCTGGTAGCCCTTATTGTGAAGAACGGGACCAAAACTAATTTAAAAACCCAGATTAGATTTGAGCCGGCAACACTATCTGGAGAAAAACAATAATGGTACATAGATCCTCCTGAAATCTCAGATCCAAAACTGAAATGGAATTTTTTTCAGTATACATGCCTATTGTCCAAATCATTTTAGGAAACAAATGCACTTCACGGCACCCAAAATCATTATTAAGGTTGCTTTTTAATGGAAAGAAGAAACAACAGGAACTAAGTGAAATAATAAACTGTGAAGTGGTACATAAGACTAAATATTTGGGAACAGAGCTGACAGCTAAAAATATTGATTTATTTAAGAATAACTATGAAAAGCTCTGGACACAAATTGAAAGAGATATGATAAAATGGAATAAACTAAACTTGTCGTGGTTAGGTTGGATTGCCACAGTTAAAATGAACGTGTTGCCTAGAATGATGTTCCTAATGCAAACAATACCAATTGTAAAAGACAAAAAACAATTTGAAAAATGACAGAAGAAGATATCGGAATTTGTGAGGGCAGGAAAAAAACCAAGAGTAAAGATGAAAGTTCTTTGTGATGCTAAGGAAAGAGGTGGAATGCAGTTACCTGATTTTTGACTTTACCATGAAGCAATATGTTTAGTCTGGCTAAAAGAATGGGTGTCTTTAACCAATCACAAACTACTAACTTTGGAAGGTTATAATAAACTATTTGGATGGCATGCATATATGTGGTACGATAAGTATAAAATGGACGCAATGTTTCAGCACCACTATTTGAGAAGAAATTTATTGTTGACTTGGCTAAAGTACAAAAAATTTATAGACCAGAAGAAACCACTTTGGATTATACCAGCTGAGGTGATCAACCCAAACTTAGAATATAAAGGAAAAGAATGGCTTACTCTTAAAGACTTAACAGAAGTAACAGATAATGAGTTGAACCTTAAACCAAATGAGGAGTTGCCATTCAAATATGGTTGGTTGCAATATAGACAAATCAAAGACTTATTTGACTCAGACCAAAGAAAAACAGGCCTTAGAACCAAGAATTCAGAGTTAGAAGAATTACTGTTGGGAGATAATAGTAAAATAATTTCTAAAATGTACAAATTGTTATTGAAGTGGTTTACAGAAGATGAAACAGTCAAGGTGCAAATGGTAAAGTGGCTATAAATTGTAATAATGAAATAACGATGGAAGCATGGGAACAATTATGGAAAAATACTTTAAGAATATCAACATGTACCAGTATTAGAGAGAATGGCTATAAAATGTTATATAGATGGTACTTAACACCGAAAAAATTAGCCATAGCCAACAAACAGCTATCTAATAAGTGTTGGAAATGTAAGGAGCATGAAGGTTCTCTATTTCATATGTGGTGGACTTGTCGTAAGACTAGAGACTTTTGGATCAAAATATGTACCGAGATGTCTTTGATACTTCGTTATAATGCTGCAAAAAATCCAGAAATGTTGTTATTATCATTGCATTTGGAAGATGTTAATAGAAATGATAAGATATTGTTATATTATATGATATCAACAGCTAGAATAATATATGCTCAGTACGGGAAGAGAGAAGAAATACCTGAAATTGAAGAATGGACAAGGAAATTGTTGTACATGGCTGAAATGGACAAACTAACAAGAAATTTGAAGGAGCAAGATCCAGAAGCATCTTTGGATGACTGGAAAAAGTTGAAAAAATACATGGAAAAGAAATGGGATGTTAAGGGACAATTATGGTCTTTCGAGGGGTTTTAAAGAAATTAAGTAAGATAATGGCCGATTCCAGATGACTAACCTTAAGGCGCTTCATGCCGCCCTCTTCCGGATCGCGACAGGGAAAATGCGAAATATCGCGTTTCCTCGCGCAAGTTTTGCACAACGACGCACAAAACTCGCGCGAGGAAACGCGATATTCCGCATTTTCCCCGTCGCGATCCGGAAGAGGGCGGCATGAAGCGCCTTAAGGTTAGTCATCTGGAATCGGCCAAGATATAATTAAGATCTTTACTAATAATAAGAAAAGAACAACTTTAGTATAGAAATAAGGTTTATTAATAATGGGGGGTTGGAGTGCTGTTGGAAGTCATTATTGAAAAGGGGGAGGGGAGAGGGGGAAATATACACAGGGGAACTGAAATGGAATGTATTAGTATTTGAAATTGATTAAATATTGACCCATCCAATAAAAATCTATTTTTTTTAAAAAAAGGAAATATTTCCTGAAGTATTTTTTTCCAGACAGAGAATTTCTTTGCATTTATTAATGAAAACACACTGGCTTTCAACATAGTTCCTACAACCTACACTTCCAATTAATTGCAGCATTATCAAACTATGCACAAAATAGCTTCTGTATATGGATTCCTTTACTCGTTTTTGAACAGTACATGGATGTGAATATTCAGATAGAAGGCATTCAGCAATGTGGATATAGGGAACACTCTTCCATCTGCACTGATTTAAGGATGTATATCCCTAACCACTGTTTCAAGCTTTGCATGCACTGTTGTGTGTTGACACATGGGCTGGAGCCCAAGAGTGTATATTTCATGTCCATTGGTATACCGTATCATGACTGCAATGGACATGTGACCACTCCAGTCACCTTCAGAGGCCCTGCTTCAGGTGTCCTCCTTCTGAGGACAGACAGGCGACAACCAATGAAAGGCCCCTAGAACTCCCTCACCAGGGAGATTCACCTGTCTCCCTCAATTATTGCCTTTTGCCAGTGGGTGAAGCCTTTTATGTTTTGTTTGGCATTCCCTTGAAAACTCTTATTAGCCCGACTTCCTGTCTGTGTATTTTTATGTGTGCATATTATGTTTTAATTATTTTAAATATTTTATGTATATATTTGTATTTTAAAACCTTTTAAATGTCTGAAATGTTTTGATTTTTTAATTTTTTTTAGTTTGCCATTTGTGGACCTTGACTTAGTAGAGTTTCTAGATTCTGCCTGGCAGCCAGCAGGAGGTGAGGTTGATGGAAACTTACTGGGGGGACATGTGCATGATTGTTGTCTCTGGCTGATGATGTGATAGTGTCATGCTGGGGCCAATTCTGTAGCTATGTTTTTAGCCAAGTATTAAAGAATTGGCCCCCAGAGTGACACTGCCACTACCAGATTGCACCAGAAGTACTGTCATCAGCTGGCGACAATGGTTGCATGCACACACGTCCCATTTTGCCAGCCTGTCTCCTCCCAAGCAGAGGCAGGAGATTGTCCACCATAAATGGGCTCCTGGGAAAGGTGCCATAGAAATGTTTTAAATAAATAAACAACTAGATGATGAGAACTATTTGGCCTCAAGGTTTCAGCCCCAGGCTCACAGTCTCTCTTCTTCTCCCTCCTTATGTGTGCTCCATCTTTCCCTGAGTTCCTAACTCAGGCAAACCAATTTGTGATTTCCAAGTCTAGGTTGGAGGGAACTGCATCTATAAGGGTCTGAATGTTCTCTTTAATAGCCTGCAATGCAATTTATTAACAAAAGACTTCTATTGTGTAATATATTCACAATCTTTATATCATTTGATTTCACAGCAAGCCGATGGTATATGATCACTATTTCCCCCTTCTTATTTACACTTCTATAAAACAAGGGTATGGTCCATATCCTCAGAAAAAAATGTCTTTTCCCCTCACTAGCAATATCACCAGCTGCTGCCCCACAAAATAAATGGATCAATTACAGCTAGGGAATACACAGCTAATTATAAAATACTTTAGAACCTTTGGTAAAGAAAGAAGTTAGGAGCTGTATTACTATCATGGTACAGCTAAAGTTCCCTTTCCATCAACTTCAATAAAATGTGCATGTTTTTGTAAAACCTAAACACATAACTTAGAAGTGAAATGTGTCTCTGGTATGGCTGCAAAAGCAAATGGATAACTCAAGGTTGAAAATCTGCTTGTGCTAAAATGTTGCTTTTACAAAAAACAAAACCAGAAACACTCTTCCCAAGGGCACTTTAAGCCAAGCTTTAAAGGTGGTGTAATGGCACTCTAAAGGCCAAAACTGACAAAATACACTTGACTTAATGTGATCTGTACTTGCAGAAGTCACACACTATAAAGTTCTTGAAGTAAATGGTTTCTCTTAAGGTTTTCACTTAGTAGCTTTTAATCAGCAAATTGTTTCCAGGAAACTACTGGGGGAGGATTGGAGTGGGGGGGGGACAGGACCACTTCTGAAGAATTTAAAGTATGAGTAACCCAGCCATTCTCACTTTCATCCCCACCAAAATTAACAATGGGAGCCCATTTACTGATTTCAGAGGAATACTCCTTCACTGAAAAGCTAAAATAAATATGTTCCACTGTACTGTGGCCACAAACTTATAGATGTAGTAAAACTCCTCCTAGGAGTGCAGCTCCTCACACAAAACAGCTAAAAAGAAACAGCTTCATGGGGCCATCCGAGTAGCTATGAATTTGCTTGGATATGCCTTTCAGACACATTTTGTATTTCTGCAGATTGCATAAATTATGGTTTTCAAATAATACAAAATAACTAAGAGACCTGAGCTGAAATGCTGGTTGCAAGATTTTGCAGAGGAACGTGCTTGTATTGAATTTATATGCAAAACCCCTTGCAAGGATGCAATGACAAAGGTAATATTTCACTTTGCTTTTTTATCAAGTATTTATTTCTGTACTTCCTTGAAACTTCTGTCTCCTACCTAGGGATGCCAGTCTCCCGCCCCCCCCTGCTCCCCACACCCCGCTTTCCTGGCCAGCAGGGGGAGTGCACCTTCCATGTATGCTCCCCTGCGGTGCTGTGCGCTCATGTGTGCTGCAGCTGCCTGGATTGGTCCTATTTTGGCCCAAATCAGGCCCAGTTTGGGGCTGCTGCCGTTCGCAGGGTGCTCCTGCCCTCCACAGTGACCCAAAACGTGCCCATTTTGGCCCAGACCGGGCTTGTTTTGGGCCCTTTTTGGCATGGATCGGGCCCGTTTTGAGCCACTATGGAGCACAGGAGCACTCCTGCGCTCTGCATCGGCCTGAAATGGACCCGGTTTTGCCTGGATCAGGCCTGTTTCAAGCCACTGCAGAGCGCAGAAGCGCTCCCATGCTCCGCAGAGTCTCAAAATGGGCCCAATCCGCACCAAAACAGGCCTGAAATGAGCCTGGGCCAAAATGGGCATGTTTGGGGCCACTATGGAGGGCAGGAGCACTTCCACACTCCACAGCTGCCCCAATCTGGGCCTCTGCAGTGTGTGGGCGCACTCCTAGTGGCCACGTGATGACATCTCAGAAGTGACATCATCCCACTTGCAGGAGTGCGCGTGCACTTTGCGCGTGCACCCCCCACCCCCACAGGTAAGTGGAAGGCCCCAATCCCCCACCAGGAGGTTAAGGGGGCCTGGCAACCCTACCCCTGCCTCATCCCAAGCTTGAAGTAATTCAAAGAAATCCATTTTTACTCGGTGCTTAAAAATAAAAGCAAAGTATATTGTTCCATGCTAGGGTTGTGATTGGGGAAATTATTCCAGGAGATTTGAGGATACCAGGGAGTGCAGGGCTTGGGAAGGGAAGTGACCTCAACTAATATAATGCCATAGAGTTCATCCTCCAAAGCAGCCATTTTTCTCCTGGGCAACTGATCTCTGTAGTCTGGTAATTCTGAGAACTTCATGCTTCACCTGGAGGATAGCAACTTTATTCCTAGCAGATCCTATTAGCCAGCCGTACTGACCAAATACCTTCTCCTCAAGTAGCCCTTCCTAAAGACCACAGGATATAAAGTACTCAAACAAGCCTCCAGTAGCAGGCTGGTACATATATTTGGAACTACTACAGTCAATGAAGGCTTCATTTTATGCAATGAAGATATTCAGAAAAGGATCCTTGGTGAAAATCTTAAACAATTAAGACACTCAGAGTGGTGGAATGGCATGGAGTATCCTGGTCCCATCTGATCTTGGAAGCTAAGCTGGGTCAGTACTTGGATGGGGGGCTACCAAGGAAGATGAGTGTTGCTCTGCAGAGGAAGGCAATGACAAACCATCTATGCATCTCACTTCCCTTGAAAGCCCCTTGCTGGGGTCTCCATTAGGGTTGCCACGTCCCCTTTCTCTCTGGGTGGGAGACCTGGCACTCACCTTTGGGTCATCCTCACACTTCCCTTCTGGGAAGTGATATCATTGCACAGACCAAGTGACTCCCCAAGTAAGTGGGGGCAGCGGGTGGAGGGTGGGAGCAGGGGATCCTCCACTCCCTACGGGGACTGGCAACCCTCATCTCCAAACATTTGTTGCAACTTGACAGCACACACCAACACACAAGATACTCAGTCTTATGAATGATTTCCAAAATAATTGCTCAATAACACTTTATTCCCATAGCAAACAGAAATGCTGCTTCAGAACGGCATCCTAGATTTTTATTTATTTATTTAAATATCTCTATCCTACCTTGAACCAGTTTGATGTAGTGGTTAAGAGCAGAAGGACTCTAATCTGGAGAACTGGGGTTGATTCCCCACTCCTCTGCTTGAAGCCAGCTGGGTGACCTTGGGTCAATCACAGCTATCTCAGCCCCACCCACCTCACAGGGTGATTATCGTGAGGATAATAATAACACACTTTGTAAACCACTCTGAGAGTGGCATTAAGTTGTTCTCAAAGTATATGAATTGAATAATGTTGTTATTGTTGTTGTTGTTGTTGTTGTTGTTGTTGTTGTTATAACTGTAAAGTCTTCAGTAAAATGTTATAGAAGCCCAGTGGCACCATAAGGACTAACAATATTTATTCTGAAATGAAATCACACTGGAATAACTTTTTTTTTGTCTTTAAATGTTATTAGACTTCTGTTTCATTTTACTGCAATGTACAAGCCCTAACTGGTGATTTGGGAGATTAATCAACTAATATTTTGATGTGATTGTCTGATTATGTTCTTAATTCAACTAATGATTGGACTGGCTCAATTTTAATGCAAGGGCCAGTTTCAGCCAAAGATGGTTCCAAATGTACTAGAAGCAAATGGTGGTTTACCCCTACATGTCAGTTTTTGTTCTGTGCTCTCTAAGTGCTCAGTTTCAAGGAGAAGCAACTATGGCTTTAAGTTTAAATATCATTACAAAATATACTTAACAGAAAACATAGATTGTAAATCCAGTCCAAACCACAGTTCTTATTCTCTGTAACTGGGTGACCATAAACCATAGTCTGCCAATTCAGGTATTTCACAAAATCATTCAGTTTTCTTACTTGAGGTTTAACATGATGTCTGAATTGAACAAATGAATGGTCATAGAGCAATAATAAATTGAATTATTTTATACTGTTTTCACATCATAAAATGGTACTTACATTTAGGTTTGGTGTACACACACTTATTTACATTTAATTAGTTAAGTATCTAGCGGTGCATTCCTAAACAGAATTATACCTAAGAATTATACCAATGACAAGCATATATACCTGCTTCGGGTGCCAATCTACATTATTTAAATTATTTAATTGTTTCAAAATCCTTCATTGACTGATAGCTTTTCATTAAACTGATAGTTCATTTTTATTTTAAGCAGCAGACATAGTATTGGGTTCTGAGCAAGACTTTTCTGTGATCTTAAGTTTTTGTAGTTAAAACCAAACAAAAATTATTTTGATATATTTACTCACTGTCCCTAAATATTGTCCTTCATTAAAAATTAACCATCAAATTAATCCCCCCCCCCCCGGAGGAAGAGGAAGAGATTTCCCTATAAAATTCCATCCTGAGGTTGCTTTTGATACTCTGATATACTAATTCTAAGTAAGTCTGACAATTTATTTATTTATTTACAGGCAAGGGGACACAATCTCCATGTGTGAGATACTCTAAGTTATTCAAAGCCAGCTTACCAAATAGAGGGCAGGAGAGATTGCCAGCTGTAAAAGACAGTGTATTGGCAACCTCCAGAAAAGAGTTTTTTTCTTAGTCTTTAATGCCCTAGCCAGATGTTTTAATTTAAGGAACCGTGGGGGTTGTTTCAGCACTTCTGATCACCTCAGTCCAAATGTGTGGATGGACATGTGGATTGCCATCCCACATATTGGCAAGCACCAGAGCTGGCTATGCAGTCGGCATAGATGTTTTCCTACACTCAGCACCACATTGTCTCCAAGGGAAAACATCTTCTTTTCCCCGATGCTTCCAATTGTATGTTGCGACATGCAGTCAGTGCTTCCATCCAGACGCACCCTGGGGCTACAGGCTTGTGCCCAGTTTTGTACATTTAAGCCCCACTGAAATCCATGAGACTTCAAGCAAGTAGCTAAGAATCAGCAAACACATTGGTCTTTTGGCTTGCGTCCCTGTGGTGTTTTATACCTTGGCTGCAGCTTTTTTTCCTTCTGGGTAGCTGCCATTCCTCATCTCAGTAGTGGCTAGAGAGTCTGTCAGAGGTGCACAAGAATCTAGCAGAGAATTAGGGCAACCCACCACTCCTGTCTAACTACCAGAAGTCCAACTTCTCATTGGTAAATGCTACAAAAATGTGCAAAAGCCATCAGAGTGACATATTCTGTTAGTCAGTCTTTGGTCAAATGAACAGGTTTCCTATTATTAGCTGCAAAACATTCAGGGAAATTTCTCCTAACAACCGGGAAGGCCTGACTCTCATTTTGAGACAACTACTGTTGCATTACTGAGCTCTGTGTCACATACACATCACAATTAATCCAGAATTTTGAAGTGATTTAAGAGATAAACAAACTCAGGTAAATAGTTCAGGATTGTAATTTTCATCCCTACATAAGTCCAGGATCTTGACATGAAGTAAAAAGAAATGTGGGTTTATATGTGCCATAAGCATACCCCATAATGTTAATATCATTTCATTCCCACTGACATGGTTATCAGTGGCAAGTAAGAACTGCCTCCAGGTGACCAGACAGGAAAGTTTAATAAAATTGGTTCTGTATTCTCTTTCAGGCCCCAGATAATTAACTATGTGCATAGTTTGGGGGAAAAAAACTTGTGGGCTAATAACTTACTTACAAAGCTCTTTCAAGCAAACTTTTACTAGGATCTGGTTCTTACGTTATTCTGGCAGCATGGTTATTGCCAGAAAGCTAAATAACAAGACTGCCTAGTTCACAGTAAGGCATTTAGCTGAATAACTCATAATAAAGCCAAGCATCATTTTAGTGAGCCCAACACAAAAGTTGTAACATGATCCAGCTTGTCCCCACCCTACATGCACACAATAACATCCCATAAATTCAGTTTCATGAAAGCAAAACTCCTGTTGTGTTTCTGAAATGGCATAAATAGGCTACATCATGATAATGCCCTTGTGACCTTGGCTGGACCCAAATGGACTTTTGTAAAGTATAACCATTTTTCTACATAGTCCCATACATAGTCTTTATGTTTGTATGATGATGAAGGATCACTCATGTGATCTAATTGAAGAGAACTATTACCCTTTGCTTATCAGTTGATGTTTCTGATATATCAGTTGATTTGCCTGAATGCAGATTTTTAAAAAAACCTCACTACACTACTGAAGGAGCTCCTCCTCCTAGATTACCCACCCTGCCAGTTAAGACACTGTTTTGAACCTCTGCTGTCTGTGCCACCACCCTCAGAGGTGATGTGGATGGCAACCAGAGACAGTGGCGATGCCAATGGCAACCAGACAGTGGTGGTGCCTTGCCTTTGGCGTGGCCTTCACCATGAAGCTTGCTTGAAATTAGGGTTGCCAACCACTGGCTGGCACCTGAAAAGAGACTGGGGACTAGGAACATGGGGAGGATGCCATTACATCAATGGTATGACATCATTTCCAGGGCAAATCCAAAAGTGATGTGTTGTTTTAGTGGTGATGTCTCCCAGCAACCTGGCTTGATGCCCACAGGTGCCTCAAGCAGTGACAGGAGGAAATGGGAGGAAAGGAGGTTATGCCAGCATCACGGCAGCACACTTGCATCACTTCCAGTAAAATAAAACAGAAGTAACATGGTAGACACTCCAGCATTTTAAAACAACTCTATAATAAAACTGTAGAGTAGTTGTAAATGCTAGAGTATCTGAACATGTCACCTTCAGTTTTTACTGGAAGTGACATCAACATGCTGGTGTACTGCTAACATGCAGGTCCCACCTCCGATTTCTCTCAGGGGTTCCCATCTGCAGCCTGGCAACTCTATGCTCTAAGATTCAGCAGAAACTGTATAGTTTTGCCTCATGCTGTTGACACGATGATGATTTTTGCTTTATTTTTCTGCCACCAACCTACTGGCCAGTAGTGAGGCTGTGGGTGGGAGATCTCCCATTATAAATTCCTACCTGTAGTCTACCTGACTTTCCTTTAGCTGTTAAGTTAAAACATTGCTTTCTACCCACACTTTTAAATAAGAGGTTTTATCTAATAAATGTTTTATGAACTGCTTCTGGCCCACAGATCATTTTAGGCTGATAAACATGTATTTTATGCTGTTGTGCTATTTTATGTTTTGTTTTAATGGTGTCTCTCCTCTTAGTAGCTTGTTTCAATGGTATTGGCTTCTGTTTAGGGGCATATTTTAATGGCTTTGTTCTATTTTAATGGTTTCATTTTATTTCTTTACTTGTTACTGTCCTGAGCAGGTTTCTGGAAAGGAGACATATACAATTTCTAAATAAATAAATGAACTGGGATTCAATTTCTGGTACCTGCACAGTGTCGCAGGGTTGCCAATCTTCAGGTGGGACCTGGAGATCCCAGGATTACAAGTGATCTCCAGACAACAAAGATCAGTCCCCCTGGAGAAAATAGCTGCTTTGGGGGGCTGCTCTCTGGCATTACCCACTAAGATCATTCACCTCCCCAACCCCCTGTGTCCCCAACCCCCATATCTCCAGGAATTTCCCAACCCACCATTGGAAATCCTAATATTTGCTAGATGGATATGGTATAAACCATACCTAAAACACCATAAAAATGGTTTGAGGAAGTGCAGTGAATAGACTCAAGACTGTGATTCTAAGCATCCTTAGAAGTAAACACCACTGGTATCATAATCAGAGGCTGGGTGTTTCAGACTATAGTCCTTACTTAAATTGTAATCCTCTGATTATTTACTGAATTTGAATTCCATTGAAGGAACAAAGATGAAGTACAGTGACTGAAGCAGTCATAAACACATTGGTTGTGATCGAGAAAAAAAATAGGCATTAATTGTTTGTCACATCAAAATCAATGAGAAATTAAGCTTGCAGATATTAAAGTCCATTGCTTTCAAGAGAGTACACGTGGCCAGATTTCTCTGGATTGTGCCAACTCTATAAACGACAAACTCATCCCATGTAGGGAGTTTCTCTTTTCTGTTTCATGGGCAGGGGACTGGAGATCCTCGGTTTTTATTAGAACCATGCAGGAAGCCTCCACATCACTAGCCTTATCTTCCAAGGCCATTGAAATTAATGGGTTTGGAAGAGTGTAACTGTGTTTAGAGTTGTACTGTTATTGATTGAACATTGAACTTTATTTTCAGGTAACAATTCCAAATTTGTTACCAGGCTGCAATTTCAAACACACTTACTTGAGAGTAAACTACGTTAAAATCACTCAGTCTTTCTTCTATTCCAAGAAAACCTGTTTAGAATCAGTGTTTCAAACTCTTTTGGTCTGTGACTCATATTTTTGGTCCCTTTTCCAAAAAGCATTTCAAACACTAATCCCAACTGACTTCCAGCAAGCTGCAGGCTGCCAGTCACAAACCACTTAAACCACTGTAGTTGCATTTGAACTGGCTTGGTACAAGTGACTTCAATGGGCAAAGTTAGTTAGAAAATATAATCCTAAGAAGAATTACTCCAGTCTAAGTAACTCTGTTTAGGATTGCACTGTAGGTGAAGCTACATAACTGGAGCAATGTATCAGTGTCCAACAATCGTTGGAATACACGTATTCATTGAATAAATTGTATTGTTTCAGCTGTTCCACATGGCCTTTGGGATGCTCACAAAGTACATGCAAGTAATCAATCTAGTTAATGACATCTTTGATGTCACCCCAACTATCACTATAGACTCATCACAAGAGATGCAAGCATGCATTAAGACTGAAGAGGCATACACTCTATTAATGACACTCTTGACCCTGTGAACCAAAAAATGCTACAGCATATGCACTCACTTCTACCAATGGCCATCCAACACCGCCAATACATAATCATAAAACAACAACAACAAAACCGGTTTTCCAATATGAGCCAAACAAAACATGTCACGGGATTTCTGATAACAGAAGTATAAGCAGAATACACAGTTGTCTGTTCTGTGCCAAGAGGAGAGAGGTAGTATAGGGAGTAAAGAACTGAAAAGCCACAATGACATACATTGAAACATTTTATAATAGAATACTGAGGGACAGATACTTATTTTGCTTTTTTTTTAAAGCTGGCATTTCCTCCATTTATTGTGGGGATGCTTTCTGGGTATTTTGTAAACATGTGAAGTAGCATTGGGTATTACCTGAAGAAGCTTGTGTGAGTGGAAAGCTACCTAGTTCTGGGATATTTTTGTAATAAAGTTAATGATAATAATGGTAATGATGATAATAGTAATCTAAATAATAACAATGTTATCAACCTGTTCAGACTACACATCTTTGCTTGGTAAGGAAGGTTCACCACGCTCAGCAAGTGTCTTGGGAGTGGCGAGACAAAGCAGTAGCCCGGTTGCTTAGGGAAAAGGACAGCAGGCGAGCGCTTTGCTGCCACTGCGTGGTGACGGCGGGGAGGTCGAGGGAACCGAAAGGAACCAGCCTGCCTTACCGTGAGAGCGGAGACCTTCTGAGCCGGCACCAGGAGCACCACCTCCGACAGCAACAGCCACAGTGGGAGCAGCAGCAGCATCCTCGGGGCTGCCGGATCCGACCTTCAGGCTCGCCTCCCAGCTCGGGCTCCCTCTTCCTCCGCAAGTTCTTCCCTACGGGCGATGCCTCTTGGTGCACCTCCGTCCCTCTCTCCCTTCGGAATCGCGAGGGCAGCGGAGCCTTTGCTTTCCTTTTCCTGTGCTGGCTGAATGGCTCTCTCGCACCCACCCCCGGGCACGCCGGTGCCCCGCCAAGGCTTGTGCCCCAACTTGTGGCTTGCTCTGGCAGTTGTTCCTACTAGGGCTGGTCGGTACTTATTTATCCCTCTGGGAAGCTGCTCCGCTCGGCTCTGCAGATCCGGATCAGATACTGTCTGGTGGCTAAGAAGCTTGGTTTTTCCTCCCTCGGTGTATAGCTGTCATCTGATGCTTGTCCGGGGAGAGAGATCACAAAGAGAGCGAGAGAGAAAGGAAAGAAACTTTTTTAAAAAAACCCTTCTCCTTATTTCTCCCTTTCTTGTGCACCTCTCCAAGCAACAGCTTGACTAAACTGTGCAGGAGTTTGGGATGATTTTTGAAGGCGGCGGCCAGGGGAGCTGGGGAAGGTGCAGTACGAACCTCCCAAAATCTCAACACACACACACGCGCACACCCCTCTTTCTCAGCCCAGCCTCCAGTTTCTCCTCCCAGACCTGCAGATCCTCTGTGGATTGATTGATTAACCCCGTAGCTCTAAGGAGCGCACATATGCATCTCCCTGAAGTTTCCAGGCTGATCTTTTAATAATAAAAAGGAAGGGGAGGATAAGACAGTAATTTGTGGCCACCCTTCTAGGAGGTTTGCTTATAACTCTTTTCTGGAGTTCAACGTGTGTGATGCAAACCGGCAGTCGTGGGCTTGTTTATGGGTGCTGGGTGAGGTTTTGCAGATTGCCTCGCAAAGGGTGTAGAACGGTGGACGCCGGCCAGGCGTTGCTTCCTAGGCGTCGTTTGTCTTCCAGCTCCGGTGACATTTTGCTGGGTAACTCTAGTCTTAAGGATAAGCAAGAGGATTTGGAGCTTGTGTGTGTGTGCCCTGACGCTCAAAAGTATACTTTTCACAGGCAGCATTGTTGAAATATTTCAGCCTTGCTTGTCATTTCCCATGCATCTGGCTGGCTGACATAAAACCAAAGCCTTAGGGCAATTGGTCACCATTATATTTTAAAACGATTGTACCACAGGGGATGGGGGAGGGGGAGGATTTGTGGCTAAAGGTTTTTTTTATAATTAAACAGATATCAATCTACTTATTTATATACAACATTCATACCCTGCATTTCTCCACAAAGTGGACCTATAGTGGCTTACATCATTCTCTCCTACATTTTATCCTCACAACAACCCTGTGAAGTAGGTTAGGCTGAGAATGTGTGACTGGCCAGTAGCAAGGTGGGGATCTGAACCTGGAAAGACACCCTAACCATTACACCACACTGTCTCTCTAATTCTCAGTGTGGCCAAATCTGTGGATACTATGGATCTATTTGCAGTCTTTGACACAGTAGACCATGCCATCCTGTTGAGGCATTTAGAGACAGAAGTTGGCATCAAAGGATGTGCCTTGGACTGGATGAAATAATTTTTCATGGAACGGACTCAAAGGGTTGCTGTTGGAGATCAGCTATCTCCAGAATGGGAGCTATCTTGCAGAGGTCTACAGGGCGCAATCCTATCTCCCATGTTATTCAACCTCTACATAAAGCCTTTAGGAGAATTCATTCACACCTATGGAGTTAGATTTTATCAATATTTATATGACACCCAACTCTATACCTCACTATCCAGGTCACCATAGAATAAAGTAGAAATCTTAGACAGCTAACAACTATGGTGAAATGGCTGGAAAATAACAAAATTGAACCCAATTTTGTTGCTTTTTGATGAAGTGATGCAATTTTTATGAAGTGATGCTTGTTGGGAAGACAGAGATCTTGAAAGACATTGTACTCTGCACTTTCGAAGAAGTTCATCTGACCTTTGCAGACTCGGTTAAAAGCCTAGAGGTTATACTAGATCCAGCACTACTACTAGAAAAACAAGTTAAGGCAGCTGCAAAAAACACTTTCTATAACCTCACTGTAGCCTGGAAGATGGCTTCTTACCTCAACATGGCCATCCTGGCCACCTGGATCCTTGCTATTGTAACATCAGGACTTGACTATTGTGATACAGTATACATAGGACTCCCATCTAAGTTAACCAGTTGATGCAAAATGCTATGGTGCTACTGTTACCAGGAGCAAGTAGGAGCATGAGCATCACCATCATTCTGCAGTCGCGCCATTGGCTACCTATCAGTTACTGTGCTCAGTTCAAGGTCTTAGCTATCATAGACAAGGCTCTTCAAGGCCTTGGTCTGGCATACCTAGGAAACCACCTCCCTCCCTATGTTCCTCTATGGAAACTTCACTCATCTGAACAGGGTCTCCTGCAGGTGCCACCCCGCACATGGGTGAAATCAACAGCAGCCCGAACACGAGCTTTCTCTGTGGTGGCCCCTACCCACTGGAACGGCTTGCTTGAGAAGGCTTTTGTATTGTAGGGAGGGGGGCTCAAATGCTTTGCTAATAGGTTAGGGACCATAGACTTCACCACTATGTTGCCTTATGTACTATCGATTGTTTTAAATATGTGCTCCTATGAGCTACTTGTGCTTCATGTTGTCTAATGTCCGCCCTAGAGCTGCTTGTGTTCTGTTTCAGCATTTCTTCAACTCTGTATTTGATTTTTGCTAATGCTATGACTTTGTAAACTTGTGTTTAATTATCTTATGGCACCGTTTATGGAAATGTCCTTGATATTGATTGTACTAATCTCACACTGTGTAATCTGTCTTGAGCCTCAGTGAGAAAAGCAATGACATAAATAATAAAATAAAATAAATACTTAAATCCAGAGATTGGAGCTGAGAAAATACAAGACAGATCTTTAACAACCTGAATACAGCCTCAGGTTTGCAGAAAAATCTGAAATCTTAAAAATAAATAAATAAATGGCATCCTCTCCCCCCGCCCCCAAGAATTGAAGCAGTTCCTGTAGCTTAGGGCATGCCCTGTGTGGCTGTTTTGGCTTTCAGAGCAGGCATAGCAGCAGCCATGGGATGACTAGATACCACACATCTTGCATGACTCACCGAGGCCTGACTACCTGCTATTGTTCAACAGCAGCCCACCCTCAACAAAAGCCAGCATAGTGTAGTAGTTAGAGTTTCAGAGTAGGATCTGGGAGACCCAGGTTCAAATCATTAATCTGTCATGGAAACTCACCGGATGACCTTCTACCATTCTCAGTCTAACTTTCCTCACAGAGTTGTGACGATAAAATGGAGGTTAGGAAAATGGTGTAAGCTGCTTTATATTCCTGCTGAGGAGAAAGGTGGGCTATAAATGAACCCTAATCTACCTCCTAAAGTTGTTGTAAGGATAAGATGAAGCAGTGCAAAATCAAATATATAACTTGAGCTGGAGGAAAGGTGAGATTAAAACATGATAGGTAGCTTGCCATAGAAATCTATCAATGCTTGTTCTGTAGGCAAAATCCTTCTATATGTTTGATTGGAGGTAAGTCCCATGCTGCAAATTTTTCAACATCAGTATTTATTTTCCATTCATGGTCAGTTGAAGCATTCCTGAATCAATTCTTAATTATCAGTTCTTGTTCCAAGGGGAGGAGGAAATGAGGGAAAAAATCCTTTTTTCTTTTTGCAGCCAAAGTAATTGCTTATTTTTAAAATTAGGCCTGTAATTTTGTAAAAATGCAATATGATGATAAAAGATGAAATAAAATACAATTACGTTGATGGTAAAGAGCAAGATAGTTAGTGCCTTGTCTGCCAGGGAACATGTAACAATTAAGGACTGGTTCTGGAATGAGCCGGCTGGCTAATAAGTGAGTACAAATAATTAAGCAAGAGCAACTGTGAAAGCGTTAAATTTAAAGGGGCAGCTCAGCCTTGATGGCATAATGGACAGTCTTGCAGATAGACTGCAGTTGTACAGATAGATGAACAAACTGCAACTGCACTTTAAAGTTTCTTTAAAAACTCTAGAAACTGAAAGACTGCAGGACAACATGAAAAACACTAGAATGCAATCAGTTGGGAATCATTTGTATTCTCTAAAACTGAGTGAACCAATTAAATGTATTCCTCACTAAACAGTTAGTGCATTCTACCCACTGAGAGCCAGTTTGGTGTAGTGGTTAAGAGGGGCAGGACTCTAATCTGGAGAACTGGGTTTGATTCCCCACTTCTCCACTTGAAGCCAACTGGGTGACTTTGGGTCAGTCACAGTTTTCTTAGAGCTCTCTCAGCCCCACCCACCTCACAGGGTGATCGTTGTGGAGATAATAACAACATACTTTGTAAACTCCTCTGAGTGGGCATTAAGTTGTCCTGAAGGGCAGTATAGAAATCAAATGTTGTTGTTATCATTATTATTTTTATTTAAGGCACACATTGCATTGGAGTACATTTACTTTTTTATTCTTTTGAAAACAGATGCAGCTATCCACTCACTAGCCTGCACACTAATACGTGTATTTGGTGCCAAGTTCAAAACTGGAGACTCACAGCCAGAGTTTAAGCAGTGACCAAATAAGCCTCTTCTTGTGGTAGCAGGAGTTTGGGGTGCTTGACTTCTCAGCAAGCTGATTTTATTTATTTATTTATTTATTTATTTATTGCATTTCTAGGCGGCCCTCCCCATCAGACGGGCTCAGGGCAGTGTAACAGCATACAACTTGCAACACAGTCTAAAAACAATAAAAACATTATAAATAAACATTAAAACACTATACCGTATAATTTGTATTGTCGAAGGCTTTCACGGCCGGAGAATGATGGTTGTTGTGGGTTTTCCGGGCTGTATTGCCGTGGTCTTGGCATTGTAGTTCCTGACGTTTCGCCAGCAGCTGTGGCTGGCATCTTCAGAGGTGTAGCACCAAAAGACAGAGATCTCTCAGTGTCACAGAGTGGAAAAGATGTAGGTCATTTGTATCTACTCAGGAGGGGTGGAGTTGAGCTGAGTCATCCTGTAAGAGTTTCCCAGGGTGTGGAATGCTAATGGCGGGAGGCTTCACTGTATCCTGAGGAGGTTCTTTTGCATATGGATTGGTACTTGATGTGCTAATCTTCTCTGCAGGGCTATTGTCGGGGATAGAACATTCTATCGGGGATTGTCGGGGATAGAACATTCCAATAGCCCTGCAGAGAAGATGAGTTGACTTGTGAGACATGTTGCATGGATTAGTCATTTCTGCACATCACATAGAATTCTCCCCACATTCATGTCCAGTCCATCTGTATTTTTCATATTATGTTTAGCAATCTTAGGCCTATACACCTGCAACTAAGGTAAAGAAGTAAAGAATGGACTGTACCATTTCACAGTATAAGTGAGGGGATACTATTTTTAATATTCCCCAGGTAAAAGTTCTCTGCAAGGAAAAAAAAAACCCTAGCATATCAGGGAGTTTGGTTTTAGCCCATTTCTTGTATTTGTTTTCCATTTGTAGGATTAAAAAAAATGCAAACATATGTCCTACCTGCACTTTGCAATGGTTCAGTCAATTCTACTGCCTCAGGAGTGGTGTTCCCACTTCTTTCTGCTGCATATGATCAGACTTTAGGCAACACTAGCCCGTATTTTCCAACCCCCTCACATCATCTGTCTTACAACACATTTGCTAGAATGGCATTTGCTTATTTACATGTTAACATGAGAACATAAGAAGAACCCTGCTGGATCAGACTATTGGTCCATCTGGTCCAGCATCCTGTCACACACAGTGGTCAACCAGTTACTCTGAAGGGCCAACAGTTAGGCATTGAGGCCAAGGCCTTACCCTGATGTTACCTCTTGGCGCTAGTATTCAAGAGGTTTACTTCAGAGGTTTAGTTGACTATATGGTTTCTCTGTGTTGTGTGTTATGTGCGGTCAAGTCATCTCTGACCTATGGCAACCCTATGAATTAAAAACCTCCAAAATGTCCTATCTTTAACAGACTTGCTTAGATCCTGCAAACTGAAGGATGTGGCTGCTTTTATTGAGTCAAGCCATCTCGTTTTAGTTCTTCCTCTTTTCCTGCTGCCTTTCACTTGTCCTAGCATTATTGACTTCTCCAAAGAATCTTGTCTTCTCATGATGTGACCAAAGTACAATAGCCTTAGTCTTGTCATTTTAGCTTCTAAGGAGAACTCAGGCTTGGTTTGACTTAGCACCCACTTATTTGTCTTTTTGGCTGTCCATGGTATCCACAAAACATTCCTCCAGCACCACATTTCAAATGAATCAATTTTCTTCCTGTCAGCTTTCTTTACTGTCTAACTTTCACATCCATACATGGCAAAGGGGAGTACCATAGTTTGGATTATCTTGATCTTGGTTCCCAGAGAGACATATGGTTTATCTACCCTGACCAAAACAGTTCAGTAAATTATCCACATGCCTGGATGAAATGGAAAGAAGGAAGAGACAATGCTTATCATAAGGAATCAGATCATTTAAAAAGTCAGATCATTAAAAATAACCAAGTATGTGAGAGTATTGAATAATTAAAATGCTTTGTGACTGTAAGGGTTTTTAACAGTTAAAATACGATCATTTCTTTCTCTATATACATTTGCTTTATGTGTCAAGTGCTCTTCTCATTCAGCTTTTATGCACTTTCTACTTCAATTTTTAAATGAGAATGAAATTGTCAAGGACACAGATTAATATAATACCAATGAGATGTATTTAAACCAAAGGGTTAAGGCCTGTTGAAAATGATGCATTCTGTTTAAGACTGGCAGGAAACTATTTGAGTTTGGAATGTTTCAAAAGGCTTCCCCCATCACCACTTTATCACAGGTGCTTTAAAACCCATTCCTTGGCTGATTTTCAAGGTCTGAGGCCAGTGGTAAACAAAGGAACTTTAACTCTTTTTTAATGATTGATTTACTTACTGATGTCGCTGGAAGACTATGTTAAACTCCCCCCTTCCAAAATCCAAAAACAAATTGCCCATAAATAGGGCTGAGAGAAATTCCAAAACCAATTTTTATAATTTATATTTGCATCTTTTTTTTTAATAATTTTTTATTTTTTAATTACTAACACTACAAAAAGGGAAAAATGGGAACAGGGGGAAAGGGAAAAAACAACATATAAAAACACACACACGACATCTACAGGTATTGCTTTCCCTTCATACTACAATTGTTTAAAGTTAAAACTTTATAATATGCTATTAGATCGGTAGATCTTATAAAATACAAACTACAATCAGGATCAGGTCTTCTCCCCCCCCCCCCCCCGCGTCTCGGTTGCAGCTCTCTCTGAACAGCTACAGTAGCTGTGCTCGCTCCCTCCCCCCCCCCTTCAGCTTCTAAGTCCTCTTCTTGTTGGAACTCTTGATAGTTAGACACAAAGTCCCTTAGCTGTGCTTCCGACGTTATCTTGTAGGCTTGGTCTTTATAACTAAACCAGACACCTTCCGGAAATAACCATTTGTATTTTATTTCACGCTTCCTCAGAAGAGCTGCAAACCTTTTGTATTTGAATCTTCTTTTCTGAGCTAAAAATGAAACGTCCTTCAATATCTTAACCTTGTTACCCAGAAAGTCCAAATCCACATTATACGAATTATATAAGATGGTGTCCCGAGTCTTCTTAGATGAAAAGTCAATAATAATCTCGCGAGGCAGCTGACGCTTCGTTGCATATTTTGAAGATGTCCGACGGACTTCCAAAATGTCGCTTTTTAACTATTCTTTAGTTGCCTTTGCGGATGTTGCCAAAAGTTCCGACACCAAGTCCTTTAAATTTTCACTTTCCTCCTCCTTCACATTCTGGAGACGCAATACCGTCTGAGCACGATCCACTTGTAGCCCTATCAGTTGATTCTCCAAAAGCTTTACTTCTTTGTTTGTTGCCTTCATGAGTTCTGCGTTTTCCCAAGTAGACTGCTCTGCCCCTGAGGCTGCTTCCTTAATGGTTTTCACTTCGCTCTCAATTGAGCCAACCCTTTGACCGATTTCATTCAGCTTATCAACAAAGGGCTTTATAGCTTCGACGACCGACCGCTTAACCAGCTCTTCAAGAGACTCTCCCCTGCAAGGCAGCCGAAACAGATTTGCCCATAGCAGGGCTCTGCTTTTTCGTCGCCATCTTAGGGGGGGGGAATCCCCCAACTAAGTTCCGAGACTCAATGAAGGGGAAGATATCTGAACCTTCTTAGCTTCAACTCCCACCAATCCTTCGCATACGCTTGAAATGACAGAAGGGATTCACTACTTACAGGTTTTCACCTTAAATCTGCTTTTTGCCGTTTTCCATGGCCCGGCAGCATGCGATGTGCTGCGCAAGTCTGTCGGCCTCCGTAGGAGCAAATGGGCAATTTACCCCCTGCATCAACTTCAGGGGGCTCTTCCCGGCGCGCTCCGGACCCTGACCCCTCACTGGGAGTCCTGGGGGTTAATCCTCACAGGTCAACCGCCCAGTCAGGCTGCTCGGGCGCTTCCTCCCGACCTGCGGAGAGGAGCATCCGACATGGCCGGGAACACGAAACCGAATCCAATTTATATTTGCATCTTGATAGTGTCTGGGTCTCATGGAGTTTTCAGAGTTTAGGGGTGGGGGACACAGGCTCAAATTTCTATTCTGTAGTGAAGATCACTGTGTGTCCATGAAAGAATCTGCTGCTTATATTAAGATTTTCAGATTATACATTGGCTACAATAAAAGACTGCCATGTCTAGTTTGTATGGCTGAGTGCAAACCATACAGCAAAGGTTGTCTGCAAGTCCCTTGCCTTTAGGGCATGGCCTGCTGTGGAAGACAGCAGCTGAGTTTAGGGATGGCAATCTAATATAGATGATTCTATCAGCTATAGGGCAGTGAGAGGGACCCTGTTCTGCCTCTCCAGAAACCTGCTAATGCCTACTAGCTGCCTGTAAGGCAGGGCCTGCCAGAAGTGGCAGTGAAGTGGTCCCATCCTCTAGTTTCACCCAGGGCCCCAGAATCACTAACATAACATCTATGACCTGTTTGTTTGGCCCTCTGGGCAACTAATTGGCCACTGAGTGAAACAGTATACTGGATTAGAGGGGCCACTGGTCTAATTCAGCAGGATCTTCATATGTTCTTGTAGAAGATCAGGGGGGAATTCCTCTTCTTCAATCTGCTGCCCAGAACAGTATACTAGGGTTACCAGTCTGGGCAATCAGAGGAAGGGTTAGGGGCAGGACCATAGTGGGGGGCATCATCATGGGTGTGATGGCATCTCTTTCAGAAAACCATGGAAGTGAAGGGAGGTAGCTCAGGAATCACTGGGAATGTTTGTTTTTCCAACAATTCCTAAACCTATCCAGTATCACTTCCAGGTTTCCCCTGAAAGCCACGTCATCATTACACCCATGATACTACCACTTTCCCCCCAAGCAGGCAACAGGAGCTCAGGGGTGGTGGTGTCACCTACCCTGTTTGGGGTATGGTACCCTAACAATAGACAAAAGTTATGGTCAGAAATACCAAGGCAGCCCTTGCTTCCATCCATCTCTTATGGGATTCTTAAGTCTCATGAAAGAACTCAGGCATTCATAAGGCATGCACAACTTTTTGTTACAGAATATTAACACATCCATGGGAGAAGCATTTATTTTAAAACAGGCACATGGAAACTAAGAATCTCTTTACCTGTTCCAAAACCACACATTGACCACTAAACCACAGAGCTGTATTGATATGATTATTCTCTCTAATCCGTTACAGGTAATCAGCCCTCTGACTGAACAGATGTCAGAAATTTATTTATTCCAGGTGACAAGTGCAAACTTTGTATCCCAAGATCACTTAATATTAGTTTTTAAGATTTTTATTTAAAAGCAGTTTAATCACTCTTGAAAACACACTAGCATATGTCAGTAGAATTAGAAATAAAAAGCATACATTTCATGTCTTATCCTTTCTATTTTAAATTTAAAAGATAAAATACAATTTCTAAGATTCTCAGCAAAGCGTTTTCAGAAAAGATATTCTCACCACAACCCAAATCTGAGAGATTCAGGGTTTTTAGGGTGTGATTGTCTTATATATACCCAATCATGTGAACCTCACATGTCTCTATTAAAACAATCTGATTTGTTTCCCCTGCAGGTGTGATCTAAGACCTCTCTGATTTCAGTGGGTTTAGACTGGAGAAACTCTGCTTAGGACTGCATTCTTAGTCTGGCCATGCACCCATTTATTCATAATCTATCTGTTTCTCAAGGATGGGATGGTGAGAGCAAAGCTAAAACAATAAGGAGCAAATACATGCTTGCAAATTTGAAAACTAAAAGCAAATTCTTAGGCCTACCTTGTTCAGGAAGCTATACCATTAAGGTCAGAGTCTGTGACATTTCCATGTGCACTTTGAAAATATTGTTTATTCATACATATTTATAGTAGGATTTGAGGCCAGTGATACCAACAAAAATTTCACTTGTATCTGAAGAAGGGAGCGTTGACTCTCAAAAGCTTATATTCTGAAAATCTTGTTGGCCTCTAAGGTGTCACTGGGTTCAAATCCTCCTGTTCTACCACAGACCAACATGGCTACCTACCTGAAAACATATATATATATATATATACACACACACACACACACACACACACATCTTTGCTGATAACACATAACAACAAACTAACAGTAATAGCGGCATATTCATTTATAAATAAAAACAGAACTTTTATGGCTGCGGATTTTTTTCTTTCAAATTTGAAATAAACATCAATAACCTTGGGGATCCATGAAAATTTTAAATCAAAATGAGAGACCTTGGGTTGCTAAAGTTTGAGAACTGATGCCATAAAGAATATTTCAGTGTTTGAAGGTTTGATGCTTTCTTCACATTCATGACAGCCTACAAACAGCAAGCCAGATTCTGAAGTTACAAAGTTCATGGGCCTGTTCCGGAGCCAACTGTCATACGGATGGTTTAACACTCTTCATATGACCCAATACACAGGGATGAGATTGCATTGTGGAAAACACGGCATGCAGCATTTTATTCGCAACAATTACACAGCTGCTTCAAAACCTCTCTGTTATTATTGTCCTATACAGCTCGAGTAGTTAACTGTGACTACTTGGCTGTTTCCAGATGGCTTGCCTGCACCCGGAACGTCACGCCACATTGCGGGAAAAACGCGAAATATCACGTTTTCTCGTGTGAGTTTTGCACGACGTCGCATGACGTCGCATGACGTCGTGCAAAACTTGCGCTGGAAAATGCGATATTTCATGTTTTCCCCACAACGTGGTGCGACTTTCCGGGTGCAGGTAAGCCACCTGGAAACGGCCCTTATATCAGACTGGATGTTTATTCACTGAAAGCAATGGAGTGCACATAAATGATGCCTCCATTCTTAGGTACATCTGATTCACACCTGCATTTCTACATCCAGCAAGTGTAGTTTATAATTTTCAAGCTACTGTTTTGGTTAGAAGCAACATAGATTACCATTAGAAAACCATAGGAGACATATTAGGCTTCCCATTCATCTATCTCATATTCATATCTCACAGTTCTTCTAAGGATATTACAGTGGCTAATCTGTTTTGTTCTCTGAATAGTCCTGTGAGGTAGGCTAGACTGAGAGATTAAATGGCCCAAGATCACCCAGTTTGCTTACTGGCTGAGAGGAAATTTGAGCTTATTCTCCCTAGTCCCACAGCAACACACTTAATCTTTTAAAAAAGTTCTTCCTTGCTGACAATGCAAGGAGACAGAACAAGGGCTTCAAGCAAGGGGAAGGGAATGGAGGAGACAATTTTTTTCTTCATTAATTGATTCCAGCTATTGGGAAAACCGACTTAAATTATGGTTCCTGAATGAAAATAACCATCATCAGTGCCAAATAGATAACATGCATCAGAGCCATTAAGATGCAGAGACATTTCACAGGTGAAAAAGAAATGTGATTGAAAAATCCATGCTTTTAATCAATGCTTGTTTCATAGGGTATTTCCCCCCGTTCATCAGTATTATTTTCCTTACATGAATGAATCATTCCACTCACCAGTGCTATCAGTTTGGCAACCTACCATTGTGTTAATTAAGGGATTCAGAAGAACATAATTCTAAGTTGTTTTCTTTAACCACAGAAGAACCCAAAATACGTCCAAACATCAAGTAGCATTCTAATGTTTTACCATACGAGTACAAGAACAATTTCTTCATCTTTTACAGTCAGGAAAATGTAGAAAGTTCTTAGGTCTTTTGGCATGGTCACCTTGTTTTTTGTCATCTCCCACTGGTGGTAAACTACTGGCTGTATGTTTTTCTGAGGCAAACCAATAAAAAGTGCCAAAGAGGGAGAAAAAAAGAAGAATTTATGGCTAACAGCAAGTGGGAACAACAAAGTCATGAACAATTGAAGGGGGACTTGTCTGTTAAGATAAACAACCTGCCAAGACTTCCTCTCTGGCTGGTCTGACACCAGACAAAGGGTTGGTTTCACACAGCTAAAGAAAACCTCCCTTCATCTTCAGGGATTTAAATCTCTGACAGGTTTGATAAACACTAATCCATAAGGTGTTTAAAACTCTTCCGTCCTGGCAAAGATTTGTGTGGGCTGTGAGGCTTTATTTATTTCTATGGAGTGACTACAACAAGAAAAGAAAGATTATTGTTGTTAAAAGTCTAAACTTAAGTTCACTTGGGAGAGCAAGGCTTGAACTACTACATCAAATATTTGGTAAATAATTATCTTTTCTCAGAAAGCTCTGCATGAGAAGCAGGGCCAGCCCTGCAGGCAGAATAAGATGACCCACCTGAGGGAGCTCACTTGAGGGGCACCGTTAAAGGGCAGCAAATTGTCGATTGTTTGATATATTATATTTTGGGTACCAAAGGCATGTAATCTTTTGGAGTTTTTGCCTGTGGCTCCAGAATATCTTGGGAAATTTCTGTATAGAAGAATGATAGCAGAAGAAAAGTCTATGGTGATTTAAGTCTACAGTGAAACTGGAAAAGACCATGACAAGCTAGCAAATGGGATGTTAGATAAAGAACACGAATGTTATGTAATTCTATACAGCAGCATTCTTCTATTACTCTTAAATGGAGCACATTTAAGGTCTGTTTTTATTTTGCCTAGTAAAGTAACACCTCTTGAAAACAAAGTTCCTTTTAAAGAGGGTTTTATGAGGGCTGTGAGCTCTCACATTCTGGCCATCCTGGCTACTGAATAGAACAAAAGCAAGAGTTACAGTCTGTTATACCTGTGTAGCAAAATATCTATGATGTTCTACTTGCAGTTGCAAAAAACAGCTCAGAAAATATAGGATGAGCTCCTGGTCAGCCCAAATTAGTTCTTGTTGGCATTGGGAAGTCACTGTTTACCTTACAGGGTTGTTTTGAGGCGAGAATGGGGCCTTTTCTTCTCTGGATGTCAAATACATAGGTCTGCTTTCTTCTGGCAACTAGAAAATGACAGTGGTCTGGAAGCATACTTTGGTGGCCTCCCTTATTGAGTAGCCCAAATCTAGGAGCTATAAAGAAGATTGATGTCTTGGATTTGCTTTTGATGATCAACTGATTCTCAGCCCTAGAAAAGTTCTGGTTTGTGTGCTAGTGTCGTATTGAGTACTATTACAGTTATAAGGCAGTGCATGCAAGAAGAAATATAAAAGAACAGAACAAATAAAACAGGGCAGAATAAGCACAGGAGACTCCACACTCTTTTCCTAACAAAAACCCCTTTGCAGGTCAATTTGTAGTGGGGACTGGGCTCAGAACAAACTTTCCCTTCATTCCAGTTGGCTTTTCATATCACCTTAGGGACAAGAGAGTTAAACCCTCTTTCATCTCAAAATGACTTGGATGGGGGAGAGAACAAGAAATGGAATCCAAAACAATGAGCCAAAGTGAATGCTGATTGTGAGACAAGTTTCTCTTCCTTATCTTCCCACAATCCTTCTGCTCCCACAAACCTATGACTGGCACCTGCACGTTGCTTCTTCTTATTGAGGATATTCCCTGGTTGCATGGGGAAAGTGTGCATGCACAACCATAATTGAACTTAGAGGTTCATTCAGTGCTTATATCTGTTGACCCCAAGTATTATTTATTTATATTAAATTTATATTCCACCCTCCCTACATCAGCAGGCTCAGGGCCAAGTAAGGCCAAGTTTGCTCTTGCGGGGGAATGGAATGAGAAAGCAGAGTCCTGAGTAGACATGGACACGAACAGCATTACAAACGGAAAAAACCCACAAACAGCCCGTTCGTCTGTTCACGAACAGCCCGTTCGTCTGTTCACAAACAAACCATTCGTGAAGATCCATTCTAAACAAACAAGTGGTCATTGCAAGCTTGGTTCATTGCCTTCGTCAGCCGTTAGTCAAGTCTGACAGTCTGGGGCCTTTCAATCAATTCCCCTGGCAATGGCAGGGACTGAACTCTGTCTGAACTCCTTCTGTCTTTCCTTCTGTCTTTAACCCTTCAAAGTACTTCCAGCAGAGAGTCCCGTTTTTGCCACTGTGAAGAGAAAATGACAACAAAGGGAAGGATCTATGGATCATGCCTTTCCCTCTCTGCAATCTCTTTGAAACTTGGCGGTTCTTCGGAAAACAGTGAGGACTATGTCCCCTGCAAATTTCGTGGGTATTGGACATTGGGAAGATCAGTTTGTAACTAGGGGTGTGCAAGGTCTGCCTATTTCGTTAAACCTGATTTGGATTTAACTGAATCAGGAAACTGTTTCGGTATTCAGGGAATACCGAAACAGCAAGCCGATTGGGTATTCGCTTTTCGGCTTGATTCGGCCATTGTTTTTCAATGAGAAAACCTTCTCCCGGTTTCCGGGAGTCTGGGGGGGGCATTTTTTGTCCAAATCACACCAAACTTGGTGGAGACCTTCTCCTAACTCTCCTCTAATTATTTCTCAAATTTCAGAAAGATTAGACTTTGGGGAGCCATGTTATGCCCCCCAAACAAGGTGCCCCCATCCTCCTACAATATCCATGGTTCTCTATGGGGAAAAACAAGTCATCTTTCTAGGTGGCTTGGGGTGACATTTTGCAAGCAAAATGCACCCAACTTTCAGGGTACCTGCTCCCACCTGTCCTCCCACCCTCCACCACGTTTCAGGCAGATTCCACTTTGGGGGGCCATTTTATGGCCTCCCAAAGGAGGTGCCCCTATCCACCTCCACTCCACTATTCCCTATGGGGGGAATAAGAGAGGCTTGTGTGGCTAGGGGTGGCATTTTGAATGCAAAATGCCACCCCTAACCACACAAGCCTCCCAAACTTCAGAAGACCTCCTCCTACCTGTCCTCCCTCCCTCCACCAAGGCTCAAGCAGATCTCATTTTGGGGGGCCATTTCATGGCCTCCCAAAGATGCTGCTCTTAGCCCCACCTTTCTCCATTATTTCCTATTGGGGGAAATAAAAGAGGCTTGTCTAGCGAGGGGTGGCATTTTGCATGCAAAATGCCCCCAAACCTCAGGTACCCATCTCCCACCTGTCCTCCCACCCTCTACCAAGGCCCAAGCTGATCCCACTTTGGGGGACCATTTTATGGCCTCCCAAAGATGCTGCTCTTAGCCTCCCCTTTCTCCATTATTTCCTATGAGGGAAATAAAAGAGGCTTGTCTAGCTAGGGGTGGCATTCTGCATGCAAAATGCCCCCAACCTTCAGGGGCCCATCTCCTACCTGTCCTCCCACCCTCCACCAAGGCCCAAGCTGATCCCACTTTGGGGGCAATTTTATGTCCCCCCCAAAGGTGGTTCTCCTGCCACACCACTTTGTCTTTCTACTGTGAGGAAGACTTCCACACCACAGAAACACATGGGATTGGGGCTGCCAATGGCCACAGCCACAGTCCACCTGCACCCAAACTGCCAAATACCACACACCTCTCCCCAAAACCTAACCTCCTCTGTCCTGTGGCTAGCCACTTTCTATTGATTCCTGTTATGGGAAAATCTCCCACAGCAGGAACCCATGGAATGTGGCATCTGTGGCCACAGGTACAGTCCTCCTTCTAAATCTACCCTCCCACAGCCCCACAGTGACCCAAAGACATCCTCCCCAACATTCCCACACCGGCCACTACCCCAGGAGCAGACTGGCCAGCCATCCCCCATTGTTCCCTATGATGGGAACCAACTGCACAACAAAGAATAAAACACACACACTGAATAAAGTTTTTAAAAAAAATATTTTCTCACTTTCAAAGTACAAGTAGGCAAAGCATTATGACACATTACACCAGCAGTCCCCCACACAGAAAAATAACACAACTCACTTAACATCAGAGAATCACAAAAAGACAATTCCTGTCAAAAACAATTTATTTCTTTACCAGCTGTAGGTTATACAGCAGGGGGTCACACCAAAGGGCATGCCAGCAGTATCTTACACAAAAATAACACATCTCACTTCACATTAAAGAATCACAAAATCACAATTCCTGTCAAAAACACTTTATTTCTTGAACATCTTTAGGTTGCACAGCAGGGGGGCACACAAAAGGGCATGCCAGCAGTATCTTACAAAAAAAATTAGCACAACTCACTTCACATTAAAGAATCACCCAAAATACAATTGCTTTCAAAAACACTATTTCTTTAACTGCTTTAGGTTACAAAGTAGGAGAGCACACCAAAAGGCATAAAAGCAGTCTACTACACAAAATAACACAACTCTCATCACTGTTTTTGACAGCAATTGTGTTTGGGTGATTCTCTTATGTGGAGTAAGTTGTGTTATTTTTGTGTAGTGGACTGCTTTTATGACCTGTGTTATTGTTGTGTTATTTTTCTGTGTGGGGGACTGCTGGTGTAATGTGTCACAATGCTTTGCCTACTTGAACTTTGAAAGTAAGAAAATATTTTTTAAAAAACTTTATTCAGTGTGTGTGTTTTATTCTTTGTTGTGCAGTTGGTTCCCGTCATAGGGAACAATGAGGCTGGCTGGCCAGCCATCTCTGTAGGTGGTGGGGGAATTTGGGAGAGGGTGTATGTGGTTCAGGTGCTCTTTCACAGGGACAAGCTCGCAGGGGAGGTTAGGTTTTGGGGAGAGGTGTGTGGTATTTGGCAGTTTGGGTGCAGGTGGGCTGTGGTCATTGGCAACCCCAATCCCATGTGTTTCTGTGGTGTGGAAGTCTTCCTCACAGTAGAAAGACAAAGTGGTGTGGCAGGAGAACCACCTTTGGGGGGGCATAAAATTGCCCCCCAAAGTGGGATCAGCTTGGGCCTTGGTGGAGGGTGGGAGGACAGGTAGGAGATGGGCCCCTGAAGGTTGGGGGCATTTTGCATGCAGAATGCCACCCCTAGCCAGACAAGCCTGTCTTATTTCCCTCATAAGAAATAATGGAGAAAGGGGAGGCAGCATCTTTGGGAGGCCATAAAATGGTCCCCCAAAGTGGGATCAGCTTGGGCCTTGGTAGAGGGTGGGAGGACAGGTGGGAGATGGGTACCTGAGGTTTGGGGGCATTTTTCACACCCCTAGCCACACAAGCCTGTCTTATTTCCCCCATAGGAAATAATGGAGAAAGGTGGGGCTAAGAGGATGGAAGCACCTTGTTTGGGGGGGCATAACATGGCCCCCCAAAGTCCAATCTTTCTGAAACTTGGGGGTAGTTAGAGGAGAGTTAGCAGAAGGTCTCCACCAAGTTTGGTGTGATTTGGACAAAAAATGCCCCCCCCAGACTCCCAGAAACCGGGAGAAGGTTTTCTCATTGAAAACAATGGCTGAATCGTTTTGGTAATCTCTGTTTCAGTTTTACTGAAATTTTTCGGTATTCAGAAAAAGTTTTGGTAATACTGAAAAAACCCAAAACGTCCCTGATTCGGTATTTTTAACCTAATCAGAATATCGAATTGCACACCCCTAAGTAGCTTCCACCAGAGTCCCGTTTTTTCCACTGTTAAGAGAAAATGACAACAAAGGGAAGGACCCATGGATCATGCCTTTCCCGGCGTGCAATCTCTCTGAAACTTGAGGGGAGGGGGCATTCAGAGGACAGTGAGGACTATGTCTCCTGCAAATTTGGTGGGTATTAGACATTGGGAAGGTCAGTTTGTGAGGTGTTTAAAGGGCCCTGCCCCTTGCATGTGGCAGGAAAGGGCCCTTTGAACTATCAGCTGGCAGGTGGCGGGGGGGGGGGATTCCCCCTGCCACCTGCCAGCTGATAGCTTAAAGGGATCTTTAAGGGGCCTCGAACAACAAACATGTTTGTGAACAGGATCATATTTGTTACTGTTCATTGTTCGTTGTTCGTGGGTGGCAACTAACAATGAACAGCTTGTTCTGGTGTTTTTTTTTCCATTCGTGCCCACGTCTAGTTCTGAGGTAGTCAAATGGCCTCCTCCATTTCAGACTGCAGGTAGACAATCACAGAGGATCATATTTTGAAATATTTACCTATATTAATAACTCAGTAGGAAGTTAACACACAAAGTGAAGTGAAGTTTTGAAATGTTTCTTCCTTGCTGACCTAGTTCTCTGTTTGCATGGAATGTTTCATGCAAATAAACATGCAAAACTGGAATCCACCACTTGCAGTTTGAAGTGATGCCAATCTATTCGACCTTTTTAATATCCTAACATTTCACTACCACTTCATTTTCCTGCACATGTGAACAAGACATTAGATCATGGATTCTCTCAGTCACTCCCCTCATTCCTCTAAAAACAGAGATATTGCTTTTCTTGGGGAAACCTGGGATCTTATCTGACAGTTCATAGTTTGTGTGGCCTGAGGCTAGTAGTCATTTTTTTTTTTACTTCACAGCTAGAGATGCTATGTATGTAGAATGACTAATTCCTGCAGCTATCGCCCAGAGAGCTGTTGCTAGCTAATGGACTGGAAGTTGAAAGGGGCACTGCTACCTGACAAGAGATGGGAGAAGAAACCTTTGTCTGGTCTTTCAACTAAACACAACTTTGTGTATGAAATGACAGCATCATAACAGAGAAATATATTTATCATCTGATGCTGTGTTAATTACTTCTCACCAAACTTTAAAAAGATCAATTTGTCATCCCAAATGCTGAGGTGCTAATAAATTAAGCATGTCTTACACATTCAGTCAGCATCCTCATAATGTGTGATTTATGCCATATTAACACTCTGATTTCATACATAAGAGATGAAGAAAACTCTTTAAAAGATTTGAAACTATTTTTCTCTTTACCTTGACATTTCATCTTATGGATTTATGGTGCTATTTGTGATTTAGTGTTAGCTGGAGAGCATCATTTCAAATAGACCACTCCTCCAGCTCTAGAAGCTTAAAAGGAGCTGCCTTATGGAAGGAAAGCATCACTTGGAGACAGACAGACAAAGATGACTGTAGTAAATGGGTAAGTTTATATGGGAGAAGGCAGTCCTTAAGCTATGCTGGACACAGACCATACAGGACTTTCAAGGTCAATATCAGCACTTTGAATTGCACCTTAAAGCAAATGGGAATGGAAGAAGACTGGTATGCTATGGTCCCTGTGTGACTCCTGTCAACATTCTGGCTACAGCATTTTGTACCAACTATAGCTTCTGGACAGTCTTCAAGGGAAGTGCATTGCAGTAATCTAATCTTTTTTTAATTAAGAGTTTTATATAATACAAAGACAAAACCTAAAACTACAATTACAGAAAAACTAATCAAACAAAAACAACTAACCAACATACAAGAATAACAAAACATACAAATAATACAATACAATACAATAATAACATGAAAAGAAAAGACAAGCTATATAAACTATATATAAACTGCTGTTTCAGTTCCATGAAGCAGGACAGTGGGAGAAGAAAGAGACCAGCAAATGGAAGTAACAGACTGGCATATTCTCACTGAAATGGATTGTGTTAGTAGGTTTCCTTTCTGGGCACATTATTCCTGTCAGCCATTGCTATGTTACTAACTGCATTCTGGATCCCAGATAAACATGGAGAGACGGCATTTCCCTGCTCTTGTCCAGTATCATCTTCTTGCTGAGAGTCAGTTTGTTAGTGGGTTCTCTGTTGAATGCTTTGCAATGTTATGGTTTTGCAGCTATGAGACTGTATGCAAAAGCCAGCACCGATGTGGTGTAAATATAGCTAGTAAATATCCTGTACTCTTCTAGCAGAGGAGGAAAAGGCTCAAATTCCAGGAGTTGAGAGCACAGCAACTGCACCAGAGTCTAGGGATGCTTTCTACCAATTTCCAATCACTGAAGTCTCCATTTCTCATCATGAGGCCAGAGAGCAATGGGTCATGACTGTGGTTCACACACACACACACACACACACACAACCTTTATTGGCATGTCAAACACAAAAGGAGATACATTAAAATTGGCGGGAAAAGGCATTAAACAAAAAAAGAGAAAAATGAAACAGAGCTATCATGAGACCAGTCAGAGCAATAAAAGTTATTTGATAGCTTCCCTGATACAAATTGCTGATTGAAGGTAACAAGCAATGTTGGAGGTTATAGAAAGGTTGTGACCAGATAATAGTCTCTGGACCTTGACATTATCAGAAAGGCCACACCATGAATAAAGAAGGGGGTTCAAAAATTTGTCTCAGATCTTAGAGTAAAATAGACAGTTTAGTGGAACATGCAGGGGTTTTTTTCTTGGAAAAGAGGTGGCGGAACTCTCAAGAGGAAAATGAGGAAGAAACACATGGGATTCTTTGAAATCATATTATTTTCAAGCACTATTGCCAAGTATTTTCAAGAGGTGCCGGAACTCCGTTCCCCCGCTTTCCCCCTGACAAAAAGCCTTGCTTGACAGACTGGGGTTTATACATTGCTTAAGAGAGCTGTGCAGTCTAAGTTGGTATCCTAGATTGTTCCATGGCTTAGAGAACTGTTCATTACTTCCATGAATGTGTTTATATTACCAATGTAGTGTTACAGAGGCGGCAGGGCTATGCTGGGTTATGCCAGCATGGCACAAGTGTGGTACCTGTGCACCTTGACACCAGCATATCTCCAGACTCTAGGGTGTTTCTTCCAATCACACTGGTGCATCTCAGAGTTATGCCAGCATATCTCTAAAGTATTCTGGCACAACAGTTGGTTGCTGTTTTAACTTTGTAGACTTGCCATAAAATTGCTCTAAATGTAGAGCATCTGCTTTGCATGCAGTAGGTTGCAGGTTTAATCCTTTGCATCTCCACTTAAAAGTATCAAGAAATGGGTGATATGAAAGATATCTGAAGATCTGCTATCAATACTGGCCTTGAAAGACCAACAGTCATTATAAGGAAGTTTTCTATGTGCCTATACCCAGGAACTTATCGAACTGGAACCATAGACCCAATTACTTCCATCAGCAAGGACAACTGTATGGAATACATTGTAGTATTTGTGCTTCAGGTTCTATCTACTACGTTATATGACAGATTCTCACATTTCTGTCCTTTCTTCAGGGTTAAATGATTGATATGGTAACAATGGTGCAAATAAACAAATAAAAAGAACATTTATTCAAAACAGGCTTTTAAATTTTCAGTGTAAAATATGTTTTGTAAAGAGAGATCAATTGTGTTTCTTGTCATTTCAACCCTCCCCCCTTTTTTTTACAGGCCTGTCTGTTTTTCCACAGCCAGATACAGGTCAGGTCAGGCCATGTCTGGACTTTGTGAGAGGAAAGAGAGGCCAGTTCAGACTTAAATCCCTGAAACTCATTCATTCTCTACTAACAAAGATGATGCTTTAATTAGGGCTGTGTGCAGGTGTTCCCCTCCTCCTCTCTTTTCTCTTGCAAAGAGAATGTAAAGGAGTTCCAAAAGCCCCTGGCTAAATCTGACATCTCTTGAAAATGCCAGTATTTTTTTGGTTTTAGAAAAAACAAAAACTGTAAATAGACCCTATAACTTGAAGAAGTTATATAGATACGTACATATGTTTCTCTGTATAGCTGATATCCTTGGTATATATAGGATAATTTCTATTCCTGCTTATAAATAACTTATGCACAAATACATATGTGTCTATATTATATAGCTCCCTGGCACACTTCTAGGAATTGGAATGTGTTTTATGTCTGACATGAAATGTTGGCTGTTCCTAGTTTAGGAAGGCACTGGGAGATATGAAATGTTTCTATTAAATGGGAACAAATTAATTCCTTGGCATAACTGAGCAAACCTTTTTTCATCATCTAGCTAAACATATTGTGTATTTTAAAGGTCCACATGGAATACCCAGCTGAAAATCTGGTTTCCACAAAGACTGCTTATTATGACTGGAATTGCTAGAATTTTAAATTCTGCTCCAATTAAGTGATGATATCATGGAAAGGAGCTAAGAGTCATTATATAATAGCTAAGAAATCCTGGTCTCAAAATGAAGATAATAAATCAACAAGAAGCTGAAAACACATGAGCTGGAGATGGACCAAGAATGGCTTCACCAGGTGTTGAGCCAGTGGAAAGAAATGATGTCTGGGAGCTGGGAAATTTTTGGCAGAGATGCTCAAGCTATCATTGTTCTGAGGACAGAAATGTCCACTGATCATCAAGTGCCTTGTTTCCTTCATCTAATTTCCTTGATTCATTCTAGTAAATAGGGCATTTCTTGTTCATATTTTAACAACTTCTTCTTTCCTGTTACCCCACCTCCTATATTGACTTTGGTTTCTGGGGAAAAAAACAAGAACCAAACTGTATGTGATGTTGAGGATCCAGAGTTGGATTCCCGAATGTGCAATTAAGCTACAAGAAACTGTTGTGGGAGAAGGGGGATGAAGCTTCTGTGTGTAGAAGACAGAGGTGAAGTGATATTCATCCAATTCATTTTTCTCACTGCAGTGACAAAGAACAGTCTCTTGCCACACTTACAGTACTATGCCCAGTAAGTTTTCTGCCAGTCTCTAAAGCTTCTCACACACACACACCACATATTCAAGGGATAACATAGAAAAGTCTCCCCCTCATCTCCATCATCAGTAGTACTGGGTCATGTAGTCCTATATTATTACGACTGGACAAAATGCTCACCATTCAAAATGTCCTGGGTGCCCTCCCAGAGCCACATTTTTGCATTCTTAAACAGCACTTTGTTGAACTGAAGTTCTGATTACCTAACTCTTGGAGTCTATCCAGGACATTGGATACACATTGAATGGATGTTGATGAAAAGTCGTGTTGTTGAAGAAAGAATGGACATGTTTTGGAAATCTGACTTTTAAAAAAATACAGAATCACATGGAACCAATAACATCTTGGAGAATACCTTAAACAACTGAGCACTTACGTGCCTGTTGAGTATATTTCTCCCAATGCTATAATTTTGATCAGCATTTTATGATCTAATAATCTGTAGCAACAGGACTTTTAAAAGAGCTTCAGGACTGATTCACATGTCAGATTTATGCAACAGGACTCAACAGTTTTTTGCATGATAAACTACAGCTGTTACACGTACTTCTCATCAGGCCAGGAGAAAAATAACCTGTAAGATGTTTGCATATAACCTTGAAAAATAAACTTCAAAAATGATTTCTCATCATGTTTGACTGAGCTTTCAAAGAGGCAGTATTGGTTGAGAAAGTACATTCTCAGTATAGTACTACCAGAAAGCAAATTAATTTTATTAGAGAAAAATAAAAGAAAAATTACCTAATGAAAACCATTGTCTGAAGTAAAACAAGATATCCAACAATTCAAACAATTTATGTTAATAATATATTTCCAGCTTTTTACAATATTAGATTATTGCATTGAAAAGAGACAGATTTTCAGAAGATACCTACGCTTTTTGTAAAAAAATCACCTAAATGGTTAATGTGATTTTTGTGCAACATTTTCCATTATATTCTATGTTCTTCCACAACCTTGCAGTAGTGTCTAGAGGTGTGCAAAATGAAACAAATGAGCTGGAAATACACCCAGAAACTGCTGTTTTGTTCCTTTAAACAAAACGCTAGTTTGATATACTGGTTAAGATATACTGGAGAACTGGATGTGATTCCCCACTCCTCTGCTTGAAGCCAGCTGGGTGGCACCTTCCACCAAAAATGGCACCTTCTGTCCGGGGTCTGAGCCCCAGCCCCCAGACTTGACAAGAGGGAACAGCAGGTCAGCCGGGCCGACGGGCAAACAGAGGGGGCAGCCAGCAGCCAGCAGGTCAACTGGTCAGCCAGCAGACAGTAGGTCAACCGGTCTGACTGGCAAGCAGAGGGGGCAGCCAGGGGACAGCAGGTCAACCCCTCCCATGGGCAAATGGAGCCAGAACCTGCTTGTGCCAGGGGCAAGGGGCAAAGGCCCAGGGCCTCAGGAGGCAGGGGGAGACAGAAGGAGGCCAGCGAGTCCCACTCCCCTGGGGAAGGAAAGGGGACTAAGCAAGGCAGAAGGGGGCAAGGGCAGAGGGATTGGGGGCCCAACAGTCACCCACCCAAAAACCTTACCTGAGGAGGAGAAGCAGCAGCAGCCCCAACAACCCAAAGCCACGCCCCAGCTAGAAAATAGTAGCCTGGCCCAGGAGTTGCCAAAAGCCAAGCCACTCCAGGTGGGGCTATTGGAGGCACTCTGCAGGAAGCCCTGGGCAACCAGCCAAGGAGCTGCAGCTGGACCCACCTTCAGCCATCAGCTCAGCCAGGCAGGCCAGGCTGCTAGCCAGGGGACTGCAGCTGGACAGGCCTGCAGCAATCAGTCAAGGCAGGGAGGCTGGGCAGCCAGGGAACAAGGCACAGCTGGTGCTGGTCAGTGGGGCCAGATCAGCTACCCCAGCTGCAACTGCTTGGTGCAGCCCAAGACCAGGCTGGAAGAGGGGTGGGACAGTAGAAGGAAGCCCTATAAAAGCTGGCTGGGAAGAGCCCTGTGGTGGTGGGTGTGAGTAGGGAGTGATGATGTGGAGTGAGAGTGGTGTGATGCAAGTGTGGAGGTTTGGAGGAGAGCTCTGGGAGGAAGAAGTGAAAGAGGACGCAGAGGGTAAGCAGGCCAGGTTGAGCAGGCCAGCGAGTGGACTGAGAGGGAGTCTGGGTGAGGTATACCGCCCCTCCTTCCACAGAGCAGGGTCCTGCAGAATCCCTGGTCCCCCTATGATGTCAGGAGCAGACTGCCCAGTGCCACGCCCAGTGGCAGCGGTAGCAAGCCCTGACACCTTCCACCAAAAAGCTTGTGTGTTTCATTTCAGTTCTTATTGCACAGTGGTGGAAGCAGGCAGACAGGCACTGGGCCAGCAGCATCTTGTTTCCCTTAATGACATTCCACCGATTGGATCCCAAGGGAGAAGAGTCCTTACATTATCAGTGCAATCCTATGGAGAGTTACTTGAGTCTAATCCCATTGACTTCAATAGGCTTAGACTGGAGTAACTCTCCATAGGATTGCACTGCTAATCACCTAATTTACTCCATTGCAAAGAAGGGAGAATGTGCATATGAGTGCATCTTCTTTGCTTTTGTTTTGTGATGCAACCTGGATACTGGTTTTTCTCCGCACCCCTGGATGGTTGGTCATTGTAAGGAAAAGTGTTGCATCTGTTCAATCAATCAAACTTGATAAAAGCCCTGGAAGATTTCAGTCATAGTCTTTCAGGCTCTCTCTTTTTCTGAGTTAAATAGCAGATGTGCAAATCAATGTCCTTGTTCCTGTAGTTGGAATGTTCATGCAGACTGTCCACTAGCTTTGTACTGCCTCAAAGGGAAGTAGTCCCCTTGATACTGGGTGCATGTTTGAAGCGAGCAAAGCAAGTTCCTTATTTAATTTTATTTCTGCACTCATCAGCAAGTTTCTTTCTTCTCTCTCCTCCTCTTGCTAGAACCTTGTGTGGGTAACAAATGACAATGTTGATGCATGTTAACATGCTTCCAAATTCTGATGTATAATAAGATTAGCAAAATTGTGAATTTAACACCTGACCCAAAAGTGGCTTTGTCAAATCTATGTACAGAAAACAAGAAACTGGCACATAAATCTCTAATAATATTTTTATTATTAGTAGTAAAATCTATCATGTCTTGAAAATGGCACAAAAATCTCTATTAATATTTTTTCTTAGTAGTAGTGAAATCCATCATATCTTCACATTGGAAATCCATAACAAGAATTCAACTGATATGAGGCATGAGTGTTTATGGAATATAGCATTGCTGGAAAAACTATCCTAAACTAGGTTAGTAAAAAAAAGCAAATAAGTGTGGATTCCTTTTATATTGTTTGGAATCCACCTATATATTTCACCAGTAAATTCTTCATCCTTCATTTAATAATAGGAACTTATGGATTTAGTAAATTGATAAAGCTGCAATAACATCTTGTTAAATTATATAATAACTATAAACACTATTTTATTTCTTCTTTTTTGTTTTATTTATATATACCTATTTAGGATTCTTTCTGTTTATTACATTTTATTAATGTACTGAGTAATAAGATTTTAGAATTCTGATGTACCATAGCTAGTATCAAACAAATTCATCATGCCTATAAATATTCTTGATGTTCGACAACAAAAGTGTGGCGGATCTATCAGTGCACCCAATATATCAGGGAGGTGTCAGAGGAAACAAGACAGGAAACCTTTCCCTTTTCATGTTTTGTACAACACTAAAATGTTTTTTAAAAACCTTCCATGAATAAACAATTATGATTGCTAGCATATTTCTATTGTTGATGGATTCATGCAAGCAACAATTGTATTGCCTATTTTAAGAAGATGAAACTTAAAGTAACACAGGAATATGATTGCACTATCCTTACCCAGGGGTCATTTTGTAGAAAAAGAGCTGCAGGAACTCATTAGCATAAGTCATTAGCACAACTCATTAGCATACACCATGCCCCTTGACATCATAGGAAGCATGTCATTGGCATAACTGATTTACATATGCCACACCCCCTGACATCACCGGAAGTGTGTCAGAAGGCAACACCTACCCCTCAGGCTCCACTCCAAAAATCTCCAGGTATTTCCCAACTCAGAGTTGGCAAGCCTATGTGGAGAAAAATTGCTTCAAAAGCACAAAGAAAATAGTCAAGATGTTAAATGGTTTTATTATAAAATCAACAACTCTACAATTAACAATTAAGTAATACAAATAACCATAACTGATACATTTAACTAACATGGAACCAATCTGCTTTCAAAAGCTGTGGGAACCCTAACAATGTCAACTTCAGTCAACAAAAGAATGAAAATAACACACACACACACAGCCTCACCCACCCCATGAAAATAAAACAGAATGAACTCAAAGCAGCACACATATTCACAGAACCCCCTGAATGAAATGGAAAGTAGAATGAACTCAAAGCAGCTAAAGCCCTCTCTGCAAAGGCGATCTCAGCAGCTCTGCTTACACTCGCCGTCTCTCTCTCTCTCTTTCTCTCACTCACGAATGGAAAAAAGCAGAATGAACTCACTCAAAGCAGCTAAAGCCTCCTTTGCAAAGGCAACACCAGCAGCTCTGCTTAAACTCTCTCTCTCTCTCTCTCTCTCTCTCTCTCTCTCTCTCTCTCTCTCTCTCTCTCTCTCTCTCTCTCTCTCTCTCTCATTCATGAATGAAAAAAGCAGAATGAACTCATTCAAAGCAGCTAAAGCCTCCTCTGCAAAGGCAACCCCAACAGCTCTGCTTACACTTGCTGTCTCTCTCTCTTTACGAAAAAGCAGAATGAACTCAAAGCAGCTTACCCTCCTCTGCAGAGCCCTGCCGGGCCCCAGCTCGTTTTCTCACTCTCTTTCACACAGAGGAATGGGAAAAAAGCAGAATGAAATCAAAGCAGCTAAGTGTCCTCTGCAGAGCCTGCGGGGCCGAAGGAGGAAGGAATCACATGGACAGATTCAAGAGCTTCCAGAATGGCGTTCCGGCACATTCCCCCTCAAAATGAGCCCTGTCCTTACCTATTAAAAAGATGTGCCACTTTGTATATTTGAAGCTAGAATTTCTGTTGACTTGTATAGGGCTTAAACTTTTATAAATGAAGTACATTTTTGCTCCCAATATATTGACTGTTGCACCACTTTCCTACTAAAATAAGGCAACCCTGCCAGTAAGGATATGATATGTTCACTATTAACTTATCTGGGCCATTTTTCTAAGGTTATATTACCTGACAACATCCCCTCCCCCTTCCCATTTGACCATTTTAATGTTTTAATTCTGTTTTTAGTAGAGGTTGTGTTTAATACTTATGCTTTGTTCAGATGTCTGCTTTTTTGGATTTCTGCAATCCCAGCCTTATTACATTGGCCCATTCTGCATGGCACACTTTAAGCCAGCAATGCTGAGCATTTATAGCAATTGGTGCTGAAATGGCTTGGGGTTCCATCATTCTGCACAGCATGACTTTGAGGCAATTTGGTGTCTGTTTGGAGCCGCATTTTATGGGGGCTGGAGCTGATGCATGCATTGTAGCATTGGAGCCGCATTTTATGGGGGCTGGAGCTGATGCATGCATTGTAGCATTGTAATGTTGCCCCCCCCCCCCGTATTGCTGATTGGGCAGTCCAGTGCCCACTGGAGAGGTAATTGGTGGTGGAGTTCTGGGGGGAAACATGTACTTTCATGCTTGTTCCACTGTCATTTATTTATTTTTTAAGCCAAGCCAGGAAAGGGTTAAAATGCTACTGCTTCATACCCTCCCAGTTCCCTGCCACTTTGTTTCACAAACAGCTGTGCAAGACACTTGTTTTTTTTTTCCTCTTCGGCATTAGGAGAATCCAGAAGGTAGGGAGGGAAAAGCAGCCATTTAACTCTTTCCTAGCTTTAAAGGCCAGGAGGAATGAGCAGTAAAATTACTACTCATTCCAGGTTTTGAACCCCCACCACCTACAGAGATGGCTGGCCAGCCTCCCCATTGTTCCCTATGATGGGAACCAACTGCACAACAAAGAATAAAACACAAACAACACAAAATACAGTTTTTAAAAAATTATTTTCTCCCTTTCAAAGTACAAGTAGGCAAAGCATTATGACACATTACACCAGCAGTCCCCCACACAGAAAAATAACAACTCTCACTTAACATCAGAGAATCACAAAAACACAATTCCTGTCAAAAACACTTTATTTCTTTAACTGCTTTAGGTTACACAGTAGGAGGGCACAACAGGGTATGATAGCAGTGTACTACACAAAATAATACAACCCACTTCACCGTTTTTGACAGCAATTGTGTTTGGGTGATTCTCTGATGTGAAGTGAGTTGTGTTATTTTTGTGTAATACACTGCTTTCATGCCCTGTTGTGCCTTCCTACTGTGTAACCTAAAGCAGTTAAAGAAATAAAGTGCTTTTGACAGCAATTTTTGGGGTGATTCTTTAATGTGAAGTGAGTTGTGTTATTTTTGTGTAAGATACTGCTGCCATGCCCTTTGGTGTGCCCCCCTGCTGTGTAACCTAAAGCTGTTCAAGAAATAAAGTGTTTTTGTCAGGAATTGTGTTTTTGTGATTCTCTGATGTTAAGTGAGTTGTGTTATTTTTGTGAGGTGGAATGCTGGAATTCCCTTTGGTGTGCCCCCCCTGCTGTGTAACCTAAAGCTGTTCAAGAAATAAAGTGTTTTTGACAGGAATTGTGTTTTTGTGATTCTCTGATGTTAAGTGAGTTGTGTTAATTTTTCTGTGTGGGGGACTGCTGATGTAATGTGTCATAATGCTTTGCCTACTTGTACTTTGAAAGGGAGAAAATATTTTTTTAAAAACTGTATTTTGTGTTGTTCGTGTTTTATTCTTTGTTGTGCAGTTGGTTCCCATCATAGGGAACAATGGGGCTGGCTGGCCAGCCATCTCTGTAGGTGGTGGGGGAATTTGAGGGAAGGTGTCTGTGGTTCAGGTGCTCTTTCCCAGGGACAAGCTGGCACTCAGAAGTGTGCCCACCATTGTGGCACCCCTGGGCTGTGCAGAATTGCCCTGAGAAAGAGTTTAGAAGTTACCAGCATAGGGAACACAGGGAGAGGGCTGGCAAGCCTGTTCCTGGGGTTATGGGTGTGGGGCTACTGGGGGTGGATTTGGGTCTGTGAGGGGCTAATGTGAGAATTTGGGTCTGTGTGGTAACTGGGGGGGTATTGGGTATGAGTGGGGCTGTAGGGGGTGGACTTTGAGGGCTGAGAGCACCTACTTTGGGAGGCCATGAAATGCCCCCCAAGTGGGAGCTGGCTGCGCCTTGGTGGGGGTGGGAGGAAAGGTGGGAGAAGGGCCCCTGAGGTTGGGGCCCAGGGTTGCATGCAAAATGCCACCCCTAGCAAGACAAGCCTCCCCCAGCTGTAGGTTGTAGAGAAAAGGTCACCTACTTGGGGAGGCCATGAAATGGCCCCCCAAGTGAGAGCAGGCTGAGCCTTGGTGGGGGTGGGAGGAAAGGTGGGAGAAGGGCCCCTGAGGGTTGGGGGGCATTTTGCATGCAAAATGCCTCCCCTGGCAAGACAAGCCTCCCCCAGCTGTAGGTTGTAGAGAAAAGATCACCTACTGGGGGAGGCAATGAAATGCCCCCCTAATTGTGGGAGCAGGCTGAGCCTTGGTGGGGGGTGGGAAGAAAGGTGGGAGAAGGGCCCCTGAGGGTTGGGGGGGCATTTTGCATGCAAAATGCCACCCCTGGCAAAGGAAGCCTGCCTCTTCATTTTCCCCCCATAGGAAATAATGGAGATCAGCAGCAGCAAGCACAAAATAGGAGATTAGCAGCAGCAACCTAAAGCTATGCCCTTTTTTAGGCGAGGATAGGGGTTGTTAAAGGGGAATTAGAGGAAGGCCCCCACCAATTTTGGCTTGATTCAGTGGGAAAATGCCTGCCCCAGGCTTCAGAGAAGTCTGGGGGAGGTTTTTTCCCATTGAAAAAGCTTTCCCGAATCACCCCGAATTGCCCCGAATCACCATTCCCGAATCGGCTTGGCGATTCGGGGACAGCGATTCCTGAATTGGCTTCTTGATTCGGGTATACCTGAATCGGGAAAGCTGAACCACTGTGCCTTTGCACACCCCTACTCCACAATATTCCTCATGCGACAAGATGCCATTATAAATCCAAAATAGAAACATTTAGTCCCATGTCTTCTCCCAGTCTTCTCCCAGTCTTCTTCTAAACTGGCCCTTTTCAAGAAGGAATAAGAAATGCAAGAATGAGTGAACCACAGAACTGCTCACTAAAATGTTTTTTGAAAAACTGGATCCATGAGGAGTTCATTCAAAAAAAGGAGGGAGAAGTATAGCCAAATCAGCCAATCATGATCACCAAATGGAGGAGCAGGGAGAGAGAAATTGAGGAAACAGAGTTCCTTCCAGATTTCAACGATGCATAGATTCAATACATGTGCAAATAAAGAAAGAAAGCTAAGAAACCAGCAGGAAAGATCATCTGCAAAACAGCATAAGATATCATTAACGTAATAAAATAGCAGTAAAAACAAGCTTAATTAAAAAGAAGCCAGATAGTGTCGAAATTGGGCAGTCATTATTTTAGTAGGTTGTTACCAATTTTTATTTCCATTATTTATAGACTGCCTTTCTTACTGAGACACAAGGCAGATTACACAATGTAAATCAATACAATCAATAGGATGAGACATCTAACACACAGTGGTGTTTTCCGCACAGTCACTTTACAGTGTTTCTCTTCTGCTTCCTATGTTCTCCAGAGTTCCACACGTGCAAGGGAGTCATGGGAAGCAGAAACAGTTTTTGTCCATCTTTTCCCCGATTTTTCCCCATGCACATTCCACATTTTTTTAAGCCACTGCTCAGTTGCTGCTGGTGCATGTTATGTCCATGCAGAATAAAAAAAACTCCCATTCTGCTTCTCATGCCCCCTATCCTTCCCCCTCAAAGCTGATTGGTCTGTCTGCCGGTAATCACTCCTACCCTCCTCAACTCTCTAAACTCCTTTTTGCCATTTTTATAGTAAAGTGAGGTAAGGGTCATAAGGCTGCTTCTCCATCCACTTTCTTCCTCCTGGGTATGCACTCTTTCTCTCTTTTCAAAGCCAGGAATGAGTCCTAATGTTGCTGCTTATTCCCTGCTAGCTTTAAAAGCCAGGAATGGGTTAAATAGCTGCTTTTCTCTTCCTCCCTTGAGGGTATGCACTCAGAGAAGCCTGGGGGAGGATTTTTCCCATTGAAAAGCAAGCAAAATGCTGCCCCAAATCAATTCGGGGCATGCTGATTTGGGCTTCCCTGAATCGCCCCGAATCAGGGTGATTCGGGATTTTTTCGGGTTTCATTAACCCGAACTGCACACCCCTATTGTGGAGTGAAGACTTTTTGGTTTGTGATCCTATACTGCCATCTGCTGGACAACTTGTAAATTGGTAGTGATATTAAATTTTCTCTGTTCTAAGTATAGAATTGTTATGAATGGGGGTGATACATGTTTATGGGGAAAAGAAATGATGGTTGGGGTTTAAATATCAAATATCACACAGCCAGTAGGAATAACTGAAAGAGTGGTTAAATAAGAATTAAGAGTTTAAAGTAATTGAGGATAGGATGGTTGAAAATAATTGTTTGATGATATAAGGTGTTGCTATTTAGAGATAATGAGTAAGCAAGGGAAAAATTAGGCTCTACATCTTCAGGCCTGCCTTCCCTGGAACAATCTAAATCTACCACCTTAACAACTCAAGAAACAGAGACAGTCTCAAAAGAGTCTACAAATTATGCTACAAGCAGGGATGGAGAAAATTAACAATACATTAACTCAGGTGGTAAAACAAATGAAGAATTTAAACACAGAAGTGGCAGAACTTAAAGGGAAAATGAATGACTTTCAGGCAGTAGATACAAAATGTGAGAAAGCCTTGCAGAAAGCAGAAGTGGCCCCTCAACAAGATACTACTTGGAACTCTTTGATGGGATTAGAAATGATAAGATAAGATGTCAGAATATAACAGAGTACAGGGAGGAAGACCTGAAGACGGAACTTACAGAAGCTCTTGCTGAATTCTTGGAAGAGGAACCAGTAGAGATTGCCAAAGAAATTGATCTAATATATAAAGTTAATTCATTGTATACAAAGAAGAATAAGGTGCCAAGAGAAGTCCATATTAACTTTACAAGATGTACAACTAGAGATCGCATTCTGAGATTGCTCCGTGATAAACCACTCAAGATCTGAGACAAAGAGATAAGAGTGCTGAAGGAATTTCCATGGAAGATATGACAAAAACAAAAGGAGTATATACCTTTATCAACTAAATTAAATGAAGATTCAATCACCTTTCGATGGTTAACCCCTGAAGGAATTACTTTGCAGTTTGAAGGACAGAGATTTAAAATTGATTCAATCCACAAGATGGAGAACTTTATGGAAAGATATGGTAGGAAACATAAGCAAGTAGACAGCAGGAAAATGAGATAAAAAGAGGAAGAAGGTGCAGAGAAAGATGGCGGAACCTCGATGCAAGATTTTTCAACAGAGGAAGAGGAAGAGGAAGAGGAAGAGGAAGAGGAAGAGGAAGAGGAAGAGGAAGAGGAAGAGGAAGAGGAAGGACCCTCAAAGACCAAAACCTCAAGTTACAAACCAAAACTGGTGAGAGTGACAAGAAGAAATAAAGAAGATAATAACAAAGAGAGAAAATAATGGAGGGGAAACCTATAAGAATTTTCTCAACCAACATTAATGGATTAAACTTACCAGAAAGAAGAAAGAAAACCTTTAAACAATTAAAAATTTTGAATGCGGATGTTACCTGCCTGCAATAAACCCATATAAGAAAGAAAGACCAGCACTATTTGACATGTACAAAACTTGGTGATACCTTCTCCACTGCAGATTTGATCAAGAAAAGAGGCATAGTAGCCTATATTTTAAAAGAACTGAAACCCAATTTTATATACTCGGCAGAAGATGGCAGACTACTACTGATTGAGATCTTTATTGGAGAGAAGAAGACTTTACTGGTAATGACATATGCACCAAATGACCACCAGGAAAATTTTTATCATAATCTAAATGAAGTCTTGGCAAGGTTTGATTATATGGATATATGCTTAATAGGGGACTTTAATGTGGTATTTCACCAAGATTTTGATAGGAAAACAACAAATAAATGTAAGAACTCTAAAGGACTCCTTCCAAGATTCTCAGATTGGCAGAAGAATATAAATTGATGTGTGGAGAGCAAGAAATCCAACAGGAAGAGATTACACATTTTATTCAGACTGTCATAAGTCTTGGTCCAGAATAGATGTGTTGGATCTCAACAGGCCTAGTACAAGAAGTTAGAGATGTTGATATATTTCCCAGAATGTATGTGGACCATAACCCCCTATTATTGAAAATAGCAGAAACAACAAAGAAATTTAGATGGAAGCTGAATATACAGTTACTGAAGAATAAAAAATTTCTACAAGATGTTAAAGAGGAAATGAAACATTATCTCCAGAAAAATATAAATCCTGAAACACAAATGAATATTGTCTGGGACACAAGTAAAGCATACTTCAGAGTACTGGCGATTAGATATGCAGCAGAGCAAAGGAAGGAGAAACAACAACGTTATAAGGAGATAATGGAAAACTTGGAAAAAAGGGGAAAGACTTTAAAAAAGATCCTTCGAATGTAAATTTAAAAATATTTAAAGTTTTACAGAATCAAGTTAATTTACTACTGATGGAAGAGATTGAACAAAACATTAAATTTGCTAAACAAAATTATTTTGAACATGCAAATAAATCAGGGAGATGGCTAGCCTATAAACTTAGAAAGGAAAAAGAAAAGAGACTTATTCATTGCTTGTATAATGATACAAAGAGAGAAAAGATGCAAAAAGATGAAATAAAAAAGGTGGTGGAATTTTTTTATAAACAATTATACAGAAAAGAGGAAATTTCAGTAGAAATTCAAAAGCAGTATCTACAAAATCAAGAGTTACCTAAATTATCAGAAGAGAAAAGAAAATGATTGCATGATCCATTCACAGTGATGGAAATAGTGGAGGCAATACAGAAACAAAATAATGGGGAAAACTCCAGACCAGATGGACTCCCAGCAGAGTACTACAAAGCACTAGAAGATGTTATTATCTTACCTTACAAAAATATGATTACCACAGTACTAGAGGAAACTGCCTGAATCATGGATGGCGGCAACGATTTCATTAATACACAAAGAAGGAACAGATGCAAAGGAGATCAAGAATTATAGATCTATCTTCCTGCTCAACTGTGATTATAAAATATTTGCTACAATATTAGCTATGAGATTTTAAAAAGTATTACCTGATATAATACATCTGGATCAGACAGGCTTCCTCCCCAAAAGACAATTGAGAAATAGTATTAGAATTGCCTTAAATCTATTGGAATATTACGAAGCTCATCCGGAAAAACAGATGGTGATGTTGTTCCTGGATGCTGAAAAAGCTTTCGATAATGTTAATTGGCAATTCTTTATTGAATAGATGAAAGAAATGGAATTTGGAATGGATTTTATAAAAGCTATTGAAGCCATATATAAGAAACAGAAAGCAAGAATAATTAACGATGATCTGACAGAGCCAATATCGATAGAAAAAGGGACAAGACAAGGCTGCCCACTCTCACCACTAATCTTTATTTTGATGCAGGAAATATTGGCAAAAACTATAAGAAAAGACCCTGTAATAAAAGGAGCACCAGTTTAAGGACATAAATACAAACTACAAGCATTTGCAGATGACCTGATATTTATACTAGAGGAACCACTGGGTTCAATAGAGCAATTAATGCAACATGTAAAGGAATACCGTTGTATGGCAGGAATGAAGATTAATTATCAAAAAACAAAAGTGATAACTAAAAATATGACTACACAGCAAAAGATGGAACAAATCAGATTGACAAGATTACAACTAGAAAAGAAAGTAAAATATCTAGGGATATACTGTACTTCTAAATGCAGTTCATTAATGAAAGACAATTATATGAAACTGCTCCAAAAAATCAAGAGAGATTTGGAGAGGTGGAAAGGATTACAACTTTCGCTGATGGGAAGGATTGCAACTATCAAAATCAATATATTACCATGTATAATATTTCTTTATCAAACCATCCCCATTTGTATTAACAAATCATTTTTTGAGGAACTAAACAAAACTACATCTAAATTTTTTTGGCAAGGAAAGAAACCAAGAATTAAACTGAAAACACTTCAAGGCTTGAAAGGGAATGAGGGCTTTGCTCTACCTGATTGGAAAATTTATCATCAAGCGTGCTGCCTAGTTTGGATGAGGGAGTGGAACCTGCTGGAAAATCCAAGACTGCTAGCTCTTGAAGGTCATGATATGCAGTTAAGATGGCATGCATTTATATAGTATGGAAAAACAACTGGACATAAATATTTCAAAAATCACTTGATAAGAAAATTTCTCATAACAACATGGAAAGGAACTGTACTGCTAATATATTCCAAGATCCAACAATGGGTTTCCCCACTAGAAGCATTTATTCAGCCAAACGTATTTCCCCCAGATAATATTATTAGATATAAAGAACTCTTGGGTGATAAAGGAGTGTTAAAAACAAAAGAGGAATGACAGAGACAAGGTATTAACCTAGACTGATGGTCCAGAGCTCAGACTGAATCTCGATATAATAAAGATTAAAAAGTGGGAGATTTTTACTTAGAACAAAAGGATTTTGAAAAACTATTATGTGATTCAGATGAAAAATTGATTAAGAAAAAGTACCTATTTTTAATGCAAATGAAGAAGAATGAGGGGGTCGAAAAATGTAAAACTTTATGGGTACAGAACTTAGGATACAGTATTGACCCAGTACAATGGAATGAGATATGGAAAGTGAATGTTAAAATAACTAAGTCTGTTGCATTTAAAAAGAATTTATATAAGATGTTTTACAGATGGTATCTAACACCGGATAGGCTGGCTAAAATGTATAAAAACATGTCAAATAAGTGTTGGAAATGTGGGAAACATACAGGGACATTTTTTCATATGAGGTGGACCTGTAAAAAGGTGCATAGATTTTGGACAATGGTGCACATATTGTTACAAACTATCCTACAGGCTTCAATTCCCTTCAAACCAGAGACATTTTTGTTAAACTGTTTGCCAGATATGAACAAAGAACAGAAGTACTTCACAATTCATGTAGTAACAGTGGCCAGAATTTTATTAGCGTTTTATCGGAAATGTCAAATAATACCTCCGCAAAAGGAATTAATAACGAAGATAATGGAAATCGCAGAAATGGACAAATTAACTATATTAATGAAAGGACAAATGGAAGAAGACTTTTCTGTTTCATGGACTCCCTTCTTCAACTGGATTAAAAATAAATATAGAGACTAAAACGTATCAAATATACAAAGGCACTATTGTAATTTGCTACCAATAACCACAGTCGAATATTTGCTAGGATAAAATATGATGTATAGAGAACTAGAATGTTGATGTAAGCAGACTCAATGAATTTTTTGTATTCTTTTTTCCTACCTTTTCTTCCCAATCTGCCCCTTCCAATTCCTATCTTTATGGAAAATCAATAAAATATATATTTTTTAAAAGAATCTCAAATTTGATTTGGATTTGCCCTTTGAGTTTATGGGCATTTGCAGACGTGCCAGGGATCCCGGTGACATGAAGTTTCTTAATGAGGTACTACTGTGGCTGTTGCATGTCCTAGCACTGTGCCTCGAAAGCTATCTAATCTTCACTGTTTCTCCAACTAATGGGGAAAAGAAGGCATGCTTTATGTCTGTCAAGTGCAAGAAGGAGATCTCAATGTTTTACAGAGTTACTTGGGCGACTATTGTGTATTTGTATTCCTGCTGCATTGCCTTGGATTTTGTTCTGCATTCTAGGGCAGTACATTTGCCCCCCTATTCGGAATGAAGAGACGTACACAAGGCTTGGGTGAAACAGGGCCTTTTATTGACCAAACTAAATTAATAACTTAATAACTTAATAATGGCAAGGGTATAACTAGCAGTACTGGTCGAGCCAAGGGGTCACTTGGACCTACTCCTCGACCTGCTTGGGTGAGCACCCCCTGCCCCAGGCGCGAGCCATCCATTGCATGGTTGTAACCCAGCCAGCCAGGCGGATGGTTCCCCCCTTTAAAGCGCCATACACTCCAGCCGTAAAGCCTGAGGGAAGGCCTTTTCCAGGGGGTCCCAAGGGCAGCCTGCCCTCTCAGCTGGCAGCCGTAAAGCCTGCCAGCCGATCTGAGACAGACCTCCATTCCCCACCAATGGGGATGTGCCACCTGGTGCTCACCGGCCCGCTCTGCCTACCCAAATTAACCTGCCAGAAACGTGAACAACCCAGAAACAACCCCAACCGAGGCCAGCAGTACAAGGTAAGCAAAAAACACTCCTCACCACGGCCAATCCGGTGAGAGGCAAAAAAATTCCTACCTGGCCCTGAAAACAGCAACCAGCTAATCCTGTACTGCATAAACATAGGGCGTGGAGGGTGGGACGAGCTTGCAAGGCTAACTGCGCAGGAGGGGAGGCAGGGCCAGCCTAAAACCAGCCAGGCCACGCCCCCCTCCAAGCACCCGGATGCCTGGGAAAAGTCTCTCTTTCTCCATGCAAGAGGGAAAATGGTGGCACCCGGGTAAACACGCAGGTGCGCCCCGGGAGTGCTGTTTTGTGCCTGTGGATACAGGCACAAATGTACTCAGCTATCTGATCAAAAACATCAATATTCCAATAATATTTTTAAATAGGAATCTTTATTTGAAAGTGATTCTCTCATCGCTGCAACAATGTATCACTGACAAAACTGCATTCCTGCTTTCTTTTGTATTGCCCCTCAACCACGTTTGTGTACTACATCTTAAAAAGTTAATCTAATAATTTATATTAAAAACTTTCTTCTCAGATATGCAGATATTTAGCCCCTATATGATATTCCAACCCCTACCAACGTAGAAAAATGGAAGCAATGAAAGCAATGGGGAATTGTGCACCCCCAGCATGCTAACAAACCATCAGTGCATCGGTGCAAAAACAAGGTAATGAAGTACAGAATAATATATACAATAAAGAATACAATAAAATTGAATTGAACCAATAGAGAAGACTGAAATAAAGCCAGTATAATATATTGATTAACCAATTCAGTAGGAGGTGGGAGAAGAAAGAAAGCTACCTAAAAATTTTCCAACAATTAAAACTACAACTCTGTTCCCAATATCAGCCCATCTGACTAACTTGACATGGCTAGATATATCAGTCATAATGTGCAAGAATAAATTCTTAATATGATTGGCTGCACACTTCTAACCAGTTTGCCATGTCATTAAGTTTCCCTCAGTTATCCATACAATTGGGACTAGACTGTTCCAGTAACATCCTGAGACTGAACTGAACCAACCTTGACATCTAAGTCATGGTGGATGCAATTTTATCTGCAAAAGGCATTGCAAAAGAGTCACAGTGAGCATGTACATCTCTCAGTTTTACATTCTTAGGGATCTGTGACAGAAGCCCTCTCACAAGCTCCAATATTTTTGCTTGGAAGCTTTCATTGTGCAGATGCAAGCAAGCTGGTGAATTAAGCTCATTTTGCTGCCATCACTCTTCTCAGAATAAGCACGATGATGCGCTCTTATCCTGTTTGCTTGCATTCATTTCAACTTTTCTTCCACTTGCTCTGTCTACCTAACCATGTTATTGCTCAGAGCTCCTAAGTATAACAAAAGACATTCTGGGTTTATTGTACACTTAGATAGGTCATGACAATCAATGCACCCTATTTACCCCTTATCCACCTAATATATTACAAGCTTATTTCATTGAAATGCAATGTGACACGCACACACACAAACACACTTTACATTTCTATTAAAAGAAAAATTTAGGGATTCTTAGAATATTAAAGTTCATAGAAAACAGTTAAAAATAAATAAAGCCATTTATAAAAGACTTACAAGCACTAGGGACAAATTTAAGTTAAAAAGTCTTACTTTTAGCTATTTCATCTCTTTCTCCTATGATGTCATGCTGTCAAGAAGGGACTACAATGAATTGCAGTGGCTATGAGACGGTCAAGATTCTAGTACCATTCACAGACTGATAAAGGGGTCAAAGGGGACTCTGGATGACGATAGCAGAAAGAAATATTCCAGAAGAGGTCTTGGACAAGGCTGTGAACTGTAGCAGTTCATTCTCCCACTGTCACCGGCTATTAAAGAAGCCATTAGTTAAAGAACTTCTCATTGTATCAGATTCTGTGGCTTGCTGATGTAGATTCCATTAACTACTTTCTACTGTTGATTCAATTTTTGCAAACAACATGTTCCAAAAGTTGAACTTCCTTTGTTTGTGATATTTTGTTTGTCCACTGATGATTTGTTCACAAGGCAAAATAACCAGTGGTTTTGCAACAAGCATGCCAGCTAGCCAGATATCTGTTGTTGGCGCATGTTCACAGTCTACTTGCTTTCTTAGATTATAATTGCCTATGGATTATCATGGGCAGGCCATATATAATATATAATTTAGAAAACTACATTTCAGGAATAAGTCCTCTTTTCTGTTTGTGCCGTCAGAAGTAGACATAGGCACGAATCAAAACACAAATCAAATTTCGTGACAAATTGGGCCAATTCACATGTCACGAAAACATGTTTCGTGGGGCCATGTTTTTCATGAAATGCATGACTTTTGGGGCTGATTTGTTCAATTCGTGAATGCTTCATGATGCCAGAAAGGCTGGGGACAATCCATCGATTCCCTAGACAACATAGGCCCAGAATGTCTGCAGACCTTTTGTTGCCATGGAAACCCCAGTCTTAGCCCACTTAACCTTGATAGGCAGCTCTCCCTGCAAACCTGAGAGCTCCCATTCTGGTCTATGAGAGCAACGAGCAGGGAGGAGATGGGCCTTCTGTAGCCATGGGAACACCAATCTCATCCCTCCAAACCCTGTTAGGCAGGTCTGTCTGCCAACCAGAGAGCTCCTGTTCTACTCTATGTGAGTGTTTCTTATATAAGGCACAAATCTATGCCTCCTTCTTTCAGTTCCAGTAGACAGAGGGAGGAGCTGTTGCTGGGATTTGGAGTGAGAGAGAGTGGATTTGGGAACTTTTGGCTGGATTTGTTGCTGCTTCAAAAGAGACTGAAAAGACTCTTCTGCTCTTGTCCTTGCTGGGAAGGTTGTTGGGTGAGGGTGACTTTTTTCTACACCCCACTCCACCACAGTCTCAGGGTATTGCCTGGTTCTGGGGCCTAGCTTGACAGAGGCCACCCCCCACCCCTGAGCCCATGGGACCCAGGGGGGCAGAAGGGAGGTGGTCTCCTGGTCAACATATTGCAATCTTCACCAAACTTGGAGGATGGCTGGAGGAGAGCCTGCTAAAGTATCCCTGTGAGTTTGGCATCTCTGGGTATGAAGGGAGCCATTGTAGGGCCCTGGGATCTGACGAATCATGAACGTGATGAATTTTTTCGTGAAATGGGACAATTTCGTGAAAGTTCATGGTTCATGGAATGCGATGAACCTGAAACTCAGGGTTCTTTTTCCCCATTTCGTGCCCATCTCTAGTCAGAAGTATTCATAATTTGGCAGCATATATCACATTGATACATGCTCAAAAGTTTCTGGATCAAACAACAGCTCACACTTATCAGTGCAAGAACACCCTAAGTATGTATGATCCAATGCAGAACTCTGAATGAACACAAACATCGTCCACTTTGGGAATCAGGCAGAACTTTGGGAATCAGGCAGGCAAAGAAGGCAAGACAGAAATGCCATCACCAAAGTACCCAAGGTAAATGGAAATAACCAAGGAAAGTACTTAGTTTGCAAGTTAATAGGGGGGTGGGGGTTGGTCAAGTGAAGCATGGGGGAAAGGGACAACTACAGGGAAGCAGTGCAAGAACATGCTGGCACAGAACATTTGCAACAGCATTTTAGGCAATGTTGAATGCTGAATATAAAACCAAACGTGTTCTGAATGTTTGAAAGCACTATTTGCAGTTCACGATGAGGTGTATTTGCTCATCTGAGGCCTTCCCACTCTTCAGAAGAAGGGGATGATGTCATCCTTCCATCTTTAGAAAAAAACCCTATGAACGAAAGGGAACGTATACATTTATAAAGGGAACTTTATATATTATACATTATACAGATTTTTACATTCATCTTTATACAGAAATTCAACTTCACATTAGACACTATTAACCATTACATGACACCAATGGACCTCTCCAGGTCAGTCCAGAGTTTCCATTTGTGAATGTGAGAGTACTTGAGGAATCTACAATCAAGTTCTCTTCTCACACAGAAGAGAACTTGATTGTGGATTTCTTGTCTCAGCAAGACAATGCACCTCCCCTCAATATCCCTGGCAGGTAGAATAGAGCAATGGGAATATTGAGAGGGGGGAGAAACACAAGTCTCTCACAGTAAAAGATTCCATTTTAAAAAAGGTTTAATTTTAAATGCACAAAATAAGTGAATGAGTGGAATCACAGATCAGAAAGGATTCTCTGATAATTACACCTCTCTGGGGTAGGTCAGACAGTTTATGGATCAGAATTGAAAGCTCTCATCACTGGTGAAGATGACTGGATGTTGATGACAAGCTCATTCCTTGCTATACCATAATTCAGGGTCTCTCTGAGAAGGAGAGGGTACAGCTTTGTCCAATGGAGGGCTATGCAGCTCTTTCCTCCCCAAAGGTACTGACCCTTTGAATTATTTTCCCGGGGTCATGCTGGTTTTGCACACATCTGGTTTATGATAGAATGGAGAATTTTAAAGATTAGATGCAGATACCTCTAGGCCCGGATCCAAGAGGCATCATGCAGGAGGTTATTTCACCACTGTCCTCCTTTAAAGTGATATTTGAGCAGCTGCTGGAACTGCCAGCCAGGTGTCAATCCCTTGATGTTTATGTGATCTGCCCATCCACTCAAATGGAACTTTTGTTTCAGCCTTCCCCCTCAAACAACCTGGTTCTGTTTCTCCAAAATAGGGATGCGTTCATGACAGCCATGGGGAGGGGAAGGATCATGGCTTCATGGTTTAGCACACATTTTAAGTCCAGCATGGTGTAGTGGTTATAGTCTCAGACTAGTATTGGGGAGAAGCGGGTTCAAATCCCTACTACACCACTGAGGCTTGCTGAGCCAGCCACACACTTTCACCTAATCTAGCTCACACAGTTGTTGGGAGGATAAAATGGAGGAGAGTGTGTTGTAAGCCTCTTTGGGTCTCCATTGAGGACAAAATTGGGGCATAAATGAAGTAAAGGTGTGTGTGTTATGTGCCATCAAGTCACCTCCAACCTATGGGGACTCTATGAATGAGAGGCCTCCAAAATGTCCTGTCATTAACACACTTGCTCAGATCCTGCAAACTGGAGGACATGGCTTCTTTTATTGAGTCAAGCCATCTCGTTTTAGGTCTTCTGAAAACTCCTAGATTTTGTCCATGAATTCTCACATAACAGATACTGGGAAAATTCTTTCTCAGCCTGAGATCCTGGAGAACCACTTCAGTTAAAGGAGACAATGCTGAGCTAGGCAAGACCAGCAATGGGCTTTACCTTTTGTACTTTTGTATAGATCCCCCCAAAATCATGAGAGACAACTTAGTCTTCACATGCCAGGGGTATGGCCGGTCCAGATCATAGAGCCCTCTCTCAGTAGTTGTACCGAAAATCTGGACTATGACTCCTCTTCCTAAGGAATTACACATCCTATTGGGTGGGGCATAAAACAGCAGAAAGGTTTCCACCAAGTAGTCATCTTATGATGACCATTCTTACAGTGATGCCAAAAACTTTCCTTCAGAAACTTACAGTTACGTAGAAATACTGTACTTGTGCTACAGTTCTATTAGAAAAGGCTTGTAATTTACCAAATATAAAGAGGCAAATGGAGCTGACTGAGAGGGAGGGCAACACTCCCTGTATTGCATTAGTACAACTGAGGCCAGCATGGGAGTCAAGGAGGTGGTGAACAATATGAACAGGCTTGCTTCTATTTGCAAACCTCCCATCCAAAAAACTGATGTGGAACGAACCTCTTCATTTTTGCAGGAGGAGGAAATATTTGCACACCACATCTAGTTACATCATATTGCAAACTTTTATTCTAAGATCTTAGCTTTTATTCTGTAAATGGCTGGGACTCCTAGATTTCCCTCTCCTTTCCAAATACAACAAAACAAAACAAATCATAAATCAATTCTGCTCTAAATCAATATAGTATTTTTTTAAAAAAACCTTTTTAGTCATCTCTCTTTCTCCTTTACTATTTCTCATTCTACGTTGTGTCAATCTGATCCACCATGCTTATTTTGGACTATGTATGCTAAACACTGCGTACAAATATATTTTAAAAAATCTTCCTGATCTGTACTGCATAATTATGATACATACAGAGAGTGAGGGCCAGTAGACGACAGCTGTTGATCTTTTGGGCACAGTGATGGTTCATTTGTTTACTCAGTCTTCTGTCTGCAGAAGTGGCAACAGAGTATGAATGTAGTTTATAAAAGAGGGATTGTTTGAAGAGCTGGCAAAAATGAATGCATTGGTGGTATGTGAGTCTCTACTGTGTAGGAGTAGCATCCACATGCAGATAGATCACTTCAGGACTCAGAGACCTATTTCTCACTTCCTTCAGTGTGCACACTTGGAAATGCAGTCAGTATGGATAAGGACAGTTCAAGTTATTGGAGAGACGACCAGAATTCCTTCTGTGAATGCACAGCTATGTCTTGATTGAAGTACATAAATACCCGAGTTTTTTGGTTAAATCTCCATAGATCATCTGGGTTGACGCAAAAGTCTACTATGGACAGAATATAAGCCCAAATAATGGCCAGAGACTGGGTTCTTAAGCAGCCCATTTAGTCTCACAGAGAGCACTATATAAATCTTATGGGGGCATTGGGGGTATTTAAGATTTTAAGCAGCCACTTCTTCACACTTGCAATGGCTTCTGACATCTTGAATTAAAGCTTACTACACCCCGAAGACAAAATTCTAGATCCTTGATTTCTCCCCCAGGCCTTTAGAAAGTGACACACACCCCAAAAAATATTAGTTGGTTGGTGGCCATCTGGCAAAAGAGGTCTCACTGAACATATGCTTGAGATCTGTTGATTGTATGCACATACTGATTGTACTAATCTCATGCTAGGTAATCCGCCTTGAGTCTCAGTGAGAAAGGCGGACTATAAATGACATAAATAAATAAAATAAATATGATAAATATACAAACAAATAAAAGTGATTTGTCTAAAGTGCTGTTTTATGTCCTCTTTCTGACTTCAGGTTGGGGGGGGGCATTTGATGGTAATGTGTATTTGGTGCATGGTACTGGATTATAAATTAACCACTGGGCATAGATCAAGATGGGTAGCCATGTTTGCCTGTCTGTAGCAGTAGAAAAGAGCAAGAGTCCAGTAGCAGCTATAAGACTTCCATGAGTCATAGCTCACTTTTTCAGATACAGCCAGAATGTGAGTCCATCTATCCTTATATCTTGGAGAGTGGAGTGATTACAGATGCCGAATGACAATAACTGGTGAATGACAATAGCAGGCATGATTGGATAGGGTGTGGTACGTAGAGGGGTAGTGGCTGTGGAGAAATCAACATTGGTAATGAGACAGGAAACCTAAGTCTTGATTCAATCCAGGTGGATGCATTGTCTTGAGCTTTGTTGTAAGTTGCTGTTGCAGTGCTGTATTGCACTGCATTACCAATACCAATGCTGATTTCTCCACTCCCACGAAAGCTCACACCCTACCACGACTTTTGTTAATCCACTGGGCATAAATAAAGTTCAGTTGTACCTTAGAGACCAATTAGAATTTCAGGATATGAGCTTTCAAGAGTCAAAGATCCCTTTGTAGATACAAAGAGTGGGTGAAGGTAGGAGGCTTTATAATCCAGGCAGTAGGAGGGGTATTGCAAATTAGAGTGCCAGGAAGCTAGTGATAATATACGATGTAATTAGCTTGATAGAGCAGGGGTGCCAAGTGCAGAAAATCAGTATCTTTAGTGCAAGAAAAACCCTATGTTCTGATTCAGCTGCGAGTTCATTGTCCCAAACCTGCAAATAAACTCAATTTCAACAATCTTGTGTGGTAATTTCCCTTTGAAGTTTCTCTGTTTGATAACTGCAACTTTTAGGTCAGCAACAGAATGTCCTGGAAGATTAAAATGTTCACCCTCTGGTTTTTGAATGCTGTGATTTTTTATGTCAGATCTATGGCCACTGTTGTGATTTTTTAATGTCAGATCTATGCCAATTTATTCTTTTGCATAGGGACCTGTTGGTCCAATGTAGAGCGTGGAAGGGCATTGCTGAAACTTGATGGCATTGGAAGATGAACACATGAACAAACCTGAAACTATCTTCAGCAGCACTCCAACCAATGTAAATTAACAGCAAGGCATCCTTTATGAAACAAAGGGCTCTACACACTCTGAGAGTTCCTCACTGATTCTTGGAAGGAGCTCACAGGAATAGTGTAAACAATTGCTTTAAATTATAGCTTTAAGGATGGCAGATCAGTCCTTTTCATACTAATGGTTTTGTATCTGCTATGTATTTTTCTGTACCACAGCCAAATATCTAAAGTTATCTAAAGTTTATTTTGAAATACAGAATTGCTTTAAAGCTATGCAAGACAAAGCAGGCAAGAGTGAGAACAAATCAGAAGAGGTTACAAAGTATGTTGTTATTATCCCCTGTGAGGTGGATGGGGCTGAAAGAGAGCTGTGACTGACCTCCTTTCTTTCTTGCTCCCCCCCCCATGTACTAAAAGGAATGACATGAGGATTGTCCATTGTAAATAATAGAAGAGGCTTGAAGGCCCATTGGAGATAATGGGAGCCAGGGGTGCCAATTTACTTGCCTGGGCTTTATTGAAATGCATCACAACACAAAAAAAGTTGTAAAAAAAATGCGGAATGGATTTCAGATAGAATATTCTGGGAATGGAATGACAGCCCCCAGAGTGCAATGACGGTCCCTAGCTATAGAGTTTGTGCTCCAGGAACAGAAGGAGAGGTTTCAGAGTGGAATGACAGTCCTTGGAATAGGCTCAGTGCTCTGGGACTGGAAGGACAGCCCCCAGAGTGCAGTGCAATGATAGCCCCTGGGAGTAGAAGAAGTGTCCTAGGACTAGAATGACATGCACCAGACTGGAATGACAGACGCTGGGAGGAGCAGAAGTGTTCTGGGACTGGAATGACAACTCCCAGAGTGCAATGGCAGCCCCTCTGAGCAGAATCTGTGCTCTGGGAATGAATGACAGGTTGCACAGTGGAATGACAGCCCCTGGGAGTAGCAGAAGTGTTCTTGGACTGGAATGACAGCCCCAGAGTGGCATGATAGCCCCTAGGAACAGAACATGTGCTCAGGGCCTGGAATGACAGGTCGAAGAGTGGAACAACTGCTCCTGAGAATAGGGCCAGGGCTCTGGGACTGGAATGACACCCCATTTCATTCTACACCCATGGCCATTCCAGTCCTAGACCACTGATTCTTCTCCCAGGGACTGTCATTCCACTCTGGGGCCTGTATTGATGAATTAAGATGGGTAGCTGTGTTTGTCTGTAGCAGTAGAAAAAAAGCAAGAGTCCAGTAGCACATATAAGATTTGTGGTAGGGTATGAGCTTTCATGAACCACAGCTCACTTCTTCTGGACGCTTGCTCTTTTTTTGTGTTGTAATTCATTTCAATGGAGCCCATGCAAGTAAATTGGCATTCCTGGCTCCCATTTTCTCCAATGGGCCTTCAAGCCTCTCCCATTATTTCCAGTGGGCAATCCTGTCATTCCTTTTAGTACATCCCTTTCCCCCTCCTTTGCTGGCATCAATTCTACTTCTCGACTTTCCTCAGGCTTTTTGGGGGTGGGGAGGGGGCTGCTTTTGGTGGAAAGAGTGGCTGGTTGTGCATGCACTGCCTCAGAGGAAGGAGGAAGTGAGGTGAAACACACACAATTCCCTTTCAGTCCCTGTGTGACAGGTAGGAGCAAATCACTGCTGTTGGGTTTAAAGTTGTTGTTTTAAATTCTATTACTTTCCTTCCCCCTTCTCCCTTCTGTTCTCCCTCCCCCTTCCTATTCTCAGATCTCAATGCTGCTCCCCCCTTCACTCCAGAAGAGCAGCGCCCTGCACTGCACTCACTCTTTATCACTTCCCTTCTCTCATCCCCTAGTTTCCATATATCACCCCACCTTCCCCCTCTCCCCCAATAGTTTATTTCAATATTTATACACCACATGCTTAGCTGTCAGCTGCCATTCACTTCAAACCCAAGAGAGAGTGGGAAGAATGGGCATAGAGGGTAGTTCCTGAAAGGGATCTCTGACACAGGTTATCAAGCGGGCCCTGTCAGAGAAACTCTCCTTCTACTGCCAAGAGTCCATGGGTTCAGAGCAACACTGGAGCACTCTGGTTGGCAGAAACCTGCCTAACATGGTTTGGGAGGAAGAGATTGGTGTTACCATGACTAGTGAAGACTCCATCTCCTCATTGCCTTAGAGATTCTTACCCCCCCCCCTTTTCCTGACTGGATGGGCCAGAATGGGAGCTCTCTAGTTGGCAGGGACAGCTGCCAATCAAGTGTGGAGGCCTCAGATTGGGGGCAACCAAAAGACTGCCACCATTGCCTGGGCGATGGATTGAATGGCGCCAAAGTATCTGGCTTCCTGAACTGGCAAAGGAAAGGAAAAAATAGTTTGTTTCGTAAAAATGCAGCCTCACAGAATGCATGTTTCTTTGACTATGAACCAGCCGTTCCGCCCAGAATTTTTTCCCATGGTTCACTTCATGCCCATCTCTACTTTTGAGTAATAGCTTTAAGGATGGCAGATCAGTCCTTTTCATACTAATGGTTTTGTTTCTGCTATGTATCTTTCTGTACCACGGACAAATATGCTGTTAGAGTTTATTTTAAAATACAAAATTGCTTTAAAGCTATGCAAGACAAAGCAGGTAAGAGTGAGAACATTCATAGTAGTGATGTCCACTGGTAAATGGAGACATGACTGGCCTCCATGGAGCTCCTCTTCTCATTGGAACAAAAGTTTCATTAGATTGATCACAACAACATTAAATAATTTCCTCTATTTTGCTTGTCAGACAGATATTTGTGTTAGCTAACACTGACATCTAGTGATTACTCCCATAATGTAGAACCCATTCATTTCCCAATATTCTGTTTATATCATAATCATAACACAGTAAGCATCTTCAAGATTAAAGAATCCTGGTAATAAATCAAGTTACTTTTTTTGTAAGAAAAGGTTTTATTTAAAAAGAAAAGATAGAAATGACAGTAGAAAGTGCATAGAAACATATAAAATACAAAGCACTACATCTGATTTACAGTTAGGCTACAACAGAAAAATATATTCAAAATATGTAACAGCACAACTAAATTATATAATAGTTCTTCCCCTCTCCTTAATTGCTTATACGCAAACTTTAATGTCAGTAATTTATAATCAGTCATCTCTTCTATATTTTGTCTCTATAATATGATTGCCTTAATTGATCTTAGTTTCAACTTAAGTAATCAAAGAAATCTTTCCATTTTTTCCAGAATTCCGATATTGGTCTATTGTGCAGATAGGAAGTTAATTTAGCCTTTGATGCATATTCATACAGCTTGTCTATCCATACAGGCATATCAAGGCACAAATCTGTTTTCCATTTTGCTGCATATAGTACTCTCGCAGCTATCACCATATACCGGAAAAGGTCTTCCTGTTCTTTTGTAATATTATTTGGTAAAATATTAAATAGCATATTTTACAAGGTCAGCTCAAATCTGAGCTTGAAAATCTCCTGCATCTCTTCATGTATTTTTATCTGATATTTTCATGCTTCCTTGCATGTCCACCACATGTGATAAAATGTTGCATCCGTGCATTGACATTTCCAACACTGTCCACTATAATCCTTACTAATTCTCACAATATCTTTAGGTGTAATATACCATCTAAAGAACATTTTATACCAGTTCTCTCTTAACAATTCACAATCTGTAAATTTAATATTTTTGGTCCATAGATTTTCCCGTTGATTCATGGAGATGGAGTCTCCAAAAATTTTCATCCATTTTAACCATACAGTCTTTAACTTGTTCCATTTCTGTGTGGCGTTGCAATAGAATTTTATAGATTTTTCCTAATAAATGCTTTTGGTCACCACTTATTATTAATTCAAAATAAGTTTTTTCTCTTAATCTGCCACCTTCTTTGCGAGCTTGTTTGAGTTTAGATACTTTTTTTTTAAGATACTATTTGATGATACAACAACCATGGAACAATTTTCCCTTGAGCTTGAATTTCTTGCCAAGTTTTCACATTACCTAGCTTATCTGTCATAAATTCATAACTAAACTGGTCAATTCTGTTTCTGGTGGTGGCATCACAATAAACATTTATTGGTGATATGAATGGCGAGATTGGTGGGCTCAATCTATTTCTACACTGAAATTATATTTTAAGTAGACCATCTCTTAATATATGAACATTGTCTTGCTTTTGAATGAATTTTAATGATTGCTTAAGCCATAAATAGTTATGAATACCTTCTTTAGGATAAATTATCTCCAATATAATGTGTCTTCTACACAGATTTATAATCCAATCACTTATCCAAACCAATACTGCTGCCTGGCGGTACAATTTAATATTCAGTACTGCTAATCCTCCCTGTTTTTTTCATCCTGTAATACTTTAAATCTTATTTTTGGTTTCTTTCCTTTCCATATGAAATCATTACTTTCTGCCACTTCTTTAAAATCTTTTGATCTATGTGAATTGGAACCATTTGAAATAAAAAGTTCAGTTTTGGTAATATGTTCATTTTAACTTTGTTGTGTGAATGAACAAAGTTACTTTAAAAAGCAGTACAGATTTTCTGATCTGACTTGTTTGAAAACCCTCATTCATCCTCTTTTAAATGCCATATTTACTTGAAAGGAAGGCGACTCTGAATGTAAGATACTCCACCAATATTATACACAAAATTATTATTATTGGACATTACTGTAATTTGAATGTGAATGTAAGATGGCCCTTGCCCTCATTTTGATACCTGGGGAAAAAACCTAGACTTGCATTCAGCAAAATACAATAGCATTTCCAGAAGTCCTAATAATCATCACACTGTCACTCTAGGAGTTTCTCTAGGAGTCACTGTTTCTCTAGGAGTTTTTCTATCATTGGTTCTGAGAGGTCACATCATTTCATATCATTGTCATGACATTGTGAAGATGTAGTCTACAGACTAAGTAAGGCAGTGGCCTATTACTCTATATAATGAGTTACTACTTGATGCAAACTATAATTTAACCCTAAATCCAGTTTGTACAATCAGCAGAATCAAATAGTAAAGATTTTCCTGGATTGTACCCTTTCAGATTGCATGTGGGGCTGCATGTTTAAATGCTTTTCTCCCAACACCTTAAACAATTCTTTCTCTAGATAAAAAACTAATATGTTAGGGGAAAGGCTTCAGCATAGTTTTCTCCTTGACATACTGGCTTTGCTTTGTCCAAGGATGGATGTTTTAGGTTATCATTCAAGCAGCAGTTTCTGTCTGCATCTCCACCCCCCACCCAATATACAACCTGAAATGACACAATCCAAGAAAAGCACCACCACTTGATTTTCTGGAGATAGTATTAAGGGGCCTCAATATAGCTGTCCTATATTTACAAAATGCTCTGCCATATAAAATGGGTTGGGGTACTCTTGGTTTGCCTGCAGGAGGTCCTCTTAGTTCAATTAGTTCTCCAAGTAATCTCATTCCATTTAGATCAGCATCTTAGAAACACAATAATATTTATTTATTTTCAAAGTACCTGAAAAATCAAGGCAATGTAACAAACTGGGAGCAACCATTAAAAGAAAGACCATTATGGAAGAGGGGAAGGAATTATATGATCAAGGACTGATTGAGAGAGCATTCTATAAATACTATGCAAGACTATATCAGAAGAAAATAGTGGACTATGAAAAGATAAGAGACTATTTTGACATGATTGATTTACCTAAGGTGCCGGAGAAGCTGAAAGGGAAGCTTGGTGCAGAAATAACAACAATGGAAGTGGTGCAAGCAATACAAGCTACTACAGTTGGTAAAGCTCCGGGACCGGATGGAATTACAGCAAAATTTTATAAAGTGATGGTGGAGGATTTGAAACAATTGATGCAAAAAGTGATGAATGAGATATTGGAGGGGGCAGAGATGCCAGATACATGGAATGAGGCTAATATTACATTGATACTGAAGGAGACATTAGATTTAAGTAATGTTAACAATTATAGACCAATATCTCTAACTAATAATGACTACAAAATATTTGCTAAGATATTAGCGGAAAGACTTAAGGTGTGGTTAGTGGAATTTATAGAAGAAGATCAAGCTGGTTTCTTACCAGAAAGACAAATAAAAAATAACCTATGAGTATTGTTGAATGCCATTGAGTACTATGATAAAAACCCAGGGAAGCAGGTTGGGGTTTTTTTTGTGGATGCGGAGAAAGCTTTTGATGATTTGAACTGGGAGTTTATGTTTGCAACAATGGAGAAGATGCAATTGGGAGAGAAATTTATACAAGCAATAAAAGCAATATATAAACATCAATCTGCAAATATAATTGTTAATTCGGATGTAACAAAAAAGTTGGAAATAAGAAAAGGAACAAGACAAGGGTGTCTGCTTTCCCCACTTCTGTTTGTAATGGTATTAGAGATTTTACTTAGGCAAATAAGAGAAGACAATTTAATAAGAGGACTGAGGACAAAAGGATATGCATATAAAGTCAGAGCTTTTGCCGATGATATAATGGTGATAGTGGAGGATCCAGTAGAGTGCATGCCTAAACTGATGAAGAAAATGAAAGACTTTGGAGATTTAGCTGGATTTGTTATAAATAAGGTGAAGTCCAAAATATTGTGTAAAAATATGACTAAACAACAGCAAAAGGAGTTGATGGACAAGGTAGAATGTGAAGTAGTGAACAAAGTTAAATATTTAGGAGTGGAAGTGACAGCGAAAAATATCGATTTGTATAAGAATAATTATGACAAGTTATGGCAACAAATAGATAAAGATATGATTAAATGGAACAAAATGAATTTGTCATGGTTAGGTCATATTGCAGTAATTAAGATGAATGTTCTTCCAAGAATGATGTTTCTACTACAGACAATACCTATTGTTAAAGATAGTAAACAATTTGAAAAGTGGCAGAGAACGATATTAAACTTTGTTTGGGCTGGAAAGAAACCCAGAGATAAAATGAAGGTACTGTATGATGCAAAAGAAGGAGGAGGTTTACAATTACCAAACTTTAAATTATATCATGAAGCGGTATGTTTGGACTGGATAAAGGAATGCTTGACATTGAAGCATTTGAAGCTGTTAGCATTGGAAGGATATAATAAACTATTTGGATGGCATGCATATCTATGGTATGACAAAGTAAAAGCAGACTCTATGTTTTTACATCATTATGTAAGAAGAAGCTTGTTTGCTGTATGGACCAAATACAAGAAATATATGGAAGAGACTATACCAATGTGGATTATTCCTGCTGAAGTAGTAAATCCCAGAACAGAATATGCAGGGGAAGAGTGGCTGACATACAAAGAAATTCTTGAGATAAAACAGAACAATTATTTGCTTAAAGACAATGACGAATTGCCATTCCAATATGGATGGTTTCAATATACGCAGATAAAAGATTTGTATGAGAAGGACAAAAGGAAAAATGGTTTTAGGCTACAAAATTCTGAGATTGAGAACTGCTTGCTTCAGGGGGGGAAGAAAATGATTTCTAAAATATACAAGATATTATTGAAATGGTTCACAGAGGAGGAGGTTGTTAAAGTTCAGATGGTTAAATGGGCAATAAACTGTAATAGGGAAATTTCAATGGAAGCTTGGGAAAAGGTATGGAAAAATACAGTTAAAATTTCAGCATGTACCACGGTGCGAGAAAATGTTTATAAAATGATGTATAGATGGTATTTAACACCAAAGAAGTTGGCCAATGGTAATAGTCAGATGTCTGATAAATGTTGGAAATGTAAACAACATGAAGGTTCTTTTTATCATATGTGGTGGTCTTGTGACAAGGCAAAACAGTTCTGGGGGGATATAGTAAAGGTTATGTCGGATATTTTACAAAGGAATATAATTAAAACCCCGGAATTGTTGTTATTATGTATGAACCTAGAAGACTTTGATAAAATGGACAGAGTTATGGTATTTTATATGATTACGGCGGCCAGAATGTGTTATGCACAGTTGTGGAAGACTAAGGAGATACCAACTATGGAAGACTGGATCTTGAAAGTTCTGAACATGGCAGAAATGGACAAACTAACGAGGAAATTGAAAGAGCAAGAAGTATTGGAATATACATTAAGTTGGGAAAAAATCAAGAAATATGTGGAGAAAAAGTGGGACATGAAGGGGAAATTGTGGTCTTTGGATAGTTGTTAAGGGGGAGATAGAAACTTACTTAAGGTTAAAAGGGGGTATATTTTATTATATTTTATTGGATTAGTATAGAGTTATAGTATTATAGTATTATAAAGTTAAGAGTAAGACAGTGTATTCATATGGGAAGTAATAAGGTTGAACAATAAGGTTGTATAGGTAATAGGGAGTATATATAATATTTTAGTGATGTAATAGAAGCAATAGATTTATAATATAGATAATAGGTATTTAAGGATTAGTATATATATATATATATATATATATATATATATATATATATATATATATATATAGTTAGTATATGTACCTATTATATACTTATATATTTTTATACTCTTAATTTAGATAAGTATTATATTAATATAGTTAATACAACTAAATAGACTAGATTAGTATGTATTATATAGATATATATTATATATACTATTATAGATTTTAAGAATTTATAGTATATATTCTTTAGGTTAAGTTGGGTATGGAAAACTGTTGGGAGTCACTAGATAAGGGAGGGGGGAAAGGATGGGGAAAATGCAATGGGGTGGAAAATGATAATGATTATCATGTTTATGTTTGTTAACTCATCCAATATTTTTTTTTTAAAAAAAGAAAGACCAAAAAAGGCAACAAAGTAAACCAATAGGCCTGCTTCACAAACATTTCCGTTAAATGATGCTTCCAGTTTTCTGGTTCCTCCTATTTATTCTAGTGGATTCCACCCACACAGACATGAATATTATTAATGCTCTCTTTCCTGAGTGACAGTGTGCAGCAATCCTCATTGTGCTCAGTATTCCATAGACTCAGTAGGGCTGTATCTCCCATTTTCTCAAGGGCAGCCTGGAGAATGGAGCAATGTAGAAAGGGAGAGCTGGACTGCAATACGGAAAGCAAAAACAGACCTCTCATTCCCTGGGCTACCCTTTGCACATGCCTATGTGCACACCAGAATTGAGGAGGTTAAAGGAAAACAGAGTTCCATTGAGCCCTATGGGATCCCTACATTGAGAGCACTGTTCCATCTTATGAGGAAAGATTGTACCTTATCTTCAGAATAAATTTCTGCAGGGTACATTAACAAGAATATGTGCCCACATGCCCAAATTCATTTCTCTTCTGGCATCACCCAAAGGTTATGTAACCGGAGATAGACTGTTGTAGGATATAGAGTTTTGCCTTGAGCAAAGACTTCAGGAATATTTCATACCTCTTGTCCTGCAAATTTCCAACAAACACAAGAATCTTTCCATCCCAAAATAATCCTTTCAAAAACATTTTGCAAAAGATAAAATGAAATATAAAGAAACACGGCAGAGCAGAGATGTATAATTCACTACATTCAACTACAAACAGCTCTATCTACCTACTTTTATTATTTTCCGGTATATACATCAAGAGGATATCTCCTTGTTACAATGACCTCTTTAGAAGAAATCCTTCCCATAATCCAGTGCTGATTCATTTATCTTCTTGCTTTTGTATTTGAGTTTTTTAAAAAAATATATGTGGCCTATTCTTCTGTTTATGAAGAAAGGCTCATTTGTTCACTTTGGGAGGTACCATCTGGTTTTAGTTTAGCTAGGGGTGGGGGCATAGGTTTTCAATCTGGCAGCACAAAAGAAGCCCACAGCAACAGAGCTGAGGAAGTGTGTTTGCTCACACTGGTCCAAGCATTTTATTTCAGCATAATCCAAAACACCTGCTACAGGGCTTGCACCTGGGCAGAGGGCACTTTGACAGATTGACAGCTTGATACCACCTCTGCTTTGAAGAGAAACTTTCCCCCTCTAGTGGCAATCTGGAGTAAGAGCTATACATATTATGAACTACTTGATACAGTTGTGATGAAATACTTTAAAAAACAAAACACTATCAGCAGTTTACCCAAGCAAAGGCAACATTCAAGGTTACATCACACATTATATATTTCACATAGAATGCACTTCTGCATAGGAAATAGTGGGAAACCTGCCTGGCAACTGTCATGTGTTTGTTACTTTACTACGGTATATGCACTAGGAATAGGAAGCACAGCTTTCTGGCCTGCATATGTGCAACTGTAACTGTCAGAGTGTTAGATAAAAACTAGAGAGACCCTGCTTCAAAGCCCCACTACGCTACGGAACTCCTTTCGTCATGGGGTTGCCAACTCTGGGTTGGGAAAGACCTGTGATTCGAGGATGGAGCCTAGGGAGGTCAGGGTTTGGGGAGGGACCATAGTTGGGTATAATTCCATAGAGTCCACTGACAAAGTGGCCATTTGCTCCAGGAGATCTGACTTCTGAAACCTGGAGATCAATTGTAATGACAGAAGATCTGCAGGCCCCACCTGGAGGTTGGCAATTGTACTGTGTTACCTTTAGCCAGTCACATTGTCTCTCAACCTAACCTACATCACAAGGCTATTGTGAGGATATCATGGAGAAGGAAAGCTATCCACAGCATCCACAATACATACTTTTCTTGATACTCACTTCCAGTGCACACAGTGAAGCTCAAAGGGGGATCTTGGGCTAATCTTTCTCTCTCTCTCTGCCTAACAGTGCAATCATAAGCAGAGTTACTCCAGTCTAATCCCATTGAAATCAATGGGTTTAGACTAGAGTAACTCTTCTTAGGATTATATTTTAAATTTCATAACAGGAATGTTTTGAGGATAAGTTGGAGGAGGGAAGAAACACACACACATCATTTTGCTCCTTCAAAGAAGGTCAGTATGCCAATAGTGTAAAAAATATACCTGTGAGTTTCATTTTGTTTCCAACTTGGAAATGTTTTTCATGCAGGAAATACCTAACAGTTCTAATGTATATGGAACAGCCAGGGCTGCATCACATTGCCTTTTAGAAAAAGCTGAAAAGTGCTAGAACCCTGGATGCACCAGAGAAGAGAGGGAAGAGTGAGATCCATCCTCCTTTCCAAACACCCAATGGTAGGATTTCTAGTACCTCATCCAGATCAGCCCTTCAGAACATACACAGCTCCAGGGCTCATTTCGAGGGGGAATGTGCAGGAACACAGTTCCGTCAGTTCCCCAAAGAGGTCACATGTCAGGTGGCCCTGCCCACCTGACTCTCGGCCATTTTGGGCCCATTTCAGCCTGGACTGGGACCGAAACGGCCCAGATCAGACCTCTGACGGGTGGTGGATCACTCTCCCACTCAACAGTGCCCCAATCCTGACCATTTGGGGCCCCTTTCGGCCATTTTCAGCCCCTTTTTGCCACTTTGGGCCCAATTTTGGCCCTGAATGGCCAAGATTGGGTCCAAAACAGCATGGATAGGTGATGTCAGGGGGTGTAACATATGCAAATCAGTTATGCCAATGACACACTTCCGGTGATGTCAAGGGGTGTGGTGTATGCTAATGAGTTATGCTAATGAGTTCCTCCAGCTCTTTTTCTATGAAATGACCCCTGCACAGCTCTATGTATAAAAGACAATGAAATGCAACTGTGATTGACTCAGCTTCAAATGCTGGGATTCCTGGAGAGTAAAGAGGATGATTGATGTGCCCCCACACACACACTTTGTGGCTAGCCTGAAATGGCAGTTGGAGATGGAATGTTATGGAGTTGACAGCTGGAATAAACTGAAGAGTGAGAGGAGTTGGAGTCTGACTTCTGACCAGAGAGGGTCAGCCACAGAGTCCTCTGTGTGAGGAAGGAAGGGGAAGGTGTACCCTTCAAGGAAAAATCTTTATGTTCATGAAGCACTTGTAGTCCTTGGACTAAAGTGGGAAAGACAGCACTAACTTCTGCACAGACCCACGAGATTTGGGAATTGTAGTGTCCCAAGGAAGTGGGTAGAAAGGAGTCTACCCTTCGGCACAGGAACAGGGTTATATATCTGGGGCATAACACCTGCCTAGTATCTAAAAAGGGTTTGACTCAGTGGAGTACCTTAAGGTCTGCAGACAAAGGGAACTCATGCTGTGTGTGTGTGTTAAAAGAGGAGCACCTAACTTATGAAGGAGTGCCAACCTCAGAAAGAATATACTGTAACAAGTCTGATAACATACAAGCCAGCAGCTTAAGAACTACACAAAAGTGTTTTGTGCCTCACACCAGTAAAGTATTCAGTTCATAAACCTATAAGTTACTTCAGTTTTAAACACCTGCCTACATGCTTTCTTATTTTATCTACTTCTAAATAAACCTTCCTTTTCATTTTGAATCTCTGCAAGCCTTGTGTGCCAGTTTCTGTTTAAGGAAAGCACAAACCCCTGATCTTTCCCCTACCCGGACTTGGCTGGGTAACCATGCCACTTATACGTTCCTGAAGGGTGGAACAAGAAAGAAAATTGAAGCTAAACCTCAAACATGCTACTAAAGGCTTTCCAGCCCAGTATTCAGCTTCATAGGCTTAGAGAGGAGAAGTTTTACCTCAGAGTAGAGGAAGGTCAGCCCAAGCCTCAGTTAGATGAGGGTTTATGACAGCAACTCTTCTGCAGCATGCAGTTTGTAGGAAGACACCAAAGGAATGATAAGCTGTGGAATGGCTCTGCACTCAAATTATTTATTTGATAGTGTATTCCATTTATATCTGAATGCGCAGAAAGAGGGGAAAATACCACACAGAGAGAAGTATGTGATTTCTTCCTTCAGTCTGGAATGTTGCCATTAGTCACCTTAGACCAGCTGTTCATATCTCATTTTTCTTTTCCCTCCCGTTACTCATTTCTTCCTGCTGCTGCTTGCAGAAAATGTTAGAGGGATTGTATTGGGGGGGGGGTGAATGTGTTGGTATGTCCCGATGAAAGACTGCCTCTTTGTTCAGGAGGTTACGGGAGAATAGGTCACTTCTGTTCAAACACCTAAGGACAAATTTGTAGGAAATCAAATACGAGTCTATGCATGATTTCTGCTAGCAGTAACTGTAGCTAAAGAACAGCAAGATACAAGACCAGTAACACCTTAAAGACCAACAAGATTCCCAGGGTATAAGCTTTCAGGAGTGAAAATTCTCTTCTTCAGAAACAAGTAGGAAAGGAGATCTCTGAGCCTTTATATCTCAGAGTCTTTCTACACTCAGGAAGCAGGAGGGATGTTGCAAAGAATGGAGTCAGGAGGATGCAAAGGTAAAATGCAGCTTGATTACAGCAGAAATTAACATCTGTAGCTAAAGGTTCTCCTCACATATACAGTTGCATTGAGCATATTGTAGCTTTGCTTTGATTTCCTCTCATTGTGATACTAAAAGAAACAGTTTTTTATAAATAGCCATCCTCCTTAATATTGCCTTCTGGTTTCTCAACTTTGCCTGATACTTCAGGACTTAGAGATAGGACCAGGGCTTTTTTTCAGCAGGAACACGGGGGAATGGAGTTCCGGAACCTCTTGAAAATGGTCACATGGCTGGTGGCCCCGCCCCCTGATCTCCAGACAGAGGGGAGTTTAGATTGCCCTCTACGCCACTTGGCGGCACGGAGGGCAGTCTAAATTCCCCTCTGTCTGGACATCAGGGGGCAGGGCCACCAGCCATGTGACCATTTTCACCGAGGGCAACCCACTGAGTTCCACCACCTCTTTTCCCAGAAAAAAAGCCCTGGATAGGACTGTGCTTTTGGAACACTGGAAGTGCATCTAGGATTCTACCATTCCTGTCAAGTACACTGCAGTCTGTATCAATGAACTTGGTATGCTCTTTTACTCCTTTCTCAGGATGAGATCATAGCCTATCTGGCAGGGGGTGGGGCTCGACGTTGCAAGGGGCCTCCTCATTCCAAAGGAGTTTTCAGGGCACACTTCATAACTTCTCATCGAGCATTACTGTGCCCTGTCACAACATTTGGGAATCAGTGGCCTGGTCATCATTAACCCACTATAAAAAGAGCCCTGCTGGATCAGACCAGTGTTTCATCAAGTCCAGCAGCCTGTTTCGTAAAGCAGCCAACTATGATGAGACAACAAGCAGGGTCAAGAGTCCAAGCAAAGCCTTTCCCTGTTGTTACAGTCTCTATGTTGCATTTTATACTAATTTATAGGATTATAGGAATAATCCTTAGTAGGTCTATGTCATGAGTCAGCCCCAGCCTCGACTGGCCACCTTACCTATTGCTTCAGAGTCCTCCTCAGAAGATGAGCAGGAAGGGCCAGAAGGGTCTTCTCTAGAGCCAGAAGCCCCTGCAGAAGCTATTGGAGAGGAAGAGCAGTCAGAAACCACTGCTGCTGCTCCAGGGAGAATTCAGCAAGAACAGCCTGGAGCTTCTGCAGAGACTGTCAGGGACGAGGAACAGCCAGAAACCTCCACAGAGGCTGTAAGAGACAAAGACTCCCCCAGGGCAAGAGCGAAATCTGAGCCTCTGGGGCCAGCTGAAAGGAGGAAACTTAGAGATAAGGCAGCGCTGCTGGAGAGGCGTAGGAGTGGCCGTCTGCAAGCACAACGCCGAGCTGAGCTGTTCGAGGGAGAGGCAACAGCTGTTCCTCATTAGGACAGCATAAAAGGAAGACGCCGAGGAAACCAAGCGTGGAAGCAACTCAGCTCGTCACTCCCTGCTACCAGAGCTCTACGCCTGGATGCTCTTGCCTTGCCTTGTGCCCTGCTCTGCTGCTGGATTGGATTTTGACCCCGGCCTGCTTTCTGACTACTCTTCTGCCTGCTCCTCTCTCTGACTGACGTATTGGCTCTGAAACATGACCTGACTTCTGGACTACTGACCTCCTGCCTGTTGTGTTCCGCCCTGCAGTACCAGTGAGCCTCCTGCCTGCTGTGCCCAGCCCTGTGCGCGACACATTGCTTCCACCCCACACTCAGCAGCTACTGGCAGCATGGATGCAGCCACAGCTGCTGCACTTGTAGCTCAGAACCAGACGCTGCAGCAGACGGTGACCCAACTGAACAACACTGTGGCTCAGCTTCAGCAACAGCTTCAGCAGCAAGCTCCAGCAGCGCCACCACCGGCCCCGCCCAAGTGCCTGGTGAGCCCGCCTGAGAAGTTCGCTGGCAATGTGGAGGAGTTTCCTGTCTTCCTAGCCCAGTGCCAGCTGTACATCAGCCTGCGCCCACGAGACTTTCCTGATGATAAGACCAAGGTGGGCTTCATCCTGAGTCTTTTGAAAGGCCAGGCGGCCAAATGGTCTACCCCTCTGCTCCTGGAACCGTCGCCGCTGCTGCAAGACTACACCAGGTTTGTGGAGCGGCTCCAGCCAGCCTTCGCTAACCCCGTCAAGGCTGAGAGCGCCAACCGGCGCATACGATGGCTCCACCAGGGACGGGGGTCTGTGGCCACCTATGCAACCGAATTCCAGCTATTAGCTCTGGACTTTGTGTGGAACGAGGCAGCACTGCAGGACCAGTTCGTGGAGGGCTTGTTCGATGAGGTTGCGGACGAGCTGGCCCGAACAGAGCGCCCCAGTTCCCTTCAAAGCCTTGGGGTGCTGTGCCAACGCATTGACCAGCGCCTGGAAGCCCGGAGACAGGCGCGCAGTGGAGAGCCCCGGTGGCGAGGGGTCCCCCGGCTGGTGCCTGCAGTCCCCTACTCCGCCCCAGTCGCTCCAAAGGGGGCAGAAGGAGAGGAGCCCAAGAAGCTGGGCGGGGCCTGACCCCGCCTGACGGCCGCAGAAAAAGCAAGGCGACGCACCCAGGGCCTCTGCTTGTACTGTGGCGGGGCCGGCCAATATGCCAACGCCTGCCCGGAAAAGCGCCGCCCCAAAGGTGCAGCAAAAGACCAGCCCCTGCTCGCGGCAACCCACACGGACTGGGGCAAGAGGTTTACACCAATGGGGCCCTCGACATCGGAGGGGGACACCTCCTCCTCCACCTAGACCTCCAGTTGCCAGACGGGTGGCACGTGGAAACCCGCGCCATGGTCGACTCCGGCGCTTCCCGGAATTTCATGGACCAGCAGTTTGCCCACCAGCACCACATCCCATTGCACGAGAAACCTGTTGCTGCCCTGGTGGAGGCCATCGACGGGCGTCTACTGAAATCCGGTCCAGTAACCCACGAGACTGAGCTAGTGGAGGTAGTTGTGGAGGGCCACTGGAACTGAGTCCAGTTTGATGTAGTCTGCATGCCCCACTTCTCGGTGGTGCTGGGGTTGACCTGGCTCATGGGCAGCAACCCGCTCATCGACTGGAAGCGCCAAGTCAACCAGTTTCCAACCAGGAAGCCGGATCCCTGCCCGAAGTTGCTTGCCAGCACAGACGCCAGTGTCCAGGGATCCCTGCTGCCACCCCGCTATGCAGAGTTTGCAGACGTGTTCGAGGAGAAGCGGGCTGATCAACTACCTCTCAATAGACTCTACGATTGTGCCATAAACCTGATTCCTGATAGATCCCTTCCCAACGGACGCCTGTACTCGTTTTCAGAGCCAGAACGAGTAGCCCTAAAGGACTTTTTGGTGAAAAACCTAGCACAGGGGTTCATCTGACCCTCAGCCTCTCCGACGTCTGCACCAGTCCTGTTTGTCAAAAAGAAGGGAGGGGACTTGCGTTTATGCAATGATTACCGGGCCCTTAACCAGATTACGATCAGAGACCGGTATCCACTACCTCTGATCCCTGACCTCTTGGAGCGGCTCCGAGGAGCAACTCGGTTCACTAAACTAGACCTGCGGGGAGCCTACAACCTCATCCGGATACGGTCAGGGGATGAATGGAAGACGGCCTTTGGGACTCGTTACAGCCAGTTCGAGTACCTGGCAATGCCCTTTGGCCTATGTAATGCGCCAGCGGTCTTCCAGCGTTTTATCAACGATGTGTTCCGGGACCTCCTTGACCATTATGTCATCGTCTACTTGGATGACATCCTGATCTACTCCTGCAACCCCGCCAGGCATGGGGAGCATGTGTGCTCGGTATTGGAAAGACTCAGACAACATGGGTTGTACGCCAAGCTTGAAAAATGCGAATTTGACCGGGAAGAAGTTGAGTTCCTGGGACACCGAGCGTCCAGCCAAGGAGTAACGATGGATCCCGCTAAGGTCGAGGCAGTACTTTCCTGGCAGGCTCCCCGAAACCGTAAGGAGGTTCAGCGCTTCTTAGGGTTTGCGAACTACTACCGACAGTTCATTCCTGATTTTGCTGCACTGGCCGTCCCCTTGACCCGATTGACATGACCCCGCCTGCCATTCCAATGGACCCAGGAAGCCCAACAGGCCTTTCAAACCCTGAAGACCCGGTTTACGACCGGACCGATCCTCATCTACCCAGATCCAAGCCTCCCATTCATCGTGCAGGCTGACGCCTCTGACACTGCTTTGGGGGCAGTCCTAGCACAAAAACACTCCTCCCCCGAGGTGTTCCAACCATGTGCCTTCTACTCCTGACAGCTCACCCCAGCCGAGCGGAATTACACTATCTGGGAGAGAGAGCTATTGGCCATCAAGGCTGCCTTTGAGACCTGGCGGCACCATTTGGAGGGAGCTCGGCACCCTGTGGTGGTGCATACAGACCACCGTAACTTGGAACATCTGCAAACCACCCGGAACCTAACACAACGCCAAATCTGATGGGCGTTGTTCTTCTCCCGCTTTCAGTTTACCATTCAATATATCCCTGGCTCACAGAACAAGTTGGCGGATGCCCTGTCCCGGAAACCTGAGTTCAGCCGGCGGGCAGGAGAGATGCCGCCAGCCACAACCATTCTGGCTCCTGAGCTCTTTGCGGCCACCAATGCCCCAGATGCCCTGCAGGATCGGATCCAGCAAGCTCAAAGCAAAGACCCCTGGGCACAACGTACCACCCAGGTGCTACAGGACCCTGTTCAGCCAGACCCCCCAGGCTACCTCCTGCAACAGGGCCTCCTTACATATGAGGGCCGAGTCTATGTTCCCCCAGGTGCGCTACGAGGGGAGGTACTGCAGCTTACCCATGACACCCTAGCCGCTGGTCACTTTGGGAGGTACAAGACCTTGGACCTGTTATCCAGGGACTTCTGGTGGCCCCGTATGCAGACGGATGTATTTCGCTATGTGCAGTCCTGTGATACATGCCGGTGAGCCAAGGACCTTCCAGGGAAGCCAACGGGACTGTTACAACCGCTGCCCACACCCGAGGGGCCCTGAGAAACCGTCTCCATGGATTTTATCACGGATCTGCCACCCTCTAAAGGGCATACCTGCATTGCGGTGTTTGTTGACCTGTTCACCAAGCTGGCCCACTTCGTACCTTGCCCATCGCTACCTACAGCCAAAGATCTGGCGTACGAGTACGTCCAAAATGTGTTCCGGCACCATGGAATTCCACGGCACCTGGTTTCAGATTGGGGGGTGCAATTTACTTCGCATTTCTGGAAGGCCCTCCAGACACTGCTTGGAACCCAGGTCCACCTGTCCTCGGCCCATCACCCACAGTCCGATGGGCAGACGGAGTGGACCAATGCCACTTTGGAGCAGTACCTGCGCTGCTACATAAACTACCAGCAGGATGACTGGGCTGACCTCCTTGCCATGGCCGAGTTCGCGTATAACAATTCAGTGCACGCCTCCACACGTCAGACCCCATTCCTGGCCACCTACGGACGCCACCCACATTATTTTCCCAGAACAATGCCAAACTCATCAGTACCAGCAGCAGATGCCTTTGTCCAGGAGCTGCAGGCCCTCCACCTGGTTCTGCGGGAACAGTTGGACCGCGCCAAACGGGCCTACAAAGCTACTGCCGACTGGCGACGATAGGAAGGGGACCCTTTGAAGGTGGGGGACTCTGTGTGGCTTTCCACTCAGCACATTCGATCACAGCGGCCCTCCCAGAAATTGGACCACCGATTCATCGGGCCCTACCGAATTACCGCCCAGATCAATCCTGTGGCCTACCGGTTGGAGCTCCCGTCAACACTCCGGATCCATCCTGTGTTCCATCGCTCCCTGCTCACCCCGTTGGCACCGCCACATCCCCTCCGTGAACCTGTACTGCCGCCTCCCCCGGTCCTGGTGGACGGACAGGAGGAGTACGAAGTGCAATGACTCGTGGACTCTCGCTGGCACCGGGGCCATCTGCAGTACCTGGTGGAATGGAAGGGCTACGGACCAGAGGATAGGTCGTGGGAACCGGCCAAGAACCTCCATGCACCCCACCTCATCCGCCAGTTCCATCGGGCCTACCCCAGCAAACCCGGACCCTTGGGAGGCGGGGGCCTTGGGAGGGGGGATGGTGTCATGAGTCAGCCCCAGCCTCGACTGGCCACCTTACCTATTGCTTCAGAGTCCTCCTCAGAAGATGAGCAGGAAGGGCCAGAAGGGTCTTCTCTAGAGCCAGAAGCCCCTGCAGAAGCTATTGGAGAGGAAGAGCAGTCAGAAACCACTGCTGCTGCTCCAGGGGGAATTCAGCAAGAACAGCCTGGAGCTTCTGCAGAGACTGTCAGGGATGAGGAACAGCCATAAACCTCCACAGAGGCTGTAAGAGACAAAGACTCCCCCAGGGCAAGAGCGAAATCTGAGCCTCTGGGGCCAGCTGAAAGGAGGAAACTTAGAGATAAGGCAGCTCTGTTGGATAGGCGAAGGAGTGCCCGTTTACAGGCGCAACACCGAACTGAATTGTTAGAGAGAGAGGCAACAGCTGTTCCTCATTAGGACAGCATAAAAGGAAGACGCCGAGGAAACCAAGCGTGGAAGCAACTCAGCTCGCCACTCCCTGCTACCAGAGCTCTATGCCTGGATGCTCTTGCCTTGCCTTGTGCCCTGCCCTGCTGCTGGATTGGATTTTGACCCCGGCCTGCTTTCTGACTACTCTTCTGCCTGCTCCTCTCTCTGACTGATGTATTGGCACTGACACCTGACCTGACTTCTGGACTACTGACCTCCTGCCTGTTGTGTTCCGCCCTGCAGTACCAGTGAGCCTCCTGCCTGCTGTGCCCAGCCCTGTGCGCGACAGTCTACTTGTAATAGGATTGCCAGTCCCTCAGTAAGAATGAGAACCCCCAGTCCTTCCCCTCATTTCACATTGCTTCTCGGAGCAGTGACAGGAGAAAAAAATTAAAAGCTGTCACAATCACTAATCTCTAGGAAGCACTAGTAAAATCATAGCATTTTTGGCAGTTCCTAGAGAAAACTAATGTCACTTGTGGGGAAAGTCCAGAAGTGATGTTAGTACTTTCTAGCAACTACAGAAAAGACTACGGTTTTACCATAGAGTTTCTGGCGATTCCTAAAGAGGTGTGATGTCACTTCTGTTTTTTCCTGGAAGTGATGTTACACCATCACTGACAACCACTTTTATTTATTTATTTATTTATTTATTTATTTATTTATTTATTTATTTATTTATTTATTTATTTATTTATTTATTTATTTATTTATTTAGAATTTTAGCCCACCCTCCCCACAAACGGGCTCAGGGCGGGTCACAACAAGCATAAAACAATAAATATAAATACAATAATAAAACCAATAAAACCACATCAGACTACAGTACCCCCCAAATTGTGGCTCATTCTGTTCGTCCCTGCCAAAATCGTGCAGAGGGGGTTTCAGCTGTTCTGGTCAGATCATGACTTTTCATTAGAGGAGATGTGTGAGGTAACTGTACAACCTCCTCTTAAGAACCTCATAGTTTCCCCCCACACGCACACACAACAGGTTCCTGTTGGTTATCCTATCTTGTAGTAAGTCCCATTTTATTTAGCATTCTTAGGACTGCAGTCTAAGTTTACTTTCCAATGATATTTAACATTTATATAGTGCCATCAGTGCACACCTCTGCAACTCCACAATTCATATCACTGGTAAAGCTTGCCATGATTTTAGCCAGGTTTATACATTGGGGCCTTTCTCATTTTTCCACACTGTCCATGAAGATGATGGACAGTGGGGAATATTTTTCCTGTGTGTTTCCACAATATCACAATTCTAGAAGAGTCCCTTTGGGATTGCTAAAGGTCCCTATGCCTGCCCAACACAGACATCAGGGACAATCTATGTTAAAAGTCCCTAGGTGCACATTTCTGATATTCAAGGATCTATAGAAAAGTATGCCCAACAAAATATACACCCTGCTAAAGAAAGACCAACAAGAAAAATTCATTTGAATCACAATGTATCTGATACCTCTCTGCAAGCTTCCCAGTCAGACTTGATTAATACTAGGACCCTCTGCTTCTGGCTATAGACTTATTTCCTTCTGCCTCAACTTACCTCCTCTGCTTACAACTTGACAGAAGCAAGCTCCAGAAAAGTTTGATACTAGAACATATTCATACACATCCCATGTTACAAACATCTATTTGGTGTGCTATAATGATGCAGGCAGTCCTGGTGCCTGCAAACCTCCAATAATGCAAAATGAACGAATCTTTGCATCCTCTAGAGCTAGGGAATTACTCTCTTCCTCCCTACACAGAGGCCCCTGAGGATGCAGGTGAGTGTACCTGTTTAGGGAATCTTGGTCCTGCTCTTGCCACTGCTTAAGGTGGGCTTCAGGCAAGAGATAGGATTGGAATAATGAAAAATGGAATGAATGGGTGAGCTGTATCCTGCAGCCTCTTCACATGCAGCCACTCCTTGTCAGTAGTGAATGTCAAATGAAAAGCAGCTGCCTGGATATGTTCAGATATTCAGAGAGTTTGCCAAAAACTTCCAGTGTGGGTGGCTTAAAACAAAGAATCTTTGGGAGGTCCATTTTCCAAAAATAATAAAATTAGATTGGGGTAAAGGTTGCTGCTAGTAACCAGGGAATTTCCCCCTTTCTATCTTCAGCTCCTATAAAGAATACAAATAGTCACGATAACACGTTTATGCCAGCCAATGTATACATGCTGGTTTTCATACCTAGAGGACGCTTTTTTCTTCTTCTATCAGTCCATTAAGCCCTACTAGCAGCCTGAGACATTTCTCCACCAAACTGTGTCCCACTAATGTTACAACTGCTATAGGACCAAATGGGAACCCCATTCTTTTTAAAGAAGGACATATTTGGGCTAAAAATAGTAGCATTGTGGGAACAGAAAGCTTATTCTTATGGTCAGAAACATTTCAAAGGCTGGGTTAATAGGCATGAATTACAGGGAGCATAGTAGAACACATTTTGCTTGTGTTGTCATGGAGCAGCAAAGGGATCTGGAAGACAACAGCAGCACTGTAGCAATTGTCATCAAGATATTTTTATTGTTGCCCAAAAGCCTCTATTTTTGGTTTCTTCTATCTTTCTGTGTTGAGGCCTGGACCAGCCTCTCTTCTTTCCATATCTGTGTGGATCAATAAGCAAGTTTTGGCCCATTACACCAAAGGCAAGAGAGCCAGCAGGAGTGTGACTGGGGTGAATTTTTTCATACTTCCTTGCCCATCAGACCTCTCAGTGATTAATCAGAGTGTGTTTGTACTGCAAAAAGTATTGTATTGGTGTGCTGCTAATATAGGACCACTTGTCCTATAATTGAATTCAGAATCTGTCCCCACAGTGTATTTTTAGTATCTCCAAATCACATACAAGTAACATGATCCTATCTTGTGCCAAGAAAAATTTCATTATAATTTTGGATCTGGGATTTGGGGGCAGGGGACCTTTACCCCATGATTGTTGGTTTTCAGGTAGGGTGTTACCGGTTTGGGATTCATGTCTGTGAAGTTTTTTCAGGTTCTGGAATGTTGGGACCATTATTCTTAATAAGGAATCAATTTGAGGGTCTGGGGCAGCTGTTTTTAAAGATTCTGGCACCGAATTTACACATAACATAGTCCTCCCTCTAATCTAAGGATCTTCTAAGTTTCAAGCAGAAGAGATGTGATTTTGCAGACTTCCAAAACAGGTGCTTTTCAGCTGATTTATATACAGGTAGGAATGCTGCTGATCACTATTTTTTTTGTTAAAAAAAATCCTGTCTGCATCCATTTTTAAAAATGTAATCTAACAGTGACTGACTACAATTTTTTTAATGACCTTTATGCTGAAAACTAGGCTTTCTTTATTTATTGGCTCATCTGACCAAAGGCCTCAAGTTCAGAACTTATAACATACGTACCCACAATTTAAAACAACCTACAGTAGTATATACATACAGAATCACTACAACAAAATCGCCATATATCATTATCTTAATAGGGCATAAGAGCAGAGATAATATATAAATTACATTCAGAATAAAATGTATAAATATATAAAAAATGTAAAACCAATGCATTGAATATGTATTAAACAAGGTAGGGAAATATAAATACAGGCTTCTCCTATTCATTTCCAAGCAATACAACTAACATTTCAGTGTTGTTTAAGGGAGTTTACTATTGTTAGGTATTTTGCCACATAACACGTTAACTCTGGGTTAGAATCTACCAACAGATGGGCTATTGCCCATGATTCCAGGGAAAGTTGATGTTTAAGTAATGCAGGAATAATGTGCTTGGACCTAGGGATTTCACACTGGTGGCAGAATAATATAAGGTGGTCTAGTGTCTCTATCGCACCAGTCATGCAATTGCATAAACAATCTGAATATGGAGTTTTGGCAAAATGCCCTTTCAGCTCTGTGGACGGGAAGGGGTTTAGTCTAGTAAGTGTAAAAGCATGCTTGTGTCACAAGAGAACTCACATACCAAGGAAGAGTCATAGAAGGACGGATCCCAAGTGAAAGGGTAGAGCGGCATACTCGTCTTGCGCAGGCTAGAGTACTGGCCTGGTCTAGATTGAACACCTTCGACCTAATCAGCTTCATTGCTTCACTGGAGTTTATATTCTTGAGCATTGGTGGTGAAAGACCAAGCTGTGTAAGTTTGTTATCTATATATTTTCCCCATATGCTTCTATGGCTATCTTCCTTTAGTAAGTATAAGCTCCTTGGGCATTAGGTACCAAATAGTAGGACTTCATTCTCAATGTGAAGGCAACAAGCCAAGCACTGACTTCCAAGGAGCATTGCACAAATTCTGCTCTAAGCACAGGTCCAGTAACATGGTTAGGCACTCCTGCCATCTAATGTAAAAACCAATGGACTATATAGTCTAAAGATTCAGTAACTTCCCTTACCCATATACCAGCCCCAAACAAAATCTGAGGGATTATTTTAGCATTGAAGGCTGTGAAAGCCATTGGTATATACTGAACACCATTTGAGTAGTGGAACCTTAGAAGAGCTTTTGAGTTGGTTTTAGCAATTCATGTTGCAATATTAATATGATGTTTTCAGGACAGATTATGGCTAAATACTACTCCCAAATACTTAAACTGAGTTATCTGCTCTATTTGTTGTTCCTTAAAGGTCCATGTCCTATAGTTTGAAAAGACCATGATTTTTGGTTTATTATAATTTATGGTAAGTCCCTCTTGAGAAAAATAGTCAGCAAATACATTAAGTATCTTGTGTTGACCCACTTCAGTCCTGGATAGCAACACTGTATCATCTGCATAGAGAAAGACAGGAATTTCGTATCCAGCTAATGTAGGTGCATGAAGTGCTGACTTTTGTATGCAAGGGATCATATCATTGATATATAAATTAAAAAGCAGACGGGTTAAAAGGCAACCTTGCTTAACACTCTTAGAAAGATGAACATTACTGATAAGTTGCCCGTTGGTGCCGCAGTGAATTTGTGCAGTAGTATTCTTATACAGCTTAAAAATTAGCCAAAGGAGCCTTTTATCTAATATTCTGACCAATTTAGTCCAGAGGCAGGATCTAGGAACAGAGTCAAAAGCCACTGTTAGGTCCATAAAAGCTGCATATATGTGAGCTCCTGAGAATGAGAAATACATCTCCACTAGATAGTGCAATGTAAGACAGTGATCAAGAACTGAGACACCTCTCCTAAATTCAGCTTGTTCTGGATATAATATACCTTCAAAGTCTATCCAATTCAGCAGTTTCGAATGGAGAAAGGCTGTGTACACCTTACCAGTTAGTGAAAGGAGACTAATGGGCTGGTAATTTGCAGGGTTAGTTTTAGGAACGTTTTTTATAAATAGGGACTATCGTTGCATGCTTCCAGGATGCAGGAATAGTACCTGAGATGATGATTTGGTTAAAGAGTGGAGCCAATAAATTACTCCACCGAGATAGATTCGTTTTCAAGAGATCTACTGATATCAGGTCAGCCCTGGTGCTTTGCCCAAGCGCATTTGTTTAATTAAAGAGCTTACTGTCTCCAGGAGTACAATGGTAAAGAGTCCAGTAGCACTTTTAAGACTAACCAACTTTACTGTAGCATAAGCTTTCAAGAACCACACTTCTCTTGATCAGATGCATGGAGAGTATGAAGAAACTGGCCAGATATATATAGATGGTGAGGGAAGGGGGGAGTAGATGCAAATCATTTGCTTCTGATAATGAGATCAGTTTGCTTCTGATAATGGAAATCAGTTACTTCTGATAATGAGATAACCATTCATAGTCTCTATTCAATCCAAGTCTGACTGAGTCCAATTTACATATGAATTCCAATTCAGCAGCTTCCTGTTGGATTTTGATTTTGAAAGGTTTCTGTTGAACTATGGTGACCTTTAAGTCCTTGATGGAATGTTCCAGAAGTACAGGTGCCAGAAATCTGTTTTTTTTTGGGGGGGGGGTCCCCCACAGGTTCTCCTCTGATCTCAGATTCAGTGCAAAAATAATGGCAAAATATTATTCCCATATCCCAGGGACAATACATGATGGAATGCTAACTACTACAGAGAGGCCTCTATTGATTACATTCCAATAGGTCTCCAACTCATTGTTATTAATAGATGAGATGAGAATCTCCCAATTTTTACAAAGCACAAGCCACTTTTTGCGCTTTAACAAAATTCTAAACTCCTTCTTCAAGGATATAAACTCCAATAAGTGACCATGTGAATTAGTATATTTAAATGTGGAGTTTGGTTCTAATTCTTCTGATATAGCCTCTACATTCCTCATTGAAGCAAGCATTTTCCCATTTTTGAATAGAGGGGGATAAGGGTTTTGAACAAACTGGCTTGAAAAGATCCAAGATAGTAGATAATCATTCTATCACTCTTACAATATCCCTCTGTTTCAAAAACTCCACTAAGATAGACTTGCATTCATTAGAACAAATGATATTCATTACTATAGGAGCTAATTCAGGTGACCGTCTAATAGGTCTTAACATGTTCCCACTTTACAGAGAGTCAGTTGAGAATCCAGAAGATATTAAACAGCACGGTAAAGCTAGAACAGTAAGCTGCAGAGGAAGATGGTCGTCTCCCTGATAATCATCCGCCTTAAACTCATAGATCTGAGGGAGTCAGCCTGGTGAGACCAGCATATAGTCAATTATACTAATACCTCTATTTGTCACACACATAAAGTCACCTATAGTATCCAAGTTTCTATGCCCATTCAGAATCACCAAACCATGATTTACTACGCAGTTAAATAATTGTTTACCCGCAAAATTAATCTTGGGAGCTCTAGATCTTCTCTCATATAGATACGGATATGAAAGCTCACCCAGAAATCCCATTCCCCCTGAGCTAATAGTGCATCATCATTAGCATTTGCCATCCTTCCTTGTACTTTATTGCTTCAAAAAGTAAAGGAGACTTCCTTTGATGACTCCTCCCCCACAGTCCATCCAGTCTTTGAGGTGATGGTAAGCTGCTGATGGTATGTTCCCAAACAAGAAAAACAACACAGATGTGGGGGGGGGGTTCATAATGTTAAGAATCCCAGATTTGTGTCACCATTCCAGAAAATCATGTTAACCGCCTGAAGCAGTGATTTTCAAATTTATTTTTAGCTTGGGAATTTCATAGTACACATCCCTAATCATCTTCCACAATGTCATGTGTTTCTTGCCCTTGCATGTAGTTTAATTTGGATTACAAGGCTGCCCAGATGTTTGGGCCCCTTCCTTGGGAGCTAAATCCCTTCTTGAACCTGAAGAGATAGGTAGCCATAACCCTGCTCTCCCCTCTTGTATAACCACTTTGGCAGTACTCTTTCCTTCCCCTCTTGCATAGAATACATTGCACAGTATGTGTGTGTATGTGTGTATCACATACTTGGAATAATTGTGGATATTCTAGTGCTGAGTATTAGATTGAATGGAGCTTTTTTACTACAGGAGTCCACCAACATCATAATCTTCATATTATTGCCCTGAAGAAACATTATTTCTGTTTTCACTCTATCCAGATTCTCAGTATTCCTTCCAAACTTGCAGAGATGTCTTGTTACTTTGTTAGAAGATCTATAATAGCCATTTGTGTGAGTCATTGCCCAGATCTGAGACATTCCTTTATGCTAGACAGGGGTGTGCATAACAAAAAAGAGCTGAAAATACACACAGGAATCACTGGATGGGCTTGTTAAAGCAACTTCTGGAATGGCAGAACAAATTCAGGAAACAAAGCTGTAATGACTTCTCCCTGTGACAAAGTTTCATTTAGATTTTTTCCACGCAGAAGTAGCACAGGCAAGCCAGGCAGTGGTGGGACGTCCAGCAGCAACTTGTTTTCCTTAATGGCAAGTCTGTCTGCACTCATCATGCAACCAATGGGATCCAAGGAGGAGAGAAACTGAGCCCTTAACGTTCACTCCATTGGTAGGAAGAGGATTTACGCAGTGGGTGTTATGTTAGTGCATTTTTTCCCAGTGCTTTCAGGGCAACAGCATTGGCAATAAGTGGGTTGTAGGGATCAAACTGCAAAAGGTTTGCTTTGCACTGGGGAGGGAAGCAGCAGATGGCACAGTGCCGTCAGAGCCAGCACTGCCATCACCAGTTGCCATTCCTTTTTATGCGTTTTTACACACAACACAAGGAAAGGCCAGAAACATCCACACGAGCTGATCTCACCTCTTTTCTTTCTTGCTTTCCCTGCAGCAACCCTTGGGGGTGATTTATTTATTTATTTAAATCATTTGTATGCCACTTTTCCACTCAAACAGGGTCCCCAAGGTGGCAAACATCAATACACTAAAAAAAATTAAAACATTTTAGAACCAATTTAAAATTAAAAGAACATTTAAATAGTACAAAAATAATCTAATAACAGCAAGAACAGGGAGGCAGGCCAATAATAATTATTGTGGGTATGCCAAATGAAAGAAAAAGTCTTCATCTGCTGGCAGAAGGCAGCAATGAGGGGGACAGAAGAATCTTCCTGGGGAAGGACATTCAAAGTTTTGGTGCCATGACCAAGAAGGCCCTTTCTCAACTTGCCACCCATCTAACCTCAGATAATGGGGGTAACCAAAAACAGGACCTCCAAAGATGACTACAGTAAATGGACAGGTTCATATAGGAAAAAGTAGTCTTTAAAATATGATAGCCCCAAGCTATATAAGACTTTAAAGGTCACCTTGAATTGGACTTGGAAGCAAATTGGGAGCCAGTATAGATGGAATAAGATTGGAGTGATATGGTCCCTATGACCCACTCCACTCAACATTCTGACCACAGCATTCTGTACCAAGTGTAGCTCCTGGACAATCTTCAAGGGCAGTCCCATGTAGAGCATATTGCAGTAATCTAATCTAGATGTTAGCAAGGCATGCCTGACATAGACAAGATCTTTCCTGCCCAGGAAGAGCCACAGCTGTTTCACTATCCAAGCTGTGAAAGGCACCCCGGCCACCACTGCCACCTACAAGAGGGTGGCCATATACTGGGCTGCTCATGCTAACAAGGCAGAATTGCACCAAATAACTTTATGGTATATTTATAGTCCACACTTTGAACTTTTAAGTGACAGAATCAAAGTTATCCATCATTAGCTGGAAATTGTATTTTCATTTTGGTGTCTATTTTTAGAAGTTTTGGGGAAAGTTTGGCATGATTTTGAATTTTAATCATTTGAAAAAGATGTTCATGAACCTTTTGAAAAACAATTTATTTATTTTTATACCAGAAACCAAGAGTGTTAGACTACACATAACGGCAAGTTTGAACAATCGGTGTTGATACAATGTAAAAGGGTGACACCTAGTGGTGTTTTTTTTAATGATGATGGTACTATTCAAAATCAAAAAGAGTCCAGTAGCACCTTTAAGACTAACCAATTTTATTTTAGCATAAGCTTTCGAGAATCAAGTTCTCTTCGTCAGATGCCTGATCTCTGCATCTCTGGTACTATTCACATATAACTAAACAGTGTGAGTAAGAAGCAATATGTAGTTCAAAGGACTTATTTACAAAATATATATCTACTAAGTAGGCTCATAGTCTGTGGATTTCTATCCCCAGGTTTCTAGCCAGATATTACATCTATTTTTATGGTTAAGAAAAAAAAACCCTTCACTATTCAGTGGCATTACCAGTTTCATAAAGTAAAAAAGGATCATAGTTATCACATGGCAAACTGTTAAGGGCATGTAATAAAATAACAAGCATGATAGAATTTTTGGGAAAACCCAGGTATGTTTGGGGCATATCACTGCCTGCTTTCACAGTGAGGATTTTCCACATTTCAGCCACCCAATACATGTGTTTTTTCACATTTCCACATGAAGTTGCCCTCTATTTTTGCAGAGATCATTAATAGCCCATCCCTTTAACAACAAAAACCCCTCTGCTTTATTTCAAAACTGTTAAAAATGGTGTTGCCAAGGTAGGATGCTATCAGCATTGGCAGTTTCTTGGGTCTAAGTTACAGAACTTTTATGAAGGGCTAGACAATTGCAGCAATTGACATAAAGGAAGAGAATCACCCAGCCTACTTTTTAGACAGAAAGGAGAGGGAGGGGATCTCCAGAGGTAACTGAAAATACATGGAATTTTTAAAAAGTTTTAGAAAGATATTCTTATGCAGCGTTGTTCATGTAGTTGTTTTTTTTAAAAAAACAGAATTGCTCACACAAGAGCATGCCATTTAGACAGGAGGGTGGGGGAGGTGCCTCTGAAAATACTTGAAGGGTTTTTTATAATTAAACAGTATTGTGTTATTCTTATGCAGTGTTACCAATGCTTTGAAAATGAAATGAAAACAGGGTTGGGGGACAATCCTGACCATCACATGAGAATACAGCGGTGTGTGTGGGGTGTGTGTGTGTGTGTGTGTGTGTGTGAGTACACATCAGGTGTGAAAAGGAAACCAGGGTAACAGTTGAGAGAAAATGGATCCCCCTCTGCTATCAAGAAATCATACTGAACACACGATCAGATCAGCAACCTGACCGCTATAGAAAAACACCCTGGTGTGGACACAGTGACTAAACCATAGGAAAAGCTGTGATATCTGAAGTTTAATTAGAGGCAAAATTGTGTTGTTTTTCACTTTTCTATGGAAACATTTTCATGGAACTTTGATTAGGTACACCTGATGTATTAAGATTAAAAAATTCTAAGGGTATATCTACATTACAAAATAAGATGTGGTTAGTTGTTGTAGATTTTCCAGGCTGTATCACCATGGTCTTGGCATTGTAGTTCCTGACGTTTTGCCAGCAGCTGTGACTAGCACCTTCAGGGGTGTAGCACCAAAAGACAGAGATCTCTGAGTGTCAATATTGTCAATCTCAGTGTCATGGCCATACAGCCTGGAAAATCTACAACAACTAATGTTCTCCGGCTGTGAAAGCCTTTGACAATATATTAGATGTGGTTCATAACAGGTTACATAGACACGACTTCTACCAAAAGATCCTGGAAAGTGTAGCCTAGAGAGGGTACTCAAAAGTCTGCATTTCAGATCACTTATGCAACCATAGTTCCTTGCAAAAACCATTTGGCCGTAATATAGATATGCCCTAAGGCAGTAAGAATATACTATAAAAACAAGAAGGATTAACATGTTTCATTTATCTTACTTCTTGTCACACCCCATAGTAAAAGAAGGAGAGAAAGGAAGAACTGGGCCTCAAGGGCCAAAGACTGCTGGTATTAGCTTCCGCAGGGGTAAAGAGTGTCTCAGGAGACCTTCTTGGGAGTAAAGACCTACTCATGTGTAAGCCAAGAGAGTCAGGGTGTGGGTGTGGCAGGAGGAAAGAGAATAATAGGATAAAGCAGGAGGGAGAGCCACTTGGCCAGAAAGCTGACCAGGCCTGGAAGAACAGAAAGGATCAGATACACCCATGCATCACAGAGATGGCATTCATGGCAGCAGAGCAGCAAGTTTCTTTCTTAAGACCTATCTACGTCACTGCCTAACCCTATAGTAAGGGTGCAATGGCTAGGGGCAGTAAGTAAAGAATCTTGGGAGCAGAACCAAGGATAGTAACCAATGGGAGACTTATCATACAGGATGGGCCCTTGCTGACAATACTGTGATATATGAGGCATCACCCTGCTCTGGCCCTACCTTATTGGGTTCAGCTGTAGCCTTGTTGACCAGGCAGGTACCGGCTGGGTGACCCAGGTCTCAGAAAAAGAGCATGGGGTGGGCTAACACTGCCTAGCGTTCCCTCATTACTCTTTTGGATGTATTCTGAACTCACTCTACAATCTCCTCCAAGCTCTCCTTCCTCTCCACCCTTTGCATGTGGGTGGACTCCCCTTTTATCCCCACCATTCTTAGGCTCCACCTCCTAGTCCCCCGTGCTACTGGGTTGGAGTGTGGTCCAGTGGTGCCTTCACTGCCATTGATCTGCTGCTTGTGGTGGTGTTGGCTGGCTGTCTCTGCCTCCTGTGCCCTCTCCCTCTGGCTGGGCTGTTGAGTTGCCCCAGAGGTGAGACAAGGGGCTGCTCTGCTCGGACAACCTAGAACGCTGTTGCATGGAATCAAATACAAACTTGACTCTTTTGAACAACATTTATGCTATGGCCTGAAGTAGGATTTAAATATCTGAAACGAGTGAAGAGATAAAAGGCCGGTGCAGCTCGTTGCCTTTCCAACTAATTCACAGCTCTGTAGCTGACCTTCACAGCAGCTTCGTTTTCTCACGTGTGACGATCTAGGAGCTGATAACGCAAGCAGCCCGGAGCACTGCAGCGAATTTACGGACGCCAGCAGAGAATCCAGCGGGACGTATCTTATTACAATCTCCGACACCGGACTTACTCCTAGACTTTTTTCTGTTCATTATGCACGCCTTATAAGGAGTGTGGGTCTGGATGGTTATTTAATGTCACATGGTAACAAGGTTGAATTACACACCCTTTGGTGTTATATCTTGACCACACGCTGTGTTGTGTTTTTTCTTTGTCCATTATACACTTCCTTGAGCGAGGTTGCTCCCTTGGTTGTTTGGTGTATGTAAGGAAGTGGTTTCCCGTTTCTGTTGTTGATAGTTTAATCCCCCCTGCTACCTGCCAGCTGATAGCTTAAAGAGATCTTTAAAGGGCCATGAAAAAGGAACTATGAACGTGTTTGTGAACAAAGTCATGTTAGTTACCATTCGTTGTTCATTGTTTGTCGATGGCAACGAACAACAAACAGCTTGTTTGGGTTTTTTTTTCTGTTTGTGCCCATGTCTATTAGGGATTACTATTAATGACACCACATAGAAATTGCTGCAATTGTTTGTTGAGCTAAAATGACACTACATACAAAAGCAAATGACTATCACATACTGAACCACAGCAAATTGTATGGATATCAAGAGAGCCGTTTCACAAGGGCTCTCTGTTTCCTCCAACTTTGCAGTAAATATCATATTTTAATTTTTTTCCTAGTTTAGTTCTGGCTAAATACTCTTCAAACCTTCTATCCATTTTTTTGTTCTGGGATTCTGAGAGCATGCTTTTCCAATCACCAACAGATCCTGTGGAAATTAATAATAAAGTTATATATTACTCAAGAGGGCATTTCCTTTAGTGGGGGTATCTGCCCCTTGAATCTGGACAGTGATGATTGAGGGAGACTTTTACAGAGGAGAACCTGTTTCCCATTTAAATACTGTACAGTTATGCCACAAGACTTATTTTGCAGCTATAAAGTTACATACTACTGATCACTCATAACAAAGAAAATTTTCTCACATCTCTGATTAACTAAAAAGTCTACAGCACTTTTTTTAAAAAATGTGGGTATGTGTTGGTTCTCATTTCATGATTTTTGCTTTGGCCATATCTTGTGGGAATCTTTCTTATCAGAAACTTCTGGAAGACAATACATTACAGTCTGGCTCTAGGGCCAAACTACACGTTACTATTTTCAATATGTCATATTTAGATTCCTCAACCTGACTTTGAATCACTTATAGCTCAATCCTAAGCAGAGTTAGTACAGTCTAAGCCCATTGAAATTAATGGGTTTAGACTGAAGGAACCCTACTTAGGACTGTATTGTTAGTCACATATCAGCATCAAGCTCCCTACTACTAGGAATTAATTTCTTAAGCATTTCTTAAGCAGTTCCGGTTGGGAATGCAGAGAAGGAGAGTCAGTCCCTGTGCTGTTATCCTTTGCTGTCCCTGGGATATTTGTCCTGTGGGATGGCTGCACATGCGCATGCTCTGATAGACTACATGTACAACCCGTAGTGAGGCCATTTCTGTTCAGAGAAGAAAGCTGACTCCCCTTCTCCCCATGCACCACAGTCACAATCTGAATTGGAACCCTGTACATTTGGGAAATGAGTTCCCAGCAGGGAGCTCATAGCGAACTGGCAGTTTTCAAGAAGAGGCTGGATGAATACTTGTCAGAGATGCTGTAGGCTGATCCTGCACTGGGCAGGGGGTTGGACTAGATGGTCTGTATGGCCCCTTCCAACTCTATGATTCTATGATTCTATATTTCTGACTGATTCACAGTCAGATCAGGGAACTCAAACACACAATTTGACACACAAAACCTCTTTCCATTTATCCACTGCTGAAACCAGACAAGGAAACCACAGCAGTGAAATAAGAGGCTCTGTATACTATAACCTTCACCAGCTTCTGAACTTATTTTATTCAATAAGCTGTATATTTCTGAACTATTAAATTCAAATCTGGAAGCAGAATTTGAGTTTCATGAAATCAAAAGTGTGAATGAAAAGTTAAACCATGGTAACTTTCAGGGCATCCCTATTACACATCTCTTAGAAACACACATCAAATCAGGTTCACAACAAGCACTATGGTGGTCACTTAGGAAAATGCTGGTAAATTCCTTTCCCTATGAAAATGTACCTTTACGGAACAAGATATCTCCAAATGCTCCATGAGTTTCTGAGGCTCTCTCTTTCATAGCTGTGAAGGTGCTTCTGTCTACTACATTTTGAATCTCTTCTTCATTCAGAGAAAATCCAAGGAAAAAAGCTATTTTTTTCAATCCCACATTCGGATTCTATACTTAAAAACAGAAGACAGTATGTTGAATGGGTGAGAAATGTATCTTTGTTGCACTTGTGGGACAACAACAATGTATCTGTTAGATTACTATTAAGGTGTTAACAGAATGTGAATTCAGAAGTAATAGAAAACATGAAGCCACAGTGGGTTTGTGCCAGCGGTGCCAGTCCAACTTCCATCGGGTTTTGCTGTTTGCATATATCAGCAAACCAAATGCAGATTCAGCCTTCAGTCTTGCCTCTCTTTCCATATTCTATTGGGGGCATTTTCTTTTAGATTAAAACATATTTAAATGTCTATATTTCACCAAAAGTACTAGAATGAGGTTTGGAAGAGGGTGGGCTTTAGTATTCCTTCCCTACATAATTAAGTTTTAATTAAAACAGACTCCCCTACACTCCCCACCACACAGGGTTTTTTAAGACATGTTTGTCTTTTTTACCTGTCAGAGATAATAGGAGTTGGGGCAGCAGAGCTCTGTATCAAGGAAAAGGCTTAGTTGCTTAATGAAATTAAAAATGTTGAGAGAGCGGAGATCCTGAATCAGCAGTTCTCTTTCATATAGGTAAGTTGGTGTGACAGATGGGAAGAAGTCCTGCCCCTTTCTTTCAGATACCTATCCCCTGTATACCTATTTGATGTGTAGGCAATGTATAACAGCCAGTCATGGGAAATGGATGGCTGGGAAGGAAGAATACAGATATACACCTAAAAAAAAACAACCTATGTTTATAGCAATCCACCTTAAGTTTTAGCAAGAAATATGGGCTATAAATGAAGTAAACAAACAAACGAATAAATAGTATGATATAAACACGTACTCTATTTTCCTCATTAGACTTAAGGAAAATAAATAGATATAGAATAGCATGTATGTATTCACAGATATGAAATGCACAAACAAAGTACTTTGTTACTTCTGTAACAGTATAGTATGGAACACGAGGTGACATCCATATCACAGAACCTCACCTCTTTTAGTTCTTCATAACTGATGGCCATAACAGTTTCAGTATCATCAATATACTTGTCCCATTCAGCTACATAGTCAAAATAGGAACCCCAGGCCACTGTAGAAAAATAAAGGGGATATAAATAACATGATAATACAGAGTTATAGCTTTAAAGACTGACATTTTAAAATCACTTTAAGTATTCTGAACTGTCTCCCCCAAACACAAGTCATTTAGCCTACTTTGTAAATGAGTAAACTTAGGACAACTGAATACATTACAACTGCTGCAGAAAACAATAACTTTATATCAGTTTTTCCCACAACCAACATGCAGTGCATGCATCTTTATGCACCTCGTACATGCATCTTGAAACCCTGACTGGGAGATAATTCCCTCTCAGGTGTTCAAATATAAACTTGTTTGTGATATGATGTCTGGCTGGAAGCCAGCAAAGTTTCCTGAGTGGTAGATCAGGAGTCAACTCTCAATTATTCTCCTGGTCAGCTGAGAGTCGGCTTCTGATATTTCCCATTGCATCAAAAAAATTTCACTGTATCCCAGCAAGGCTGGAAGACTGTGAGGTTTTCTGGGCAGGTGATCAGGAGATGACTCTTCACTAAGCACTGGAATCAGCTGAGAATTGGCTTATGATGACTTTACACCCAAATTTAGCAGCAATGGGACAGCCACAAACATTTTCAGCAGCTGCTCAAGTTGTTTAATGCTGAGCTGAACAGATCCAGTTATAAAGTTTCAAAAGTCTTAATCAAAACATACAGCTAGTCTAAAAACATTGCATTGTGTATAAAACATGAAAGATTCCAGCAGCTAACACATGTTCCCAGCCACTAGTACCCAACAAAAGCTCTGGTGCTGCATTTTGGAACAACAGAAGTTTTTGGACTGTCTTTCAGGGCATCCCAAAATAAATGCATAACTCTAGTTAAACTGAACAATTGCCATAGCATTTGTCATCATCAGCAGGACCAAAGTTTCCAGGAAAGAGTGCAACTGGTATATCAACCAAAGCTGATAGAACGTATTCTGTTCTAAGCACAGTCACTATCTAGACATCCAAAAGCAGAGCTGGGTACAAAATGAATCCCAAATGGCCTCAGCATTATTTTATTAATAATTGCTGCAAGACAGAAAGAATACCTGTCCCATCCATAAAACTGGTAAAATAATCATCCCAAGTTGAAGTAGGAAAAAACCCACTGTGTTTGTAAAATGAAAATAAGATACCAATGTGTCTTTTGGATTTCGAATCAGCACCAGTATCTGGAAGATGAAGAAATAAAAACATATATTTATTTCATAGTATAGTTTATTATTGTACCGAAATCACTGAGGATAAATTGGTATCAGTCATGATTCTCCTTTCATTCACCTTTTTAAGGCCCCAAATGACTAACAAAAATATATTGTTGGCAGGTTGATTAGTAACATTTTTTGGCTGCTACTGATCTGGCCCATTTGCAAAGCTGCATTACACAGCCAAGAACTGGGCAGAGGCAGGGACCTTGTGATGAAAAATGGAGAAATGTAAGCCTCATTTGGCCCACCACCCAATCATCTTTGGTTGTGTATGCATGCCTTGGTATGAAGCTGACACGCGTCTCATAGAATGCTGCTGGTGCTTGTACATGCCACTCTTCACAGCAATACATCATTGGTTAAAGTTTTCATGGGTTAAAGTATACAAGACTTATGTCCACTCACTTTGGCTTTATTTTTAAAAATAGATGTAGGTAGTGAATGAGGAGACAGATGTGTAATGATGATTCTTCTGGAAGGTAATTTCTTCATCCTCTTTAATGAAAGAAGAAACAAGTGCAAGTCAGAGTTATATAACAAACCCCCATATCTTAACTACACTTCATTTAAAGCATTAAACCATTTGGAAGGGAGAGTTTTTTTTTAAAAAAAAAATATTGGATTAGAAATCACTATAATATCCATTACTATCAATTTCCTTTAAATATTCCAGTTCTTACCCCCTCCCTTTCCCCCCCCTTTTGTTGACTTCCAACAGTTTTCCAACCCCTTATCCGTTTTTCCCGCTACTCATTTCAAACTTATTTTATTATATTAAACATATACTTTCACTCTCTTCTAAGCTTCTCTATTATAACACAGTGCTATCTCTATTCCCTTTCCCACTTAACTTATCAACTAAATATTACATTCCTGGCATATATTCTTTAATAATAACAATCATTTGTCTAATTTTTGTACTCCATATTCTATCTTATTCATTCTTGTCTCGTCAATATGGGACAAACAATTTGTCCCTTATTCTACATAACTTTAAGTACTTCTATAAGCATTGTATACATTCACTATAAGTCAATCAATTTAACTTGTACTCTATATATTGCTCTTTACTTCCTTCTGTCTTATATTCATTCTATTTTAGTTATATAATTTTTCCATTATACAATTATCTGCCAGAAATAAAATTAGTTAGTTTCTATCCTTATAATTCTTATAATAACACCTCTATTACTTAATACTATGTCTAGTAGTCAAATAAAATATTTGCTTAGAATTTCTCATTTAACTCTCCTCCCCTCGGTAAAGTCACTTCCCTCTTCTTTTGTTATATTTCAGTAATTTTCAAACTGCCACAGTTCTCCTCCCACCTCCCATTTTTTCACCAAATATTGCTTCAACTTTTCCCAATCCATGTTAAACTGTCCTGGATCAAGGTCTCTCAGTTTCCTTGTCATTTTGTCCATTTCCGCCATGTACAGCAATTTGTAAATCCAGTCCTCGATAGTTGGCACTTCTTGTATTTTCCACTTTTGCGCATACAAAAGTCTAGCCGCTGCTGTCATATAAAATAACAATGTCCTGTATTGTGCTGGAATATCCTCCATTCCCAAGTTCAGTAGCAGGAGTTCTGGGTTCTTATTAACTTGAAATTGTAAAATCTCACTTATCACTCTTATTATTTCCCCCCAGTACTGCCTAGCTACCTCACAAGTCCACCACATGTGGTACAAAGATCCTTTGTGCTTTTTACATTTCCAGCATTTATTAGACATGTTCAAATTCCCTAACGCAATTTTCTTTGGTGTCAAATACCAATGATAAATCATTTTGTAGATGTTCTCTTTAATATTGGTGCATGTCGTGATCTTCAATGTATTTTTCCACAAGTATTCCCACGCCTCCATTGTTATTTCTTTATTAAAGTTTATAGCCCACTTCACCATTTGCACTTTAACTACCTCATCCTCAGTATACCATTTTAACAACACTTTGTAGACCTTTGAAATTTCTTTTTTATCTCCTTGTAGAATTACTTTCTCTAATTCTGAATTCTCCATTCTTATTCCTCCCTTCGCACAGTCCGAATAATAAAGATCTCTAATCTGTCTATATTGAAACCAATCATAACTTGGAGACAACTCGTCTTGCGTCTTTATTCTTAGTTTAGAAAATTCTATTCGTGTTCTCTCTTTCTACGTTAAACACTGTTGTTCATTATCGACAGTTCTCGGATCTATTACTTCATAAGGAACCACCCAGGAGGGAATTCCTTCCTTGGAAGGGAGAGTTCAAGCACAGGCTGCAATTTGAAAGATACTTTCCTGGGAGTAAGCACTATTGAATAATATGGGATATCTGAGTAGATCTGCTGGGGTGCAACTTGGTTTGTTTTGCTGCACTACCAGGCACTGGTTTGTCTCCTCCCACCCGCAGTCAAGGCACAGGGATCACTGTGAGGAAAAGTGCCACGGGGTGTGGGGGGGAGGTGATTTGTTCAATAAATCAAATTTGATAAAAGCCCTGCAAGATTTCAGTCATAAGCTGCAATTCAAAAGACACTTCCCTGAGAGTAAGCACTATTGAATTACATAGGACTTCCTGTTTAGGATTTGTTCCATAGTGTTTCTGAGTCACATGCCAAACATGTACCTATTTCCCCCTTTCAAAAATAATCCTGTCTGCTTCCACAGGAAAAAAAGAAAACTTGTGGGGAAAACATACATCTGTTTGGGGGAGGGTAATTCAGTCAATCATTCTGCCTGCCTGCCTGCGCTTGGGCGATGGAGAAGATTGGCAGCAAGAATGCCCCGTTTTGCAGCAGAAGGCTGAGCATCAAAAGGAAGGATTTGGATTTGCCCCTCATTGTAAGAAGCTGCTATGAGGAAACATAGCAGCTATAGAGAACAGCAGAATACCAAGGTAATAAATTATTGGCACTACAGAAAAAGATTAAAAAGAAGCAGTATTGTTTTTTAATGTTGGTGCACTGAACTGGTTGGAGGGTTTTTCTACTTAGTGCCTCACTGTCCCACCCACTGATGCTCCTCTTCTACGAGTCTGTTGTTGTGTATGCAATTGTTCTTGAGGAAAAACTCAGCAGACCAATAGTTTAGACTAGGAGGAGGACTCATGGTTGATGCTGTTTTTTGTTAAGCATGAAAACAGTTGCCTCCTTGAAAAGAACAATGTCTGTTTGCACATGAGTGGCTTGCAACAGACAGGAAAGCATGAAAAAATAACGCCCAAACACATCAGTTCCAAGCCAGCCCCAGCCCACCCAGAACAAACAAGTAATGGAACCGAATTATTCTGGAACCCCCAGAACTGAAACAGAAATTTTCTTGGCTCACACCCCTATTAAAATCATAGCCCAAGTAACAAAACAGCAAGAACCCTGGCAACACCGCCACCTGGTGACTCTTACTGAGGATGCACCCTCAGACTACGTTTTATGACTATCCTGTGGCTTCAAACTACCAGTGCTGATGTGAACCAGAGCAAATGGTGGGGACAAGGGCCATTTGGCCTGAGCATCAAGTTCAAAGGGGGCCTCATATTTAGACTCTTGTTGCTTTTTAGCATTTAATAAATTTTGCAACTTGTTTTTCTGTGCCTCATGTGCCATCTTTTTCATTTTTACTATGGCTAGGGACCTGAAAAACTGTAACAGGCCTGGGCCTCTCTGGACCTCTCAGAGGGTTTGGTGTGTGCAATTGTTATGATAAGAAGGCTAGTACTCTTTAACATGTCAGCAAAGGGAGGGCAGTGTGTGTATATGAAGCCAAATGGCCTGTTTTATCTTGAACCACCAATAATCAGTTGTTTTGAAATTTCATCTCAGAGGCACTCCCTATAAAGAATCATTTTCTTCCAACACAGGAAATAAAATTCCTACTTTTTATTCTAGAGTTTTGCACATAATTCAAGGAGCACCACTAAATAAGCCAAATCTCATAGAGAGGAAGTACTATGTTATTCTCTGCTCACTCTTTTCAAGAGGGCATTTACAGCAGCAGAGGCAGTGGTGGGAGATGGGAGGCAACAGAGAACAAATTACACTGATAGCAAGCTGGGGTTAATCCAGCCACAACTATATTGATTACAGCCATTGGAGCATTGCCACAGCATAGGGCATGACTCCAAGTACTGAATGACCCGACTGCCATCAATGGTACCCCTCCCAGCTAGAGTTATCAATCCCTTGATGGGAGCAGGGATCCCTTGCTCCTAGCCTCCGCCCCCCCCACTCACCTTGGGGGGAGAATGGGCTCCTGTGCACTAGAGCTCTTCCATGTTGCACCAGGAATTATCTTATTCCTGGCGTAACAAGGAAGGGAAGGCTCCCACAGGACCAGACTGTGCGAGCGCTTTGCATGCGAGCAAGGTAAGTTCTTCCACACATACCCCCCAAACCCACCCATCCCTCAGGTTGGGCTCCAGAGGACCTGGCAACCCTACTCTCAGCCCATCTGCTGGGAGCCAACTGTGAGATGGCAGGTGATGTGATCCCCCACCTAGATGTGAAGCCACACTGTTGTTCACCTGCCACAGGAGAGAGAAGTCAAATGATGGTCCCCTAAGCTCGGCACATCCCTGCATGACTTCCCTCCAAGATTCTTTAAGGGGATCCCAACGTGGGGTGAGAAGGCCAGCCAGCATAGTCTTCTGCCACCTCAATTTGGAACAATGCCCCCCCCCCAGACACCCACTAAACAGTTTGATGACTTCAGAATAAACCAAACAGAATCCACACGCTGATGTGCCCAAATGGAAGGAGGATGGGAAGCAGGGCTGGATGCTGCTGCCTTGTGCTTGAACAAAGGAGTGAGAGGGACCTGGGGAAGCCTTTATCCTTGCCCTCCCCACTACCTTTCTGTCCCTGGCTTGAGACTTTGGATGAGACGCCCCTCCTCCATGCCACTATGGCCTGACATGGCACAAGCTCCCACTGCAGGGCCTCATGTGCCATGGCAGTGAAGACAGCCCAGCAAAAGGGGAAGAGGAGGAAGAGCCACCCTTCCTGCTCCACTATCTAGCCTTGGCCACAGCAACATTTAGCCTCAGTGTCCAGATGAGTTTTGGAGCCCCACCTCTAGCATCAATAACCTTGGTATCATGCTAACCTTGAATTTATCAGGATTTCCAAACTCAAGGCGCGAAGTCATTTCCAATTTATTTTCAAGGTCCATTATCTTTTTCATTTCCTCTTCTGTATGTTTTGCAGCCATACTTTCCAAGTTGTTTAGGATGTGATCAAGCCAGTTAGTGCCTAAAAATATAAGTGTGGACAGCATGCACTTGGAGCTGGTGAACATATCCCATTTGCTTTTATGTCACTTTTTAAAAAGCACCCATCCTTCTTAACAACACGATCCATGGCTTTCCCCTTTCACCTCTGCTGGTACTCCCCACCATTTCCGTAAAGGCACAGGCAGCTATACTTCTGAAAGTCTTGGGCATACCAGGCAGGGGTGGGATGCTACTGATCAAGGTCATGAGACTACTCCAATTGGTGACTGAAGACCAATCAAAGTTACCCAAAGAAAGAGAAAAAGGCAAGTATGGGCCTGTGATCATGCAAGTGGTATGACCACTTACTAGACAGCACTGGTTACCTTTTAAGTTTGTTTACAGTTTATAGGATTCAAATAAGCATCTGATCAAATGGAAGAAAAGCTACCATTTTCCCCAATCCAAAACAATGCCTTGCCATTTTGTGAAATTCATGGGAGTTTGTTGTTAGAAATAAATTCTATGCAATACCACTTTTTCCAAAAAGCAATGACTAAGGTAGGAGGCTAAAGGGGAATCTCTTGTCATCACAAAAAGTGCCAGGTGTTCTGTCCCCCTTTAGGGTCTAAGCCCTCTCCCCTTTTGCCCCCAGGGCAGCATTACCCCAAGTGACATCAGGGATTAAGACTTGAATGTGGGACTTTACAGCTTCTTTCAGTGAGGCTGCTTGTCCCTGTACATCCTTCAGTTTTGCACTATCATAAACATCTGAGGCCTGGTCTTCTCCCCAGGTGTTTAGGGGGACTGCATTCTCTGATTCACTTCCCGAGTCCTCACTATCTGCTCTGGGCACCCTCATCATCATCATTGGATGACTCTTTGGAGGGAACTTCCTGATAATATGCTATGTGATTGCAGATTCTGCAACATTTAGGATCAAAGTAGTTTTCCTTGACCTCATCAGCCACTAGTTAAGCTCTCTTATCTGCAAAGGGAACAAACAGCTTGTTATGCTATTCTCTGTTTCTACTTTCCCTTTCCCCCTATTCTTAATACTTACATTAGGTAGAGAGTCTGTATGCATGGCAGCACCGTTTCTTTTAAAGGTTTTGGCACTGAGCCCATTTTCTCATACACAGTTCCTCTTGTGGTAGTAGGGTTGCCAGTCCCTCTTAACCTCCCGGCAGGGGACTGGCTCCTTGTACTTACCTCTTGTGGGGGGGGGGAAGTGACATCATCATGCGGCCCCTGGGAGTGTGCCCACGATTCGCAGGGGCACTGATTGGCACCACTGTGCAGCGCGGGAGCACGCCTGTGCTCCACAGCGGCCCAAAACAGGCCTGTTTCAGGCCCGTTTTGGCACAGATCAGGCCTGTTTTGGCATGGATCGGGGGTGCTGTGGAGCACGGGAGCACTCCTGCACTCAGCAGCAGCCCAAAACACGCCCATTTTGGCCCATATCAGGCTTGTTTCAGGCCCATTTTTGCGTGGATTGGGCCCATTTTGGCCCCATCCCCACTGAGGGTCTGGCATCCCTATCTGGTAGAGATTCTGGCTCCTTGTACTTACCTCTTGTGGTGGGGGTGCGCGCCTGAAGGCATGATGATGTCACTTCCGGGAAGTGACATAATCACATGGCCCCTGGGAGTGTGCCCACGATCTGCGGGGCACAGATTGGGGCTGCTGCCCAGCATGCATTTCAGCCCACTCTGTGGGGAGGAAATTGACAGGACCCTGTGATCAGTTAGGCCCACCACATGTCCCTTGGACCCATGCCCATTGTGGCTGATAAAGGCCAGTGCTGAGGGGCTGTGGTCCTCGCTGGAGGACATTGTTAACCTATCCTTAGGCTTCGGGGTTTTTCCTTGGCCATTAAAGGAAGCTGTGATGAGGCCTCTTTTAAAGAAACCATTGCTGGACCCCACTGACCTGGTCAATTACCGCTCGTTTTCGAACCTCCCGTTTCTGGGAAAGGCGATTGAGCAGGTGGTAGTGGAAGAGCTGCAGGGCTTCCTGAAGGATGTCTCAGCCCTAGACCCCTTCCAGTCCGGGTTCTGTCCGGGACATGGGACGGAGATGTTGCTGGTCGCCCTCACAGATGATCTTCGTAGACATCTGGATTGAGGCGGCTCGGTGCTGCTGATATTATTGGATCTGTCGGCAGCATTCAATACAGTCGGTTACGATCTTCTGACTCACCGCCTCACCAATGTGGGGATACAAGGGACTGCCTTACAGTGGCTTGTCTCTTTTCTCCATGTTTGGGGACAGAGGGTGGCGCTTGGGGAGAAATTGTCATCCTGCTACCCTTTGGTGTGTGGGGTCCCACAGGGGGCAATACTCTCCCCATTATTGTTTAACATCTCTATGTGCCCCCTTGCCCAGTTTTGGACTTGGGTGTCATCAATATGCAGATGACATCCAGTAGTATCTGATGATGGATGGCCGGCCCAACTCAGCCCCAGATGTCCTGGAACATGCTTTTGCAGCCATGACTGGTTGGTTGAAGCAGAGTCAGCTGAAACTGAACCCGACGAAGACGGAGGTCCTGTACTTGAGCCATGGGGGATTTGGTTCAGGACTCCAGCTCCCAGCCCTTGATGGGGCACTGTTAGTGCTAGCTCTGAGGGTTAATAGCCTGGGGGTGATCTTGGATGCCTCCCTGAAAATGGAGGCACAGGTAACAGTGGTTGTCAGGTCCTCTTTTTTTCATTTGCGGCAGACCAGGCAACTTGTCCCTTACCTGTCAACCTGTGACTTAACTACAGTGATCCAAGCAACGGTCATCTCTAGGCTAGATTACTGTAACTTGCTCTACGTGGGGCTGCCCTTGAGCCTGACCTGGAGATTACAGCTGGTACAAAATGCAGCGGCGCATGTTATTACAAGAGTGCCAAATAAGGCACATATAACACTGTTCTTACACGAGCTGCATTGGTTGCCAGTGGAGTACTGGATCAGATTCAAGGTTCTGGTATTGACCTATAAGACCCTGTGCAGACTGGGACCAGCGTATCTACGGGACCGTCTCTCCCCATATATTCCCCAGAGGACACTCTGATCAGGGGACAAACAGCTGTTGGTGATCCCTGGCCTGAAGGGGGCCCGCCTAGCCTCGACTAGAGCCAGGGCCTTTTCGGTCCTGGCTCCCACCTGGTGGAATGCTCTGTTTGCTGAAATCAGGGCCCTGCAGGGCCTACTATCCTTCCACCGGGACTCAAAGACAGAGTTGTTCCACCAGGCATATGGCTGAGGCTGGGCCTCCGCTGGCCTGAAAAAAGGGGTGTATAAAATCTTAACCCTCCCTATGAAGGCTGTCCACCATCCTGTTTTAAATGTGTTGTTTTTAATGTACATGAATTTTTAATATGTTGTTATCCACCCTAAGCCTGCTCGCGGGGAGGGCGGAATAGAAATCTGAAATAAATAAATTCTGAGGGTTCCAGGAGCAGCTCTTGGACATCCTCTTGTACAGGCTGCATTTCTTCATACACAGGTTCCTTTCCCATCTTGCAAAAGCTTCAGCAACCATAGAAAATGTGGAGAACACAAAGTGGCTCCTCCATTGAAAGAGCTGGCTCCCCAACCACCTGCACACTCATTGGTGCATTTGAACAACATCCAGAAACTTCCCCGTGGGAGAGGAGGTGATGATGAGCATGTAGAGATGTCACTTAACACCCCCCATGCCCCTTAGCTGTCTGTAGGGAGCTTGGATGCAGGAGGTGTTCCCAACTTTCCGCCCAAGCATCCAACAAACCTAAAACCCATTCATATTGGTCCAGGGTGGTGAGATGAGCTTGTAGAGGAGAAACATGAACCCCTAAGAGGCTTCTAGAAAATTGGGGTGTACACTGATCCCCCAACTTTCCACCCTAACACCCAACAAACTGAGAAAAAACCCTTCCTATTGGTCCTGGGTGGTGAGATGAGCTCATAGATGGGTTACATGACCACACCCTTCTCAGGGTTACAAGGGTCGGGATCACTCCCTGCCACATGAAGTAGTGCTTTCTGGAGCAAAAGGGTGGGGCTTAAGTCCTAAACGGGGGTAGAGCATCTGTCATTTTTTGTAATGATAAGAGGTATCTTCCCTTTATCCTCCTAAGGTTATTTTCCTGTGATCCATCTGCAGTAAGGACAGGGCACAGGATGCAATAAACTAAAACCTATGTGACCAAAACTCTGCTCTTGAGATGAAGAAAGAAATGAGGAGGGTAATCAGAGGAGAAAGAAAGTCATAACACATGACTTCAACTACCCTTACACTGATTGGGTATATGTGCGTTCAGGTTGAGGAAAAGATACAGATGTTCTAAATACCACAAATTATCATGTCTTAGAGCACTGGCCAGACAAGAGGAAGATGACCCTGGACTTGGTCCTCAGTGCTGATCAGAACCTGGTGCAAGATGTAGAGCTGTTATACTAGTTGGGAATAGTGACAACACTGTTACAAAACAAGAGATTACACCAAATTATTTAGAATGGGAAAAATGAAACAGATTTTGAAGAATTCTAAAAAGATTTCTCCAGATTGAATAAGTACAATGTTGCAAATGAGATGTAATGTAAGTAAGCATAAAACAATACACATTGTGGAAAAAAATCCTAACTTTAAATATAAACTGATCCATCTGAACTGGTGGTGCCTGATTAGGGAAAAAAGATATTGGAATCATGGTGGGCAGTTTGATGAAAATGTTGATTGCGTGTGAAAAGGGAAATTTGGTGTCAGGGATTATTCTTAAAGGGACTGAAAATTAAATGTCCAATATAGCATTGCTCCTGTACAGATCTACAGTTTGACTATATTTAGAATATTGTTGTCATCTTAAAAAGGATATTGTAGAGCTGGAAAAGGGGCAGAAAAGGGCAACCAAAATGAGGAAGGGGTTGAAGGACATTCCCTGTGAGTACAGTCTAGGGAGTTTTGGGTTGTTCAATTTAGAGAAAAGATGACTAAGATGAAACAAATGAAAGTTTATAAAATTCTGCATGGGGTGGGTAATAATAACAATAATGTGCAAAATGTACTGTCTGTGAAATATTGGTGGGGACACAAGCCTGAAAAAGTTATTGAAAATGAGGAAGTTAAGATCTTGTGGGATTTCAAACTCCAAACTAGAAAGTACGTAATAAACTGATTGATGTGGCAATCCCAGGTGACAGTCAATTTGAAGAAAAAGAAATTGAAAGATAAAATATCAAGATCTAAGATTTGATCTTCAGCATCTCCAGGATAAACATACAATGATTATTCCAGTCGTGATAGGAGCACTCGGTGTGATTCCAAAACATTTAGACAATAGACAAGATAACAACTGAAAGTTGTAAACAGCTGCACTACTTGGACATGCCACATATTAAGATGATATTTCACTGACCCTAGATTCTTGGATAAAATCTATGTTAGTGATAGACCAAAAAATTCCATCCCAAACATTGATGGATTGCAACATGAAATAATAATAACAACAACAACAATAATATAATTCACAAAATGAAGTAGATGAACAGTAATTTCAGAATAGATAAAAGAAATGGAGCTTATGCGGAGGAAGCAAAGTGGCAGTCCTTCAGGGCAGCAGATCTGCCATTCCTCATCAGACCCCAAAGAGAAAAAGATCCTGCACTCTAATATGCACTAGTAAACTCACAGCAGTGTCTGTGTACTCCTTTATCTCTCAAACGGTTGTTATAGCACATGCCTTCACTTCAGCCTTTGAGACCTCTTCAATATCTGGTGGTTGCTTTGCAGAACCATCCCTGGTCCATCTTCCCCATTGAGGAAGCCGCTAATAACCTGATTTCAGACCTTACCTCACTCAGCTCCTCTGTTACATGTTGTCTAACTCAACAGCAAAAATTCTTAAGGAAATGAACAATTCAATAGTGATACTATATATAATTAGCAAAATTTCTCAATTGCATGCATTTTATAGGACATTTTAATGAGCCTGTGTAAAACAGACTCACCAGATTTAGGATATCCTGCCAGGATTATATCATCCATCCTGGCTTCAAAGGATTCAAGAGCTTGAAGAGTGTCTGGGTTGCATACAGCAATCGGATACAGCACTCCCTTATAGGAAAACATCAGATTTTCTGGGGGTATCCTGGCACTCTCAGTCAATGCCTTATTCAGATATTCAACAGCAGGTTTCCTGTTCTTAGGCATTTTTGTATCTCATACTATAGTAACCCGATGCAGACTGACCACAAGCTACCACTGTGACTTCTGTGTGTATGGAGGGAGGTACCAAGGCAGAAAAGTTACTGTTTAACTGAGGGAGAGCTTGAAAAGTATTCCTAGTCTTTCCTTTCCTTACTGCAGATTCATGGTGAACTAGCATTTGTTTACATCTGGATTGCTGTGCTGTTTCTCTTGAAAGAAACAGTATTCTGAAATTCTGACGTCAAGGTTAATTTTTTTTTCCCTCAGGAAGTTGAACTTATTTGGAGAGAGGAAAAAAGAGGAGGGCAAAGAAACTTCTCGGTAATTGTGGCAAAATATAATGAAATCTAATGCTGACTGAGGTGAAATTAGGTGTTATATGGGGTCACTGGGATGGATCCATGGTTGCCAGACCTTTGAACAGTCAGGGAGATTCCCTGCCTCCAGCTCCCATTTTCAGGGAGGTGAGGTAAAAATGGCTGTCAAGTCAATGGTGCCAGGTCCACAATGGGAAATTCCTGGAGATTTGGGGAAGAGAGACTAGAGAGAGTGGGGTTTAGGGATGGGAGGGACCTCAGCTGAGTATAATGCCATAGAATCTACCTTCTAAGTCAGCCATTTTCTCCAGGGGAATGTATCTCTGTTTTCTGGAGATTAGTTGTAATTCTGGGAGATCTACAGTCATGACCTGGAAGTTGGCAACCGTACTGTGACATCACTTCTGGGGAAAACCTGGAAGTGATGTTAATCCTTTCTAGGAATCTCCAGAAATGCAATGGTTTTACTATACAGCTTCCTGTAATTCCTAGAGAGCCAGGATGTCACTTCTGGGAAAACTGGGCACCAATAGCTGCCCCCATGTCTCTAACCCCATTCCCAGTCTTCCACTGGTTTCCAGACTGGTTGCCTGGCAACTCTAAACAACAAGAACAACACAAATTCTGTCTCATTCTTAGCATTGACTAGCCCATGGTAAGTCTGAACATGTGCTGAGTGCTCTTCTTCCTCCCCAAATTTACATAGATTCATAGGACTACCCAAGGTAAAATGGATACAAATAAGGTTGCCAGCCTCCAGGTGGGGCCTGGAAATCTCCAAGATTTACAACTAATCTCCAGATTACAGAGATCAGTTTCCCTGGAGAAAATGGCTGCTCTGCTGCTCTGAAGGGTGCACTCTATGGCAATATATCCCACTAAAGTTCCTTCCCTCCCCAAACCTTGCCATCCCTAGGTTTCACCCTGAATCTCCAGGAATTTTCCAACCCAGGGTAGGAAACCTAGACACAAGGCTAGCTCCCTGGCTGAAGGGAGAAATAATCATCCACACACCATGTTCTCTATAACCATGGTCAATGCAACGCATAGAGCAGGTAAAGAATGGCCTTCCATAAGAAATCAGAAAATTAGTTTCCATTTTGACCTTCAGTAACCCCGATAGCTGTCCTAAAGGACCTTTGATAAAGTTTAGGTCCTGGGGGTGCTATTTGTCCTACTGAGGAAACTATGAGTAATTTTCTCCGAAGAGTAGCTCCACAGGATGGTTTCAAGTTGGAACAAATGATGGAGAGGGGAGCTTAAACACCTCTCCCTCCATGCTGCAGTACCAGTATGAATCAAGCCCCAAACTCACAACACATGTCTGATAATTCAAACTTACGGAAAATGTAAAGACATGTAATTAAGACTTCAGCTGCACTCAAAATTCAGTGAAGTGAATTCCATTACCTATGAGGAAACTTTTAATTTGAGAACCGGACTGACAATCTTCCTTCCAAAGTCATTTCTGCTGTTCCTTTTCTTTAAAAACTGAATCAACATCACCATTTTGACCACTGTATCACCATATTTTCGGTAGATTTTGCTTACAACATAGTTGTACAAGCACTGTGTAACCAAAGTTACTACCTGAATTACCTGGGCTTGGGTGCAAATATAATATTTTGCCTATATATCTGACTGGGTGAGGCATGATGTGGTGTGCGTAAGTACACCATGGCTTTTAAGTTACTTGGAAAGAGGCCTCTGTTGTTCATTAAAGGGAGAGGTTATGAAACAAGAATGAATCAGGACAAAGGCTGCAATTTTGATTACACAAGCAGTTTGCTGCTAGTTTGCTTCCAGAACAAACAACTGTTGGGTGCGTCTTTACTGTAGTGATAGCTGCATCAAATAGGAGCCAAAATATGACAGGACATTGTATTCAGTGACTATACCCTGGTTCACTGTGTAGGAAAGGAGAAACCTGAAGTAGCTATTTTGTGACAGAGCTTCACAAATTCAAAGTAAAAGGGTCCTTTCCCCCTTGCCAATTAGCTCCAACAGTAAATGTTATAATATGGCTTGCCCTTGATCAGTAGTAGATTACTGTAAAAAAAATTATTTTTATTTCTCCAGAATGCTTGAAAGAGACCGTGCCACTTTACATGTAAAACAGGCTTACATGTAAGTATGCTTGCCAACCTCCAGGTAGGGACTAGCGTTCTCCTGGAATTACAATGGGTGAGATCAAATTTCCGGAAGAAAAAGATAGCTTTGGACCCTATGCATCACATCCCTGCTGAACTTCCTTTCCTTCTGAAGCTCTGCTCTTCCCAGGCTCTGCCCCCAAATCTCCAGGAATTTCCCAAGATGGAATTAGCAACCATACATATAAGGGCAAACCCTGGCTTGGCATTACATAAGCAAACACTGGGCTTGCATACCCCTTCCTCCTCATCTCTTCTTGTATGTTCTGATTCCCTCCTCAGCTTCTTCTTTCATGACAAAAGATAGTTTCCAGAATGTAAAACTGTGCAAAACAGAAATTGAGGGAGGGAATCATGAGAGAAGAGGAGGGAAAAGAATGAGGATGAGGGCGGGGGGGGGGGGGAGCCTAATAGTCACAAATGTAATCGCAAACCATCATTGTGCATTATTTGTGAACCAGCACCTGTATGTATGATCTGAGAGTAAAATGTGCTCCTGGGCAGCAAGTATTGGATAGATGGTATTTTCACAAGAGGCATCATCCATAATCCTCTCTTTAAGGAACAGAAATATAGATTAGCAATGATACCTGAGTAGTGCTAATTTACATATATGGTAGAATTGCTACTGCACTACAAAGAAGTGACGATTTTCTTAAATTGGTGTTTCTTAGGTGTTGCAAAAAGATATAGAAGAGAGTAAAGAGAAATGCACTTTGTGAATTTTATCCCAAAAACATGCTGTCAGATTGTTTGGCTATGTGCAGGGCTCATTTTGAGGGAGAACGCACCGGAACAGCGTTCCAGTAGTTCCCCCCAAGTCAGGTGGCCCAACCCACCTGACTTTAGGGCCGTTTAGGCCTTGACTGGAGACAAAATGGCCCAAATCCAGGCCAAAATGGCCTGGATTGGGTCGGTGCCGGGCGGGGGAACCTTCCGTGGATAAGGGCCGAAACAGCCCAGAATGGGGTTGAAATGGGCTAGACCTGGTTGGTGCCGGGTGGGGGAACCCTCCTCCGCCCGGCACCAACCCGGTCCTGGCTGTTTCAGCCCTGATCTGGGCCAAAATTAGACATGGGCACGAACGGGAAAAAAACCCTAACAAGCTGTTCGTTGTTCGTTGCCATCCACGAACAACAAACAATGAACAGTAATGAACATGACACTGTTCACAAACAAGTTCGTTGTTCGTGGCTCCTTAAAAATCCCTTTAAACTATCAGCTGGCAGGTTGGAATTCGCCCCTGCTGCCTGCCAGCTGATACTTTAAAGTGCCATTTCCTGCCACCTGCAAGGGGCAGGGCCCTTTAAAACTCCCACAAACTGACCTTCCCAATGTCCAATACCCACTAAATTTGCAGGGGACATAGTTCTCACTGTCCTCCAAAGACACCCCAAGTTTCAGAGAGATTGCACCCCAGGAAAGGCATGATCCATGGGTCATTCCCTTTGTTGTCATTTTCTCTTCACAGTGGCAAAAACAGGACTCTCTGATGGAAGCTAATTTGAGGGGTTACAAACTGATCTTCCCAATGTCCAATACCCACGAAATGTGCAGGGGGCATAGTCCTCACTGACCTCTGAAGACCCCCCCCCCAAGTTTCAGAGAGATTGCACCCTGGGAAAGGCATGATCCATGGGTCTCCCCTTTGCTGTCATTTTCTCTTCACAGTGGCAAAAACAGAACTGCCTGTTGGAAGGCAGCTACTTTGAGGGGTTACAAACTGACCTTCCCAATGTCCAATACCCACCAAATTTGGAGGGGACATAGTCCTCACTGTCCTCCGAAGACCCCTCAAGATACAGAGAGATTGCACCCCATGTGTTCTCCCCCCTTTGCTGCCATTTTCTCTTCACAGTGGCAAAAATGGGACTCTCTGCTGGAAGTACTTTGAAGGGTTAAAGCCAGAAGGGAAGCCAGAAGGAGTTCAGATGGAGTTCAGTCCCTGCCATTGTCAGGGGAATTGATTGAAAGGCCCCATGCTGTCTGGCTTGACTAACGGCTGACAAAGGCAACTAACGAGGCTTGCAATGACCACTTGTTCATTTAGAATGGAGCCTCATAAACAGCTTGTTCGTGAACAGACGAACGGGCTGTTCATGGGTTTTTTTCCGTTCGTAATGCTGTCCGTGCCCATGTCTAGCTGAAATGGACCAAAATGGCCATTTTGGGCCCGTTTCAGCCTGGATTGGGAACAGTCTCCAGAGTCTTGGCTTGAAGAGGCAAGGACTCCCTGATAGGTAAGGAGCTAGGGAGTCTGCTGTCCTGGTTCGCTCATCCACAGCTGTGTCCCCCATTCTCCTCTCACATGGGCTGGTGCCTCCCCCCAAATTCTGGCCTCTATGCTCGACGTTGGCAGCATGTGTTGGGGGGAAGCCAGACTCTGCCTTCTAGGCACCAGGCCCTTCCCTGACACAGGGAACTGTGTTCAACAGAACTGCCACTGATGGAGGGCAGCGGGGGATGCTTGCAGCTCATGAGAGGGCTGCATGCAGACTGCCTTGACTGGATTCCCCCCTCCCTCTCCCCCCCACTTCAGGCAGAGCACAGCCATAGATTGTTTTGCCATGTCTCTGGCTCTCTGTACTCTCTACTATGGTGGCCAAGCAACCCATGCACTCGTTTACATGAAGGATCATAGCCCCAAGCAGCAGAGGGAGCATAGCAAGCAGATGCAGTTGAAGAGTACTTCCTGGCTGGATGAGTAAGAGCCATTTGGATGTTCATCACCTCTGTCTTGATGGGGTTTTCAATCCCCTACCCAATGGGGCTATAGACCCTCCTGAGGTGCAGTAGACCTGGCCTCACCATTGCTGCACATGTCTCAGAGCCTTGCTACAAGTGACATTTTACACGTGAAGGATAAAGGATCATTTTTGCAAGTCTTTCTGGGAACTGAAGTTCCTCTCCCCCACCCCTTTTCCTTTTGTTTCTTCCCCTCGCTGCCTGAAGAGATAGAGAAAGCCTGCGGCAACAGCAACTTTTGCAAATCGTTTCTCCAGTCACAAGCCTGCTCTCAATGATCTTTGGGGCAGGCAGCTGCAACTTTCTCAGCTTTCTCCGGAGCATTTCCCCCCCCCCCCCCCGCAAGACGATTTGCAAAAGCTGATGTTGCCGTAGGCTCTCTCTGTCTCTTCAGGCAGCGAGGGGAAGGAACAGAAGGAAAAGGGGTGGGGGAGAGGAACTTCAGTTCCCAGAAAGACTTGAGAAAATGATCCTTTATCCTTCACGTGTAAAATGTCACTTGTAGCAAAGCTCTCAGTTCTTTCTTTAGGCAAGTGGCAATCCAGCAGGGAGAGCAGGGAGCACAGCCATTACAGTTTCCAATAATCATCTCAGACCACATTTCCAGTACAGCAGTGAGTCTGCCTTGCTTACTGAAAAGCAGATTGGCACATTGAGGTGGGGACCAACATCCATGTAAGGCTAGCACTGCCAAGGATAGTGGAGGGGGACTTGTGGAGAGATTCCCAGCCAAAATAAGGGATCTCTGAGGTGCCTCACCCGCTAGGTCAGCCCACTTCCTCTTTTGGCTGTTGGAGGGGAGTCAGACCCTGGACTTTAGCCTCTCTCCCCTGCCCACATGGGGGTCACTCCTGGAGCCCCAGGCATGCTATTCCACTGATACTTGCAAAATATTCTCTGTATGGCCCCATGTGGCTAGAGGAGACATCTGAGTTGCAAGGAGATCTCTAGTCCCTTCTGGTATGTCCCTCTGCAGGAGGTGAATGGTGCCTTGGCTGCCAGCCTGGCCTTTGCCAGAAATGGGGTAAGAGGGCACCCTGTGTCATGTCTGCACCCCTACATCCATGCCATTGTTTTATATGTTCTGGGTGTTGAACCATTGATAATGATTTCATTTTGAAAATGCTCTGCAAGTGCTCTAACCATAACTTTAGTTTCTCCCTCTAGCAGCCTGTGAACACAGCTGTCTTAACTTTTATTTGAAGCCCACAGGAGTGACCTTGTACTGTTGAAATGTTACAGTTTACTCTCATGCATTCCCAGGCTCCTTCCCGCGCAAACCTATGGTCTAGCTGGGATGGGGGGAAATGAGTGGGTATTTAGAATTGTATTTTCCTCACGTCTCTATTCCTATCAAGGAAGTATGTACTGCTGAGATGCTTTCTTGCCTCTGTGGAACAGTATGGAAATATATGTGGAAAGATTGGATTTCTGAATAAAACCATTTAATCAAGAGTTTGGACTTCTTGTTGCAATGGTGCAGGGACCTGTCTACCATATCCTGTCATCCATAGCCTGACACCCTGTCTGCACCTTGGGTGTGCATTCCCTCTGAGCTGAGTAGGACACCTCTCAAGCTTGGTGCCTTTGTTGGAGTGCCGTGCAATTGCGGGGTCTTTGCACCCTGTGCATCTGCTCACTGAGGGGGAGGGTAGTGGCATTGGCAGGCAGCTGGGATCCCTGCTGGGGATTGGATCCACCTTTGCCTACCACTCACAGAGATGTCAATGGCAGTTCTCATGTGACGGATGGATGCTGCCAGAGTTTCCATGGAAACAAGAGAGTGTGCTCTGCTGGTTGTGCCTGGCCTCAGTTTCCCGCTGACATATCTCCCTTCTGAATGTCCTTCGGGATCAGACTAGTGGTGCCAAAGTTAGACAGGCATCTGCACACCCGCACTCCAAGGGGACTAAGAATTGAACTATCCAGTGTATACCCCCTCCTAATATTTAATACTTTCATTTAAAAGAGATAAAATTAGAGACAGACAGATTCTGAAGTCTATATATAAGCAGGAAATTTTATTAATATTTGTAAAAATATTCAACTTTTTAAAATACATCAAATCAGCAACGTATTTTTTAAAAGTTCAAATCTCAGCAATATATTTTTAAAAGTTCAGGTTTTAAAACGTCAGATCTTAGAAGATAAGCAGGGTCAGTCTTGGTTAGTATTTGGATGAGAGAACTCCAACAAAGATCAGGGTTGCAGAGGCGGGCAATGGCAAACAACCTCTGTTAGTCTCTTGCCATGAAAACACCACCAGGAGTCACCATAAGTCAATTACGACATGAGGGTACTCTTCACCACCAGAAAAATTTATACTTGATTCAAGTTTATTGATTGCTTATAGCCAAAGGCAATCTTAACAAATGAAATAACAGAAACATACAAAAATAATAGATTCTGAAGTATTCAGATTAATCCATTACCCATCAGCCATGAGAACTAGTGTTGTACTCAGCATTTACAGTACACATCATACTTTAACATCATTCCAAGCTTTGTTCTTGCTACACTCTCTTCAAATTTTCTATCCATTTCTTCATTCTGGTTTTCTGAGAAGACATTCTTCCAGTCACCTACTATACCTGCAAATGTAGAGTATAGCAACTGTTACACTGAAAGAGAGAAATGCTTCTTCCTCAGATAAATGGTAGTATTATTTCATGGCAAGGGCAGCTTTCCCTTCAAACCCACCCTCACTGGTTTGTTTCCTCTTTTGACTGGATCTTGTTTTATGTGTGTTCTGCAATATAATGTAACACACCCTTCTGATGGGAACCTGTGTTACAATATAACACACCCTTTCTGACATTTTTTCCCAACTTCCTCTTCTCTAGCCTTTGCTGTTTGCTGCTTTATGAATAGCCTCTGCCTCTCAGAGCTTTTTTTTTAATGGAAATATGTACAGCAATATGTGAACCTGGTTTTCTTAATTCCCAGCTTTCATATTTTAAAATAGTGTCTACCTCCTTCCATTGTGGAGATTAAAAGGAAAAGGCAAAATTTGACACTGGAAGGAGCTGGAGACCTACTCTTTTAAAATGAAACCAGGGAATTCAGAGAACCTGGTACACATATTGCTATACTGTTATATTGATATAATGGTAAACAATTGCTGCTTTAAAAAATGAAAAGCACCCATGGGCAGGGGAGGAAACGACTTTTGCAACAGCCAAGCCTCAGAAGAGTCCAGGAGCCTGCCAGCCCACCTGCCATTTTCCTGTTGAGGGGATAGGTTCTGCTGCCAACAATGCTGGCAGTAAGAAGTCTCCAGTGGGGATGATGCTGACATGTTAAGTCCACAACCAGTTTTGTAATGTAAAAGTCTGTGAGTGGAAGTCAGATCTGCCTGACCATTAGCTGTTACTTAGCTAGTTTCCTCTCCCTTGCTCCTATACTTTCTCAAAATACTCCCCAAAGTCTGGGAGACAAATTTTTGTTATTCCCAGAATTTAGGGACAGTTCTGCATCATTTCAGGTATCTCCAAGCTGACCTGAAGCTGCTAATTTTGGCCTTTAGTCAGACACAATCTCACAGACTAATGAACTTCACAATGTTGCTGTGAGGATAAAAATGGAGCAGTGGTGGAACCATGTACTGTGCCCTGAACTTTTGGAAGGAAGGGTTGGATTAAAATGTGGTAGATACAATAAGAGAGAAATCCTAAGCAGGTCTTCTCAAAATTAATTCAATTTTATTCAATGGGGTTTAGTCCCAGGAAAGGGTTCTTAGGCATGCCTAAATCTTTTTAAGGGATCACACCTAGCCTGGATTGCCCACTCAACCTCTTTTATGGCTTTTGGAACTGATTTACATTTGCATGGCCCTCACTCCCTGCACCCTCTCCCTGCTCCCCTCACCACCTATGTATCTTTGGCCTGTTTCTTCATACCCTCCGTACATCTGATGAAGAGAAATGTGGTTCTCCAAAGCTTAAGTTACAAAAAAGTTGGTTAGTCTTAAAGGTGCTACTGGATTCTTTACTATTTTGCAACTACAGACTCAGATAGGACGGAAGTATTGTAGGGAGGGGATCTCAAATGCTTCACTAAAGAGTTAGGGACCATGGACTTCACCACTATGTTACCTTGTATATTATCTATTGCTCAAATACGTACTTCTATACTACCTGTGCTTCATGTTATCTAATGTCAGTCCTAGAACTGATTATGTTCTGTTTCAGCAATTATTCAACTCTGTATTGGATCCTTGCTAATGCTGTGTCTTTGTAAAATCCTATGACATTGTTGTGGAAATGCCCTTGACACTGTATAGAAATGTCCTTGATACTGATTGTACTAATCTCACACTAAGTAATCCGCCTTAAGTCTCAGTGAGAAAGGCGGACTATAAATGACATAAATAAAATAAAATAAATAACACAGCTAACTCCTATGGTAAGGTGCCCTGAGTCAGTGAATGATTTATTATGGACATCAGAGGCTCATTGATGTGACTCTTACAAGACACATCTGAAAAAATGGGCTGTATTCCATGAAAGCTTATGCTAAACACACTTGGATAGTCTTTAAGATTCCTCAAAACTCTGCATTGCTTTTTACTACACAGACTATCCTGGAATTCATTTTATGTCTTTTCTCTGTAATTTTATACCTTAAGTTTGTGTTCATCTGAACACCAGCTACTAAAAGCTAACTTGGGACTCATTAGCAAGCTAAAGTATTAAGAATGGTTGTGTCATAAGGATTTCAATTTCATTAAAAAACTGCCCCAACTTGGGAGTCCAGTAGCAAAAATGTGTATGTTCATCTGATGGGTTCTGTACAGCGACAGATAAAGATGCATTCTAAAGCCTTCTATGCACGACTTCTCTGCATGTAAACTGTATGCATGTGGAGAGGGATTGAGCACAAGTGTACTGGTCCCTCTGCCCACCTCCACATCCTTGCTGGGTCATCTGCAGGGTGCAAATGCATGGAAGTGTCCAAGCATATGCTCCCTCCCCTACTTTTCTAATATCACAATGAGGGAGAGTATGTGTGGGCACTTCTTCCCAGAAAGCACCATGCTCATAAGCTGGCAATCATTGAGAGGTAAGGAGTGGAGCCACTGTGCTTGTGCCTACTCTCCCTCTCCACATGTTCAGTCAATGAACAGAGGTGTCATGTATACAGGTGCTGGTATTTTCTGTTTGCAGTAGAATTATGTGGAGTGGCTGTTCTGAAACTTACTGGTTTAAAATGCTGGATGGTGAGGCATCACATATTTGGATATCCATGCATTCACAACTATACATAAAGAAAACTAACATGTCAAGCAAAAGATTCTAAACGAGTCTTCTATCAGATGTATCTTTAGAATAAGAAGGTCCCCCATCCCATGGGATAATATTCAAACAATGAATCTCTACCTAAAATATGAAATGGGACCATGTATTTTTGCTGCACATGTACATCTGCTCTAATTTATTCAGCTAATAGATTTACTTCATGCTGTAAGATAAGAATAGAGCTATCTCAAATGGACAACAACCTATAGACAGTTGACCAAGCCAATTAAATACATAAGAACTTTACCTTTACGGAAAAGAGACTTGCCCATTTCTCCATGAGTTTCTGAAGCTTCATCTTTCATGGTTTTGAAACTAGTTTTCTCCACAATGAACTGAATCTCTTGTTCACTTACAGAAAAATCAAAGAATTCAGCCATTCTTTTCACTCCCAAAGCTGGATTCTAAACAAAGGAAAACAAACAAGTGCATTGCTATAGAATGAAGTAGCCCTCGCGAAAATCATAAAAGTTCACCTTAGTTCAGAAGACATGTTTATTTGTATTTTAAAACCAAAGCAGTATGTTGCTTTAGGAGCTGTTGAACATGCATACAAATTAGTACTATGTAATTCACAAGGACACATGATGGCATTTTAATGGTGAACAGGCTGAAATTGTTTGAATATTTATGAATAACTGATGCTGATTGAGAGTAAGGCTGAACTAATAGATCCAGAAGCTAAATTTTAAAATAAAGTATTTCTGCTATTTTAAAAGACAATATTTTTGAAGCATGTAAAGCCATCAAGTGGAAATCCTTCTTTAAAACCTGTTAGCATTATTTCTTGGAAAGCATTTCATTAACACACTGTGTCAGAAGCTTTTTAAAAAGCTTACCTCTTTTATTTCCTCATAAGTAATAAACATGACATTTTTGTCATCCAGATACTTGTTCCATTCCATAATATGGTCTAAATAAAGACCCCAAGGCACTACAAGGAAAAAAAGCAGAAAATGTTCATGTAACAAAACTCCAATAAATCTATATTCAAGGATTTCTATACAATCTTATTGAACTTTCCAAAGTAAGGCCTTAGTGTTGGAAGTCATATCCTGCATGCACGAGATCATAGGGCAGTTTCACATCTGTATAAATCATACTTCTGAAGTAAATTGTGCATTGGCAACCAAAGGTCACCCATCAGCACTCATAGAAGAGATAAGCAAATCTCCCTTGCACATTCCATTCAAAGTCTAAAGAGTAGAGATTATTTTGAGTCAGTTGGGATGACTTTGTTGGTAATTTTCTGTTACATCTTAAACTACCCAAGAGGTGGGGGTGGAAGAGAGTGGAGAGAAGGAAGAAGTAAAAAAGAAAGGAACGTCCTGAGAAAGTGTATTCATATCTGTATAAAATTAGAGCAGACACATTTTTCTTCTGCTATGTGCCACTGTTTCTGTATTCATGAAGCTAAGAGAAATGATTATATGAAACAAGCTAGGGTTTCTATATACAGACATCACATCAAATCACAAGCCAATTACAAACTGAGGTTTAGATCCCAGTTACTAAACTTGGAACCTGCTAAAAAATTACAGTTTGTAGGTAAGCTTGCAGTGAGAATCACATTATAAACATGTAATGTGACCTAATGTTACCATGCTGTGGATTTCCTCACTTTCATATGACAAGCAATTATGTTTGATGGGGCCATTAAACAAGGTAACTATGACACTCATTTAGTATGGGGCCATTGCCTGGGATTAAGGATAGCAAAAAGTGGCTTTACATTAGGACTACACATGGACACAGACTGGGGAAAAAAACATGCACCATTGGTCCATGGTGCATCACGTTTCACAGACCACAGACCACGAACTTTTGATGGACCTATCCCTGTTCGTGGACCAGTTCATCAGTTTGTGGTCTGTCACTTCCGAGGCCCCTAGGACCACTTCCTTCACACTCAGAGATGCTAAACTCACAGTAAGTCTTCATCAGGCTCTCCTTCAGCGACCCTCCAAGTTTGGTCAAGGTTGCATTTTGGAGTTCTGAGTTACAGACCCCCAAAGTGGCCACCCTCAGGAAACTTCCAGTGGATAGAATAGGAGTCACAAACACCAATTGACTCACATTGGCTTGCAGCAATTGGCAGAGCCCTAGGCTAGCCCAACACCCCACAATCAAATAAGGATTGAAAGAAAAGATGAAACAGAAGAGTGAGCCCTTAAGGAGCCCAATAAGCTTGCACTCAGAATCTTACTGCAGCTCTGAGACTGAGTTGGGGCAGAGCCCTAGGCTAGCCCCACCACCCCACAAGCAAATAAGAACTGAAATAAAAAATATTAAACAGAAGAGTGACCCCTCAGTCGAGGAAACCCAATAAGCTTGCTCCAAGAGCCTTGCTGCAGCACAAGCCCCAAGCCTCCCTCGCACACAATCCCAAAAAACTCCTGCAACAGGCAGTTCCTCCGTTGGTAACCAGCGGGAAAGTGAAACTGTGGCTCAACGCTGGGTGTTATATATACTGCTTGCTCTCATAGAGAATAATGGGAGCTCTCTGGTTGGCAGCCAGAGCTGCCTATCAAGGTTTTCAGGGCTAAGAATGGTGTGTTCAAAGGCAGCAGAAGGTCTGCAGGTGACTCTCCTACATTGCCTAGGGAATTGATTGCTGGGCACTGGGATGTCTGGTTGCATGGACCAATGGACCGACAGACCAGCCCAAAAGTTTTTGCGTCCGTGAAAAACATGCGTCCCATGACCCATCTGTTCACAACATGCCAAAATTTGACACGGACCCTGGGCTGGCCCATGTCAAATTTTGGTCTGTTTTTTCGGTCCCTGTCCACCTCTAATTAGGACATCAGACACTGAAGTGCACAGACACACACGCACAGGTAATTTTTCAGCTATTTTCCAGGTAAGGAATAGAAAAGCATTATAGAAATATCAGACACTACTACCAGATTTCCTTTAATTTTTAAAATAAAATTATTGCAAATTGCAATACAGTAGACATTCTATGATAACATTAACAATTTAGAACAACATTACTAAGAAGTAACGAGTCCAGTAGCACCTTTAAGACTAACCAACTTAATTGTAGTCTTAAAGGTGCTACTGGACTCTTTACTATTTTGCGACTACAGACTAACATGGCTAACTCCTCTGAATCTATTGCTTAGAAGAAATAGATGCTTTTTCTTATTGCTTCTGTTACTTTTAGGCTAAAAAAAGGAAGCAAACATACCTGTTCCTCTTATAAAGTCTGGGAAGAACTCATCCCAGGTTTTTTGGGTTGGAAACAATTTCATGCCATTTGCAAAATGGAAATAAGAGACAGCTGTATCCTTTGGATTCCGAAACAAAACCAGTATCTTTAAAGCACAAACACACGTATTAAATGAGGAGGGCAAAGTTCAGATCCCAAAGAACAAAAAAGCAATAAATTTAATGTTTTTTAAACAGTATGAATCTATTAATTTGGCAATTTGGCAACAAATTAATTAAATGAGGTTCAGCAACCAGTCCATACAACTGGGCAAAAAAAGTACTTTCATAGTTCATTGGTATAGCACATACTTTGATTACATAAATTAATAGTTTTGGCCCTTCAAATCTCTAGAAGCAATGCTGAGGAAGTCTTCTACTGGAAAACCAAACTGGATGTGATGTAAAAGAGCCATGCTTAGATACAGGTAGCTTATCTGTGTTCTGACATTGATGAAGTTAACTGAGGCTTTAGTTGGTGCTGGAATTTAAATCAGGGAAAGGCATGAGAAGGAAGGGCTACATCTCCCCTCCCCAGGGGTCATTTCGTAGAAAAAGAACTGCAGGAACTCATTAGCATAACTCATTAGCATATGCCACACCCCTTGATTGGGTCAAAATGGCCAGGACTGAGCTTCTGCCAGATGGGGGAGTGTTTCCCCACCTGGCAGTGACCCAATCAGGGCCATTTTGCCCCCAATCCAGGCCAAAACAGGCCCAAAATGGCTCAAAACTGCCATTTTGGGCACATTTTGGCCTGGATCAGGCTCAAAGGGGCCCGGATTGGGTCAGTGCCAGGCAGGGGAGGGGTTACCCACCAGGAAATGACCCAATCCTGGAGGTTTTGGTCCTGATCCCAGCTGAAAAGGGCCCCAAATGGCCAAAATGGCCATTTGGGCCCTGTTTGGGCCCAGATTATGGTCAAAACAGCCTGGAGCAGATCAGTGCTGGGCAGGGGAGGGTTCCCCCACCTGGCACCGACCAGATCCCGGCAGTTCTGGGCACGATCCCGGCAGAAAATGGCCCAAATGGTTGAAAGCAGCCATTTTGGGCCTTTTGGGCCAGGATTGGGGCTGAAAAGGGCTGTATCTGGTCAGAGCTGAGTGGGGGAACCCTCCCCTGCCCAGTACTGACCTGGTCCAGGCTGTTTCAGCCAAGATATGGGCCCAAAAAGGCCCCAAAGTGCCCAAAATGGCCATTTTGGGCACATTTGAGCCTGAATTGGGGCCTAAAAGGCTGGGACCAGGTCAGTGCTGGGTGGGGGAGGCCTCCGCCACCCAGCAGTGACCCAATCAGGGCCACTTTGGCCCCAATCCAGGCTGAAACAGGCCCCAAATGGCCAAAACTGGCAATTTTGGGCACGTTTTAGCAAGGATTGGGGTTGAAACGGCTTCCCCCTCCTGGCACCCACCTGATCTGGGCTGTTTCAGCCCCAATCTGGGCTGAAATGGTCCAACATGGCCAACAATGGCCATTTGGGGCTTGTTTTGGCCCAGATTGGGGCCGAAACAGCCATGACTGCATTGGTGCCGGGTTAAGGAGGCTTCCTCCGCCCAGCACCAACCTAATCCGGGCTGTTTCGGCCCTGATCTAAGCCATTTTGGCCCTTATCCAGGCCGAAACGGGTCAAAAATGGCCGTTTTAGGCCTGTTGCTGCCCGCATCAGGGCCAAAATAGCCAGGACCAGATTGGTACTGAGCGGGTGAAGCTCCCCTTCCCTGGCACCAACCCAATCCAGGCTGTTTTGGCTCCAATTGTGGCCATTTTGGCACCAATTCAGGCCTAAACGGCCCAAAATGCTTTAAAGTCAAATGGGCGGGGCCGCCTGACTTGGGGGAACTACCTTAACAGCATTCCAGTGCATTCCCCTTTGAAATGAGCCCTGCTCCTCCCATTGATTCTTCCCCAGTATTTAAAGCAGCTCCGAAGGGCTGCTTATTAACTTCTATTTTTATAAAACTGCAAGAAATTCTAAACACCTGTCTAAACACAAATTACACCTGTCCTGGATCATGAAACTTTGGAGAGCTGCTGCCAATGCAGGGCCCAACTGTCTCTGTTTTTTCTTTCAGGAGGACTGTCACTCCCTAGCCCATTTCATTGCTTCTGTCTGTGTTATCATCTCACTCCAAACTCTGCTTCTCTCTTCTGCTACATGGGAATATAAGAATAGGATAAGAATGTGTTTGTGCCTAAAGCTTATGAAGACCTGTAAAATTTGCCATGCCACGTTCCAAGAAACAGCCAGTCAGAAAACAGTATTTAAAAAAATTAATTTTGGGCCAATCCATCCACAATCCATTCTTCTCAAATGGGGCTTGCACAGGACAGGAATACTTCCTGAGCCTGTAGGTCATCTTTGCAATAGAACTGAGTGCCAGAAAATCTGAGGGGTCTTTCACATGAAGGATTTCCCACAGTTTGAATGCCAAACTGCAGCATTTTCCCTCTAAGCTTCCTCATGACATCGCATATTAAGTAGAGTACTTACCTTTGTCTTATTTTTAAAAATAGATTTGGGTAGTGTTTGAGGAGCAAGATGCGTTTTTATTCTTCTTCTGGAGGGTAGTTGCTTCATCCTCTTTAAAAACATGGTAAAATGGGAAATTAAAATTTCTTTATGTTAATATTTTCATTTATTTGTTAAAATATTTATAGCCCAGTTTCTGAAGATCTTCAAAGAGGTTCACAAGGAGCTATGAATTAAAATATTTATCACAAAAATAGCCAATATATAATCTAAAATTTTTTACATCGCAGTATTAAAAATTATTTAAAGCTAACATGTTAGAAACAGAAAAGTTTGGCACAGTAAAACAGAGGCAATCAAATTTGTTATCTCAGATTAAAAGTTTTCCTAAACAAAAAATAGATAAAGGTACAAGACAAGATTGCCCATTATCTCCATTGTTGTTCATTTTGATTTTGGAAATTTTGTTGATTCAAATTCGAGAGGACGATACAATCCGTGGCATAAAAATAAAGGAATTTTCCTACAAAGTCAGGGCATTTGCGGATGATGTAATGTTGATAGTGGAAGATTCAATAATAATGGATAAAATAAAGGAATTTGGTGATTTGGCGGGATTTTATGTGAACAAAAAGAAGTCGAAGATATTGTGTAAGAACATGATGAAGCAAAAACAGCAAGAACTAATGGATATAACAGATTGTGAGGTAGCTAATAAAGTGAAATATTTAGGAATTGAGCTGACTGCAAAAAATATAGATTTATTTTAAAATAATTATGAGAAACTGTGGCAACAAATAGAAAGAGATTTGATAAAATGGAATAAATTAAATTTGTCATGGTTGGGAAGAATAGCAGCAGTGAAGATGAATGTGCTACCACGTGTGATGTTTTTGCTGCAAACTATTCCAATTATCCAAGACTTCAAACAATTTGACAAATGGCAAAGAAAAATTTCAGACTTTGTGTGGGCAGGCAGGAAACCCCGAGTGAAAATGAAGGTATTACAAGACTCGAAAGAAAGAGGGGGGCTGCAACTGCCAAACATAAGATTATATTACGAAGCAATTTGTCTGACATGGTTAAAAGATTGGATAACGTTAAAAGACCGTAAACTGCTGACTTTGGAGGGACACAAAAAGTTGTTTGGATGGCATGCCTATTTGTGGTATGATAAAGTTAAAGCGGACTCTATGTTTTTTGCATCACTATATCAGAAGAAGCCTTTTCACAATCTGGAAGAAATATAAGAATTACATGGAAAGTGGTATCCCTTCATGGGTGGTACCATATGAAGTAATAGATCCGAGAACTGTATATAATGAACAACAATGTTTAACTTATAAAGAGATAATGTCGATAGAACATAGAATACCAAAAATAAAGACACAAGAAGAGTTATCTCCTCACTATGGATGGTTTCAATATAGGCAAATTAGGGATCTTTACAACTCGGACTGTCTAAAGGGAGGAATAAGACTAAAAAACTCGGAGTTAGAAGAAGTGATTCTACAAGAAGGCAAAAAAGATATTTCGAAAATATACAAAATACTTTTAAAATGGTATACGGAAGACGAGACAGTCAAAGTCCAGATGGTGAAATGGGCAATAAACCTTCCTAAAGAAATAACAATGGAATCATGGGAATACTTGTGGAAAAATACTTTGAAGATTTCAACTTGTACCAACATTAAAGAGAATGTATACAAAATGATGTATAGGTGGTATTTAACGCCTAAGAAGATTGCGCATGGAAATGCAAATATGCCAGATAAATGCTGGAAATGTAAAAAGCATGAAGGATCATTTTATCATATGTGGTGGACTTGTGAGGTAGCTAAGCAATACTGGGGAGATATAATAGAAATAATTAATGAGGTTTTGCAAACCCAAATAAATAAGAACCCAGAGTTGTTGCTACTGAACTTGGGAATGGAAGAAGTTCCAAGGCAGTACAGAACATTGCTATTTTACATGACTACAGCAGCAAGACTTTTGTATGCGCAGAAATGGAAAGTGCAAGAAATACCAACTATAGAAGATTGGTGGTTGTTGTGGGTTTTCCGGGCTGTATTGCCGTGGTCTTGGCATTGTAGTTCCTGACGTTTCGCCAGCAGCTGTGGCTGGCATCTTCAGAGGTGTAGCACCAAAAGACAGAGATCTCTCAGTGTCACAGTGTGCAAAAGATGTAGGTCATTTGTATCTACTCAGGAGGGTTGGGGTTGAGCTGAGTCATCCTGTAAGAGTTTCCCAGGGTGTGGAATGCTAATGGCGGGAGGCTTCACTGTATCCTGAGGAGGATACTGTATCCTCAGGATACAGTGAAGCCTCCCGCCATTAGCATTCCACACCCTGGGAAACTCTTACAGGATGACTCAGCTCAACCCCACCCCTCCTGAGTAGATACAAATGACCTACATCTTTTCCACACTGTGACACTGAGAGATCTCTGTCTTTTGGTGCTACACCTCTGAAGATGCCAGCCACAGCTGCTGGCGAAACGTCAGGAACTACAATGCCAAGACCACGGCAATACAGCCCGGAAAACCCACAACAACCATTGTTCTCTGGCCGTGAAAGCCTTCGACAATATATAGAAGATTGGATTTACAAATTGCTGTACATGGCTGAGATGGACAAAATGACAAGAAAACTTAAAGATCTTGATCCAGGAGAATAGATTGCAGACTGGGAGAAATTGAAACAATATCTAGAAAAAAAATGGGATGTGAAAGGAAGATTGTGGCAGTTTGAGAATTATTAATATGTGACTTTATAAAGGGGAGAGAGAAGTAACTTTACCATTAATGGGGAAACTTAGCTATTAATTAATCTAAGCTAATATTAGTAATAAGGAGATTGTATTAAAAAATAGATAGTTTAAACAGTGAAATGTAGATTGATATATTAGAAAATTGGAGATATAGAAGAATTTGAACATGCTTAGAATAAGTGATATAACATATATAGGATTTAGAAAAATTATGGTTAAGAGTAATTTGAGTAATAAGAGGGGTTTGGGGTTGGAAAGCTGTTGGAAGTCAGTAAGGAGGGGGGAAAGGGTGGGGCTGATATAATTTAGATAAGACGGGGAATTTGTGTATTGAATAACATTGTATGTACTCACCAATAAATTTTTTTTTAAAAAAAAGTTTTCCTAAACAAGGAAGTCTTCACAAGTTCTTGGAAACTGAACTAAGATGGTGTCAAAATGACATTTCCACTATGAATGTAACCCCATGCAAGTTAGCTTCCTCAGTACCGTTGCACACTTATTCCATATATTTCTTGCCCTAGCTACAAACAGGATTACATAGATTGATTCAACAACACTAATGTAAAACAGTGGTTCCTAACATGACGAGGCCATTAAAGAACTTGAAGAGCATCCTCTGCAGTCTGTGCAAGCCGACTTCCTCTTTCTCACTACTGCTGAACCGGGCTCATTGTGCCTAATTTTATTGTTTCCAATTTACCTTCCTACATGAATAGAGGCTGGGATGGCCATTCCCAGTGCACCACTGTGCCAACCATCAGCAAAGCCTACACCGCCACCAGCAATGGCAGTGAACAGTTTACATCTAGCTGTTCTGCAGTGTGGGGTTGCCAAGTCTTTTTTGCCAATTGCATAACAGATAGTTGTTGGACCAGCACAGTTGTGTCTAGTGTTTGCCCACCCTCTGTATGGGCAAAATCAACAATTGTCCATACATATGCATTCTCTGTTGTGGACCCTATCTTATGGAATGGCCAGCCTGACAACGTTACAAAGGCTTCCACTCCCCTGGCTTTCCACAAACTATGCAAAACTATGAAAAATCAATGAGGGCTTTTTTTTTTACACAGGTAAGTCAGCCCCTTCCCGGCCGAACATGCAGCAGCTAGGGTGAGGGCTGCTTTTGCTGCCACGGAAGAAGGGAAGGCAGTTTCCCTTCTCCCAGGCATATGGGTATCAGGGGAGGGTAGAGCTAAAGGCATATAAGCCTGCTCCGCCCTCCTCCCCATCACAGAGATGCTGGGTTGCTTGGATGAGTCAGACATTTTTGCTTAGTTTAGCTGAGCTTCTGTCCGACTCCTGAGTTGCCCAGCAGTGTGCAGAGCTCTGCAAGTCTTCGTCGAGGGCTTTCCCCACAGTGGCAGCAGCATTGGGAATAGAGGTTTTCCCCTGCAGGCCCGGCGTTTTGGGCACTTCTCTTCTGGGCCGTGTCTTTTCGCACTGTTTTTTCGGCGGCATGGCACCAGTTTGAGGGAATCATTGGGTGGTTTAGGGCTGCGCAGTTTGGCGCAGTTAGTAACAGCGGCTGGTGTGTTCACACTAGAGGGGCTTGCCTTTTATAACTGTGGCAGCTTTACCTCAAGTGCCCATGTGTGGGCATTAGAGGGGCTGGCCTGGACAAACGTGGCTGTTTTTCCTCAGGTGATGAGGCGGCTGCAGCACTTTTAAAAGAGCTTTTCAGGCTTCAGTTAAGCGCCCTGCCCCCCCCTTTCTGCTATTTGTATTATTCATAGTTGCCTATTATTCATCATTGCCTTTGTCTCCCTCCCCCCCCCGCCTCCTTGGGCTAGGAAGGGGTGGCTGTGGAGCCAATTAATTTGGACGGCCATTTTACAGGATGGCAGTTTGGCAGCCATTTTAGGCAGTTGGTGGCCATTTTAGGATGCTCCTTTCTATTAGGCCTGTATGGAAGTGGCCATTTTGATTGGGGCCTCCACCTAAGGGTAATGCTCCCCCTCCTTTTGTTACTGCTGTAGCCTAGTGGTTAGGAGTGGGGGTTGCAAAACAGTGAGACTGTTTGCATGTAGTAATCGTAATCGTAATCGTAATCGTAATCGTAATCGTAATCGTAATCGTAATCGTAATCGTAATCGTAATCGTAATCGTAATCGTAATCGTAATCGTAATCGTAATCGTAATCGTAATCGTAATCGTAATCGTAATCGTAATCGTAATCGTAATCGTAATCGTAATAGTAAAGGAAAATCCTTCTGCTGATATAGCTCTATCTGCTGCCGTAGCCCGGCAGGTGGGTTCCAGTGTTTCATTCATTAGCCATGCCTAAAGGAAAAGGTCCATCTAAAGGCAAGCAACCCGCCAAGTGGGCACCTCCAAAGAGGCCCATGCCTGTGTTGTCCTCATCTGAGGATGAAGGTGTGGATTTGGAAAGACAGGAGATATTGCTGAGGCTTGCAGCTTTAGAGCAGGCAAGGAATGGCACCACGGCAATAGCTAGATAGCCAAAACAGGCTAGGCCTGCTGGGGCTGTGTCTATGGCTACATTTCAGTGGGAAGTGCAGTGTTTATCTGTTTTGGAAGGGACATCTGGAGTGTCAGCAGGAGAGAGGTCTGGTGTACAGGCAGTGAGTGGTAAGCTTGGTGTGCAGGATGGTGCAGAGGAGCGAGGATGGGCTGCTGAGCCTGCACCTACGATGGTAGCTGTGGGCATGCCAGAAGGGGATGGTAAGTCAGCATTGCCTACTCAGGCTGGCCCTTGGTCTTGGTGGCCTTGGGGTCAGCCGTCTAGCTTACTGCCCTCAGCAACACTGCACACGCCGTATAATTCGGTTGCTTCTGCGCCACAGGCACCATTCACACCTGGTGCCATGGCACAGGGTCAGGGAAAGTTGGGTCCATGGTCTGCTTGGAATCAGTCTTCACAGCCTCACTCAAGCCAGTCCACTGCCTGGGGTCAGTATCTTGCAACCCCTGGGACTGGCACCATGCCTTATGTTTCACCTTATGGTGCAGTCCCATTTAGGGCTCTTCCATTTGGGGACACAGCCATACCTTTAGGTGATCACTTAACCTCCAACACAAGGGAGAAAATATTAAAAGGGGAGTACGTGGATGTTTTTGGCCTCCTATTTAGAGAATTGGAGAAAAAGGAGAAGGAGGACCTTGATGATAGGGAAAAGGAGCGCTTGAAGAGCAGGAAACTAGATCACACTTGGGCAAATTGGTTACCGGGCATGTTGATCTACGTGGGAGTGATAGCCAGGGTGCAGCCTTGGAGGACTGCATCTTTAATTCAGTATATTGATATTATCTATAGAGGGTACTTGGACTTCTCAGGCTCTGCATGGTTGCAGTATGACAAGGAATTTCGTATGCAAGCTGCCTTTAACCCCAACCTCCCGTGGGATCAGGTTCACCAGCAGCTTTGGCTGCAGGTTATGTCCCTCACTAGGCCAAATATGGGTGACCAATCAGACAGCAGCCACTTAGTGCAACGTTAACAAGCTGATCAGAGCCCCCGCCCTCACGTGGGGCAGACGGTTCAACCCTGCTTGCTATGTTGGGGAGTACAACTCCCAGAAATCATGCTCCAGAAAGGCCTGTGGTTTTAAACATCAGTGCCTTATCTGTGGTGGCCCCCACCCCTTTGCGGCCTGCCCGCGTCAGCTGAGGAAATGGAGAAAGAGGGGGGGAGGGGAGGCAGTGCCCATTCTTCTGGAAAAGGGTCCCAGCCCCATGAGGCTGAGGGCCCTTAGGCACCTTTTAACTGGTTACCTAAAGCGTCATGATGCTCATTATTTGTTAGAGGGTTTTGCCATAGGTTTTAGAATGCCATTTCAGGGCCCTCGGACCCCCTTTACGTCGGCTAATTTATGCTCCGTTGTTGGCATGCTGGATGTTGTACATTCTAAGATAGCCAAGGAGTGTAAGGAGGGGCACATTTTAGGGCCTTTTAGTACCCCACCTCTTCCAAACTTTAGTCTCCCCTTTGGGTGTGGTGCCAAAGAAGGTGGTCGGTGAGTTCTGCCTCATTCACCACCTTTCTTATCCCAGGGGTGGGTCAGTGAATGATGGCATTCCTGACTATTGGTGTTCAGTTCATTATACATCATTTGACGAAGCAGTCAAAGTTGTTAGGCAGTGCGGGGTTGGGGCAGAAATGGCCAAATGCAACATTAAGTCTGCATTTTGCCTCTTGCCTGTTCATCCCAGAGATTTTGAGCTCCTAGGATTTTCTTTTGAAGGCCAGTACTGCATTGATAGGGCTCACCCTATGGGATGTTCTATTTCAAGTGTGGCTTTTGAACGATTTAGTACCTTTCTGGAGTGGGCCTTGAGGTCTCGGCTTTCATACTGAGACACCGCCCATTATGTAGACGAATTTCTTTTTGTGGGTCCTCCAGGCTTGGCCCAGTGTGTCCACCTTTTAGCTGGCTTTATTGGCCTGGCTGAGGAACTTGGGGTCCCTTTAGCTCACAAAAAAACTGAGGGCCCATCATTGGTATTTACCTTTTAGGGCATAGAATTAGATACAGTGCATCAGACCTCATGTCTGCCGCCCCAGAAGCTAGAGGAGCTGCAGGCTTGAGTGGCTTACTTCCTGGGAAGCCGTAAGGTCTCCTTGTTAGAGCTCCAGCAACTAGTTGGACACTTTTACATTGCATGTAGGGTTGTGGCACCTGGTCAGGCGTTTTTATGACATCTTTATGATGCCATGGGTAGCATTAGGTTACCCTACCACAGGCTGTTGATTAGCGGAGCTATGAGGGCCAATCTGATTGTCTGGCAGGAGTATAATGGCATTACATTCTGGAGGGAGTGCCTCCTGTTGGAGGCAGAGTTGCAGGTGTCCTCAAATGCGTCTGGGTCCACAGGTTTTGGGGTGTTTTTCCAGGGGCACTGGTGTGCTGAGTGGTGGCCTGACTTCTGGATTAATCTTGGGCTCACTTCAGAACTGACCTTTTGGGAGCTGTTTCCCATATTAGTGGTGGTCTATTTGTGGGGGGCCGAACTGGTGGACCATACTGTCCATTTCTAGTGTGATAACCGGGCAGTGGTGTGCATCCTTCGCTCCCTTTCATCTAGATCTCCTTGGGATATGAGGCTGGTTAGGGCATTCACACTTCAGTATTTGAGGCTAAATATTTTGTTTTTGGCAAGGCACATTCCAGGTGATAATAATGGTGTGGCAGATGCTCTGTCTCACTTGCAGATGGAACAGTTTTGGCAGCTTGCCCTGGAGGCCGACTTACAGCCGGCTCAGATGCCCCAGGAGCTGCAGAGCCTTGGATGGTAGAGGTGCAAAGGGCCATGCCATTGGCTATTGTCCCTAGTACCTGGCAGTCTTACAGCCGGGCAGTGCATCAATTTTCAGGCTTTAGGCAAGATGCCAGACTGCCGCAGTTATAGCCCATACAAGTGAAGCACCTTATGTGATTTTGCATCAAGCAGAAAGGTAAGGGGCTGGTGGTTAAGTCCATAAGAAGCCAGCTGGTGTCTCTTGCTTTTGATAGCAAGGCCAGGGGAATTGAGGACACCACTGGGGATTTTAGGTTGAAAAAATGCTTGAGGGTTGGTCACATGAAAGGGGAACATGGGCTGATGTTAGGCAACCCATTTCTCCTTCTGTACTCCGAGGCCTTTCCCTTGTGTGGAAGAAGGTGTGTCGTTCAGATTTCGAGGTGGCATTATTCCATGTGGCCACTCTCACGGCATTTTGGGGGGCTTTGCGGGTTAGTGAATTGGTGGCCCAATCCCTTAGGGATAGGTCAGGTCATGCCCTTGTGGTGCAAGACCTCAAATCCATGGACAATATGGTTACCCTTAGGATCCGGCAGTCTAAAACCAACCAGATGGGTAAGGGGGCTGTGTTTCATTTTAGTGCCTGTTCCGAGTTGGGATTATGTCCTGTGAGCACACTGAAGCACTATGTGGAGTTGAGAGGGGAAGGTGAGGGTTTACTTTTCCGTCATGTGGCCAGCACCCCTCTTACCAAGTATCAGTTCTGGGCAGTTACAGGCAAGGCTCTTGCTAGACTAGGTTTGGCGGGCGTTAAATTTGGCACCCATTCCTTCAGGATTGGGGCTGCTTCAACAGCGGCAGCCATGGGCTTTCTTGGGCCTGCCATCCAGAAGGTAGGGCATTGGTGGTCCTCTGCGTACAATGCTTATGTGTGACCCCTAACGTCTTTGTAATTTGTTGGTTCTTTTCTTTCTTCTAGTGCTGTGTATTGCTGAGAGAGGCTTCAGATCCTCATCTGCGGGCACAGTATGATCTTTCAGGCAGCCCACCAAGCCAGGAGGACTCCGATCGGGTCTCAGCTTGGCCTTAGTGGTCAAGTGGCAGGGCCATAGAAGCCTTTGTTGGCCTGGGTTGCTGCCACTCCTCTTTGAGGGGAGAACCGGTTCACCACCTCACATCTTGGTCATTCATCTAGGTGGTAGTGATCTTGGCTTGGTTAAGGGCAAGGTCCTGTCTTTGCAGGCCTGGAAGGACTTCCTCTTGCTAGGCAAGTTCTGGCCTGAGGTGCTGATCGTGTGGTCAGTGATGCTTCCATGCCGGGTATGGTGGGAAGCATTACATCCTGCTAAGATGGAGCAGGCTAGGCACAAGGCCAACAGAGCCCTTGAGAAAGCTCTCACGGAGGGGCTCGGGATTTACTTCCCATACCCCATGATTCAGGCCAAGTGTGCCAACCTCTACAGGGGTGATGGGTACACCTCTCGGGGGCAGGCAACAACATATTCTTGAATGATCTACGGCAAGGGCCACCTGTGGGGTGCAAGGGTCTAAGCAGAGGCTTGATCCTTGGCATTGGCAGGTTAGGACGGCAAAATGAGTTATGTTGTAATCAATAAAGTGGCCCAATTTTAATCCCAAGCTTTGTGTCTGCCTTTCTTTTCGACTAGGGGGGCAATAATACTTTACTGAAATGAAATGGTTCAGAAAGATGCTTTTCTAAAGAGACTGTGAATGATACTACTATACTCTGTCTGTTGTTGTAAGTATGCTTCTACTGTGTAATTAAATGCTTGTGCTTTGTTTCAGGTTGTTTCAGCTCTGATTCAGTTTTCTTCTTGTTTTCAGATTTCTGCAGTCCAAACTCTATTTCATTGTTTTATTGGATGTCCCATGTTGTTGATTGTATATGACTTACACTATGTAATCCGCTTTGAGTGTCAGTGAGAATGGCGGACTACAACTAACATAAATAAATAGATAAAAACAAAGGTCTCCTGCTTAAGTGGATGGCACTTCAGCTTTCACAAGAAAGAGCAAGAGTCCAGTATTACCTATAAGACTAACAAAATTAGTGGTAGGGTATGAGCATTTGTGAGCCACAGCTTACTTCTTCAGATACAGCAAGAAAGGAGGTTGTGATACTGTGCTCAGGAAGCAGTCTTCCGAACTGCATCCAGCACTGTCCTTGAATGTGCCCTAACCCTCATGAGCAATTTTCAGGTGGTATAGAAATTCTATCAGTGGTATTCATGATTAATATCCCAGTCTATTATCTAAATATTTTGGATAGCCCTTGGGCCAATCAACTAAAACAAGTTCTAATATATTTCTTCAATTACTGACCTCAAACTTTTCTGGATCTCCAAATTCAAGATATGGAAATAATGATAGTTCACTCTCCCTTTGCCGTGTTCTCCTCTTTTTCCTTTCTTCGTCATCATATTTTCCAGATACAGCTTCCAACTCAACTAAAATCTGACCAACCCAATTAGTACCTGAAGCAATGCAGAAACTATTGTTAGAAAATACAAAAAGTGACTCATCAGATATTCAGCCATAGCAGACTCAAAACTGAGGTCCACAGCACATTATTTAGAGTTTTGATTATGTGCATATGGGATGAACACCATTCTAATGTAGTGAGCACTAGATACTTATTACCAGAAGGCTTCAAAAGATTGTATTTGCAATTAAGTATATTTTTAGTTTAGAAAGTTTAGTTGCATTTGAAACTGTCAACTGTATCTTTGCCATTGTGTTCTATATATGTGAAAGAATGCTTATTGTTTGGCTAATAGGCCCAGGCCCATAACACATGAATTATTTTGTAATTTGTTCCCTGCAGTAATTTGTAAGCACCCCCAGGTTTACAGAAACATCTACCCAGTTCCCAAGTGGCTCGGTAGCAGGCTGGAAGCCAGTGCAGATGACACAAAATCAGTAGTAAATGCTTCTTGGAACCCTGGATCCTGCATTATGGATAGTATAATATTCTGCGCCAGCTGAAGCTTCTGAATGGTCTTCCAGAGGAAACCCACATGGACTGCATTACAAGCGTCCAATCTAGACATTACCAGGGCAGGTATAACATCAGTGACCTTACTTTGTATTTGATTGCAATACTTGTGAAACCTTAATTTAAATCATAGCAAGCTATCATCCTTTATAACCCATATAGTAATGAAAATACATAGAATGGACTTTACTTTCCTTATACTTATTCAGTTTTTATGCTGTTATGGTTTTAAAGAGAGTTCATGCAATGTGTCACAATTAAGTTTTTTTTTCTCCCTAGTCATATCCATTGGAACTTTGATATAAATGATAAATGAACTTTTGCATGCATGCCCTCTTACTCAAACAAACACAGAGAACAAAGTATTCCTTGTAAGACAGAGCTACTCACCAGTTTTGGGGTATCCCACTAAAATCACATCATCGCTCCTGGCCTCAAAGGTGTCAAGTATTTTCAGTGTTTCTGGGCAACAAATCATAGTAGGGTACATCACCTCATTGTGCAAAAACATCTTATCTGAAGGACTAATATCTTTACTTTCTGCCAACGACTTATCAAGAAGTTCACACATTCCTGCCTGAGCCATGGCTGTGCTCTTTCCAAGTATGAAATCTTGGCTGTCTTGGTGAAACAGGCAAATATAATTACAGAGCAATCATCTGAGGTGGCGGAAAAATGATCTGCAATCCTAACAAATACAGCTTGTGTTACTGATTAACTGAGCCACTGAATTAGATTTGGGAAAAGTAAATCTAGCTTTTCTTTCTCTTTACACAGATTCTAATATCTCTGTCCAATGGAGAGGTAACTTTATTCACTTTATTAGCTAGGCTTTATTAGTCAAGAAGTTTCAGAATAAATATTTGGAGTTTTTTAAGAAGAGCCTAAAAGAAAAAAATGTTTCTTGAAATATGTCTAGTGTTCCAAAATTTCTCAAAAACATAAATAGAGAAGACCTTTCTTGTTTCATTTTGATCCCTGAGGGTTCATGGATAAACTTAAACAGTGTGTTTTTTTAAACATCTGGAACTCTAAATTACAGTCAAGTACTTGCAGTTCTGAGACCACAACAGTTTCAAGAAACTCATTATATGCAAACTTGTGACTTTTAGAGATAGATTATGGATTTTTAAATAGACACAGACTCTCTGCTTTCTTTTAATTTTTGCCATTCAAAGTGTCACAATATGATGAGCCTGAAGTGGGTTCTCCCAATATATCTATTTTTTCCTATAAATCAGATTATCATAATATCAACTAAATTAAGTACTGTAGATAATAAATAAACATAGTGGATCAAAGCAAACCAAACTGAAAAAAATTCTGCATCATAGGTTATGTAGATTGATAGTAGTCAGCATTAATAGGAGTCAGTAATGGTTAGAAAACATCAGATGGGAACTACTTGGCAACTGACAGGGCCTAAGTGCACATTACATTGCTTCTGGATCCATCCTGGCTTGACTCCAGGTCCTGTTAGAAAAGATGGTGTTACAACTTTTTGTTCAGTTCCCTGTGAGTTTTGAAACTTAATTCTCAAGTGCAAGGTATTGGAAATACAATGTCTTGTGTACAGAGAAGGCAGAAGACACAGAATACCTGGAGGGGGCAGCAGGTCTGACAAATAGATAGCAGAATGAGATCTTTCTTCCTCTCTTCTGTCCTTCTTGCATGTCTCGAGATTGGTATTCTTAGGCTACTTCCTGCTTCTTCCCGGAAGTCCCTCTCTGCCAGTTAAGTGAGGGAGTTAGTATCTATTCTGTTTCTCTGCTTTCTATGAAAGTTGTAGTTTCTGAATAAACTCTCTTCATTCACTTCCTTAATCAGACTCAAGATCATTCCTAAGATAGACCAGAGCCTATATTGTAGCAGAGGATGGTTTGTGGATTAATCTCTGATTAAAATAATAAGACTCACCAGAGGCTCCCTTCACAAGCTGTGTGTGAAAGAGAACAAAGGGACAAAATGGCGGCCTATAGCATTCAGCAAGTTGTAGTGATAGAAAGGCTGAATGAAAGAAACTATGTAATCTGGAAAGCCCGCTTGCACACCCATCTCATGGAACAAGGAGTTTTGGATGCAATTAAGGATCCAAGACTGGCAAATGAGGAATGTGAAAAGCAAAGAAAATGAGACAAACACAGCCACAAAGCCAAAGGGATAGTGTTCAAAGGTTTGGAGGACTGGAATATTTTGCGGGTGATTCATATAGATAAAGCTGAAAATATCTGGGAAGAAGTTCAAAGACTTTATGTAGATACTTCACTTAAGAGTATAATATTTTTACAAAGGACGTTGTTCAGTATTAGAATGGGAGAGCATCAGTTTGCATGAGCAACTGGATGATTTTCTGGTTTTAGTCCAGCAGCTTTGCTCATCTGGAAAAGATCTGATAGTACTATTGTTGATCAGCCTGCAACCAGAGTATGAAAGTTTCATAAATCAAGTAGAAGCTAAGAAAGATCTGACTCTGAGTCAAGCCATAAGCATGCTAGAGGAGTATAACAGACATAAGGAATTCCAGAACTCAGACAGAGGGTCCTGGACTGAGGGACCGTGAAAGTGCTATGGGTGTTGTAAAGTTAAGCAAGAAAGCTGATGCATTTTGTCATGAATGTGGGAAAGGCAATCACTTCAAAAAGAACTGCGCTCTCTCCAAACAAAGGGATTCCTCCCAGAGAGGAAAAGGAGCAGCAGGGAGGAATTTCCAATGTGACAAACCAAAACCTTCAAGGAAATGCTTTATGCTAGCTGAAAGAGAACCTAAAGAGCATTTTTGGTATATTGACTCTGCATGTACTGCTCACATGATAGGGAATAAAGCTTTCTTTGAAATGCTAAAGGAAGAAAAAGGGGAGGTGTTGCTTGTAGCAGATGGCAGATCTTTAGAAATAGCAGGCATAGGGTCTGGAACATTAAGATGCAAACTTCCAAACAAATAGGCCTGGGAAATCTTGCTAACAAAGTGCTTCCATGCGCCAAATTTGGAAACTAGCCTGCTTTCTGTAAGCGTGCTTGCAGGGAAAAACATGAAATTATCTTTTGGGAAGCAATGTCTAATTAAGGAGGACAGAGAAATAATAGCTGTATCTAAGAAGCGGAACGGTCTGTATGCCCTGGAAATGTGCCAGCAATTAGGTGACTTTGCAAATACAAAGGAGACCTGTAAACATAAGAATTGCTCATTAATCTGGCACAGGTGTTTTGGGCACCAAGATGTAAATGCAATCAGCCACCTTCAAAGCAATAATCTGAAAAATGGCATGCAATTTACAAAGGGTGTTTTTGAAGAAAAAATGTGTATGCTGCATTAAAAGCAAGGCAGTTAAACCCAGCTTTAAAGAGAAAGGAGCTGAGGAAAATGAGGCAAGGCAGCCATTAGATTTAATACACAGTGACCTATGTGGTCCAATGAGAACAGCAACACCAAGTGGCAACAAGTATATTCTCACCTTCATTGATGCATTCTCCAAGTATGATGTAACATACATGATCAGGGAGAAAAACCAATTGCTGGAAAAATTTAAAGCTTATGTAGCAATGGTCAGTAACAGATTCCAGAGAGGGCCATTGGCATTCCCCACTGACAATGGAGGTGAATATGTAGGACATGAAATGAAAAATTACATGTTCAAGTAGGGGATTCAGCATCAAGTCACAATGCCATACATACCAGAGCAGAATGGAGTGACAGAAAGAAAGAATCACTCTCTCATTGAAATGAGTAGGTACATGCTCCTTGAAGCAAAGCTACCTGAAAAATTCTGGGGAGAAGCAATTAACACTGCTAACTACCTGCAAAATAAACTGTCCAACAAAGGTGCAAGCAGTATCCCATTTGCACTATGGTATGGGCACAAATACAGTGTGACTAATCTCAAGGTCTTTGGATCAAAAGCCTACAGTTACGTTCCTAAAGAAAAAAGGTCTAAGATGGAGCAGAAGAAGAAATTGTGGTGGGGTATGCACAAGGATGTAGAGGATACCAAATCCTTAACCCAAAGACTGAAACAATAAAAATGTGCCACATTGTCTATGTTAATGAAAGGAAGATAGCAGACACTGGCAAAGTAGCACCAACAGGAGAAAATGAAGAACAGCAACAAAGAGCAGTACAACTACCCATCATGGATTGCAAACATGACACAGCTGTGGAACCCGCAGTACCAGAACGGGCCACAGAGCCAGAAGGGGCTGAAGAGCCCAGAATGAGGTGATCAGAAAGTAAACAAAAACATACCACTGAAAAGACTTTCCCACAGAAATTCTGCCTGAACCTTCCACATGGGAAGACATAACAAAAATGCCTGCCAGAGAATCATAGAAGTGGAGAAGGGCTGCAGAGGAAGAGATTGAATCACTCATCAAAAATCAGACATGGACCCTTGAAGAACTCCCTCCAGGGAAGAGAACAGTTGGATGCAAGTGGATTTTCAAGACCAAACATGATGCAGAATGCAAAGTGCAAAGATACAAGGCAAGATTGGTTGCCAAAGGCTACACTCAAAAATACGGTGAAGACTACAATGAAACCTTCACACTAGTGGTGAGACACACTTCAATAAGGGTGCTCTTGAGTATAGCTGCAGTACAAAATATGCACGTGAAGCATCTAGACATAAAAACAGCTTTTCTGAACAGTGAAATAAAAGATGAAGTTTACATGGAAGAGCCACCATCTGGAAGAGCCACCAGGATTCGAACAATCCCAGGAAATGTGTCTCATGCGTAAACACAAAAGAGCTTGTATGGGCTCAAACAAGCTGCAAGGTTTTGGAATGAAAAACTATACCAAATGTTGACCAAAGAAGATTTTAAGCAAGGCAAAGCTGAACAATTATTTTATTTTATTTATTTATTTTATTCAACTTATACCCTGCCCTTCCTGCAAGTGGGCTCAGGGCAGCTTCCAACAAATGTTAAAATACAATAAAAAACCTATTAACAGGGGTCATTTTGTAGAAAAAGAGCTGGAGGAACTCAGTAGCATAACTCATTAGCATAACTCATTAGCATATGCCACGCCCCTTGCCGTCACCAGAAATGTGTCATTGGCACAACTGATGCCACACCCCCTGACATCACCTATCCTGGCTGTTTTGGACCCAATCCTGGCCATTCAGGGCCGAAATTGGGCCCAAAATGGCAAAAAGGGGCTGAAAATGGCCGAAAAGGGGCCCAAAATGGTCAGGATCGGGCCACTGCTGAGTGGGAGAGTGATCCACCACCTATCAGAGGCCCAATCTAGGCCATTTCAGCCCCAATCCAGGATGAAACGGGCCCAAAATGGCTGAGAGTCAGGTGGGCGGGGCCACCTGACATGTGACCTCTTTGTGGAACTGACGGAACTGCATTCCTGCATGTTCCCCCTCAAAATGAGCCCTGCCTATTAACATATCAACACATTAAAATTCAGGCGCCTTGGAACTCAAGGTACCAAGACAACAGATGGACTTACATTCTGGTTTATGTCAATGATTGGATTTTGTGTTGTGATGAGAAGGACGATGCTGAAATAGTCCAACATCTGAGTCAAGAGGCTGAAGTGAAAGCATTAGGAGTTATTACGTACTACCTGGAAGTCCAAATAGAAAGAGAATAAGATGGGAACTATCTTTTCAGACAAAAACAGAAAGCCCTAGAGTTTCTGGAATATGTTCAAATGAAAAATTGTACACCAGCAGATACTCCTATGGAAGCAAATTACCTAAAGCAACAAGGAAATGATGAACTCCTGCCCAACAATAAACAATACAGGGAAGCAATTGGAAAACTGCTGTACATAAGTACATTAATGTGTCCAGATACAGCAACAGGAGTTGGCATGTTGTGCAGGAAGGCTGAATCACCAAGCAAAAGAGATTGGAATGCAGTCAAGAGACTGGCCAAATACCTGAACGGGACTATGCATCTGAAACTGAAGTTGCCAACAAGTGATAATCCCAGATTGGTGGGATACATGCAGATTGGGCAGGAGGTACCAAAGACAGAAAGTCTACCAGTGGACATTTGTTCTTTTATGGCAACAGAGCAGTGAGCTGGAGCAGCAAAAAACAAGAAACTCTGGCTCTGTCCTCAACTGAAGCTGAATATGTATCAGCAGCAGAGGTATGCAGGCAACTGAAGTGGATGCTGCAACTGATGAATGACTTTGGGACAGAAGAATCCAAACCAATAAAACTCTTCGAGGAAAATCAAGGATGCATAAAACTTGCACAAACTCTAGAACCAAGTGTATTGATGTGAAAAAGCATCTAGTGAGAAATATGCAAGAGACTTATTGAGTTGGAGTATTGCTGCACAGAAGAGATGATCGCTGATATACTCACTAAGCCACTCCCTAAAGACAAATTTGAAAGTCTACGCAAGAAGTTAAACCTTGTAGACTCTGTACACTAGACCTTGAGAAAGGGTGTTAGAAATGCAACGTCTTTTGTATAGAGAAGGCAGAAGACACAGAATACCTGCAGGGAAAAGCAAGCCTGACAGTTAGATATATAGCAGGATGGGATCCTTCTTTCCTTCTCTCTTCTGTATCTCTTGCATGTCTCCAGATTGGTATTCTTAGGCTACTTCTTGCTTCTTCCCGGAAGTCCCTCTCTCCCAGTTTAGGGAGGGAGTTAGTATCTATTCTGTTTCTCTGCTTTCTATGAAAGTTATAGTTCCTGAATAAACTCTCTTCATGCCTTAAACAGACTCAAGATTAGACATGGGCACGAATGGGGGAAAAAATGAACACGCTGTTCGTAGTTCGTTGCCGTCGAAGAACACGAACAGATGAACAGTAATGAACATGTCTTGTTAATGAACATGTTCGGTGTTCGTAATTCGTGGGGGCCAGAACAGCCCCCGTTGGACTTAGAGAGCCCATATTCACAGAGAGTGATCAGCAGGCACTCCTCCAGTCATCACCCAAGTTTGGTCAAGATTGCAATACGGATCATGGACTTATACATTCCCAAATCCGATGCCCCCAGGAAACTCCCATTTGATATAATTGGAGCCACCAGCTGACTTTGGCCCCATGTACAAGCAGTGAACTCGAAGGCGAGCTGCCTCCCCTCTAGGGGGCGGGTGGTGTTGCCGCTCGTCGGTGGCACCCCCCATGTACCCGCCCACCAGGCCTCCCAGAGGCTACTTTCCGCCTTGGTATAGAGGTGGGTGATGTTTGCGGCCACCGGCCCTGGCGGGCTGGGGGAGGTGGTGGCATGCCACCTCCCCTCTAGGGGGTGGGGTGTGTGGCCGCTCACCAGTGGCAGTGCCAGGCCTCAGAGAATTTGATATTTCTGGCCTAGGCCGGAAGGTGGGTCATGTTGGTGGCTGCAGGGCCTGGTGGGCTCGGGGAGGTGGTAGCATGCCACCTCCCCTCTAGGGGGAGGAGTGTGTGGCTGCTCGCTGGCTGCATCCCCCATGTGCCTGCCCGCCAGGCCTCAGAGAAGTTGGTATTTCTGGCATAGGCCGGAAGGTGGGTTATGTCGGCAGCCGTGGGGCCTGCCGGGCTGAGGGAGGTGGTGGTGTGCTGCCTCCTCTTTAGGGAGCAGGGGAGTGGCCACTTGCTGGTAGTACCACCCATGTGCCCGCCCACCAGGCCACCCAGAGGCTACTTTCACCTCGGTATAAAGGTATTGTATAGACAGGTTTCTCAATAGACAGGTGCATAGCTGTATGGGACAGATGTATAGGATAGAGGGATGCGTGGATACATTGAATACCTGTATTGAATTGACAGGAGAGGTGGGTCAGCCCCTAACATGTAGAAGTGGAGGCTCATGTGCCGGCCATCAAGGCAGTGGAGGATGCCTTCCCCCACATCGTGGGGGAGGCATCGGTTCCCCTAGGAAAGGGGATTGTGGGCAGACAGGTAGGTGCCCTTGTGGGGAGCTGTGTGCTGCCCCTGGCATCACCCACTGACCTGCCTTCACAGACATGGCAGTCTATTCAGCATCAGCACCCTATGGAAGATGGCAGTTCCACAGAATCCACACCACTCAGACACTCCTCACCTGTGCAGGTAGTAAGTAGTGTAGGCTGCTCCCAGCATTACCCTCTTTCCTGCTTTTGCAGAAAGTATGCGATGGACAGAACAGGAGAGGTTGCAGGGTGGGGTTGGAGCGGTTCCAGAGAGGGAGAGGTCAAAAGAGGGACTGGGTACTTGTATGGGAGAGGAGGACTGAGGCTTCCTGGCCGCATTGTGGAGCATGACCAAGAGGACTCCAACATTGTGAGGCATGAGCCGAGAAACCCACTGAGCTTCTCTTTGGCAGCAGCAAACATCACCCACCTTCCTGCCTTTGTGGAAAGGACGGGATGCACAGGACAGGAGAGGTCGCAGGGTGGGGTCAGGGTGGTTCCAGAGAGGGAGAGGTCAAAAGATGAACCAGGTACTTGTACGGGAGAGGAGGGCAGAGACTTCCTGGCCGCATTGTGGAGCATGACCAAGAGGACTCCAACATTGTGATGCATGAGCCGAGAAACCCACTGAGCTTCTCTTTGGCAGCAGCAAACATCACCCACCTTCCTGCCTTTGTGGAAAGGACGGGATGGACAGGACAGGAGAGGTCGCAGGGTGGGGTCAGGGTGGTTCCAGAGAGGGAGAGGTCAAAAGATGAACCAGGTACTTGTACGGGAGAGGAGGGCAGAGACTTCCTGGCCTCATTGCAGAGCAGGACCAGGAGGACCCCAACATCCACCGTGTTAGATTGCGCAGACTGCTCCAGGACAGGCTTGTCTGCCCCTCCTGTGTCAAACTGGAGACTGTCGCCAACATCACTCACCTTCCTGCCTTCGCGGAAATGAAGTGAGTTGTGGGACCCATTCCCCCTATGCACAGGGGGAACAGTAGGTGCCCATGGATAGGGGTGCACTGTGCAGCACAACCATATCAGCAAAAGCTTTTGAGGTGCCCCTTGTTCCCAAAAGTGGCGGTAGCTGACATCACCCACCTTCCTGCCTTTGCAGAAAGGACGGGATGGGCAGGACAGGAGAGGTCATTGGAAGGGTTGTACTGGTTCCATCTGGAGGGAATGAGGTTAAAAGAGGGACTGGGAACTTGTCTGGGAGAGGTTGCGATGGGCAGAACAAGTTGTGGGGAAGGGTCATACTGGAGCCATCCAGAGAGGGAGAGGTTGAAAAAGGGAACAGGAACTTGTCTGGGAGAGAAGGGCAAAGGGTAACCAGCCATGGAAGCAGCCCCAAGAACTGAAGGGGGCTAGAGCCCTCTGTGGAGGAGCTTGGCCTAGAACCACAGTAGACTGTGGTGGCTGAGAGCCCAGGTAGGTCTAGGTCCATGGAGGGATACCCAAGTAGGTTGAGGTTGACCTTGATGAAGGTCAACATGTCCACCAGGTCCAGGTGCAAACATGCGCAGCAGGGACGGAGGAGGTCTCCCAAGTGAGAGAACACCCACTCGCTCTGCATGCTGGTGGGAAGGCAGGACAAGATGTTGGTTGCCATGATGGACAGATCCGGCCATACAGCAGATTTACTTGCCCAATAATCCAATGGGTTGGAATGGGGATTCGGTGGGCTTCACAAGGTACTCACGCACCATGGCCCTGCCAAGTCCTCCACTGTGAGAGACATGCCCACCGTGCTGCGGCCAACCACACAGCCCACAGACAAGGCCCAAAGATCAAGTGGGGCCATTTGGGTGGGTCTCTCCTGGCATGGCTCGTTTCCCACCTCCTCCACCCCTCCTCCTCCTCCTCCTCCTCCACCACCACCTTCCCCTCACCCCTGCCCGGTTCCCTCCGTCCTGCCTTCTATTTCTGGAAATGGAGGGCTGCTGTGCGTAGCTCCTTTTTCCAGTGCTGCATCTGACCCACCCTCATGGTGATGCTACCCTTGATCCAGGAGTCACAGAGGGAGGCCATTTGGTAAGGCACCTCGTGCCACAGAGGATGCAAGTGCTCAACCATGCATGCCTACATCCTCCTCACAAATTCCCTGACCCTGGGGAGCACCTGTTGCTCATGCTTGAGCTCCTGGGCCATGAACTGGTCGAGCCCATGGATCAGGGGCATAACCTGACCCAGGCTGGCCTTGTATGAGCACAAGAGCTCGGTGGCCTGCTTAAAGGGTTTCAGCATCCGGGACACCTGGGCAAGAACTCTCCATTCCATGGAGCTGAGGCTCAGTTCCTCTCCCCTCCTCAGAACATCCCAAGATGACAGGATGTCTTGCAACATGCCCCCCTGCTCCACCAGATGACATATCATGTCATAGGTAGAGTTCCAATGGGTGGGTAGGTCCTGGAAGAGTTGGTGCTCAGGGTCACCCCTCCCCCCGCCTCTGGAACAGCTCGCGGGAAGAGTTGATGCTGCAGGAGAAGTGGGAAGAGATGCGGCGGCAGCTGTCCAGCAGACTGCATGTCCACAAAGTTCCCTCATCCCAGCTGTCCCTTGGCTTTCTCCCCAGCCTGAGCACGTCCTTCATCACCAGGTGCAGCTTGTGTGCCATGCACAGCAGGCCCAGGAGGGATGCCTCTTTCAGAGCTGCCAACATGTTGCTTCCTGCGTCCATCACCATGAAGCCACAAACAAACCCTTCCGCCCTCGCCATCCAGTCCCTCAGAGCTGCCTTTACAGTGGTTGTGATGTTCTTCCCAGTATGGACCTCATTTATCCCCCGGGCCTGGAGAAGAACTGCTGTGTAGCCCAGTGTCAAGCATGGCACCTTTTTCCGGGTGCCAGATCTTGGCCTGGGGTGGCGGAGGTCCTCTAGTTGTCACCAGTGGGCAGTGATGGCAAGATAACCGTGATGGCAGCCGCTCCAGAGGTCTGCTGTGAAGTGTACTGTATGGCCTTTGGCAGCCGACAGTTCTCTGGCACCATGTCTTGCACAGACTGGTAGAGGGTAGGCAGGAATCGACGCCCAATGGTGTGCTGTGACAGCATGGAGAACCATGGGGCAACATGCTGAAGCAGGCTTTGGAAGCCCACGCCCTCCATGATGAATAGGGGGAATCCTTGCAGGGCTATCGTCTCTGCCACAACGTGAATGCCCGCCTCCTGAGCTCTTGACCTCACCCTTTTCGGCGGCACTATCCCTGATGCTGATGGAACAACCTCCTCAAAGACAGCCTGGCTGACGGTTCTGCTCCCACCAGCAGCACCATCGGGGAAAGGCTTCTTGCTTGGGGTTGATTCTGGTGACCCTCCCACTGATCCTGGCTCAGAGGAGCTGGTGGCCTTCTGTCTCGCCTCACCGGATGTTTCGCTGACCGAGGATGGAGACCACAGGCTCGGGTGGTGCATATTCAGGTGCCTAGTCAGGACTGTCAATGACAGATGCTTCGGGTCATTGCCCCTCCACACCAGGCCATCACAGACATGGCACTGCACCACATGGGGGTCATTCCAAAGAGCCCAAAAGTGCCTTCATACAGAGAGTTTGAAACGTGGCCCACTAACTGTTCCAGGGGAAGGAGGACGAAGGGTTACTGGCTGCACCACGGAGCTGGCAATAGAAGACGGAGTAAGGGGTGGACTGCAGACAGGGACAGCGCCGGGAGTTTGGGATGGGGACAGGATGGATGTTTCATCAAACCCCAACCATTCCTCCATGGATCCCTTGCCCCCTCCTACTCAAACAGTTTAAATAGTTCCTCTTCCTCCAGCGGCAAGAACCCTTCAGCCTCCTCCACAGCCCCCACAGATGATTTTTGGGGAGCTGGAGTCTCTGCTGCCCCAGAGCCCTGCCCAGTACTGCTTCCCACAGGGAAACTGGGACAATCTTTGCACTTCCCCCCATGACCACCTTTGGCCCCCGCCCGAAGCCTCATTGTGCTAGCAACAGGCCCGGCACCACCATTGAGGCTGTGAGGTGAGGGCCGTGGGTGCCGCAGGGCCGAAGGGGGCGCCGGAGGGGGTGTGGGGGGCAGAGGCACACACCACAGAGCTGGCATGCCTGGCCCGTGCCACCACCACCGGCCAGCCCCGCACCACCACCACACACCCCCACGCGGGCGCAGCAGCTGCGGGCCAGGGACAGCAGGGAGCTGGGGCAGCATGGAGAGCATGGGCAACCTCCTCATGCCACCCCAGATACCCGCCGGCTAATGGCCCCAGCTTTACTGCATGATGACATCATCACCCAGTCTGGGGGGGGGCGCGTGCATGCGCTCTGTGCATGCGCACAAAAGGGTGGCCACAGGCACCAGGAACCCTGGTGCTGGCAGTGGCCAGCAAATAAGATTTGAGGAGGAAAGAAAAGGAGAGAACACTGTGAGTCCTTAGCCTAGGCACCGACTGAGCTTGGCCCCAGGGCCTGGCAGCACCCCTGGAACCAGCGGGAGGGGGTAGACCCCTAGCCCAGCACTGCCAGAAACCTGACCAGATCAGGCACTGATAATAATAATAATCAGGGCGAGCCCTCAGCCAAGGTACCCACTGAGCTTGGCACCAGGGCCTGGCAGCAGCCCTGGAACCAGAGGGGATAGATCCCTATCCCACTCACCACACACAGAAAAAATCCCAGCTCCAATGCACTCTCCCTGTCTCTCTCCCAAAAGGCTAGCAACAGCTCTGTCCCACTCCACTGCCTGCTGAAACTGAAAAGCCAGAGCTTGGAGCACGCTTCCTTTTATAACCAGAGGTCTCATAGAGAAAAGCAGGAGGTCTGTGGTTGGCAGAACTGCCTAAGCAAACAAAAAAGGAGAGAGTCCCTTGCTAGAACAAAACAACCAGAAGAACCCAACTAGTTCTAAGAGACCCAAATAAATATACTTTTTTATTTTTAACAAAGTGCAAGTGCTGTAAGTGCAAGAACTTATAACATTATATTACTACCATTTCAAATATTACAGATTCTCCTATATATACCAATGCTATAAATACAGTGATAGAAAATCACAATCCATCTATACATTCAAGAAGTCTATTTGAATCCTAACACAAGGTAAGTATCCATGTCCAAAATTCAGAATGATAGCAGCTTGTTTTTTCTTCTCCTTTACTGGCAGAAACTTGTTTTTTCTTCTCCTTTACAGGCAGAACATTTCAGAAGGAAAGCAGAAGAGGCAAAATCTCCTGGGCAGTTGGCAATGGGTGCGCCAGCCTTGGTTATATCCCGTTTCGTGTTGCTTTTTCAAGCCAAATTATTTACTGCCTGGAGGCATAAATGTATATTTATACATATTTTCAAGCAATAGACCCCATGCAAAGTTAATAAATATAATATAAAAGTTAAAAGTACAGAAATTACTTACATGTTCCTTCTTAACAAAATCCTAACAAGCATTGGTGAGTATCTTCCTATGGTCATACAGTAATTAGAGGTCAACACATTATATACACCATTCCCCATTAAAGCATTCACAGATGGCTTAAAGAGACATTGTCCAAATGTGTATCACAATTTCACCATCAAAATAAGAAGTCAATTTCATTATTCAGTCCTGTAAAGCATACACAAATGGCTTTGAAGAATTATTGTCCAAATGTATATCAATGTTACAATAAATTTATAAAAAAGATGAAAAGTCTATTTCATTATTTAGTCCTGTGGGGGTGAGACTACCTAGTCTGAAAATCCACTCTGCTTCAGCATGCAATAGTAATGTGTGTGTGGCTACACTAGTCCTGGTATCAACTACCTGTAATACAGAGAACCTAAAATCACGTTCCTGATGATGTAAATGACTGAAGTGTTGTACCAACGGAGCTTCCATGATCCTATGTCTTATTTTTGAGAGATGTTCCTGTATCCTTATTTGACTGGACGTGATGTGCTGCCCACGTATTGTAACCCACACTTACATTCAATAATATAAATTACATTGGAGGTAACACAAGTGGAAAAAAAATTGAATACAGAGCTCTCCCTGTCCTAGGATGTTTGATAGCAGTCACATTAACTGTGAGTGCACAGACACTGCAGTGTCCGCAGGGGAAATGATCCTGTGGTAAACGTTGTTTATTCTCATTCTCCCTGAAGTCTGAATGCACCAGTGTGTCCTTAAGGCTATTGGTTCGTCTAAAGCCCACTACTGGCGGCTTCTCACATCCCGGGATGTTTTGAATAACATGCCAATTTCGTTTAATAATTTTAACAATGTCCATTGTCCAAGGAGTATAATCTAATGACCAATTAATACTCTCCTCCTTGGTCTTATGCTGTTTGGCAAAAAGCGCTTCTCTTTGTATATTGCCTGTTCTAATCTTTGCTTTGTCAATTACATGTTTAGGATAGCCCCAAGAAGCGAAAGCTTCCCCCATTCTCTCCACTTCCTCTCATTGGAAGAATTCCTCTTAATACAGAGAAACTGCCCGAAGGGGATATTGTTTCTCAACAAGCTTGTGTGAAAAGAATTGTAGTGCAGATAAGCACTCCTATCAGTGAGTTTACGGAACGGTGTGACTCCCAACACTCCAAAAAAATATTTATAAACCACTACATCTAAAAAGCTAACACAAGTTTCATGTATAGTTCCAGACAATTTAATGTTGACATCCACTGTGTTCATCCAGTCTATAAGCTGTAACTCGTAGTCCCGCCCATTTACCACAGCAAAAATATCGTCTATAAAAAGACAAAAAACCACTATCCTATTATGGAAAGGATTAACAGAGGGGTTGAGAAAAGCCGTTTGTTCTAAATGAGTCATAAACAGGTTGGCTATGCTGGGTGCCGCTGGGCACCCCATAGCCACCCCTTTTGTCTGATAATAAAACTGGCTATGGAATCTAAAATAATTCCTTTCTAGGATGATATCCAAAAGACTCAACAATAAATGAGAAGGAGGATTCAGTTCAGTTCTATTCATCAAATTAAATTCAATCACATTTCTGGCTGTTTCATGGGTGATGGAGGTATATAACGCTTCAACATCCAAGGTTAATAGGCAAGCTGATTCAGGTATAGATAGTGCTTCTACAGATTGAACAAAAGATGTCATATGATTAGAGATGGGCACAATCAGCATTACGATAGAAAAATACCCACAATAATTGAACAAAAGATGACATATGATTAGAGATGGGCACGATCGGCATTACGATAGAAAAATACCCACGATAATGGCGTTCGCGCTATCGGGACCTGGCGGATCGGTGCCATCCACAGCAACTGATCCAGCGTTCGGGGGGGGGGGCTTCATTGGGGCTTGATCGGAGCAATTGGTATCTGATCGGAGATCCAGTCACTCCGGCTCCAGTAATCTATTCCCCTGGCAACGGAGCCAGGGCAGAGTTTGCCCTCCTTCTGTCACCCTGGAAACCCGAATGGAAGCCCAGCTTGCCTTGATCAGCAGGACTTCCTTCCAACCATGGAGCAGCAACGCACTCACCACCAGTTCGGAGAGGACAGCCAGGGGAGGGAGGGGGAAGAACGTTTTTTGCTTTTTAAAAAAACGGGGCTTTGTAGGAGGAATGGCTGTTTTTCTGTCTGGCACTCTCTGTTTTTAACCTGCTTTTAAAACACTGTATTTTGTGGGAAAACCTCATTCACGGCTCTGTGTGTGTGTTTAACATATGCTTTTGGAAGACTGGCTGTTTGCTTTTAAAATTGGGTGGGGAGGAATGGAGGATTCTGTCCCTGCTTTTTTTAAAAAGCTGGCTGAAACGTTGAAGGGGTGTCTCTCTATATATATATTTGGAGAGGCACGGACTGGTTAAAAACTCCCCCCCCCTGTTCTAAGTGTGTGTGTGTGTGTGTGTGTGTGTGTGTGTGTGTGTGTGTGTGTGTGAACGTCCCCTCCCTGAGGGGAGGCAGCTCGTCGCCGGGTTAAAAACTTTCCCCCCCTCTGCTCTAAGTGTGTGTGAACGTTCCCTCCCTGAGGGGAGGCAGCTCGTCGCCGGGTTAAAAACTCCCCCCCTGCTCTAAGTGTGTGTGAACGTCCCCTCCTTGAGAGGAGGCGGCTCGTCGGCGGGTTAAAAACTCCCCCCCTCTGCTCTAAGTGTGTGTGTGTGTGTGTGTGTGTGTGAAAGTCCCCTCCCTGAGGGGAGGCAGCTCGTCGCCGCCTCCCCGTGCCCACCAGACCTGGCAGTCGCCACCACCACCCACCTTCCCACATAGCTGGGAACAGCGGGGCACCCCTCTGCTTTGGCCTCCCTGATCCCCGATCCACGGATCGGAAACGGGAGATGACCAGTGTGGATCGGTGATTTGGGGTTGTCACCGGCACCGATCCCCGATCAGCTTGATCGGTAATTTTTTTTGGATCGTGCTCACCTCTACATATGATGCTGAAGTCTGCACCATGGGTTGTAGTATATAATCCAGAAAAAAAGCTAAAGGCTCCAGTACTGAGCCTGATCCAGAAACAATAGGGTGGCTGGGGGGGGAGGACATTCTTGTAGATTTTAGGTAGTATATAAAAAACTGGAGTCCTAGGTGTCTCATATATTAAATGTTTCACAGTTTTTTCATCTAAGAGCAGAACCACAAGTGACAAAAGGCACAGGTTGGACACTTGTCAGCTTCCCTCAAGTTTTGATGGGAAATGTAGGCTGCTTGGCAGAATGTTGGACAAGTGACAGTTGAAAAGTCCATTGGACAGCAGACAGAGAGCCAAGCTGCAAGACTAGGATGCCTACATTTCCCATCAAAACTTGAGGGAAGCTGACAAGTGTCCAATCTGTGCCTTTTGTCACTTGTAGTTCTGCTCTAAGTCTCCAGCGATGAAAACCTCTTCCAATACCACCTTAATAACTCTCTGAATGTCAGGTAACGGGTCCTGGGCTATAGGCTTATAATTAGCCCTGTTACTAAGTTGTAAATCCACCTCCCTCAAGTAATCGGAAGTATTTAGCACCACAGTGCCACCGCCTTTATCCGCTGGTTTTAAAGTGATAGTGCTCTCTTTGCTAAGTGTTTTCATAGCCTGCCTTTCTGCCCTAGTCATGTTATTCCAAGGATTCCTGTGTGAAGTTTCTAGCCGTTCAATGTCATTACTGACTAATTTTTCAAAAGTTTCAATCAGACCATGAGAAACTCTTGGGACAAAAGTAGATCTATATCTAAGTCCTCCCATTCTCACCGGAGGCCTCTGATTCCCAAATAGGTTTTTTAATTTGATAAGACGTATTTGCTTGAAAAGATCCACCCTGGTACGAAAAGCATTATATGAAGCATTATATATGAAGCATTATATAACAGGGTTTGCAGGGATGAGATTGGAGTGCCCATGGCTACCAAACACCACCCCTCCCTCCTCCCTCCCCCCTGGTCTCTGGTCCCATGTAACCAATTGTAACCAATTTGGAGCTCCACAATTGGAAGGAAGACCTGCCCATCAAGCAAAGTTGGGCTTAGATTGGGGTTTCCAGGGCGACAGAAGGAGTGCAGACAGAGTTCAGGCAGTCACTGCCTCCGTTTCCAAGTGAATTAATTGAAGGTGCCTGACTGTCTGGCTTCACGAACAGCAGATGAACACAATGAACAAGGCTGGCGACGATCACTTGTTCATCTAGAATAAGGTCTCAGAAACAACTTGTTCACGAACCGCTGAACAGGCTGTTCATGGCTTTTTTTCATTCGTAATGCTGTTCATGCCCATGTCTACTCAAGATCCTTCCTATTATATACCAGAGCCTACATGGGGGGGGGGGCATGATTTGAGTTTGGAGGGGACTAAGGCACAGGCACACAGGGAGGGGGCTCTGTGTCATTTTCTTCACCTGAAAAGAAATATTGAATTTCATTGGATGAAATATATGTCATCTGATGGATTGCATATAAAAAGAACTAACATTGGGGCTACTATTAATTTTTAATTTTGTTAGTTCACTACTTATTTATTTCTATATAAAAGCCTTAAAATGCAGGAAAGGGGGAAAAAGAAGCAGGAACCGCAGCTGCTCCCCTTGCACATTGAAGTTACCAAAGTCAGCCTGCCAGGCTGCTACTTTTCTTCCAACCACTTGGGTGGATGCATGGGAGGGAGATGGCTGGCTGCAGCAGCAGTGAACCCTGAGGCAGCACCACAACAGCACTTCAAGCTGTGGAAGATGGTGGGAGCTACTACCCCCCCTCTTGTCTAAGCCAGGCAGGCAAGTGGATAGCCAGGGGAGGGGCAAGTGGCAGCAGTGCTGTTGCTGGTGGATGGGCAGCCAGCCAGGTAAGTTACTAGCCCCACAGACAAATGAGGGGAAAGGTTGGGAGGAAACAGAAAGGAAGAGAGACACAAAAGGGTGGAGGAGGGAGAAGGAGAGAAAGGCTGTGTGAGAGAGAGGTGGAGGAAGAAGGGAGGAAGCAAAGGTGGGTCCCTGCTTCCCAATAAGTCCTTGAGGGGGAAAGTGCTTGCAGAGCACTTTTTGGTTGTATGACTCCTGATCAAACTTATCCTCAATCCTATAGAAACTAAACAGCAGACCTCTGCTCTCTCCCCACCCTGTTTATTTTTCCTTTGTTTGCTTCTCAGCTTTTATGTTCCATGCCTTTGAAAGTTGAACAGATCAGCTTTTTTTGAAAAGGATTTTCCTATTCCTTAATAATATTCATCTACTGTTTATTTAGACTAATCCAAAAGACACAAATGAGTGTGCAAACTTTTGTGTTCTTTAAAACTCTTAATTAACATGGATGTTGCCCATCACTCAGTCCTGGTAAACACAGGTGATATGTGAGCATGTTCCGAATGGTTTGCAGGGTTATTTTGGTATGACGTTTGTGGGGATGAATACCCCTGGTGCATGATCCCTGCTCGCACCATGCTGAGCAATCAAGGATCACGTGAACATACAGTTGTCCCAAGTTTCTGGGAGAATCATGCACTTCACATCTGAAATATGTACCATCTCCAAGGCACAGCATGTGTATCTCTTGCTTAGTGTTGGCCTCCACCATCCCAAACTGCACCCCCACCTCCTCATGTGAACCAATTTTTTGTTGTTTGTTATGTCTTACTGTTTGAAATAAATGCTGACAGCCACATGGTATGTAGCAGAGGCAAAGACAGAAATGGATCTAAAATAAACAACAAGTCTTCTTTCAAACCAGATGTTAGCAGATTTGAGTACCACTTTGCCTTTAGTTTCTCATCTGAGAAGTATACCAAAACTTTGCTTCTGATCATGTTTCATTTGGGATGGGGTCAAATAGGCTCAGACAGCTGGACAACACAGTTGATTTATAAAATATTTTGTAAATATATTATATTCTAAAAATTGGGAAGCAGAGCAATCTTTATAAGATAGGACATTTTCAACTCAGGAATATATTTTGAAATAGTAATACTCAGCATTTGTTGGCCCTGAGATGTTTTAATTGTCCAGCAGGTGGAGATACAAAATAGATAAAGTAATATTTTGGAAAATGTTATTTATTTATTTTCTTTTGTGACCATTTATATTGTTTAACAGACCTTACTGTATGGCAGTGTTTAAAAAGTTTTCATTCAAAATCGACTTTAACAGCTTTAATGTACATGTAAATATATAGATACATAGATATATTCCTATGTGTGTGTTGGTATAGTCTGCCTGTCGTTCATTGCTTTAGCCTGCCTGTAATTTTTAAGGCTTGCATATGTAGAAAAGACTAATCAAAGTATAACCTAGGTTATATATCTGAAAGAATAATGTGGTATTTATTGAATAGAATTGGAGTATCCGTATATATGTGTAGCTTAATCATGGTAAAAGTTGTAATAGGAAAAACTATATATGATTTCTACTGCTCTTTCACATAAAGGAAAATTATGATTATTACTAAATGTGTTCAAAAAGCTCAATCTTGCTATCTTCTGATCATGTATGAACATTTATAAGTTCCCTCCCAAATGCTATCTCTCTTGCTCAGTCTTCAAGACTTGCAGTAAACATCATATTTTATCTTTTCTCCCACTTTGGTTGCTGCTAAACGCTCTTTAAATACTGTGTCCATTTCCTGATTGTTTTCTTCATTGAAAAGTGTCTTCCAGTCACTTACACCACCTGAAAATCAAGGAAATATATACATATATCAGAGTTACTGTAAAGATTTGTGAATTGATACATCTGAATAAAAAGCCATATATTTATTATAACAGATTAAGTGTCCACAGAAAGTCTGCCTATTATCCTTGGCTTGGTGAAAAAAGCAATAACAGATTGTACAAATTAAACATCAAAGACCCCAGATATGGTTTTGTTGATAAGAGTTCAAGCATGCATTGCCTGCATGCATTGCCAGGAAATAAAGTAACAGAGTTCAAACATCCCTACAACAGGAGTACATTAGAAATGTCAAATTTCACAAGGTTGCTGCTTAGATTTTAATTTCCTAATTTCGATTTTGCCCTTGGCTGCAAATCTTTATTTTTGTGCCATTTTGTTTCCTTATGTTGGATTTTATCGCCAAAACTGCATGTATTTTTCAATATTATTTATGGATCAATAACTCAGCATTATGTACAGACAAGCAGGGAACCACAGTGACTTGCATGGGTCATTCCATTTCCCCCTTGCCACTATTTCCTCTTTGCCTTATCTAGGGTTCCCAGGTCCCCCAGGGTCCAAACCAGGAAGACAGAGGGGGTTAGGGTGGGAAGCAGTGGAGTATTTACTCTCACATGGGCATGAAGCACACTTCCATGGTCCCCTGTGGCACCAGAAAATGCCATTTTCTGGTACAATGGTGAAGCAACAGGTCACTCCAAGGGGCAATACCTTAAACATTTCCCTCAAATACTAAGTTTGGGGGCAATGTTTAATGAATCACCCCTGGTGGGACCCATAGCTTTCCCATCATGCCAGAAAACGTTATTTTCCAGCCCCTTAGGGAAGCACATGCTTGCTTCTTGTGCGTGTCTCCCTCCATGTGTCTTCCCACTGTCAGGAGTAGGGAGGAGCTTCAGCAGGGGATCCTCCACCCCCAGTGGGGGGGGGGATTGCAGCCTTACCCTTATCTGAAATGTGCCATAGTCTCTTCCATTTTCTTGTTTTCTTCTCTCCCCACCCACAAATCAAAATTATCTTAATGTGCCCTCCTGTCTTCAGCTTCCCTTCTTTCACTCCTCCTGGCAGCCTCTCCCCAGAAAAACTCTGACCAAGTTGTATAGTACTGGCTGAGCCTCATCCTGTTGCATGGCAGGTAACCCACAAGGAATTGCAGGGGGCACCTCACTTTCCCCTGTATTCACCCCCCCCACACATGATTTCCTCTCTCTCTCCACCTGGCAACCCCAATATACTCATCTTTCTCTTCTTCATTCTTTTCTTTCCGCTCAACATCCAACATACCTTTTATTTGTCCTCCTATCTCTAGCTACATCTATTATTTATTTACTTAATTTGCATCCTGCTTTTCTTCACAGTGGGAATCCAAAGCAGCTTACATCATTTCCCCCTCTTCCATTTTATCTTCACAGCAATCCTGTGAGGCAGGTTAGGCTGAGAGCATGGAACTGGCCCAAAGTCACCCAGTGAGCTTCCCCTGTAGGCTTCCCCTGTAGGCATTTGAACTTGGGTCTCCCAGATTCTAGTCTGAAACTCTAACTACTACGACACACTGGCTTTTGTGGGATGGCTGCTTTTAAACAATAATAAGTAGCCAGTCCTGGGTGAATCATGCAAGTCACACGGTAGCAAGTCACCTGTTAGTTGCTTCCAGGTCTGGCCTTGCTGAGGCTTCCTTCAAGGACCAGAACATCCCTGTAAATGCCCCCCTTCTTTTACTGATAAAAACGAAGCCTTGAAGGCTGGCAATACAGTTGTGGTTGCATAGCAACCCCCACAATGGCCACTGAGAGGGTATTTTTTAAAGCTACAGGTTAAAGCTTCTATTACTTGAAGGGTTTTTTAACCTACCCTAATACATTTCATATTTTTTCCACACATTTGGGGCTTTTCTCAAGTTTATAGAAAGAACTGTCTTGTCTGTTCATGGCTCCAGAATTAAGTATATACAGATGGGGCCCTTGTTGCAGGTGGCGAGCAGGGATTCACAAGGAATTTGAACATAAGAACATAAGAACATAAGCAAAGCCATGTTGGATCAGGCCAGTGGCCCATCCAGTCCAACATTCTGTCACACACAGTGGCTAGAAATCCAGTGCCAGCTAAAGGACTGTCAGTGAGGCCAGGACACCAGAAGCCCTCCCACTGCCTTCCTTCCAGCACCAAGACAACAGAGCACCACCTCCCCACAAAGAGAATACTGTCAGGGCTTGCCACCGCTGCCACTGGGCGTGGCACTGGGCGGTCTGCTCCTGACGTCATAGGGGGGCCAGGGATTCTGCAGGACCCTGCTCTGTGGAAGGAGGGGCGGTATACCTCACCCAGACTCCCTCTCAGTCCACTCGCTGGCCTGCTCAACCTGGCCTGCTTACCCTCTGCGTCCTCTTTCACCTCCTCCTCCCAGAGCTCTCCTCCAAACCTCCACACTTGCATCGCACCGCTCTTGCTCCACATCATCACTCCCTACTCACACCCACCACCACAGGGCTCTTCCCAGCCAGCTTTTATAGGGCTTCCTTCTACTGTCCCACCCCTCTTCCAGCCTGGTCTTGGGCTGCACCAAGCAGTTGCAGCTGGGGTAGCTGATCTGGCCCCACTGACCAGCACCAGCTGTGCCTTGTTCCCTGGCTGCCCAGCCTCCCTGCCTTGGCTGATTGCTGCAGGCCTGTCCAGCTGCAGTCCCCTGGCTAGCAGCCCGGCCTGCCTGGCTGAGCTGATGGCTGAAGGTGGGTCCAGCTGCGGCTCCTTGGCTGGTTGCCCAGGGCTTCCTGCAGAGTGCCTCCAATAGCCCCACCTGGAGTGGCTTGGCTTTTGGCAACTCCTGGGCCAGGCTACTATTTTCTAGCTGGGGCGTGGCTTTGGGTTGTTGGGGCTGCTGCTGCTTCTCCTCCTCAGGTAAGGTTTTTGGGTGGGTGACTGCTGGGCCCCCAATCCCTCTGCCCTTGCCCCCTTCTGCCTTGCTTAGTCCCCTTTCCTTCCCCAGGGGAGTGGGACTCGCTGGCCTCCTTCTGTCTCCCCCTGCCTCCTGAGGCCCTGGGCCTTTGCCCCTTGCCCCTGGCACAGGCAGGTTCTGGCTCCATTTGCCCATGGGAGGGGTTGACCTGCTGTCCCCCGGCTGCCCCCTCTGCTTGCCAGTCAGACCGGTTGACCTACTGTCTGCTGGCTGACCAGTTGACCTGCTGGCTGCTGGCTGCCCCCTCTGTTTGCCCGTCGGCCCGGCTGACCTGCTATTCCCTCTTGTCAAGTCTGGGGGCTGGGGCTCAGACCCCGGACACACACCCCCACTTGGCTTTGAGTTGTGGGGGTCCGGTTCAGCCTCGAACATGCGGGACATGAAGTCCGCGTCCACATGCCGTGCCCCCTGGCGGTATTTGATGGTGAATTGGAAGGGTAGGAGGGAGAGGTACCACCGCAGCACCCTGGGGTTGTGTGCCTTCATGCGATGGAGCCACTGCAGGGGTGCATGGTCTGTCAGCAGTACAAAGGGGTTGTTGGCCAGGTAGTACTGCAGGGCCCCCACCGCCCACTTGACCGCTAGGGCCTCCCGCTCCACCGTGGCATAGCGCTTCTCGGCGGGCTGGAGCTTCCGGCTTAGGAACAGAATTGGGACATCCACGCCATCCCGCTCCTGGGTCAGCACAGCCCCAAGGCCGGTGTCCGAGGCGTCTGTGGCCAGTGTGAAGGGCTGGTCAAAGTCCGGGTTCCATAGGGCCGTGGCATTGGAGAGGGCTAACCGCAGGTCCTTAAAAGCTGCCTCTAGTTCTGGGGTCCACCGGACTTGGTTGGGCAGCCCCTTCCTTAAGCTGTCCGTCAGGGGCGCTGCTCGGGAGGCAAAGTGGGGGATGAACCGCCCGTAATACCCCAGCAGACCTAGGAATCGCCGAACCTGCTTCTTGGTCTTGGGCTGTGGGGCGTCGGCTATTGAGGCCACCTTGTCCGGTGGTGGCCTGACTCATCCTCCCCCGACCACAAAGCCCAGGTATTGGAGTTCCTGGAACCCCAGGTGGCTCTTTTTTGGGTTCGCCCTTAGTCCAGCTCGTTGGAGGGCCCTTAAGACGGCTTCCAGGTGTTGGAGGTGGGTGGGCCAGTCAGGGCTGAAGATAATAATATCATCAATGTACGCCATGGCGTACGCCCGGCACTCTCCCAGCACCTGGTCCACCAGCCGCTGAAAGGTGGCTGCTGCCCCATGCAGGCCAAACGGCATCTTCTTGAATTGGAAGAGGCCTTGGGGGGTGGCAAAGGCCGTCTTCTCCCGGTCCTCCAGCCGTACGGGCACCTGCCAGTAGCCCTTTGTTAAGTCCAGGGCCGACAGGTAGCGGGCGGACCCCAGGTGGTCCACCAGCACGTCTGCTCGGGGCATGGGGTAGGCGTCGAACTGGGCCACCTTATTCAGTTCACGATAGTCAATGCAAAACCGGGTGGTCCCATCTGGCTTGGGCACCAGGACTATCGGGCTCCTCCAGGCACTTCGTGAGGGTTCGATTACACCCAGCCGGAGCATCTCGTTTGTCTCCTTCTCCACTGCCTCCCACCGCTTCCTGGGGATGGGGCGCCAGGTAGCCCGGGCTGTCTGCCCCGGGCTGGTCGGGATGGCATGTTGAATCAGGCTGGTGCTGCCCGGCCTGCGGGAGAAGACCCCGGTAACCCGTGCACAGAGGTCTCGTAGCTGGGCCCGTTGAGCTGGATCGAGCTGGGGGTCTACCTTGGGCTCCTCGAACTCCGGGGCTTCGGAGGTCCATGGCAGCTCACTGTCAGGAAGCTCCAACGGGTCCTCGGCCACGCCACACTCCTCTTCTGGGCGCTCATGCCACCGCTTCAGGAGATTCACGTGCAGGGTCCTCCGCCGACGCCGGCCAACCCCACACTGGATTTCGTAAGTAGTGGGGCCCAGCACCCTCCGAATCGGGTAGGGGCCCCTCCATGGGTCCCCTTCCTCTCTAGGGAATACCGAGTGGTGCACCAGGACCTTCTCTCCCGCCTGGAAGGCCCTCATCCGTGCACCCCGGTCGTAGGTGGCTTTCTGCTTCGCCTGGGTGCGAGTCAGTCTGCGGTTCGCCTCGGCTTGAGACTGTTGCATCCGGTTACGGAGTTGGCTTATGTACTCCCGTGCGGTGGGCGCAGGGCTGCTGGCCTGGGGCGCCCAGCGTTCTGTCAGCCGGGAGAGCATCCCTCTTGGCTTGCGCCCATACAGCAGCTCGAACGGGCTGAAGCCAGTGGAGGCCTGTGGGGTCTCCCTGAGGGCAAACATGAGTGGGTCGATGTACAGGTCCCACTGATGAGGCTTCTCCCGTGTCATCTTCTTCAGGGCCTCTTTGATGGTCTGGTTCAGCCGCTCTGCCAAACCGTCTGTCTGAGGGTGGTAAGCCGAGGTGAACACCTGCCGGATCCCCAAACTCTGGCAGAGTTGGCGCATGGCGGTGGCACGGAACGGGCCTCCTCGATCTGTCAAGATTTCATCCGGCAGCCCCACCATCGCGAAGAACTTGGACAGTGCCCGGACCACCCCCGGGGTCTGCATGGTCCTCAGCGGGATGACCTCAGGGAACCGTGTGGCGTAGTCCACAATCACCAGGGCAAAGCGGTGGCCCCGGGGTGTGCGTGGCAGCGGTCCGATGAAGTCCATCGCGATGCGTTGGAAGGGCGTCCCCATGACGGGTAGTGGGGAGAGGGGGGCCTTCGGTGGGCGGCGGGCTGCCACCCGCTGGCAGGTGGGACACGAGCGGCAGTGGGCCTTCACGTCGGCATTCACGGAGGGCCAGTAGAACTGCTCAAGGATCTTCTTCAGGGTCTTGTGGTGCCCCAGATGCCCGGCCCACGCATGCTCATGGGCCGTGCGGAGGACTTCGGCCCGGTAGGCAGTCGGCACCAATAGCTGGCGGACCTCCCCCTGGCCACTTGGGGCGCGAGCTATGCGAACCCAAACCCCTCCTTGCTTCTCGATGCGCGGGAGCCGTTGGGACCTCCGCTCATCCTGCACTAGCTCCTCCTCACGAGCTGCCGTCTCTCGTAAGCGCTGCAAGGACTCATCTGCCCCTTGGGCGTCACAGAATGGGCGATCGGCCGGGGGCCCAGCTGGGTCTCCAGTCCGTGGTTCTGCCCCTGGTCTAGTAGAGGGACCCTCTCCAGGGTCGTCGGCCTCCTCCACTTGCAGAGCGGTGGCAACTTGGGGGTCTGTCAATTCCCCTGCTGCCTTCAGCCGAGACCCGGCTATCCCTGGGGTGTCTCCTCCCAATTTCTTCGCTGCCTGCTGGAGGAGCCTGAAGAACCCCGGGGCATCTCTTCCCAGCAGCATTGGCACGGGTAGGTGAGCTAACTGGGCAACTTCCATTTGGTGGCGGACCCCTAGGTACTCTATCGTGATTAGGGCCGTAGGGTATGGCTGGGTGCGGCCCATCACATCCGTCACCGGGATCCAGCGGTGCACTGGGGTAGCAGCTGGGAGGAGCTGGGGCCGAATTGCTGAGACTGCACTCCCAGTGTCTAACAGGGCTTGTAGGATCAGCCGGCCTATCTTCACGGTGGCGCATAGACTCTGCACCTGCTTGCCAGGCGGTGGGTTATTTTCCCAAATGAGGGCACAAACCCTTGGCAAGGCCTCCGTGAGCGCGTCGGCTTGCAACCGCAGCTCCGCTGTCTGTGCTAGTTCCACTGGAGCGGCTGGGTAGGCTGCCTCCAGCTTTCCCCACATCCTATCCTGGCGTTCCTCCAGCCACAGTCCAAGCTCCGCTGGGGTGGCGGCCTTGGGAGGCCGCCCCTTGACTGGCGCCTGCGTTGGAACGTCTCTCCCCGTACGGGCCACCAACTTGTCAGGGCTTGCCACCGCTGCCACTGGGCGTGGCACTGGGCGGTCTGCTCCTGACGTCATAGGGGGGCCAGGGATTCTGCAGGACCCTGCTCTGTGGAAGGAGGGGCGGTATACCTCACCCAGACTCCCTCTCAGTCCACTCGCTGGCCTGCTCAACCTGGCCTGCTTACCCTCTGCGTCCTCTTTCACCTCCTCCTCCCAGAGCTCTCCTCCAAACCTCCACACTTGCATCGCACCGCTCTTGCTCCACATCATCACTCCCTACTCACACCCACCACCACAGGGCTCTTCCCAGCCAGCTTTTATAGGGCTTCCTTCTACTGTCCCACCCCTCTTCCAGCCTGGTCTTGGGCTGCACCAAGCAGTTGCAGCTGGGGTAGCTGATCTGGCCCCACTGACCAGCACCAGCTGTGCCTTGTTCCCTGGCTGCCCAGCCTCCCTGCCTTGGCTGATTGCTGCAGGCCTGTCCAGCTGCAGTCCCCTGGCTAGCAGCCCGGCCTGCCTGGCTGAGCTGATGGCTGAAGGTGGGTCCAGCTGCGGCTCCTTGGCTGGTTGCCCAGGGCTTCCTGCAGAGTGCCTCCAATAGCCCCACCTGGAGTGGCTTGGCTTTTGGCAACTCCTGGGCCAGGCTACTATTTTCTAGCTGGGGCGTGGCTTTGGGTTGTTGGGGCTGCTGCTGCTTCTCCTCCTCAGGTAAGGTTTTTGGGTGGGTGACTGCTGGGCCCCCAATCCCTCTGCCCTTGCCCCCTTCTGCCTTGCTTAGTCCCCTTTCCTTCCCCAGGGGAGTGGGACTCGCTGGCCTCCTTCTGTCTCCCCCTGCCTCCTGAGGCCCTGGGCCTTTGCCCCTTGCCCCTGGCACAGGCAGGTTCTGGCTCCATTTGCCCATGGGAGGGGTTGACCTGCTGTCCCCCGGCTGCCCCCTCTGCTTGCCAGTCAGACCGGTTGACCTACTGTCTGCTGGCTGACCAGTTGACCTGCTGGCTGCTGGCTGCCCCCTCTGTTTGCCCGTCGGCCCGGCTGACCTGCTATTCCCTCTTGTCAAGTCTGGGGGCTGGGGCTCAGACCCCGGACACATACCATCTATCTCCTGTGGCTAATAGCCACTGATGGACCTCTGCTCCATATATTTGTCCAGTCCCCTCTTGAAGCTGGCAATGCTTGTAGCTGCCACCACCTCCTGTGGCAACGAATTCCATGTGTTTATCACCCTTTGTGTAAAGTAGTATTTTCTTCTATCTGTTCTAACCCGACTGCTCAATAATTTCATAGAGTGCCCACGAGTTCTTGTATTGTGAGAAAGGGAGAAAAACACATCTTTCTCTACCTTCTCTAACCCGTGCATTATCTTGTAAACCTCTATCATGTCTCCCCTCAGTCGTCTTTTCTCCAGGCTAAAGAGCCCCAAGCGCCTCAATCTTTCCTCATAGGGAAAGTGTTCCAACCCTTTAATCATTTTAGTTGCCCTTCTCTGTACTTTTTCCAGTGCTATGATATCTTTTTTAAGGTGTGGCGACCAGAACTGTACACAGTACTCCAAATGAGGCCTCACCATTGATTTATACAGAGGCATTATGATACCGGCTGATTTGTTTTCAATCCCTTTCCTAATAACCCCTAGCATAGCATTAGCTTTTTTTATGGCAGTCGCACACTGTGCTGACGTTTTTAGTGAGTTATCTATCATGACTCCAAGATCTCTCTCTTGGTCAGTCTCCGCCAGTTCAGACCCCATCAACTTGTATTTATATTTTGGATTTTTGGTTCCAATGTGCATTACTTTGCACTTGGCTAGATAGATCCTATTCCCCCAGCCTTTGCCTCCTCCCCATTCCTGCCGTTCATTCATTTTCTCTCTCTCTCTCTCTCTCTCTCTCTCTCTCTCTCTCTCTCTCTCTCTCTCTCTCTCTCGCAGTCTTTCTGTCTCATGTTCTCTCTCCCTCCAACACCTATTTCTCCCTCATCCAATACCTACATTTATTCTTTCTCTCTTTCTTTATCCCCCACCCCATCAATCTCTCTCCCTCTCCCAACACTCTCTCTCTCTTCCAATATTTACTGGTACGCTCCCTCTTTCTCACTTGCTTCCTCTCTTTTCCCCCATCACTCACCCCATCACTATTCCTCTTCCTATTTGTCCCTCCACAATGCATACTGTTAGTCTTTCTCTCATTGTTCCTCCCCTCACCAATGACTGTCACAGTCTTTCACATACAGATTCTCTCTCTCTTTCTCCATCCTTCCATTGCGCTCTCTCTTTCTTTCACACTGACAGAGCTGCTTCCAGCTCCTCCTCCCCTGCCCACAGCACCACCACTGGAGAGCCAGTGATGGTGAGACTCATGGTAGCAGCAATTCCTTCCACTGCCACTTGGAGTGCTGCTGTTAGAGGGGCAGCAGTGGCTGACCTGGTAGCACTAGCAATCCACCCTCCACCCCCCATCGCCATAGTGTTAGTCTGGCAACTGCAGCAAAAATTCCTTCTCTCCCCACCTGCAGCACTTCTGCCAGAGAGGTAGCAATGGCAGGTCTGGTGGCAGCAGTTCCTCCCCCTCCACACACACACACCTTCAGCTCCAGCAGCAGTTACCCCTCACACATGAGACGCAGCAATGGGGGGAGGCATTGTCAGCAGCATTCCGTAAAAGCACAGAGAAACTCCTGGGCGGGAGGTTAATCCCCTTCAGTTTTCAGATTTTTCTTTAAACCTGCTGCGGGGGGGGGGGGTCCCCAAGTTTGCAGGAAAATGTCCCTTCTTTCTATCTAATCCCAGTCCACAGATTTAAGTATTTGCGGATAAGGCCAGGGTGAGAAAAGCTATATTGATAATATATTCCTCCATGTTAAGAAACAAGTAACAGCAATAAAAATGAACATTCCATAATGCCATTGTATGTGAACACACACACACACACCCCGAAGGTGCATATTTATCTATCCTTAATGCATGTCCGGTAATAATAGACATGTGTACATAATTAAAATAGAATTGAACATGAAGCCGTGCTCTTTTTTTATAACGCTGACATGTTGCTGCTTTTTGAAAATATATAATTTTCATCCTTTATTTAAAGGATTCATATAGCATTGCATATGCCAGACTTTTCCTTCTTTCTGATGGGCATAGAAAGAGTATCTGCTGTGTTTTCCTTTTCACAAAGAGTCGCTTGTAATAAATACGCCCTTTATCTTTGTGACCTTTTCCATTTTTCCTAATTCTTTGAAGGAGTTGTGCTCCTTTGGTATATACGTATAATACTACACACACACCATTAGCAGGAGGATTTTATAGGGTCTTCTCTAATTTCTAAGTAATCCTTTATTTTTACACAATTTTAAAAAGTTCAAAAGCTATTTATTCTGGTTTCTAATGAAAAGTCCTCCTGGTTACCCTGCCAAATCCAGCAGAGGAGTTGAGATACCATCTTATGCCAGTAAAATGAGTTTGGGAGATTTTCCACTTGTTTCAGCAGCACTTTCAGAAAATTACCTTTACGGAAAAGGACATCTCCAAATTCACCATGAGTTGTTTTGGATTTCTCCTTCATAGACTTGAAAGTACTCCTCTCTGCAACACCATGAATATCTTCATCATTTAGGTTCAGGTCTAAGAATTCAGCTATCTGTTTGGCTCCTGCAGCTGTGTTCTGCAGTAAGAAAAGTAAAGCAATATTTATAATCAGGTTATGTATTTGTTGAAGTAAGCTATGTCGTATGCAAATTTATATTCCAACAAAAGAAAAATATGGCTTGCTTAGTGAAGATGCTGCTGCAATATTTGTTGGGTCCATCTGTGACAGCTGTGCTAATTAATTAAGTTTGAAGATATCCGTTGGGGAACTTTAGGCTGTCGTCATGGCCTGCAGCACAGTTTGACTAAAGCAGACAGGCAGACATTCATAGATACTGTAAGAACGTAAGAACAGCCATGGTAGATTAGACCAATGGCCCAACTAGCATCCTTTTCCTAATAGTAATGAGATGGCAGCTAGAGGAAAGCTCACAAGCAGGGCCCATCTTCAGTAGCCTGCACCTGCTAATTGCTGCCCCACGTATGATGATTTAGCATCATGGGAGAGGGAGGAAACTTTTCTCTGTACTCCCTCTGTCTACAGGATGAATAATTGTGTAGACCTTTATAATATCACCCCTCAGTCACCTTTTTTCTTAAACTAAAAAAACCCAGATGCTTTAGTTTTGCCTTGTCAGGCAAACGATCTAGCCCTATGATCACTTTGGTTACCCTTTTCAGCGTTTTTTGAGCTCTTCAATATTTTTTTTTGAGATGTAGTAACCAGAATTGCACATTGTATGAGGTTAAACCACTGACTTGGATAATGGCTTTATTTTCAGTACTTTCCTGATGGGGCCTTAAAACAGAATTTGCCTTTTTGGAATCACCGCACCTTGAGTTAATATTTTCAGCAAGCTGTCTGCCATAAGCCCAAGGTCTCTTCCTTGTGCCATCATGATCCACCTTGAATCCCAGAGAGAACAGCAAACTATAAATGACAGGAGATCAGGCCCTATCAGTGTATATGTGAAATTAGGAAAACATTTTGCCCTGAAACGCATCACAGATCAGCCATGAAGGTCAGTGGGTAATTTTGAGCTTGTTACCTTCTCTTTGCATAACCTCTCTCATAGTTGTTGTAAAATGAAAAAAAATAATACTGGTCTAAACTCCTTGCACCAAGAGTAACAAATATCATTACTTCATTAACTTCAGAGAGTCACTTAATTTGGGGTTAGGTAGACTAATCTTGCCAGTAAAATGCTTCAGTTATCCTATCTACATTTATTAGTTTAATTGTACCAAAAGTAGCTTGATCTACATGTATCCACCAGAGAGTTTCTGTAGACAGAAGGATATCTGCTTGTAGAACATGACTTTCTCACTTACCTCTCCTGCTGCAGCCCAATATGACCCTGAAATGCTATTGGGGGGGGCAGAGGGCCCCTAGGAACATTGTTTCTGGGATCAGGAGGCAAGAAAGTTGTGCTCTTCTATACACCGAAACACTCTGGTGGATCCAACCTGGTATCTTTAAACAATATTAACCCTACCTTTTTCATTTCTTCATATGTTACTGCCATGACGTTTTCTTTATCAATATAGTTGTTCCACACACAAAGATATTCAATATAGCTTCCCCAGGGCACTAGTGGAAATCAGAAATCATGAAGAAGTGATTAGAACAAGATTGGTGCAGGCTTTTAAAAGTTCAATTTATTCACTATAGTTCAAGACTTACCCATGTCTCAAACATAATGGCTAAGCACATTGTTAAATTTCAGGTCACCATTTTTGATGATGTTCTGGGGGTGAGGGATATTAAAAACGTTCTCCTAAATGCCATCTGTTCCTGGGTAGCTTCATATACCCTCAATGCAGAGCAAAGTGCGCTTCTATTTTGTTTTCCTTTAAAAACCCATTTGGCCCACATATCCAATTGTTTGGAAATACAGAGATCAGTATGTGACTAAGTACCCAGGTTCTCATTTAACTGCACCTCAAAAATAAAATTTAAGATGCCTGGTAAATCAGGATCTGAGATTATAAGGAATATGGCTTATTTAGGTGACTGCTCCCTCATGCACATATTTCACCTAGAATAACTATAAAAAATCAGTGCAGAATAAATATTAGCCTCACGAATGGTCAGCCCTTTAGATGCCCTGGCAGTGTCATACATTTTATGAGTAAGAAAAGAAAGAAATTTCAGTCCATCTAGCCCGAGAGAAATAACATTAACATCTCAAAAGTCCTTGCCCATTACTCTGCATTGTCCAGTACTTAAACAGAGCTCCTGTCTTACCTATTCACATCTTCCCAGAACTGCTGAATCAGAAAAATCATCTCCAGATTATTCTAGTCAATAGACTCCCCTCCCCACTTCCTAAGATGTTTATGAGAGACCCACACATTTTTTCATTGAAACACTACCCATTTTCTTTTCATTCAGATTTGTTGAACACAAGTGATAAATGCCTGGACTATGGATTTTAAATATATATCTATGTGTTAAACATGGACAGAAAAGGGAATTTCTACTTTGTCCTTTCATTAAAGCTTGGAAGTAGTCAGCGAAGTTGTCATAAGGAGGATATGGAGAAAAATTGTTTGAAAAATGGAAAAAAGATGCAGCTACATCTTTTGGATTCCGAAGCAGCAGCAGTATCTAAAAATAAATAAGCAAATGAAATTAGAATAATAGGATGGAATGGTGGTAGTCTAAAATGTATCAGATCCTATTAACTTTATCCCAAGCATCACATTTTGTTTCAATCCTTTGTCATCTTCTCTGAGAGTAAGATCAATTAGATGCAGTATGACTTACTTCTGAGTAATGCATAGAATGGCCCAGTTATAGCTGATTTGCAAATACCACCCTATCTCTGAATTTCCCAGATCCTGTCTCTATTCTTTGTAATAGCAGTTTCATTGTACCAATGGTTGCTGCTGCTGATACTGTTGCAGCAGTAATTTAGGAGTTAGACAGGAAAGCCAGCACCCAAGTCTAAAAGGTAAAGCATCCCCTTTCCTCGGTGCTGGGACTGACACTGAATCCTATGGGAATTCTATACTGCAGAATATAGGTCCAAACTCAAAGCTTTACATATCACATGGAAGCATTAGCAAAGGAAACGTGGGTGATGTCTGAATCTTCTGTTTTCTTTTCCTTCATGATAAAATGCATGATTTTGAAATGAATGTGGCTATCGTGCATTTTGTAGAAGAGGGATGAATGTGTGATGTGTAAGTTCCCACTTCTGTAGGCACTGTTTCCATTGCAAGAAGTTTCAATCTATTGTTGAAGGGTGCGGGTTCACTTGAAACCTTTGTTGCCCTCATGCTTCTCCCTATTTATGGTAAGGATGGCTGTGATATGGACAGGAACCTGAAGAGTCTTTTGGACAGATGACTTTAGGTATACATGGGATGTACAACCAAGCCCCATTGAAATCAAAATATACAAGTGCTGGACAAGGATCTGGGAGAACCAGGTATGAATCCTACTCTGCCATTGAACCTTGCTAGTTGACCTTGGGCAAATCTCAGCCTAACCTACCTCACAGGGTTGTTATGGTAATAAAATAGAGGAGAGAAGAATTATATAAGCCACCATGGGTCCTCACTGGGGAGAAAAGTGGGATATAAATAAAGTAAATATAGTGTGTAACCTGCATGGACTTGCCGGGGGGCAGGGGGGGGACCCTCACTTTCCACTGCATCCCCGTCTTCACACTATTTCTTCTTTTCCTCCTCCTGGCAACCTCCATATACTTACCTCTCCGTGCTTCCTTTTCTCCTTCTCACTCAATAATTAACTTTTTATCTCCCCCACTCCATCTTCAAATATATTTATTATTTATTAACTTTATTCATACCCAACCTTTTTCTATCCTGGGAACCCATAGCAGTTAACAGCATTCTTCACTTCTCCATTTTATCCTCACAACAACCCTGTGATGTAGGGTAGGCTGAGAATGTGTAAGTGACCCAAGAGTCACCCAGTGAGTTTTCTTGGCAGAATGAGGATTTGTACCTGGGTATCCCAGATCTTATTCTGAAACTTTATCAGGCTTTCATGGGGTGGCTGCTATTGAACAGTAGCAAGCAGCCAGGTGTGGGTGTCATGCAAGTTGGTCAATGGTTGCTGGTGGGCCTGGACAAAATGAGTCCTCCATAATGGTGAAAACAGCCCTGAAAATCTGTTTTAGTTGTCTAACCATGGCTACTAAGGGCATTCATTTCTTAAAGCACAGGCACAGCTTCTATTTTAACCCACCTCAATATATTTGTTTTTAGATTTCAGATTTTTCTACAAACATGCTCTCCCCCTCTCTCAGGTTTACAGGAAGATCTGTTTTGTCTGTCCATGACTCCAGTCTCTAGATTTCAGTATCCACAGTTAAGGCCATGTTGAGAATTAGATATATTGCTATATCCAGCCTCAAATGGTGACTGGACAATAAATGGGTATAAATAATTGAAGCAGCCACTCAGTTATCATTGTACATTGCTGTGTAATGATGCTTGCTGCAAACCTGGCTCTGTGTCTTTTCTTTGTTTATTATTACTTATCGTCCTGGGGCCATGTGACTGGACCCTGAAGGCATTATCAACAATTTCAATAACTACAAAATGTAATAAAGGGTTACTCACTTTGGCTTTATTTTTCATGACAGATGCTGGAAGCTTGTCAGCACGTAGGTGAGTAAACATAACTCTCCTTGGGGGATAGGTGTTCATCCTCTTTTAGAGCCAAAATAAATAGGCACAATATGAAAAGCAAACAATCCATTAGACAAAGTACAATCTTTTCTTTCCTCTTTGCTCAAAATGTCCCTTTGGCTATCTGACACTGACCACACTGACCAAGCAATATGGACCTCTCATCCTACCTTTTGAAAATTCTTTTGAAGTTCTTCCACATGTCAATTAATACATTTGTTTTTTGGTGGCAAACTTAAATACTTTGGGGTAAATTTTTGCTTACTATTGCAATATTTCTAGTTTAAAGAAGGCTCAGTAAAAGCTTCAAAATGTTTTTAAAATGTTCCACTTAAGGGAGGAGTGGAAATCACCCAATTGCCATTAGTACTAAAAACTTCTACCACTCTCAAAAAGAGTTTGTGAATATTACAAATGGCTTTGTATGTGTCCAATCCAGAGTCCCACATGCACTCTGGCAGCCACATGCAGCCCTTACAGGAGTTGCTCTCCTCTTTATTTCAATGGATAGAGGAAGCTTTATGGACATACAACTTCCTCATTCAATGAAGATAATAGGAAAGCCGCTGCCTCTGCAAGTGTTTTATGTAAGAAGTGGTGTCTGTGCTGCTTCATCTTTTCACTAGCACAGAATATTTTTGAACAAAGTGCTTTGAAATCTTTAATTTGTTTTAAACCACCTTTTGAGATAAATGGCTATTATTCTCATTTTACAAATGATACACTAAAGCTGGAGATAAGGCACAAGATCAAGGTGACCTAGTCAGTTTATCTGGTATACTCTGGTCTTCCCATTCCATGTCCAATATGCTGTTTTTTGGCCCTTGTCATTCTGGTCCCCAGCAGCTGTTTAGATCAGAATTAAAATGTAGATCATCTATAGAAACAATCACCTGAGGTAAGGTTTAAACAAGTGGATCAATGGCTGTTTTGGAGTTCAATACATTTCTTCCATTATTTAGGGACAGAGAATAATGCTTAAATAATACTAAGTAGTGTTTTTAAGGAACATTTTGGGTAATGTCAAAAAGTACCCTACTATTTTCATCATTACTTTCAGAAGTGCCTGCAAGAATGTTCATATCTTGATTTGATTTGCCTTTTTTTTGCCCATACTTTCACTGGGCTTCATTTCCTCTCATTGATATGTAGCCAAATCTGACTGGCTACAAAGTGTCATGATGTCACCATTTTCATTGTATGATCTTCAATTTGCTGGGACCAGCTATATAACTAATAAAGGAAAAAGAAAACAGAAAGAGGAAAATGGCATTGAAGCAGCAGTAGAAATAATGGTGCCGTATAGGATCAGTATTGGGAAAAGGTGAATATTTTCAGTATTAAAGGGCTGTTTGGAAAATACATTCACAGCTTTCATCCAAAATCATTATTTTGAACCCCAAATTCAAAACTGGGGAACATTAGGAACAGTTCTAGGAAGTGTAGGTATGAGCAGTATAACATTCACTACATCAAGAAGAAACAAAAACTAAGCAAAACTAGAAGGCTTCCACATTGGTGTTCAACAACGAATGGGCAAAAAATGGAGATTTCATACCCTTTCTGGCAATAAAAATTCCTACCCTTCTTGGGAAGTCCACTTCAGACCCACAACTCATCTGAACAGGGCATTCTGCAGGTGCCACACTGCAAATGTGCAAAATTAACAACTGCCTATACATGTACATTCTCTGTTGTAGCAGAAGCCTTATGCCTTAATCTGCCTTGAGTTTCAATGAAAAAGGAAGGCTGACGGAATGGGCTTTTAAATGAAAGGGTTACTAAGTGCAACACCCAGAGAGCAGAAGAGAAAGGGTTAAAATACTGCCTGAAGGGAGAATGATGGACAGGCTGCTTCCCGCCCCTTTTGTGATTGGCTAGTGAGAAGGTAACAATTGGTGCTGACAGAATTGTTAGAAGAATTGAAGTTTGGAGTCTCACAAGGAGGGTCAGTCTATTAACTCTCTTTGTGAAGAAAAAGGAAAAGTTTGTCCTAACTGGGACAACTTTAGGTTTCTGGAAGACTGTAGTTAAAGTGCTTAAGTGTGAAAACCAGCACTGATGTACACAGACAAGTAAGAACTGGGGATGTGTTGTTGACAGAGGAAGTGGGTAGTGAAAGGAGACTCCCCTTTAGTCAAGTGATCAGGTTTATGTATTTTGGAGAAGAATAATTCCTACCCAGCATCTATAAAAGGGGGTTTTGGCTCTGAGGAGGACCATAGGTATGGTGTAAAGGGAAAAGAGTGCTGTATTGAAGTTAGATCATCTAAGTTGTAAAGTCAAATCTATGAAGGAACCTCTTGTTAATGTAACCTAAGTCTGAAACTACCAATCTCTTACTTTAAAGATCTTTAACTACTGTAACTAAGCTTTAAGGAGGTTATTGTGCCTAATACTTGTGAAGTATTCTGTTCTACAATCAACAGTTACCTCAGCTTTTCTTTCCCTGCCTATCTATTTATCAACCCTGCCTGTTTAATAAACTGCTGTTTCTTTTTGAACTTTACTCAACCTCTAGTGCCATTTCATTTAAAGAAGACGAGGGCTATATGTTTTAAAGTGTGTGGCAAAGGGAACTTAAAATTATACCCAGACACATGCTACTAGAGTCTCTCCAGCCACAGCAAGCAATCTTGACTGTTTTGGAGGGAAAATCTGCCTTACAGTAGGGCTTATGTCATAGCAGGCAACAAATATATAAACAAATAGTACTGTAACTTGGGCTCCAGCATACTTGCGTCTTTCTCTCCATGCTTTCCAAGTCTCTCTCTAGTTTCTGGTATGAAATTAACTATAGTTTGTTGTAACATTTGTACTAATCAAACTACATTTTCTGCAAGCCATAGATTGCTTGCAATCTAGAACTGCAAACCATTGTTTAAAATGGGTTTCTATAATTGATTTGGAGCTAAACTAAGGTTTGTAGCAAGCATAGTTTTCCTAGTTCAGATATCATGGCAAACCACAACCTAGAAAACAAGGGAAAGAATTAGAGTGCACAAAGAGAGAGGAGCTGAAACATGAAGCATGGGTTCTTTCCCCCAATAAGCCCAAGGTTATAACAGCCATAAAAACTCAACCATTGAGAATCATTCTATTCATTGGAGCTCACCCAATGAAGGAGAGTAATAATATGGAAACACTTCTAAGGTAGTGAGAGGAAGAGAATAAATGAAAGGCAGATACTAGTGCAGGATTTCTATAACCATTTTAGTTGACAGTTTTTAAAATCTTTGCAAAAACATTCAGTGCTAACCTTGTATTTTTCAGTATCTCCAATTTCAAGATAGGGAAATTCTGCCAGCAGAAGTTCTTCATTCAGCTTGTGTGGTTCATGTTTCTTTGCAGATGTTATTACTAAATCTGTAACTATTTGGCCGACCCAGTTAGTACCTGTGGTGGGGGGAGGGAATTGAATATTGTTGAGCTGATAACCTAGTCAAGATACTCTGAGAACCTGCTTATTAATGACCAGAGGATCAGTACATTTCAAGAAATTCTGGGTTTGAGCTGCTCATGTTTCTTACCAGAATCTTTAGCTACAAAACAAAGAAAGTAGAAAACATTTTAACTCTGCAATATATCTATAATTGTCACTGAAAGAAAATTAGCAATAAGATAGAATCGTATAGGGTAAAAGCTCAGGTGGTAGGGAGGAGAGTAATAGCTTATTCTTCATTTAAACTTTAGAAGAATGATTATAAGAGCCAGGATTTAAAGGATAAAATGAGAAAGACAATGGACTGTACTATGATACTGTGACATTATGATGAAATTAATATATTATGTTTCCATTAGAGCAGAGTTAAAACTAGCAAGTCCCTACATAAGATGGCATGTCCCTTTTTAAATTCTGCATGTTTTTCATTTCGCACACTTTATCAAAATGATTTTTCTTGAGCATTTATAATAACTAGGGTTGCCAGTCTCCAGGTGCTGGCTGGTGATCTCCTGGAATTACAATTGATCTCCAGGCCACAGAGATCAGTTCACTTGGAGAAAATGGCTGCTTTGGAGGGTGGATTCTATGGAATTATATCATGCTGATGTCCTTTCCCTCCCCAAACCCTGTCTTCTCCAGGTTTCAACCCCCCCCCCCCAAATTTCCAGGAATTTCCCAACTTGGAGCTGGCAACCCTATTTGTAACAAGTAATGCCAAAAGCTGGACAATGTATAGGCTTGTGTGTTCTCACATGTGTTACAAATCTGCAATTTAGCTGGGGGCAGGCATTTGTGTTGTGAGGCCTGCTGGAGGCTTGCATGCTTTTGATCCACAGACTGCAATGTTGTTTCTGCAGACATAACTCTGGCCTAGGCACTTGTAAAAGCCTTTGTTCTGCATGTATCAGTTGCCTACTGGAGGGTGAGATCAGGCTTTTCAAGGAGTTTCTCCAGGAGTTTGCTGTCAGTTATACTAAATTCAGTCTTGTCCCTTAACATGAGATCCTGAGAAGTGCCAAACTCACAGTGCTGTGCTTTTTGTCTAAGCTCAGTGACAAAATCATCTATTCCCACAGCCTCATTATATTGCAATTGCTAAAACTGGTATCTCTCAAACACAGGGTTCTTTCTGGGTTCACAGTAGGTTTGGAAAGCCGTTAAAACCTCTGCCAGGATCTTCTTGTCAGGATCTGCAAACAAACCTTACAAATTATGGTAAACTTCAAGGGCTTTTTCTTTTATGTTGTGAAGCAAGCCTGCAGTTTTGTAATCTTCACACTATTAGCCTTGGTGACTGTTGGAAGAAGGGAGTGACAATGTCTCTTGTTCAGGCCTTTAGGACTTCCAGCAGAGAAGAAGGAAGGCAACAACCATAGAGTCAGTTAGGTAGATGTGCTGCTATCAATCTCCTTTCTACCAGGAGAACTTCCTTCCCTTCTCTCCCCCTCCTTTCTCTCTTCTTCCCTGCATGCACCAGGAGTCTCTGCATGCATCTCTCTTCCTGAGAGAGATGGCCTACTTTTTATCTAAAGCCATCCTTAGCTAGTTAGATCAGTTATTTGTTCTCTCCACTAATCTTAAGTATATATATGTGTCTTTAGATAAATAGTTATTGATTCTCTAACTTGGATGAGAGCTTTCTGCATGCAGTTTGTTTAGTTAACATGCCTTAACTAAAACCCAATAACTTCAAGGTACAGTTTCAACTTCTGTTCCCGTCTCCTCCAGTTCTCCCCTAACTTTCTCACAAAGGATAAGTTTGACTCCAAGGAAATACAGGCCAACTTTTGACACCATGTAATGTCTCCCTCTTGCTGTGGGTTCTCGGGTTAGAGTAGGCACCTGTTCTCGGATCCATTCAGAAGAGACAAGCTGGCTCAAAACATCAAATGTTTATTTGCAAGTAGATAACTCCAGCAACCAACAACTTCAGCTGACGTACAAAACTGGAAAACTGAAACTAGAGCTCCACTCCGTAGCACTGAACTAAATCACACAGGTATTAGGGAAGGAGCAGACTGCTCCATTACATACATACATACATAATACAATAGTACCAACACCCTTGGGTGGACCCTGATTCTTTGAAGCATAATCAGTTATACAACTGAATGCATTGGAAACATGCAGTCAAAGAAATGCCTAGAACTTCACTGGATTTGAACTTATCACAGAGGGCCAAGCTACAAGTGACGAATGACACTTGAACGGCAAGTGGATTGAGTGGAGGGCAAGTGAACAGGGAGAAATACACTTGCTGTTCAAGTGTCATTCGTCACTTGTAGCTTGGTCCTGAGTTGTCACAAGTCTGTTACATATTTTTGTGTCTCCTTGAGGCTCCACATGGTTTCTTTGAATTGGAGTTACTGAGGGTATGGGGGAAATGAAGGTCATCTCACTCATGTACAATGGTGCTTAAGATCTTAGGAAATTATTGTTCAGAAGCAAGTTAATTAAATAACTTTTGCTTTTCAGTATTCATGGACTTTGGGCTAAACCGCACATGAAACCAGAGATCCACAGACAATGATTATAGCTTTAAGAAGCAGAGATGGGGGAAGGGGCTTAATGTAGGTGAGGAATGCTGCACTTGAGAAGGGGATGTTAACTATTTGCCCCTGCCCTGTTTCTCAGAAATCACCTCCCTAAGCTGCTTTGAGGTCCAAGAGAGAACTGGCATAATATGGGTACGTCCACACACACATACACCCCTATCCCAATGCTTAGAGCAGCCCAAGGCCACCATTTCCAATGAAAAGACTAGTGCAGGGGGGACCAAATTATACCCTCCCCTTCCTCAGTGCCACAGCCCAATCTGTATTGGCTCCCCCAGCTGCTTTTTGCATCTAAAATACAGATATGGGGATCTGATTGTTTGTTATTGAACTCTGAATAACTGGATGTATTCCGATAGGATGGTATTGCCTGCCTGTCATCAAACTTTGTTCTAGCAAGCAACAAACTTCCCCAACCAATAAAATTCAAAATGAGAACTAGAATCTGTAACTTTGGCTGCTAAGGAGCAGATTTGCTTACAACAGAAGAAAAGTTTGAAAAAATATTTGAAAAAAAACCTGGAATCCATTTTTAAATTGCTTTGATTAAGCATTTGCTAATGATATCCCTTATTGGCCAATGCGATTTTCTCTCGATCTTCCAGGTTCTTCTCTGGGGGGAAGGAGGGGGCAAGTGCACATCCACCTTTTTTTCTTTTGTGAATATGTGTCCTTTTTTGCTTTCTTTTCCATATATTAATATGCATCTGTGATACAAATTATGCCATTGTACAAAGAATAGATAACCACAGATAAACGGTTTAGATGATGGATAAAATGAAGTTTATTTTTCTTGGAAACAGGGCTATTATTTTTGTAATGGAGTGGGATGGGATAAAATATTATTCTTGCTTATTTTGTTGTATTTTTTATTTTAAAAGTATCAAAACATTTTAAAAAAGCTTTTAACAGAAGTAAACCTCCTTTGAAAGCTGTTGAAGCTGATTGTGGTGAATATATGACCTTTGCTGAAACTCTTGTCTTTGCAACTTTGGAACCTTAATTTGCCTGATACTTTTCAAAGTGCAAACTCTGGACTAACTTAAAATTTAGCCTGCTCATGTCATATTAACTGCAAACTTTGAGCTTGCAACACTATCACTTAAAATGTGACTTGTTAAAAACCCCTGTACCATGTTTGTCATAATGATATGCACATGTTGAACAAATTCTAAAGAAGTTTTTTTGTTGTTTGTTTTCTGACTGTTCTAGTACATAACATTCCAGCTTGGTCATGCCTACAGTCGATTCTCACATTTTTCCATAGACAGATGATAGAGTGCAATCAGAGGACTGCATGTTAGCTATGTTAAGATAGAATAATTAATAATTAAGAACAACATTGCAGCCTGATCTGTGGTTTAGTTGCTTATTAAGTGATAGACTTCTGAGAGTTTTCTTTTTCACAGCAGCTGTAGTAACTTCTTATGACTCAAAAGTTTTTTTAAAGAAAACTAATTCTATTGGAACGTTATTTACTTAGTGAATCCTGCACCCCTGGATAAATATTTTCATTAAAGTTACATTCTCCTTTGGAGCTCTACAAGTTATCAATATCCCTTTTTTTAAAAAGTAGAAAAACTTCTTGGTAAGTAGCCAGAGTATCCTTTCAGCAATTAATGGTTTTGATAATTACATGCACATATATCCTACTGGTTTTAATGGGATGTGCAGCTGCATAACTGGATTGCAGCCTCCCACCAGCGGCCTACATTCCCTGCTGCTGCTGGGTAGGGTAGCAGGGCAAAAGGTGTAACTGCAATGCTGCAACACAAACCCAGAAGTGACACCATTGCATCAGGTAACGCTCTAGGATTCCACCAAAATTCTATGGTAAAAGCAAAGAGTTTTGGCAGAATCATAGTGCCCCCCCAATATGATGAAATCACTTCTGAGTTCACACTAAAAGTAACATCACAGTGTCAAAGCAATTTCTAAATTCATGTGCCTGCCCTCCCCCTCAAAAGTTTCCTGTTGGTTGCTAGCACTGGGTCGGCAAGACTCATTGCAGTTCTGGCTGTTAATCAAGTACAATATGATGACACACTTACTTCCAGTCCTGATTCAAAGTGTTAGGTATTATCTTTAAAGCCCCTCATGATCTAGCACTCTTATATACATTGAACCTCATCTCCAGATATACTTGCAGTTATGTTCCTCAGACAGCGTTATTTGTTTAAATATTTATACCCCACCTTTCCTCTTAGATCAAGGCTCTCCTTGGGGTGCTCTGTTTTAGGATTGTCCTATGGCAGCAGCTAGGTCACGGACTCTTTCTGCAGTAGGCCCAATCCTCCAGAATGGCCTACCAGGATGGGTGCAGAGGACGCCTTCACCAGCTGCATTTAAGGATTGTAAGACACTTCTATTGCAGAGGGCATTTGGTGGAGATTTGACTGTGTTTTAATCTGTGTGTTGTTTTATCTTGTTCATGAACAGTTGTATAGTTTTTGTGTCCTCGTAACTTGTTGTTCCATTGTTTGCTGCCTTCAGTCTAAGAAGATAAAGTAGGATATAAATATTTTAAATAAATAAAACAGGGCCCAAAAATGGTGGGTAATGCCTGTGTGTGGACATACATCAAGGCTGTCCAAATCATGAGCAAGCCTAAATATATCCAGAACCTTCATTATGTACAAAGCCTTAAACCTGTTACTATAACAATAACAATAATAACAGTGTGCTTATATACTGCCCCTCAGGACATATTAGTGCCCACTTAGAGCAGTGAACAAAGTCAATGTTATTATCAGCCTCACAATACAGCTGGGGAGCTGGAACTGAGAGAAGTGGCTTACCCAAGGCCACCTGCTGAGCTCATGGCAATAGTGGGATTCAAATCAGCCAAACCATTTAACCACTATGCTACAGTGGCTCTCTGTATGACCAACATAAATAATGCAGTGTGGAAGCAAGATAGTCTTAGTGCTAAACCATTAAGTAGTCACACCAGTGCATTTGTAACAAGCTTCTTATTCCAATATAGTAGCAAGGGAAGCTGATAAAAGAAGAAAATGGGGCATTGGTCACTGTGTCAAAAGTCAGCCTGAGCAAATTGACCTGCTAAAGCAACTCTTACATCATCACATACAGGAGCCTGAGAGAGGTGATAACACTACTGGACTATCTACATCTCTTACCCAGCATGGCACCTATCTTTTCTGAAATTATTATGTGATTAGGATTGCCAGTCTCTAGAGTCTCCTGGAATTACAATGTCATGGACCAACCTGCCCCAGCAGAGCAGAGAGACTCAGAGGACTCTTCTGAGGGAGAGGCAGAGGCACTGCAGGAGGAGGCAGTCTCTGAAGGCTCAGATATTGATCCACAGCCCAGGTCCCAGCACATCGGTCCCTCAGCTTCCCAGCCCTGGGCCACCAGCAGAGAGCCAGGCACCAGCCAGCTCTCCCCCTCAGCTTCCCAGCCCTGGGCTGGCCACAGAAAGCCAGGTGCAGGCCAGCTCTCCCCTGTCATCACCAGAGCATCAGAGGAGGGCAAAGAGAGCCCTCCAAGCCAGGTGCAGGCCAGCTCTCCCCCTTCATCACCAGAGCATCAGAGGAGGGCAAAGAGAGCCCTCTAAGCCAGAAGGCACAGTGCCAGGCTTAGCAGAACAGCACCGGCCCAGCATCATTAGTGATGCTGAGTGCTTGCAGGAGCAGGACTGAGACAGCTGGCAGGTACATGCTATAGCACAAGTGGCTGAGCAGTGTAAAGCTTAAAAGCAGCAGAGAAGGGAGTGGCTGTGTGGAAGCAACGTGTCTGCCTACTACTGACCTTGTTGCTGTGTTTAGAACTGATTCTGTTTGCCTCTGAGCTTGGCCTGTTATTGTGAACTTGTTTCTGGAATACCCCTTTGGACTTGAAGATGTAAGTGTTGCCTAATTGGTGCCTGAACCTTGGAACTGTGATCTGCCCTGCTCAGACAACTTGTGAGTTTTCCCTTGACTGCTGCCTGTGTGAGTCTGCAATCGGGACATACAACTGATTGCCAGACTCCAGCAATAAGTTCTCCAGGAAGAAATGACAGCTTCATAGGGTAGACTCTATGCCATCATAGTCCCACTGAGCTCCCACCCTTTCATCTACCACCAAAAAATTTCCAGGAATTTCACAAGCCAGAGTTGTCAACTCTAGTTCAGAATTAAATATCCAGTTTGACCTGCCTCATTATCTTAATATGCTGGCAGTTCCAAAACTGAGGCGGTCGTACATGAATGCATGTCACAACACATTGCCAACAGCCCAGATGGGCTGTTTCCTCAAGACACTTTCGGATCAGCATTTCTGTGCCTGCCCTTTGACTGTAGTTGACTCATTGTCTCATACTTTTTTCTGCTGTCCAAAGCATGCAATAGCCAGAGAAAGATTTCTTTAAAAATGGCTACTGAAGTACTCAGTCATTTCTGTCTCTTTAATATTAAGACTACCTCTGAGTAGACATGGGCACGAATGGGGGGGGGGGGACAGGCTGTTCATTGTTCATTGCCGATGACGAACACGAACAGCCAACTGTAACCGAACATGTCCCGTTAACGAACATGTTCCGTGTTCGTCGGCGCCAGAACAGCCCCCTTAGCACTTAGAGAGCCCATATTCACAGGAAATGTGCAGCAAGCTCTCTTCCAGCCATCACCCAAGTTTGGTCAAGATTGCAGTATGGATCTCGGAGTTTTACATTCCCAAATTCGACACCCCCAGAAAACTCCCACTTAATACAAATGGAGCCACCCTCCCCACTTCACATTGGCCCTGTGCAGTGGACCTCCCCTGTAGTGGGCGGGGGGTCTGGACACTGGCCAGTGGCAACCCCCATGTGCCCGCCCACCAGGCATCCCCAAGGCAACTTTCCACCAAGACAGTATTGTGGGTCATGCCTGCAGCCACTTCATAACCAAATGACCCAGCAACAGTCTGCAAAGAAAACCCTCCAGCAAGACATCATGGCGTGTGCAGAGGCTTTGCACACACAAACACACACCCTAGTGGGTCAGAGTCGAGACACCAACACACATCAACCAGATGGGGACATTATGGCATTGGAGCCAATGCTCTTGTCCACACCGCGCATGGTACAGAGGCTGTCACCGAACAAACGCACCAACTGGACATGGAGCACTGGATGTTTAGGTGCATGGGATAGATAGGTTTCTCAATAGATAGGTGCATAGCTGTATGGGGTAGGTGTATAGGATAGAGGGATGCATGGATACATGGAATACCTGAATTGGATTGACAGGAGAGACAGATGCCATGTTCAGGGATATTGGGGAGACAGGTGGATCGCATTACTATCTGCGTTATCCCATCATTGGAAAGTTGGAAGGAAAGAACCAAGGGTGGGAGGTGGGAGGTGGGGCCCGCCCCTAACGTGTAGAAGCAGAGGTTCACGTACTGGCCATTGAGGTGGTAGAGGATGCCCTCCCCCCTCATGGGGGAGGTATTGTTTCCCCTAGGAAAGGGGATTGTGGGCAGACAGGTAGGTGCCCACGTATGCAGCTGTAGCCTGCCCCCTGCATAAACCACCTTCCTGCCTTCGCAGAAAAGATGGGAGTCACGGGACCCATTCCCCCCTGCTCAGAAGACTGACAGCAACTGCTTTAGAGCTGCCCCTCGTGGCCAAAATCAGCAGCACCAGGCAGCACCCACCTTCAAGCCTTGACGGAAAGGGCTGGATGTACAGGACAGGAGAGGTTGGGAAGGGTCAGACTGGTTCCGGACAGGGAGAAGTTTAAATAGGGACCAGCAGCCCCAAGAACTGAGTAGTGATAGAGCAGTCCACACCACTCAGAGAGACCTTTCCTGCGCAGGCAGGACAGGCACTTCAAATGAGCAGCGTAGGCTCCCACCAGCATTACCCACCTTCCTGCCAATGTGGAAAGGATGGGATGGACAGGACAGGAGAGGTGGTTGGGGGGGGTCAGAGTGATTCCAGAGGGGGGGGTCGATAGAGGGAACGTGGAAGTTGACATGGAGAAAAGGACAAAGGTTTCCTGGCCACATTGCGCAGCATGACCGGGACAGACGACCCCAACATCCACCCTGAAGGATTGCGCAGACTTCTGCTGGAGAGGCTTGTCTGCCCCTCCTGTGTCTAACTGGAGGCTACCGACAACATCACTCACTTTTCTGCCTTCACAGAAAGGGAGTGAGTTCCGGGACCCATTCCCCCCATGCACAGGGGCAACAGCAGGTGCCCATGGATGGGGGCGCACCTTACCTTTCCGCAAAACCATATCTGCAAAAGCTTTTGAGGGGCAGTACCCACTCCTCCCTGCCTAGAGGGGACAGCCGCTGCCGTTGACAGGGGCCACTGCAATGTACAATTTTATGTGTAACAGCAGCAGAGCTGTCCCTCGTGGCCAAAAGCGGGTGCAGGAAACCTCAACCACCTTCCTTCCTTCGTGGAAAGGAAGGGATGGAGAGGACAGGAGAGGTTGTTGGGAAGGGTTGGAGTGGTTCCAGAGAGGGATAGGTCAAAAGAGGGACTGGGAACTGGGAAGATCCTGACAGTTATGAGCCCTCCTCCAAGCAACCCGCTGATGCGTTCATCGGCGGCAGCTCAAATCACCCACCTTCCTGCCTTTGCAGAAAGGATGGGATAGGGATGGGCAGGACAGGAGATGTCGTTGGGGAGGGTCAGACTGGTTCCAGAGAGGGTCGTTTTCATAGAGGGAGGGAGAGCTTGATGGGGAAGGGAGGATGAGAAGGACCCCAACATCCCGTGTCAGATCGCACAGACTGCTCCAGGATAGGCTTGTCTGCCCCTCCTGTGTTGCAGTGGAGGCTGTCACTGGCAGCACCCACCCTCCTGTCTTTATGGAAAGGGTGGGAGGGACTCATTCCCCCCCATGCCCAGAGGGGTCAGCAGGAGCCCATAGATAGGGCAATACGGGGCCCTGTCATCATCGTCAGCAGCAGAGCTGTCCCTCTTGGTCAAAAGCGGCGGCAGCTGACATCACCCACCGTTGTGCTTTTGCAGAGATGACGGGAGCGAGAGGAGATGTCATTTAGAGGAGTCGGAGTGGTTCAAGAGTGGGCAAGGTTTGAAGAGGGCTGGTGAGCTTTTCAGGGAGACAGGGACAGATGGTTACCACTTTCTGGCCTCCTTGCGGAGCAGGACTGGGAAACACCCAAAGATTTGGGACCCTTTGTCTTTGAAACCCACTGATCTTGTCAGCGGCAGAAGCAGCTATCACCCACCCTCTGGCCTTCATGGAAAGGACAGGATGGACAGGTCAGGAGAGGTTGTTGGGGAGGGTCAGAGTGGTTCCAGAGAGGGTCGGTTTCATAGAGGGATGGGGATCTTGACGGAGAGGAGGACAAAGAGGACCCAAACATCCAACATGGCAGATTGCACAGACTGCTCCGGCAGAGGCTTGTCTGCCCCTCCTGTGTTGCACTGGAGGCTGTCGCCAGCATCACTCACCTTCCTGCCTTTACGGAAAGAACAGGGTGGGCAGGAAAAGAGAGGTTGGGAGGGGTCAGAGGGTTCCAGAGAGGGAGAGGTCGAAAGAGGGAATGTCCAGGACCTTGCCGGGGAGAGGAGGACAATGAGTTACTTGTCACAGCCACATCACAAAGCAGGACCGGGAAGGTCCAAAGACTGCAGCCACAGCGTGGTATTCCCACGTGCCCAAAGGTAGAGACAGCTGACATCACCAACCTTCCTGTCTTCACGGACAGGATGGGTGTTGTGGCCGGGATGCACCCACCCTGCTCAGAGGGGAGGGGACAGCAGGTGCTCATGGATGGGGGGGGGGCTGTGCTCCACAACTACATATGCAACAGTTCCTGATCTGCCCCTCATGGCCAAGAGCAGCAGCAGCGGACAGCACGTACCCTCCTGTCTTCGCAGAAAGGGTACATAGGAGGGCCCCCTCCCACACCCAGAGGGGTCAGTGGGAGCCCATAGATAGGGCCCCCTGGGCTGTGTTGCCCTATCAGCAGTAGTGGCAACAGAGCTGTCCATCATGGCCAAAAGCAGTGGCAGCTGACATCACCCACTGTCTGACCTTTGTGGAAAAGATGGGGTGGGCAGGAGAGGAGAGCTCACTGGGAGGGGTCGGTGTGGTTGCAACTGCAGATGGCAAAGATGGAAGAAGGACCATCCAGGGAATTGTCAGCTAGAGGACAGGATGGACAGGACAGGTTGTGGGGAGGTGTCATTTAGTTGCCATCAAGAGAGGTAGAGGTGGAAAGAGGGACTGTTGGGGAACTTGTCTGGGAAAGGAGGACCACAGGTTGTCAGCCATGGAGGCAGCCCCAAAAACTGAGGAGTGCTGGAGCCCGCTGCACAGCACCTTGGCCAAGAGCCACAGTAGATTTGGGGAGGATCAGAGGGTAGATAAGTCCAGGTCCAAGGAGGGATGCCATAGAAGGTTGAGGTTGACCTTCACGAAGGTCAACATGTCCACCAGGTCCGGGTGCAGACATGTGTGGTGGGGACGGAGAATGTCTCTCAGGTGGGAGAAAACCCATTCACTCTGCATGCTGGTGGGAGGGCAGGACAGGATGTTGGTTGCCATGATGGACAGGTCCAGCCAGATGGAAGATTTTCTCACCCAATACTCTAAGGGATTAGAGTGGGGACGCTCGATGGGCTCCGCCAAGTACTCTAGCACCATAGCCCCCGCTGAGTCCTCCACTGTGCGTGATGCGCCCACTGTGCTGCAGCCAACCATGCAGCCCACTGACGAGGCCCAGAGATCAAATGGGGCCATTTGGGCGGGTCTCTCCTGGCATGGCTCTCTTCCCAACTCCCCCACCCCTCCTTCTGCTCCTGCTCCTGCTCCTCCTCTGCCACCCGCCCCTTACTCCTGCCAGATTCCCTCAGGCCGGCCTTCTCTTTCTGGTAATGGAGCACCGCTTTGTGGTGCTCCTTTTTCCAAAGCAGCATCTGACCCACCCACATGGCAATGCTGCCCTTGATCCGGGGGTCACAGAGGGAGGCCATTTGGTACAGCACCTTGTGGCGCAGAGAATACAAGCACTCAGCCACGCACTCCTGGATCCTCCTCACAAAGTCCCAGACCCTGGGGAGCAGCTCTTTCTCGTGCTTGAGTTCCCTGGCCAGGAACTGGTCGAGCCCATGGATCAGGGGGATGACTTGACCCAGGCTGGCCTCGTAGGAGCACAGGAACTCGGTGGCCTCCTTAAAGGGTTTCAGCATCTGTGACATCTGGGCAAGGAGGCTCAGCTCCTCTCTCCTCCTCAGAACATCCAGGGATGACAGGATGTCCTGCAACAGGCCCCACTGCTCCACCAGACGACATATCATGTTGTAGGTGGAGTTCCAGCAAGTGGGCAGTAGGGGTGTGCAAACCCAGACCGATTTGGTATTCCTGTTTCGGTTATTACCGAAACAAGAAAATGTTTCGGTAATCACAAATACCGAAACGGCAAGCCGTTTCGGTATTCGCAATTCGGTAATCGTTTCGGTATTCCAACTTGTTTCGGTGATAGATTTCAATGGGAAAACCCTCCCCAGGCTTCCTGGAAGCCTGGGGGAGGCATTTCCCCACAGAATCAAGCCAAACTTGGTGGAGACCTTTTCCTAACTATCCCCTAACTACCCCCCAAGTTTCAGAAAGATTGGACTTTGGGGGGCCATGTTATGGCCCCCCAAACAAAGTGCCCCATCCTCGCCTAGCACGGGAAGCTTTTTGCTTGCTGCTGCTGATCTCCCTGATTCCCTATTATTTGCTTGCTGCTGCTGATCTCCATTATTTCCTATGGGGAAAAAATGAAGAGGCTTGCGTGGCCGGGGGTGGCATTTTGCATGCATAATGCCCCCAGCCCTCAGGGGCCCTTCTCCTACCTTTCCTCCCACCCCCCACCAAGGCTCAGCCTGCTCCCACTTGGGGGGGGGCATTTTATGGCCTCCCCAAGTAGGTGCTCTCCCCCCCCCCTTTCTCCACTATTTCCAAGGTGGGAAATAACAGAGGCTTGTCTTGCTAGGGGTGGCATTTTGCATGCAAAATGCCCCCAACCCTCAGGGGCCCTTCTCCCACCTTTCCTCCCACCCCCCCACCAAGTCACCTGCTCCCACTTGGGGGGGGCATTTTATGGCCTCCCAAAGTAGGTCCTCTCAGCCCCCAAAATCCACCCCCTACAGCCCCACACATACCCAATTCCCCCCCAGCAGCCACACACACCCAAATCCCCACATTAGCCCCTCACAGACCCAAATTCACCCCCAGCAGCCCCACACCCATCGTAACCCCAGGAACAGGCTGGCCAGTAACATTTCAATTGTTTATGCCCCCCCAAACAAGGTGCCCCATCCTCCTACACTCTCCATGGTTCTCTATGGGGAAAAACATGTCATCTTTCTAGGTGGCTTGGGGTGGCATTTTGCAAGCAAAATGCACCCAACTTTCAGGAGACCTGCCCCCACCTGTCCTCCCACCCTCTACCAAGTTTCAGGCAGATTTCACTTTGGAGGGCCTTTTTATAGCCTCCCAAAGAAGGTGCCCCTATCCACCTCCACTCCACTATTCCCTATGGGGGAAATAAGAGAGACTTGTGTGGCTAGGAGTGGCATTTTGCATGCAAAATGCACCCAACCTTCAGGGGCCCATCTCCCACCTGTCCTTCCACCTTCCAAGGCCCAAGCTGATCCCACTTTGGGGGGGCATAGCCACACAAGCCTCTCTTATTTCCCCCATAGGGAATAGTGGAGTGGAGGTGGATAGGGGCACCTTCTTTGGGAGGCTATAAAAAGGCCCCCCAAAGTGAAATCTGCCTGAAACTTGGTGGAGGGTGGGAGGACATGTGAGAGCAGGTCCCCTGAAAGTTGGATGCATTTTGCAAGCCACCTAGAAAGATGACTTGTTTTTCCCCACAGAGAACCATGGAGAGTGTAGGAGGATGGGGCACCTTGTTTGGGGAGGCATAACATGGCCCCCAAAGTCCAATCTTTCTGACACTTGGGGGGTAGTTAGGGGAGAGTTAGGAGAAGGTCTCCACCAAGTTTGGTGTGATTTGGACAGAAAATTCCCCCCCCCAGACTCCCGGAAATCCGGGAGAAGGTTATCTCATTGAAAACAATGGCCGAATCAAGCCGAAACGCGAATACCAAAATGGCTTGCTGATTCGGTATTCCCTGAATACCAAAACGGTTTCCTGATTCAGTTAAAACCGAATGAGGTTTACCGAAACAGGCAGGCCTTGCACACCCCTTGTGGGCAGATCCTGAAAGAGTTGGTGCTCGGGGTCCCCCCTCCCCCTGCCTCTGGAACAGCTCATAGGAAGAGTTGATGCTGCGGGAGAAGTGGGAAGTCATGTGGCGGCAGCTCTCCAGCAGGTTGCGCATCCACAAAGTTCCCACTGTCCCTTGACTTGCTCCCCAGCCCAAGCATGTCCCTCATCACAAGGTGCAGCTTGTGTGCCATGCACACCAGGCCCAGGAGGGATGCCTCTTTCAGGGCTGCCAACATGTTGCTTCCTGCGTCCATCACCATGAAGCCACAAACAAACCCTTCCGCCTTCGCCATCCAGTCCCTCAGAGCTGCCTTTACAGTGGTTGTGATGTTCTTCCCAGTATGGACCTCATTTATCCCCCGGGCCTGGAGAAGAACTGCTCTGTAGCCCAGTGTCAAGCATGGTGCCTTTTTCTGGTGAACAGTTCTTGGCCTGGGGCAGCGGAGGTCCTCTGGTTGCCACCAGTGGGCAGTGATGGCAAGGTACCTGTAATGGCAGCTGCTCCGGAGGTCTGCTGTGAAGTGTAAGGCAGCCGACAGCTCCCTGAGCACCATGTCTCACACAGACTGGTAGAGGGCAGGCAGGACTTGACACCCAATGGTGCACTGTGACAGCATGGAGAACCATGGGGCAACATGCTGAAGCAGCCTTTGGAAGCCCACACCATCCACGATGGATAGGGGGAATCCTTGCAGGGCAATTCTCTCCGCCACCACACGAACACCCACCTCCTGAGCCCTTGACCTCACCCTTTTCAACGGCACTATCCCTGACCCCGAAGGAACAACCTCCCCAAGGGCAACCTGCCTAACTGTTCCGCTCCCACCAGCAGCACCCTCGAGGCAAGGCTTCTTGCTTGGGATGGATTCCGGTGACCATCCCACTGATCCCTGCTCAGAGGAGCTGGTAGCCCTCTGTCTCCCCCCACCGGATGCTTTGTTGGCTGAGGACGGAGACCACAGGCTCGGGTGGTGTGTCTTCAGGTGCCTGGTCAGGTCTGTCGATGACAGGTGCTTTAGTTCATTGCCCCTGCGCACCAGCCCATCACAGACACGGCACCACACCATATGGGGGTCATTTGGAAGGGCCTGGAAGGGCCTCTGTGCAGACTATTTCAACCGTGGCCCGCTAACTCTTCCAGGGGAGGGAGGATGAAGGGTTGCTGGCTGCGCTGCGGAGCTGGCTATGGAAGATGAAGTGAGGGTAGACTGAAGGCAGGGACAGCACGAGGAGTTTGGGATGGGGACAGGATGGATGTTTCATCAAACCCAAACCATTCCTCCATGGATCCCTCAGCCGCCTCCTCCTCAAACATTTTAAAGAGTTCCTCTTCCACTGATGGCAAGAGCTCTTTGGCCTCCTCCACAACCTCCACAGGTGATTTTTGGGGAGCAGGAGTCTCTGCTGCCTCGGAACCCTACCCAGTACTGCTTCCTGCAGGGCAACTGGGACAATCTTTGCACTTCCCCCCATGACCACCCTTTGCCCCCACCCAAAACCTCATTGTGCCAGCAAACAAGAAGGAGGAAAGGAAAGGGGACAACACTGTGAGCCTTTAGCCGAGGTGTCCACTGAGCTTGGCACCAGGGCCTGGCAGCAGCCCTGGAACCAGAGGGAGGGGGGAGCCCTAGCCCAGCACTCCCAGAAGTCTGATCAGATCAGGCACTGATAATCAGGGTGAGCCCTCAGCTGAGGTGCCCACTGAGCTTGGCCCCAGAGCCTGGCAGCAGCCCTGGAACCAGTGGAGAGATAGGTCCCTGTCTAACCACACATTAAAAATCCCAGCTCCAATGCACTCTCCCTGTCTCTCTCCCAAAACGCTTTTAACAGCTCTCTCCCACTCCACTGCTTGCTGAAAGTGAAAGCCAGAACTGGGAGTGCAGTGCCCTTTTATAAGCAGAGGTTTCATTGAGAAACGCAGGAGGTCTGTGGTTGGCAGTCAGAACTGCCTAACAGGGTTTGCAGGGATGAGATTGGAGTTCCCATGGCCACAGAACACCCCCTCCTCCCTCCCTTCCTCCCGGTGTCTGCTCCCACATTACCGATTGTTACCAATTTGCAGCTCCACACTTGGAAGGAAGACCTGCCGATCAAGCTAAGTTGACCTTTGATTTGGGTGTCCAGGGCAACAGAGGGAGTGTAGACAGAGTTCAGGCAGTCCCTCCCTCCATTGCCGAGGCAATTGATTGAAGGCGCCTGAACATCTGGCTTCTCAAACAGCGGCCGAGCGCAACAAACAAGGCTTGTGACAACCCCCTGTTCGGCTGGAATGGCGCCTCTCAAACAGCCCGTTCGCGAGCAGCCAAGTGGCCTGTTTGCTGGTTTTTTCCGTTCGTAATGCTGTTCGTGCCCATATCTTCCTCTGAGTAGTCTTTGCAAAAGCTGCATTGTGGACATGGCAAACTTTTGTTTTATTGTAATTTTTAAATTTCATTTATAGTGTATGGCCTATGGGCTGTTAAACTTGAATAAACTGAAACAGAACCCTAGACCAGACAGAGCTTGTCAGGAAACAGATATGTTCCATCAATCTATGTAAAAAATATAGGGCTGAACTGAATAATCTCTCCTAAATTCTTGGTCTTGTTCATAGACTGCAAAGGCCATGTACCTCCCTTTTAGCAATGTTTTGGGAGCGGCTGCAAGCAGGACTGAAGTTTGCCCATAGTGAGGGAGAAGGAATGTGCTCAGTAGTTATCTTGGACTGACTTTTGCCCCAGTGACCAGTCCCCCCTCCCCATATACACATAGTTGTCATGCGGGGGTGGGGGTGAGATCCAGCAGAATGGAAGGAACTGAATACTATGGAAAGCTGTGCATGATCCAATGGAGAAATGAATTTTAGAAATTTTCTTCATTGAGAAATGAATTTTAGAAATTTTCCTCATTCAACTGGAATAAAGGAGAACTGCACAACAGCACAGAGAAAAATTCTGGAACAGAACAGAGGAAACCCTCTGATCCTTATACCTGTGGGCCTTCATGCAGTCTTCCCATTTAAAATTTAGCATTTTATACAGTGCTATCCTAAGCAAAGTTACACCCTTCAAGGCCCAAATACTTCAACAGTCTGTTGATGTTAAAAACAAATAATCAGTGACTGAGAAACTCTTGTAGTAGGGATATGAAAGAAAAAAGTGAGAAGCATACATTTTCTCACTTTGAATAAATTACAACACCAATTTCAGATATGTGCTATTGCCAGTTATGCAAACAGTTCTTCCTAGGGTCATCAGTTTCCTTTGTACTTGATCCTATCTAGAATTACTGTAGTCATTATTTTTTTAAAAAAACTAACTTACTTCCACTAGGCTATTAAATCAGTCCTAATGCAACATGCTAATTTTTTAAAATACCAAATAAATGATATTCACCAGATTTACAGTATCCAGCTAGCATGACATCATCACTCCTTGCTTCAAAGGATTCGAGAGCCTTGAAGACCTCCGGACTGCAAAGAGCAGTAGGGTATACAACCCCATCATAAGTAAACAGCATCTCTTCTCGAGTCATCTTTTCACCCTCTTCCATTGCTTTTTCCAGAATCTCAATAAACTTCTTTCTAACGTGTGCCATTTTGTCTTTTTCTTTCTCTGCTGCTTTCTCTTCTGTTGATTGAGTGATTCTGCAAAGAAAGCTAGAGAAGTAGCTTGGCTTAAGAATACTTTCTGTAACTTGATGAGTTCTTTTTAAATGGTAATACGAGCCTTCTTTCAAGCATGAACAAATAGTTTTGTCCAATCCCATAAAGCCTTTGCTCTGACTCAGTGTTTGACTCCGCCCTCCCACTCCATCATCCTCTTAGGACCCACACTTCTGGACCTCCTTCATTCCTTGAACATATTTCTGGCCTGTTTGAAAGAGCTGCTCCTTTCCCAATATGTTGGCAGGGGTTTGCTTTGTTCAAAGTATAATTTCATCCAGGCTGTTGTAATAGTTGCTCATTTTGCAATAGTATTACTTGGGTATCGATCCAAAGTACCATTTTCATCAGAATGACAAAGGATGTCACTGTCTGCATCAGGTAATGAATAAGAAAGGGGGAGCTGTTGCTGTGAAATTGTCAGCTTTTCTTGCTTCCTTACTGGTTACTGGTTCAGGGAGTCTGCACTCTGCAGCAGAAAGCAGAGAGGGGAGCCAGTCAGAAGACTCTGATTATCCATGCAGTGTTTGAACTGTTCCCCAGGCCAGTTAGTCTCAGCTGCTTGCCAGATTAAACTCCCACACAGCTGCAGAAACATACATAGTCAGCCACAAGTAAACATCAAGCAGCTCTTCTTCTTCCCCTTCCTTTCAACTGGTGATTCTCAACAACAGTGTGTTTGTTTTCTCTCCCCTTCTTAATGTTGTGTTCTTTTCTCTCTTAACTGCATTGTTCTCATTTACCTTTGATTCCTCCCTTTCTCTCTAGGTGACAATTATTTCCCCCTGAATGACATCAGCCAACCCAGCAAACCTGGGATTCTATGCACTCTCTTAATATTGTGAGATGCACTCTGTACATGTTTCAATGCCTCAAGTTTGCAGCTCCCCACCCACATTCCATGAATGCTATTCTCCATTTGGCAAAGTCTGAATATGGGAGTGGAGGGAATCTTCTGATTTTCAAAAATTAGTAGTAACCAGAGGAGTGATATGCTTGCAAGCCCCCTGCCATAAATATTCATAAAACATAAATCCAACACATACCACGCGAACACAGTCCAGACTCCATCTATGTCACAACAAGTACAAAGCAAGAACTAAAAGTGCACAACTCCAGCAGGGAAACAGATAAACAGACTCATATCAAATCATATGTACAGCACACATACATATTATTAAGAAGTTAAGCATTTAATAGAAGGCCAGTGTCATGTAGTGATTAGAGTGTCAGACCAGGATCTGAGAATCAGGATTGAATTCCCACTCTACTATGGAAGCTTGCTGAGCAATCTTGGACCAGATGGACGCTCTCCACCTAGCCTATCTCACAGGGTTGTTGTGAATGAGGGAGCATGATGTTGAGAAAATGACAACTAGCGCTCTGGACTCTTTCCAGTCTGGATTCAGACCAGGGCATGGGACAGAGACAGACGCATTAGTGGATGATCTTCATCTGAATATAAACAAAGGCCATGCCTCCTTATTGCTCCTCCTGGATCTATCTACGTCCTTTGACACAGTTGATCATGCTATCCTGTTGTGGCATAACAAGACAGAAGTAGGCATCAAAGGTTGTGCCTTGGACTGGTTTAAGTCATTTTTCATGGAACGGACTCAAAGGGTTGCTGTTGGAGATCAGCTATCTCCAGAATGGGAACTATTTTGCAGGGTTCCACAGGGCGCAATCTTATCTCCCATTTTATTCAACCTCTGTGTAAAATCATTAGAACTCATTCACAGCTATGAAGTTGGATGTCACCAATATGCAGATTACACCCAACTTTATACCTCGCTATCCAGATCCTCACAGGATGTAGTAGAAATCTTGGATTGCTGCCTGATAGCTGTGGCCAAATGGCTTAAAACAAACAAATTTAAATTGAATCCAGACAAGACTGAAGTGATGCTTCTTGGGAGAGCAGAGATCTTGAAGGACATTGTACTCCCCACATATGATGGATTGTATCTGACCCTTGCAGGTTAAGAGCCTGGCGTTATACTGGATGCAGCACTACTACTAGAAAAACAAGACAAGGCAGGTGCAAAAATGCTTTCTACAACCTCACTCTAGCCTGGAAGATGGCTTCTTACCTTGATGTGGCCAACCTGGCCACCCAGATCCATACTATGGTAACATCAAAACTTGACTATTGTGATGCACTATATATAGTGCATTGGGTCCCTGCTGTGGAGAAAAGCTGGGTATAAAATATTTAAATAAATAAATGAACATTGACCAGTTTTATAGCTTGGAACAGTGAGGCTGAAAATCTTCAATTTGAAGGACAATTACTAAAGAAGCATGCTGAGACACACACTTTGGCTCTTTTTATGTGTCTCATACACTTTTAATTTAACACTGTGCAAATGATGTCCTTGTCTCCTGGTGGTTGTTGTGGGTTTTCCGGGCTGTATTGCCGTGGTCTTGGCATTGTAGTTCCTGACGTTTCACCAGCAGCTGTGGCTGGCATCTTCAGAGGTGTAGCACCAAAAGACAGAGATCTCTCAGTGTCACAGTGTGCAAAAGATGTTGGCAGGTCATTTGTATCTAATCAGGAGGGGTGGGGTTGAGCTGAGTCATCCTGTAAGAGTTTCCCAGGGTGTGGAATGCTAATGGCGGGAGGCTTCACTGTATGCTGAGGAGGTTCTTTTGCATATGGATTGGTGCTTGATGTGCTGTAGGAGACTGTCTCTCCTCTTATTTCCTCAGCTTCCTCTTCAGGTAGATGACGAATGTAGATGGTAGATGATGGGGTTTTTGAATCATCTCAACAACATCCACCTGAACATACAATTCACAATGGAGAAAGAAATCGAGGGAAAACTCCCATTTCTGGATACCTTGGTCATCCGCAAAGCAAACTTTCAGTTAGGTCACAAGGTCTACAGGAAACCAACTCACACTGATCAGTACTTACACAAAAACTCCAATCACCACCCCCGACAGAAAAGAGGCATAATGAAAACATTAGTGGCTCGTGCAAGACGGATATGTGAGCCGCACTTTCTCAATGAGGAAATTAATCATCTAAACCACGCACTTCAGGCAAATGACTACTCCAGAAATGAAATCAGAAGAGCAATCAAACCCAGAAGGAATCAAATAACCAAGGAAAAACAGTCTCCTACAGGAAAAGTGTTTTTGCCATATATCAAAGGAATTACTGATCAGATGGGAAAGCTTATGAAAAAGCATAACCTTCAAGCAGTATTCAGACCCACCCAAAAAATACAACAGATGCTATGATCAGCAAAAGACAGTAGAGACCCCCTCACCTCTGCAGGAGTATACCGTATACCCTGCAGCTGTGGACAAGTTTACATCGGGACCACAAAGCGTAGCATCCAGACAAGAATAAAAGAACATGAAAGACACTGCAGACTTGGACAACCTGAAAAATCAGCAGTGGCTGAACATAGCCTAACTCAATCAGGGCACAGTATCTTATTCCAGGACACCAAAATACTGGACAACACTTCCAACTACTTTGTCAGACTGCACAGGGAAGCCATTGAAATTCACAAGCATAAGCAAAACTTCAAAAGGAAAGAAGAAACCTTAAGAATGAACAGAGCATGGTTTCCAGTTCTGAAAAACACCAGGCTAACAAAACACTCTACACCCGACAATAGCCCTGCAGAGAAGATTAGCACATCAAGTACCAATCCATATGCAAAAGAACCTCCTCAGGATACAGTGAAGCCTCCCGCCATTAGCATTCCACACCCTGGGAAACTCTTACAGGATGACTCAGCTCAACCCCACCCCTCCTGAGTAGATACAAATGACCTGCCAACATCTTTTGCACACTGTGACACTGAGAGATCTCTGTCTTTTGGTGCTACACCTCTGAAGATGCCAGCCACAGCTGCTGGCGAAACGTCAGGAACTACAATGCCAAGACCACGGCAATACAGCCCGGAAAACCCACAACAACCATCATTCTCCGGCCGTGAAAGCCTTCGACAATACATCCTTGTCTCCTGCCCACTCATTTTGTAAACACAGAGTATTGGCTTCAGTAACTATTTCAAAGTATTGTCGATGGCTTTCACGGCCGGAGAATGATGGTTGTTGTGGGTTTTCCAGGCTGTATTGCCGTGGTCTTGTCGAATGATGGAATAAGGCTGTTACATCCTCTGGGAAAATCTGATTAATAAGTGCAATAGTGTCCTTTACTGGAACCTTGGTAAACAGGGATACAACATCAAAACTGACAAGTATGTCTTGTGGATTGAGTTTCAGAGAACTGATTTTGTTGATGAAATCTGCTGAATCTTTGATATAAGACGAGGTTTTCCCGATGTGGTCCTGCAGGAGATCGGCCAGATGTCTAGCTAATTCATATGTCGGTGAACCAATGGCACTCACAATGGGTCGGAGTGGGACTGAATCCTTATGTATTTTAGGGAGTCCATATAGTCTGGGTGGCTGTGCTTCTGTCTTGCATAGTTTTCTGTGCGTGTCAGGATGTAGTGAGGAATTCTTGATCAGCGCATTTGTTAGCCTGGTGATTTTGCAGGTGGGATCTTGTTTTAGTTTTTTGTAGGTGGAGGGGTCCAGGAGTTCCTTAATCTTCTTTTTGTATTCCTCCGTTTTCATGATCACAGCTGCTGGCGAAACGTCAGGAACTACAATGCCAAGACCATGGCAATACAGCCCGGAAAACCCACAACAACCAACTATTTCAAACTTGAGCCCTAGCTCAAAGGAATTCCAGACTTCCTGATCCAGTGATTTCCTTCCATTTAGAGGTGGGCATGGACCAGAAAATGGACCAAACTTTGACATGGACAGGCCCTGTTCAGCGTTTGCAAACTGGAGAGTCGCAGGATGCATGTTTTCCATGGAACTGGTCTGTGCGTTCCCTGGAACTTCCCCACCTGCCAGCTGAAGCAAGGTGTGGGGTTTAAAGCTCCCTCACTTGCAAGCAGCATGGAACCAGGCACTCCTCGTGGCTGGTTCCATGCTGGCTTCAGCTGACAGGCAGAGGAGCTTCCTCCCCAGCCAGCCAGCTGAAGCAAGTCATGCCAGGATGCAAAGCACCCTTTTCCGCATGGCTTGCAAGTCACATGGAAATGGGTGCTTTAACATTTAAACCCCCTCGGCTTGCTCCAGCTGACCCATGGGGACTCCTCTATGGGTCAGCTGAAGCAAGCCAAGGGGGGTTGCAAAGCACCCCTTTCCCCAAGACTTGAAAGCTGCGCATAAATAGGTGCTCAGCTTGCTCCAGCTTACCCTCAGCTTGCTCCAGCTTGCTCAGCTTGGTCCAGCTTACCTGTGGGGACCTATCTGCCTGCCAGCTGAAGCAAGGCACGTGGTTTAAAGTGCTTATTTATATATCCGCCCTGAGCCTGCGAAAGCGGGGAGGGCGGAATATAAATATAATATAATAAAATAAATAAATAAATTTCCTGTTTCCGTGCCCCTCACTTGCAAGCAGCACAGAAATGAGTGCTCCCCCATGGGGCTGGCTTCAGCTGTCAGCCCCCCGAAAGTGATAGACCACAAACCGACAAAACAGTCTGCAAACTGAGGCAGGTCCATAAAAAGTTCATGGTCTGTGGTCCATGAAACGCAACGGCCCACGGCCTGACGGCCCGTGGTTTTTTCCTGGTCCATGACCACCTCTACTTCCATTACATGCCATATGAGTACTCTTTGTCTTCCAGGAGCCAGACTAATGAAAAAAATGTACTCAACAGCCTTATTTGTTACATTTGTTTTAGTAGCACATATGAAAATAAGAGCAAAGAATAAACACAGTTTTTTCCCTGGGGCCTAGTAGTTTGGTTTAGTCAGGAAGACAGTCAAGAAATATCAGCACATAGGAAACTGGCAATGAAGTTTTCCAATCACCATAGTCAATCAGATCTTACACCAGAAGGTGACATTTTTAACCACAATGTTTTAATCTCTGGTTGCTGACTTGATTGACTTGGAAGATGACTGCCCAACTTCTCTACTTTTGTGAGATCATTTTATATCTCTTTGAAATATGAAAGGGATTGAAATCCCTGCAAATGAACCTAAACTGAATGGACAACAAATAAGTTAACAGCTTAAAATGAGTTTTGCCTTCATTTGTTTAATAAACTGAGACCCTTTGTTTTGAGTCACTACCTGTAATTTAGCCAGAGAATTCCTTGGATGAGGTGTACAGTCCTTGAAAATGTCATCCAATTTGGACAGAAAATAATAGAGCTGTAGCCAGAAATGTGTTTCCCATTGAATGGAAATGAAAAGAAAAACAATAACAGAAATGAAGATTTGAAACAAATGAAAATTTGAAAGGAATATACAAACAGAAGGAAAATTGCACATACCTACTATATTGTGGAACTCAGTCCGCCCCACAGTCATACCCTCTGATTGATAAATGCAAGCCTTAAAACCTAGCTATGTTTACCAAGCACTGAAAGCGGATTCTAAGGATGAACTCAGAAGTCTGAAGATGAGGTCTTGTGAGCCTAGTTTGGCTGCTTGCTTCTCATCTCAAAAAATCCTAGTTTCTTGACAGGGAACTATCACATGATCTTGTCCTTTTGCACCAGTTCTTCTAGTACATTGTATCCCTCCTGCTTGGTTGTCTTGGCAGACAAAGAGCTAAAACAAACCAGTGATTTGGCAAGCATTAGAAATACAGGCATCCAACTGCCCAGATTTTATTTATTTTTTTAGCTAGATTTGTATGATTTTTTTAAATTAAAATTTCTCAATGACTTTTATTCTTCATAGGACAGTGGTTGGATTTGCTCTGTCTCATTAAACGGGAGCTTACAATAAGTCATGGTAATACATTAAAAACCTTTCCATTATGACTCACTAGCAAACCTTCAGCAATGGTGGGGGATTGGCACATGAGCCCATGCACCTATATACCACTAGGACCATTATACTGGCCATTGTAAATTAGGCTTGCAGTTGAGAGATTAGTTTTCTTATTTTGCTAGCAAACTATGTGCTTCGGATGGAATTTACTGACCTCCCCCCAGCCATCCAAAATGATGAGATGGTATTGAAAATGGCTATATTCAAATAAAATGATCAAGATGCCAAGCAATTAATAAAATGCATAAGTAGGAATGACAATTAAGAGTGCCTTCCTTCTGTGCGGCAGCGAGGCCCTGGCAAAAATGTGCCACTAGAAGTCAAAGTGGAAGCTCCACCCAAGAAAAAGATGATTGGCACACTTGGGCCAAACATGGGCACAAACAGAAAAAAAACCCCATGAACATAGTGTTCGGTGTTCGTTGCCATCCACGAACAATGAACAACGAACATTGATGAACATGATCCTGTTCACGAACATGTTCGTTGTTCGTGGGGGCCAGCAGGCTCTTCTCCAGCCATCAAGATCCCTACTGCACCACTCCCAGAAACCCTACCTGAGCAGGCAGCAGGAAAGGTACCAATAATAAATGATAGCTTGGCCCAGAGCCCAGCAGCAGCCCTGGAACCTGAAGGGGTAGATCCCTATTCCACCACACACAAAGAAAATTCAAGCTCCAATGCACTCACCCCGTCTCTCTAACAGCAGCTGTCTCTCCCTGAAAGCCAGAGCTGGGAGCCCCCCTCCCCTCTGGTCTTTTCCTCTTGTAACAAATGTGGAGCTCCAGTCCACACTTGCAAGGAAAACCTGCCTATCAAGCTAAATTGGGCTTAGATTGGGATTTCCAGGGCAACAGCAGGAGTTCAGACAATCCCTGCCTGAGTTGCCATGGGAATTGATTGCAGGTGCCAGACTGTCTGGCTTGACAAACAGCAACAAACAGCAATGAACGAGGCTTGCAATGACCACCTGTTCGTTTAGAATGGTGCCTCACGGACAGCTTGTTCATGAACAGCAGATTGGGCTGTTTGTGGGTTTTTTTTAGTTCATATTGGTGTTTGTGCCCATCTCTACTTGAGACCCAGTTTACTTGCTCCTTCTGTAACCATGAAAAATCCTGTGATGTTAAAATGAACAGAGCTCAAAATACAGGTGTGATACTCTGTACTGTGTGCCTGGAAGAATTTCACCCCCCTATAACATATCTTTTGGAACTTGTGGATTTTTATAGTGATTGGCTAGATGCTTGTGAGGCAGCCAATCAGTAGCAGGAACTGAAGAAGACTATGCCCAGAGTTAGCAGAATTTTTAATTTGGAAGTGGGTGTTTTGCTCTGCAATGCAGTAAGGATCTAATTGGAGTGGCTGAGAGGTGATGGTTTGTGTGATGTTTATCTCCATCAAGGAATCCTGTCATTTTTCATGAATTGCCCTGAAGTTTAGGGATGAAAGATCATTTGTATGATCCACCAGGAGGAGAGAGACAAGCAATTTTGTGAATAGTCCCAGCCCAAAGCATCTGATACAGGATAAACATAGATGCAGACCGCTAAGTGCCACTGCACATCACCATTCATTTCAGTGGGCTATGTCTAATTGGGGCTTTCACTCCTTTGCAGCACTAGTACATGAAATATCATGCCCCTTGTGTCCATGAATAAACTCAATAAATACAAGAGGTAATCCCCCCCACCAAAGAGTGCCTTCCTAAAACCTGCCTCTGAATTGCTCAGAGTTGTGCATAAAACCCAGTGCTGGTGTAACTCCATGATATGCCAGTATATCTGCATACCACCATTGAACTGGTATAACTCCAGTGCTGGCATAGAAATGGGTGGCATCTGGAGTGGACCAGCATTACTTTGGCATCCTAACCCTCACCAGCCTTGGTCATACCCTGGCACTGGCATAGTGTTTACTGTGATAACTCTGGAATAGCTTTAAACAACTTCATAAAATATATGCAGAGGAGAAACACAACTACCTTCCCCACGCCTCCTGCCATGGCCTCAAGGCCACAGTGAAGCTCAGGATGCCAACTGTATACAGCCATGCGTAGCCCTCCACAACATAATATAAACCCCAGCCAGAACATCAGATGATAAGGTGCATGACGTGGGACAATATTGAACTTCACAATAGAGACGCTTAAAACATTGTGAGAAATTTGAAAAGGATAGTTATATCTGCAAGTAAAGAAGATTCATATCCTCAGTCTCAAAGATACATTTTTCACAGTTCTAAACAAAATAAGTGCCCTGCTGGATCAGAACAGTGGTCCATCTAGTTCAGCATCCTGTCTCACACACTGGCCAACTCTGGGCATAGAGGCTGAGGCCTTCCCCTAATGTTGCCTCCCGGAACTGAGTTTCAGAGGTTTATTACTTCTGAATCTGGAGGTTCCGTTTAGTCACCATGGCTAGTAATCACTGATAGATCTATTCTCCATTAATCTGTCAAATCCCTTTTTAAAGCCATCTCTATCTATGGTCATCATGGCAGCCACTGGTAGTGAATTCTACATTTAATCATTCATTGTACAAAGAAGTATTTCCTTTTGTCCATCTTGAATTAACTGCCCACCAGTTTCATTGGATGCCCTTGAGTTCTAATATTTTGGGAGAAGAAGCAAAAGTCACCCCCCATCCCCAGTTGTCTCTTTTCTAAAATGAAAAGTCGCAGACCCTTTAGCCTATCCTCATGGGGATGGTGCTCCAACTCCCTAATCATCTTGGTTGCCCTCTTCTGTACTTTTCCAGCTCTGCAATGTCTTTTTCACAATACGGTGACCAGAACTGCATGCAGTATTCCATAAATGTATACAGAGGCAATATAATATTGGATGTTTTGCCACAAGTACCACCTAGATTACAAATGCCCTAAATGACCAGCATGTAAAGATCAAGAAACTGATCATTAGCACAGCATCTACATTAGTTCCTTCTAAGAAAGAATGGAACCTCTGAGGAACGGGTCTGTGTTGATTTCATGACAGAAAATTGCTGCAGTTCTGATTAGTTCTGACAGGCCAAATCACACCACTGTAACTGAATACTGCCTACATTTTGTGGCCACTAACTGATCTCCTAAAGCCTAAATAAGATAATTTATGCCGGTGTTAAGGTCACTAGGCTAGATATTATTCACAACTGGGGTGCTGTTCAAACACTTGCCAGTTTGACTCACTTCCTGTTCAGCAGTGGTGGTGATCATGCAGGGAATTAATTGATGGGCTGTTCATAGCCTGTTTATATATATTCGCAGGAACAGGCTACTTGCTACCATCATAAGTGGACTCCAAGAGGATGAGGGATCAACCAGAAGTTGGCTTTTGATCTCCTGCTGGAGAAATTTTACTCTGTACCCAACCAAGTTTTTAAGGGGGAGACATGTCAAAAACTGTCTCTCAGCTGGAAGTCAAGTTCTTTTGATCTCCCATTCTACAAGCTTGGCTGCCTCCCAGACACAGCAAATCTAGGTGGTAGGTTAATCAAAAGCCCAGCTGATTTTGCTTCACTTCTCTTTACCCCAAGCTGTCAGCTTGGGCTGCAGAGAAAATGAGAGGATCCAATTCTTTCCCCTATCCCTTTTGCAATGCAAAAATTAAAAACATTGCATCTGTCCCTGCCTACCTTGGAGCGGAAAGAAGGTTTGGGGTTTTTTTATAATAAATTTTTATTGGATGGGTCAATATATAGTCAAATTAAGATATAAATATAATCCATTTCAATTCCCATGAATATATTCCCCCCCTCCCTCCCCTTTTCAATGTTGACTTCCAACAGCACTCCAACCCCCCGTTATTAATAACACATTATTGCTATACTAAAATTGTTCTTATCTTGTTATTAGTAAAGATCTTAACTATATCTTATCTTACTTAATATCATTAAAACCCCTCAAAAGACCATAATTGTCCCTTAACATCCCATTTCTTTTCCATATATTTTTTCAACTTTTTCCAATCTTCCAAAAATGCTTTTGGATCTTGATCCTTCAGGTTTCTTGTTAATTTGTCCATTTCAGCCATGTACAACAATTTCCTTGTCCGTTCTTCAATTTCAGGTATCTCTTCTCTCTTCCAATACTGAGCATATATTATTCTAGCTGCTGTTATCATGTAATATAGCAATGTCTTATCATTTCTATTAACATCTTCCAAATGCAAGGATAGTAACAACATTTCTGGATTTCTAGCAACATTATAGCAAAGTATTAAAGACATCTCAGCACATATTTTGGTCCCAAAGTCTCTAGTAGGGGTGTGCAAGCCAAAAATTTTCGGCTATAGCCGAAAGTAGAAAGCCGAAAGAAGATTCTCTATCGTTAAAGCCGAAAGCCGAAACAAGAATCTCTTTCGGCTTTCGACTTTCGGGATTCTTTCGGCATTATTTCGGCATTCTTTCGGCTTTTTTCTATGGGAAAATGCCTCCGTCTTCCAGGACGCCTGGAGGAGGCATTTTCCCACAGAATAAGCCCAAAATTGGTGGGGACCTTCCTCTAACCCTTCTCTAACAACCACCCAAGTTTCAGACAGATTGGACTTTGGGGGGCCATGTTATGGCCCCCCAAAGCAGGTCACCCATCCTCCCATAAGAAAGCGAAGGAGCAGCATATTGTTAGCATGCTGCTGCTGATCTTTCTTCATTATTTCCTATGGGGAAAAAATGAAGAGGCAGGCTTCCTTTGCCAGGGGTGGCATTTTGCATGCAAAATGCCCCCCAGCCCTCAGGGGCCCTTCTCCCACCCCTCCTCCCACCCCCCACCAAGGCTCAGCCTGCTCCCACTTGGGGGGGCATTTCATGGCCTCCCCAAGTAGGTGCTCTAATCTCTACCACTGACAGCTGGGGGAGGCTTGTGTTGCCAGGGGTGGCATTTTGCATGCAAAATGCCCCCCAACCCTCTGGGGCCCTCCTCCCACCCCTCCTCCCACCCCCCACCAAGGCTCAGCCTGCTCCCACTTGGGGGGGCATTTCATGGCCTCCCCAAGTAGGTGCTCTGCTCTCATCTCTACCACTGACAGCTGGGGGAGGCTTGTGTTGCCAGGGGTGGCATTTTGCATGCAAAATGCCCCCCAGCCCTCTGGGGCCCTTCTCCCACCCTTCCTCCCACCCCCCACCAAGGCTCAGACTGCTCCCACTTGGGGGGGCCATTTCATGGCATCCCCAAGTAGGTCCTCTCAGCCCCTAAAGTCCACCCCTTACAGCCCCACACAAACCCAATTCCCCCCCAGCTGCCACACACAGACCCAAATCCCCACATTAGCCCCTCACAGACCCAAATCCACCCCCACCTGCCCCACACCCATAACCCCAGGAACAGGCTGGCAAAGGCCAGCCCTCTCCCTTTGTTCCCTATGCTGGGAACTTCTAAACTCTCTTTCCCTGGGCAATTCTGCACAGCCCAGGGGTGCCACAATGGTGGGCACACTTCTGAGTGCCAGCTGGTCCCTGTGAAAGAGCACCTGAACCACAGACACCCTCCCTCAAATTCCCCCACCACCTACAGAGATGGCTGGCCAGCCAGCCCCATTGTTCCCTATGATGGGAACCAACTGCACAACAAAGAATAAAACAAGAACAACACAAAATAAAGTTTTAATTTTTTTTTCTCCCTTCCAAAGTACAAGTAGGCAAAGCATTATGACACATTACACCAGCAGTCCCCCACACAGAAAAATAACACAACTCACTTAACATCAGAGAATCACAAAGCACAATTCCTGTCAAAAACACTTTATTTCTTGAACAGCTTTAGGTTACACAGCAGGGGGGAACACCAAAGGGCATGGCAGCACTATCTTACACAAAAATAACACAACTCACTTAACATCAGAGAATCACAAAGCATGATTCCTGTCAAAAACACTTTATTACTTGAACAGCTTTAGGTTACACAGCAGGGGGGAACACCAAAGGGCATGGCAGCACTATCTTACACAAAAATAACACAACTCACTTAACATCAGAGAATCACAAAAACACAATTCCTGTCAAAAACACTTTATTTCTTGAACAGCTTTAGGTTACACAGCAGGGGGGAACACCAAAGGGCATGGCAGCACTATCTTACACAAAAATAACACAACTCACTTAACATCAGAGAATCACAAAAACACAATTCCTGGCAAAAACACTTTATTTCTTGAACAGCGTTAGGTTACACAGTAGGAGGGCACAACAGGGCATGATAGCAATGTACTACAAAAAATAATACAACCCACTTCACCGTTTTTGACAGCAATTGTGTTTGTGTGATTCTCTGATGTGAAGTGAGTTGTGTTATTTTTGCGTAGTACACTGCTTTCCTGCTCTGCGGTGCCTTCCTACTGTGTAACCTAAAGCAGTTACAGAAATAAAGTGCTTTTGACAGCTATTTTTTGGGGTGATTCTTTAATGTGAAGTGAGTTGTGTTATTTTTGTGTAAGATACTGCTTCCATGCCCTTTAGTGTCCCCCCCCTGCTGTGTAGCCTAAAGCTGTTCAAGAAATAAAGTGTTTTTGACAGGAATTGTGTTTTTGTGATTCTCTGATGTTAAGTGAGTTGTGTTATTTTTGTGTAAGATAGTGCTGCCATGCCCTTTGGTGTTCCCCCCTGCTGTGTAACCTAAAGCTGTTCAAGAAATAAAGTGTTTTTGACAGGAATCATGCTTTGTGATTCTCTGATGTTAAGTGAGTTGTGTTATTTTTGTGTAAGATAGTGCTGCCATGCCCTTTGGTGTTCCCCCCTGCTGTGTAACCTAAAGCTGTTCAAGAAATAAAGTGTTTTTGACAGGTATCATGCTTTGTGATTCTCTGATGTTAAGTGAGTTGTGTTATTTTTCTGTGTGGGGGACTGCTGGTGTAATGTGTCATAATGCTTTGCCTACTTGTACTTTGGAAGGGAGAAAAAAAATTTAAAACTTTATTTTGTGTTGTTCTTGTTTTATTCTTTGTTGTGCAGTTGGTTCCCATCATAGGGAACAATGGGGCTGGCTGGCCAGCCATCTCTGTAGGTGGTGGGGAAATTTGAGGGAGGGTGTCTGTGGTTCAGGTGCTCTTTCACAGGGACCAGCTGGCACTCAGAAGTGTGCCCACCATTGTGGCACCCCTGGGCTGTGCAGAATTGCCTAGGGAAAGAGAGTTTAGAAGTTCCCAGCATAGGGAACAAAGGGAGAGGGCTGGCCTTTGCCAGCCTGTTCCTGGGGTTATGGGTGTGGGGCAGGTGGGGGTGGATTTGGGTCTGTGAGGGGCTAATGTGGGGATTTGGGTCTGTGTGTGGCAGCTGGGGGGGAATTGGGTTTGTGTGGGGCTGTAAGGGGTGGACTTTAGGGGCTGAGAGGACCTACTTGGGGATGCCATGAAATGCCCCCCCCAAGTGGGAGCAGTCTGAGCCTTGGTGGGGGGTGGGAGGAAGGGTGGGAGAAGGGCCCCAGAGGGCTGGGGGGCATTTTGCATGCAAAATGCCACCCCTGGCAACACAAGCCTCCCCCAGCTGTCAGTGGTAGAGATGAGAGCAGAGCACCTACTTGGGGAGGCCATGAAATGCCCCCCAAGTGGGAGCAGGCTGAGCCTTGGTGGGGGGTGGGAGGAGGGGTGGGAGAAGGGCCCCAGAGGGTTGGGGGGCATTTTGCATGCAAAATGCCACCCCTGGCAACACAAGCCTCCCCCAGCTGTCAGTGGTAGAGATTAGAGCACCTACTTGGGGAGGCCATGAAATGGCCCCCCCAAGTGGGAGCAGGCTGAGCCTTGGTGGGGGGTGGGAGGAGGGGTGGGAGAAGGGCCCCTGAGGGCTGGGGGGCATTTTGCATGCAAAATGCCACCCCTGGCAAAGGAAGCCTGCCTCTTCATTTTTTCCCCATAGGAAATAATGAAGAAAGATCAGCAGCAGCATGCTAACAATATGCTGCTCCTTCGCTTTCTTATGGGAGGATGGGGGGACCTGCTTTGGGGGGCCATAACATGGCCCCCCAAAGTCCAATCTGTCTGAAACTTGGGTGGTTGTTAGAGAAGGGTTAGAGGAAGGTACCCACCAATTTTGGGCTTATTCGGTGGGAAAATGCCTCCTCCAGGCGTCCTGGAAGACGGAGGCATTTTCCCATAGAAAAGCCGAAAGAAAGCCGAAAGAATCCCGAAACGTTTCGGCTTTTTTCTTTCGGCTACCCGAAACGTTTCGGCATTCCCCGAAACGTTTCGGCATTCCCCGAAAGAAGCCGAAACACTTTTGTTTCGGCATTCTTTCGGCATTCTGAATGCCGAAACGCACATCCCTAGTCTCTAGCCTTACGACAAGTCCACCACATATGAAATAGAGAACCTTCATGCTCCTTACATTTCCAACACTTATTAGATAGCTGTTTATTGGATATGGCTAATTTTTTCGGTGTTAAATACCATCTATATAACATTTTATAGCCATTCTCTCTAATACTGGTACATGTTGATATTTTAAAGGTATTTTTCCATAGTTGTTCCCATGCTTCCATCGTTATTTCATTATTAAAATTTATAGCCCACTTTACCATTTGTACCTTGGATTGTTTCATCTTCTGTAAACCACTTCAATAACAATTTGTACATTTTAGAAATTGATTTACTATTATCTCCCAACAATAGTTCTTCAAATTCTGAATTCTTAGTTCTAAAACCTGTCTTTCTTTGGTCTGAATCAAATAAGTCCTTAATTTGTCTATATTGTAACCAACCATATTTGAATGGCAACTCCTCATTTGGTTTGAGTTTCACCTCATCTGCTACTTCTATTAGGTCCTTGAGGGTAAGCCATTCTCTTCGTTTGTATTCTAAGTTTGGGTTGATCACCTCAGCTGATATAATCCATAGCGGTTTCTTCTGGTCTATAAATTTTTTGTACTTTAGCCAAGTCAACAGTAAATTTCTTCTCAAATAGTGGTGCTGAAACATTGCATCCATTTTATACTTATCGTACCACATATATTCAAGCCGTCCAAATAGTTTATTATAACCTCCCAAAGTTAGTAATTTATGATTGGTTAAAGACACCCATTCTTTTAACCAGACTAAACATATCACTTCGTGGTAAAGTCGAAGATCAGGTAACTGCATTCTACCTCTTTCCTTAGCATCACAAAGTACTTTCATCTTTACTCTTGGTTTCTTTCCTGCCCACACAAATTCCGATATCTTCTTCTGCCATTTTTCAATTTGTTTTTTGTCTTTTATAATTGGTATTGTTTGCATTAGGAACATAATTTTAGGCAACACATTCATTTTGACTGTGGCAATCCGACTGAACCACGATAAGTTTAATTTATTCCATTTTATCATATCTCTTTCAATGTGTGTCCAGAGCTTTTCATAATTGTTCTTAAACAAAACGATATTTTTAGCTGTCAGCTCTATTCCCAAATATTTAGTCTTGTGTACCACTTCACAGTTTGTTAATTCACTCGGTTCCTGTTGCTTCTTCTTGGTCATATTCTTGGTTATTATTTCTGACTTCTTTTTGTTTATATAAAAGCCTGCCAAATCTCCAAATTCCTTAATTTTATCAATTAATCTTGGCAAAGTTTGTAGTGGATCTTCTGCTATAAACATCACATCATCTGCAAACGCTCTTAATTTATAAGAAGATCCCTTTATTTTTATTCCTTTTATATTATCATCTTCTCTAATCTGACTTAGTAATATTTCTAGGACCATCACAAATAACAACGGTGATAGTGGACATCCTTGTCTTGTACCTTTTCTTATTTCAAACTTCTCTGTCAGGTCGTCGTTGACACAGATTGTCGCTCTTTGTTCCTTATATATTGTTTTTACTGCTTCTATAAATTCTTTACCTAGGTCCATCTTTTCCATTAATGCGAACATAAAGTCCCAGTTCAAGTTGTCAAAGGCCTTCTCTGCATCTGCAAAGAAAAGGCCAACTTCTTTGTCTGGTCTCTTGTCAAAATATTCAATGGCATTTATAACCACTCTCAAGTTGTCTTTTAGTTGTCTGTTTGGTAGGAATCCAGCCTGGTCCTCTCCTATAAAGTCCATTAGCCATATTTTAAGTCTGTCTGCTAGTATTCTTGCCATTATTATATAGTCATTATTTATAAGCGAAATTGGTCTGTAATTTTTCACATCTGTCAAGTCTAGTAATTCTTTCGGGATCAAAGCAATGCTCGCTTCATTCCATGTATCTGGAAGTCCTTTTCCCTGAAGTGTATCATTCATTATATTTTTTAATATCGGTACAAGGTCTTCCTTCATTACTTTGTAGAATTTAGCTGTGATCCCATCCGGACCTGGTGCTTTTCCAATCTTTGCTACTTCTATTGCTTGTAAAATTTCTTCCTCTGTTACTGGAGCATTCAGTCTCTGTTTCATTTCTTCTGGTATTTTTGGTAGGTCTATTTTTTGAAAATATCGATCTATTTCTTCCAAATTCACTGCCTTACTTTGGAATAATTTCGCATAATATTTATAGAAGGCCCGTTTAATTGCTTGATGGTCCTTCAATTCCTTTCCTTCCTCAATTATCTTGCTAACAATTTTCTGCTCTTTTTTCTTCTTCAATTGCCAGGCTAGGTACTTTCCTGGTTTGTTTGCACCTTCAAATGTCTTCTGTTTTAATACCTTTAACTTCCATTCCAATTCCTTGTTGCTAATGGCTCTTACTTGCTCTTGCAGTATTTTGATTTCCTGTCTTATTGATTTTTTTCCGGGTTTTTTCTTTAACTCCTGTTCTTTTTGGTACAATTTCTCTTGAATTTCTTGCCATTTCTGTTGCTTTCTTTTCTTGTCCTTATTATTTAAAAAAATTAAATTTCCTCTTATTACTGCCTTATATGTGTCCCATACCATCTGGATTGAAACTTCATTACTGTTGTTTATTTGAAAAAATTACTTTGTTTCCATTTTCAAATAATTCAAATTGTCCTGATTTTGTAGTAGATCTTCATTTATTTTCCATCTTAACCTTCTCCGACCCATTGTTGCTTTCCATAATATTGGATTATGATCTGAACTCACCCTTGGCAGAATTTCCAATTTTTTTGTATTTAAAGCTAGCTCTTTTGATGTCCAGATCATATCAATTCTTGAAAATGATAAGTGCCTCGTGGAGTAGTATGTAAAGTCTTTGGCTTTAGGGTTTTCTTTTCTCCATACATCCTCAAGTTGTTCTTGCTGGACCATGTCAAAAAATACTTTTGGCAACTTTCCAGATTTCTTGTTGCCTCCTTTAATCTTCCTGTCCATCTGTAAGTCCACAACAGCATTAAAGTCTCCTACCATTATCATCTGTTCATATGAGTCCTGATCCTGTTTGTCCATTATTTCTCTATAAAATTGGTCTTTTGCACCATTGGGTGCATAAAGACCTATTATCAATGTTTTTTTGGCATTTACATTAATTTCCACCGCCACATATCTTCCATTTTGATCTTGAAAAATTAATTTAGAATCTATAGTCTCTTTAATATAAATCACTACTCCTTTTTTCTTTTGCTTTGACGATGTTATATATTCTTTTCCTAATTGTTTATTTTTTAGGTATTTAATATCTTGATCTTTAATATGAGTCTCTTGTAAACAAATTATATTACAATTTTGTTTTTTTAGCCAATGAAAAATTGTTTTTCTCTTTGGGGGTGAGTTTAGTCCATTTACATTCCACAATATTAATTTGTATTCCATTGTGTTACTATATTAATATTCTGGAAAAATCTTCTGCATTTTCCTCAAGAAATTTTTCCATCTGCTCTCTTTTTTTGATGATAACTCTTAAGGCTTTATAGTAAAAACTCAGTCCTTCTGGTAGTTCCCATCTATACCTGATATCCTTCTCTTAATTTCTGGGTCAATTCTCTATATTTTTTCCTCTCCTGGAGAATGCCTTTTGGCATTTCTTTCATAATCTGAATTCTGCTTCCATCCAGTGTTAAGGGCTTTTCAAAATGCCTTTTGATGATTTCTTCTTTCATTCTCTTTGTTACTAGTTGGACAATAATATCTCTTGGTATTTTCTTACGTTGTGCATAAGCTGAATTAATTCGATATGCAAGATCCATATTTATTGATATTTCTTCTGGTTCTTTATCTAAAAATTCTGTCAGTATTTCTGTCATTTGTTCTTGTGCAGATTGTGTTTCTGATTCTTGAACGCTGTGAAATCTTAATTGCCTTTCCATTACCTTACATTCCATCAACACCATTCTTCCTTGTATCCCTTGATTTTCCTGTTTTATTTCCATTGCAAGATCCTTGGTCTTTTGCTCAACCTCCTCCACTTTTTTATTAGTTGCTTGCAGTTCCCCTTTTATTGCATCTATATTTTTTGCCAATCCCGCTACCTCTTCCTTGATAACGTCTTTTACCTCCACCTTAATAGTCTCTTTCATAACTTTTAAGTCTTTTGAAAGCATTTCCTACATTTTTGCAACAATTATTTTTGATTCTCCGCCACTCTTTTCTCTAATCCTTCAATCGATGCATCCACTTGAGCTTGCCACTCTCTTTCCACTTTTTTTCCAGCCATCGTGGGGTTCTGCTTCGCTCCTCCCCACGTATCCGCTCTCTTTCTTAAATCCGTTTTGACTTCTATAGCCCTTCTCTCCTTTCAGTATATTTAAATGTCTTTTTTAACAATTTAAAAATAGTTCCTTTTGAATCCAAAATGTCGGGCGTTTTTTCTCTATGGTTTCTTAACCTCTTCTCTTTGATTTCTGGCTTTACTTCATACCTCACTTAAAATGGTGTACTTCCTGTTCCTGAAGTCCTTGTAGCTTTCCAGTAGTTCCTTTGTTTTGCTTCCGGGTCTTCCTTCTTCTAGTTGATCTTCTTTCTTCCTGCCCTCTGCTGTCCTCTCTAGGCAGCACCTTCTCTGCTCCCCTGCTTACTTCCTGTCTCGTGATGTTTCCTCCAGCCCAGCTCTTCTCTCATGCTGCTTATCTCACTTCTAACTGCAGGTATGCATAAACAATATTTCTTTTCTGGTTTTTTATACTTAAAACTTCACCAGCGTTCAAAATTTTACTCAATAATTAATCGACATTTGTTCTATTAGATTCTGTCCCTTTAACTTTTTTTATCTTGGTCTTTTTACTGTCGTTTAATATATAAATTCTGATAATGATTTTTACCTTTTGACATTTCTGCGGGTTGTCTGTGCTGTTTCATTCACTTATAATTGGTCAAAGCTGTTACTGAAGCTTGGTTTCTGACGATCTTGTGCTAATTAAATGACTCCTGAGGTACTGCAGAGTTGTTAGCTCACCCTTCTCCGAGGGGACTTCAAGGTGGTGGGGAGAATCCTTGATTCAGAACCCCCCCTCACCAAGATCACACTCTCTCGGGGTTGCAGTGTTCAAGCCCAATTTCTCCCTGAAATTGGGTTGGCAGCAGGCGTTCAGGCGCCTCGCTTTCCAAAAAAAAACAGTGCTTCGGACAGCCCAAACTTAGGCTCCTTCAGACCATCATTAATTCCAAGCCGGAAGTCTCTGAGGGGAAAGAACATTTTTGACAGCCTGTGTGATGTAGTGGTTAGAGTGTCAGACAAGGATCTGGGATGACCAGGTTTGAATCCCCACTCGGCCATAGAAGCTTTCTGGGTGATCTGGGCCAGTCATGCACTCTCAGTGATCTGGGCCAGTCATGCACTCTCAGTTTAATCCTCCTCACAGGGTTGTTTTGAGAAGTAGAACAATGTATGCTGCATTGACCATTGGGAAGAAAGGTGGGGAATAAATGAAGTAAATAAATAAAGAAATTGTGGTGCTACAACATTTGATTCAGAATTTTGTATTCCTTGATTCAATCATCAACCCAAAAGGGAGACTGCGAAACAGAAATCAGAAGAAGATTGAGGCTTGGAAGAGCAAATGTGAGGGAACTAGAAAAGATCCTTAAAGATAAGGATGTCTCTCTGGAGACCAAGATCAAGCTCTGGGGACCAAGATCAATCCAAACTATGGTATTCCCCATTACTATGTACAGATGTGAAAGCTGAACAATGAAGAAAGCTGACAGGAAGAAAATTGATTCATTTGAAATTTGGTGCTGGGGGAGAGTTCTGTAGGTACCATGGATGGCCAAAAAGCCAAGTGGGTTCTAGATCAAATCAAGCCTAAATTCTCCCTAGACGTTAAAGTGACAAAACTGAGACTATCATACTTTGGTCACATCATAAGAAGAAAAAACCCTCTGGAAAGTAATGGTAGGAAAAGTGGGAGGCAATAGGAAAAGAGGAAGACCTAAAACAAGATGGCTTGACTCAATAAAAGAAGCCATACCATCCAGTTTGCAAGATCTCAGAAAGTCTGTTAACAATAGGACGTTTTGGAGGTCTTTCACTCATAACGTCATCATAGGAGACTTGACAGCACATATCAGAGAGAGAGAGAGAGAGAGAGAGAGAGAGAGAGAGAGAGAGAGAGAAATGAGCCCTTTTACAGTGTAAAGCACTGTATCTATCTATCTCTGCCCAGCTTGGGAGTAAAGAGAAAATAACAGTTTTTCTCACTTTTACAATGCAAAGATGAAAAGCATTCTTTCTGACCCTGCCCAGCTTAAAGGAGAGGGGAAAGCTCCCTTTTGCACCTTCATTGTGCAACTATTTTGCTAAGGAAGTAGGATGGACAAGAACCCAACTCCCAGCTGATTCCCCTATGAGCTGTGAGTCTGCTTCTGACCAACAGGTGGCTGTAAATTTGCTCAGCAGCTGTTCAAGTTGCTGGATATAATCTCAAGATATCCCCTATCGGCTCAGTCTTAGTGTCAAACAAGGTAAATTTTTCTGCAGAACAGGTTTGCTAAGAAATTTGCAGCATCCCTATTCACAGGTTTTTGGCCATTTGGACAGACATCTTTCTGAAACCTAAGTGCAGATCTGTATTCCCAGATACAGATGTTCTGGATGAGTCTGGTCAGGTTTGATTCATGTACAGGCATGCACTTAAGAATCCCTAAGTGTCTAGTTACCTTTCCTATTATCAAGTCATTTAACTCCTGGCAAAGGTACACCACAAATAATGGTTTAAGTTATTTAATAGGTATAGTACACAAGTAATACTCTCACAGAATCGCTGCTTCCATTCTAAGCCTTTATTATTAAAATATGATTATTCAGTATTCTTTATATTAACTCAGTCAACAGAAAATCAGACAATCCTTTATAATTATGTAGATTATTAAAGAAGAGTAATTACATGAGTCCAAAAAGGTATCTTACCCAAAGATATGCACGTCATAGGCAAGGGGCCCATTCTAGGAAGGAACTCCTAATCAGTTCAGCTTCTCATATTTATAGGGCTTCACAACCATCTCCTAATAATAACTAACAGTCCCACTTCAAAGGGTTCACATTCTTGGTTAATTTATGATCTTATAATATCAGACAAGGACCAGGTTATCTATATTTGAAATACCTTCTTAAAGTATATAATTGTTAGTTCATTCTTGCTACGTTTTATCTTTAAAAAGTCTATGTAAAACTAGTGATTCCAAGTTTCTCATACATATGAATATCTTTTAGACCTCAAGCAATGCACTCATCCTTAAATTGTATCTCCGCTTCTGTGAAGTCAAACTCCCTCTGTACCTGGACCTCAACACATAGTATCTATTGATAAGACTTAGATGATTCTTCTAATCTACACAGGGCCATACAAACTGTGTTACTCTTCTGTTGTGTACCTCTCTCCAAGGTTGTTCTATTTTAGGCCTACGTTTGTGGTATTTCTAGCAATGGAGTTAGACTAGCCCTGTTTCTATATGCAAAGACATCTACTATTTTCTGGGTCAAAATCAGCAACAGTTCTCATGTATTTCTAACTATATCCATAACACAGGGATGGCAGATAAAAAGTACCTCTATACTCCACAGAAATACAAAGGTTGTTTTCACACACCTAAAATCTCTGGAAAATCATACAAAACTCACAGCATGACAGAATCTTCATAGCATGATTTCCTGTTTAATGGTGTGATTTCTGCAGTCATCACACCATTAAATGGGAAATCGCACTATAAAGATGCAGTTGTGCTGTGAGTTTTGCGCGATTTTCCGGAGGCATTTACAGGTGTGTCTGTTCCAGAGGTGACCATATCAAGGAAGATGAAGAAGAACAACTTAGTCCATCCCTTCACCCACTCAAAGATAATGACTAGAGATAGGCACAAAAAGGGGGGGGGGACCTGAACACAACGTTCGTAGTTTGTTGCCATCCGCAAACAGGGGTCCGCGAACATCCCATGACCATGACCTGTTCACAAATATGTTCATAGTTGAAGGTCCATGGGAGCCAGAACAGCTCTCTTGGGACTTAGCTGAACTTGAGCTGGGAAAGGCATGACCCATGGGTCCCCCCCCTTTCCTGTCATTTTCTCTTCACAGTGGCAAAAACTGGACTGCCTGTTGGAAGCTACTTTGAGGGGTTACAAACTGACCTTCCCAATGTCCAATACCCACCAAATTTGCAGGGGACATAGTCCTCACTGTCCTCTGAAGACCCCCCAAGTTTAAGAGAGATTGCACCCCAGGAAAGGCATGATACATGGGTCTCCCCCTTTGTTGTCATTTTCTCTTCACAGTGGCAAAAACTGGACTGTCTGCTGGAAGCTACTTTGAAGGATTAAAGCCAGAAGGAGTTCAGACAGAGTTCAGACAGTCCATGCCTTCGTTGCTAAGGGAATTGTTTGAAAGGCGCCAGACTGTCTGGGTTTACAAATGGCTGATGAACACCACGAACAGGGCTTGGAACGAATACATGTTCCTCGGGAATGGGGCCTCATGAACAGCTTGCTCGCGAACAGCTGATCGGGCTGTTCGTGGCCTTTTTTTTGTTCATATTGCTGTTCGTGCCCATCTCTAATAATGAGTTTTCATGAGAAATTCTTTACATTAAAAAGTGGCTGATGAAGATTCACATATCATACTTATGTCATTTAGTAAAATCAGATTAAAGCCTATTGTGAAGTGACATTATGCTCAGCTTTTCTCTACTTTTGCTGCTGCTTGTGGTTAGCAGGGAAATACAAAGCATGTCACACAACTTCTTTAACTAAATATTATTGGGTAACACACTGAAGAGACTCTATGCAGTGGCCATCATGGTTCTCAGGTTCACTAACAGTGCAAATTAAAGAACGCTTTCCTGGGAATAAACCCCATTCAATAGACATGAGTAGTATTCATAATGAACTTGCTTAGGATTTCTCTTATAGTTTGGCTCCATCATGGGCCATCTTTACCAATCCCTGCATCAGAGAAGATACAATGAAACTAGGGTTGTTAAAAAAAACAAAAAACATCATCCCTTTACGAAGTGTGGGAATGAGCAGCTGAAGCTTTTCATAACATGGAAGTTAGTTACACCACCTGGTAAGCAATATCCTTGTCAACCTGTATTAAAGGCACAGGTTATATTTTTCCAGGCAGTTGGCAATCCTAAGTGAAATTGTTGCATTGGAAAGCATCATGTTGGAGAAAAGGCTGCAATGAGATGTGCTGTCCTCTGCAAGTGAGCCTGTAGCCTAAAACTCATGGCTTGATAAACTGACATGCTGTTCCCCTTTTGTTATTCTTCACATTCATGTACAGATTTAAACAACAAAAAAATGATAAGGATCTCCCTCCTTAGGGGGATTTCACTGTTTAAAACTTCACCATGAAAAATCACCCTTAGAACTGTAATCTCAACCATTCCAGCTGAGGAATGTTGAAAATCATGCTGTGGAAGCCAGTTCTATGTGTTTTGTTCTTAGTAAATTTCCATTCCTAAATCTGCCAGCATTCTAATCCTTTTTGTAAACCCATACTTTGCTTTAATAATATTTTGCAAGAAAACAATCCCTTAATTAAAAGAAGTTTTATTTTCTTCTTTTTTAAAAAAAATGAGAAGCAAAAATAGAAATTACTATTCAGAGTTTTGTTATTACATCTTCCTCCATTTATGCTACCTGAACCCATTTTCAAGAATGAAGCAAAGCAATTTACTTTTGTTTAAAATAATGTTATAGCTAAAGAAATAATTTCAAAGCATTATATATAGTGCTGCGATTCCCAACATGGCCCATGGGTGCCATCAAGTTTCCTGCGATGTCGTGCTTTCTGACCCCCTTACACACTAATTCAATATTCTTTCAAGTCCCCCTTTTCTATTTTGTTCACTCTTAATTCCTCTTCAACGATGTCTTTGTTGCTTTTCACATTCTTTCCTTCCTCTTTCTCTGCCATCCTCTTTTCCTTCACCTCTACCTCATACCACTTCCTCAGTTGCCTTTGAGATAGATTGAAGATCATAGGAGGATGAAGAGGTTGTGGTGGCAGCACTATGACTGGTGTGATTCTCTACCTGAAACATCCCTGGGGAGGTGCTATTTGGAGAAACCCACAAGTTCCCAGGATACAAATACATTTCCCCAACAGGCCAAATACAGCCTCCCTGGGATTGTTTCAGGCTACGAATGTGGAACAGTGGACAAGACTGAAGACTAGGATTGTGAACCTCCAAGTGGGGCCTAGAGAGATCCCAGGATTACAACTGATCTCCAGGCTACAGACATCAGTTGCCCTGGAGAAAAATGGCTGTTCTAGAGGGTAGACTCTATGACATTATACCCTGCAAAGGTTGCTCCCCTCTCCAAACCCCATCCCTTCTTAAGCTCCACCCCCAATTCTTCAGGAATTCTCCAATCAGAAGTTGGCACCCCTACTGAAGCCCCGGTAGACCTGATCCAAATAGAGCACCGCACATAGGAGAACTGACTGAGGTGAACCTGCAACATATATGACTGAGAGTGTGACTACAAGTGACTTCCTTCATGTGGAGAACACTAGATTTTTCTCGCAAGGTTACCTGGGAAGTGAAGTCCGAGTGGTCCTTCCCCTCTCTGTTAGAATTGCTGCCTGAAGAGCCACAAGAGGGCTTTGTTTGGGGGCGGGCAGCTGCTACTTTCTCCCAGGGTGTCCTGCAGGCTGCCTGCTTCCGGAGAGCTGCTCTGGAGAAAGCGGTCATGTCAGTGAAGCTTTAGCCGCAGTGACAGTGGAAGGATCTGCTGCAGATTCTTCTGCTGTCGCTGTGGCTGAAGCTTCACTGATGCTGCCACTTCCAGAGCAGCTCCCCAGGAGCAGTCAGCCTGCAGGATGCCCTGGGAGAACGTAGCAGCTGCCTTCCCCCAAACAAAGCCCTCTTGTGGCTCTTCAAGCAGCGATTCTAACAGAGAGTAGAAGGACCACTCAGACTTCACTTCCCAGGTAACCTTGTGAGAAAAATCTAGTGTTCTCCACGTGAAGAAAGTCACTTGTAGCTTTGCTCTCTGTTACTGCTGACTCCAGATCCAACTAGGGTTGCCAGCACAATGTGGGCAACCAGAGGGAGACTATTGGGAGGGGCCTCACCAGTATCATCACATCAAATGTGACAGGAAATGATGTCAGCATACTGGAACACTGACAACCACCCTCCATCCCCCCCCATTTTCTCCTACTGCACAGCTGAGTGGTGATGGGAAGGGCCCAATAGGGGTAGAATCTTAGCAACCCTAGATCCAACCTATCTATAATACGAATCAGAATGTCAAAATTCTGCTACCAGGCAGTTTAGTTAGTGAAATAACACAGAGAGCTGCAAAGGAAAGGCCTTATTTGATTCAATTACAGACAATCAAATGCAGAAATTTGAGTAGAGGTCAATTAAATGTGGAAGAGAGGCCAGTTCAATGTGTCTCCATTTAATCAGTTTTGATCTGAAGCATTTGGTCATTTTGATGTATTTATTTCTTTATATAGAAGTTTGGATAACTTCCCATTCTCAATAGTGTACATGGTACAGTTGCCAACTTAGAGATGGGGCCTGGAGATCTCCCAGGATTACAACTGATTTCCAGTCTTCACAAATCAGTTCCCCTGGAGAAAATGGCTGCTCGGAGGGAGGACTCTATGACATTATGCCCTACTGAGGTCCCGTCCTTCCCCAAAGTCCACCCTCCCCAATCCTCCCCCTCAAATCTCCAGGAATTTCTCAAACAAGAATTAGAAACCCTAGTACAGGGTTTCATATTTCTGCTTTGCTTATGTAGCTTTTGCAAAGCAAGATGGCATCGTTTCACATTTCTTAGTGAAGGATTAATGACATAATGAAGTAACTTCTCAAATAGTCACATGTTATCAGGCTGTTCAATGACAGGCACCACAGGGACAGCACTTCCATTCTTGGACTGTGTCTGAATGACTGGTTCAAAGGGAATAGGGGCAGAAGGCCAACTGCCTTGTGAGGGGGAACTATATGAGATTTTTTTCTCTATATACAGGATACCACCCACCAGTTTAGATGCCTACTGAGAATCATTTTTATTTAGGCCTGTTGAAGCCTCCCCTAATTCCATAGTTCTTTCTTCTTTTAAACAGTCACCAGTCTTACAGATTTCCTTAAATTTTATGCCAGCTTGGGCAGTAGTTTTAGTGCTTGATGCACATTCAGAGAAGGGGCTTATGGCATAACCATAATCATAAACCTTCTAATATTATGGGGGTGGTTCTGACCGCTAACAGTAGCATATGACCAATAATATCTGACTGTTCTAAAGTCAGCAGATCTCAAAATGATTTTAAGAAATTATCATCAACTGCGTTAAGATCATCACCTTAAGGCATAGAAAACTACAACTGTTTCTGAAAAGCCAATCCATTGTTTCTTCTCTCCTTTTCTTGGAATTGTGTATTATTGACCAGACATGTTAGATCAATCAGCAAGTTCTCTTTCCCTTCTAGCCCACCTGAGGTGGGCAAATCCTTGAGCCTTTGGGTCTGAATGCTTTTAGTAGAGAGCAAAGGGGTAATAGTTAAGGTTTTAAGGAAACTCTGAGGGAAAATGCAGTGTGAACGCAACCACTCAGCATTAGCTATAATCAAAGATGTGATTCTAATGGAAAAGAAGAGGCACATCAATCTATCAGAGCAAATGGAGCCCAACAATCATTCATAGTACTTTAGCTTAACACAATTGATCCTTTGATCAACTGCTAAGTGTTCCCTGATCAAATGCTCATTTCCTCAATTGATAATATGACCTCTAAAAGGGTAAATATCAAGAACAACCCTGCATGAGTTAAATGCAGTCCTTTGCTTTACATTACTCCCAGACATTCTACCTGGCTTGGCAAAGCCCCTATTAACTCTCCTATTATCTGTCGGAGGAACTGAGTTCTGGACAGTTGCTTTGTAATTAGAGTAGTCAGGTTCTCTATTTCCTCATAAATATTCTGCAAAGTCCTCACAATCAACTAAGTCTGTAATATTTTCAAGTAGCAACATCCCATTAACTTCTGAGGAGATTCATCTTGTTCATGTAATCTATCTAAGGAGGACATAACTTTATTAAATTGTTGAGAGCCTAAAAGGTTACAGTCTCCTAATAAGTTATCATCCACTTCTGTAGGCAATGGGTACTCAATATCACTGCTCTCCAGCAACACATTAAATCTGTTATTTATCTTAATATTAGGTTTAAAAAAGCCATTGAGCTTAGTTTATTTCAGAGAAAGCTCAAAAGGGTCCTCAAAAGGGCAACCTCTTTTCCTACTCATCATAACTAGCTATCAGATGAAGGAGAAAACCCAAACACACACATATTCACAAAGACAGACTCAAATGCAATTTAACAGAATCTCTGTAAAATAACTATTTCTGTAGCTAACTGTAGTGTGAAACAGAGAGTGTGGAAGTCTCCCTATCAAAAGTCTCCTATCTCTTAACAATAGGATTGCCAGGTCCCCACTCTCTCAGTGGGAGGAAGGGGACCCAGCAGTTGCCTGTATCTTGTTCTTGTCTGTGTGCACTCAGCCCAGTGCACTGATGTCACTTGATGGGAGTGACATCATTGCGTAGGCCCAGGAGCACTCCTGGGTCCTGTACAATAATGTCACTCTTGGGACTGATGTCATCATGTCGACTGGGAGCATGCCTTGGGAGACCAGGGTGGCAGGGGAGGAGGCTTGGAGTAGGGGATTCTCCACCCCTACTTGGGGAATGGCTCTCCTGCCTACCAACCAACTCCCCTACTGCCTCCCTCTCACACAACAGAAAGACTAATTAAACCAAGCCAGTATCTTCACAAGGACATAGTCAAAGAACCATTCCCAAATGCTCCAGCCTGCCAAAGAAGCTACTTTAAGATAATAACAGTAAACCAGAAAATAATAGAAATTAAAAGAAGAATTAAGATTAAGATTGAGATACATTAAAAGAACACTTTATGGAGACAGAAGTGTCATTCCCCCACCCAGGGCAGGGGATCCCCTGCTCCCACTTCTCCCTTGCTCCCACTTACCTGGCCAGTGGGGGGGTGCACCTTCCCGGGCAGCACGGCGCACCCCCAGGTGGTGCGGTGTGCTCCCACGCCCACAGCAGCCTGATTTTGGGCTGAATCGTGCCCTGCAGTCGGGCAATTCAGTGTGCGAGCACTCCCAGGCTGCCCTTTGACCCTGACCCTTGTCAGGGCTTGCCGCAGCTGCCGCTGGGCGTGGCACTGGGCAGTCTGCTCCTGACGTCACAGGGGGGCCAGGGACTCTGCAGGACCCTGCTCTGTGGAAGGAGGGGCGGTATACCTCACCCAGACTCCCTCTCAGTCCACTCGCTGGCCTGCTCAACCTGGCCTGCTTACCCTCTGCATCCTCCTTCATCTCCTCCTTCCAGAACTCTCCTCCAAGCCACCACCCTTGCATCCTACTGCTCTCACTCCACATCATCACTCCTCACTCACACCCACCACCTCAGAGCTCTTCCTAGCCACCTTATATAGGGCTTCCTTTCCCCGCCCTGCCCTCCTTCTAGGCTTGTTCCCTCTCCTGACTTGGCCCAGCTGTGCCTTCCCTCAGGTGTTTCCCTCCTACCACTAATCCCTTCTTGGCTTCCTTGCCTTGCTGGCAGGGTGGGGTTGAATGCGAGCCATCCCCAGCTGAGGTCTCTTTGGCCTTGCTCACGAGGAGCTGCCCCAGCCGGCTTCTGTGCTGCTGAGCCTGCCTGGCCTTGCTCGCGAGGAGCTGCCCTGGCCAGCTTTTGTGCTGCTGAGCCTGTCTGGCCTTGCTCGCGAGGAGCTGCCCTGACCAGCTTCTGTGCTGCCTGTTCATTGATGCTGGGAGGGGCTACCCATCTCCTCCCCCAGAATGCCTGTGGCAGCTCCACCTGGAGGGGCTTGGCTCCTAGCACCTCCTGAGCCAGGCTGCTGTCCTCTAGCCAGGGTGTGGCTCTGGGCTGTGGTGGCTGCTTCTCCTCCTTGGAAGGTAAGGGCTCTGTCTGGGCTGTTGCTGTGTCCCTGTTCCCCTTGCCTTGGCCCTTTTCCTCTAGCCTGCTTAGCCCCCTTTCTCCCCCATGGTGGGTGGGACTAGCTGGCTTCTCCCTGCTCCCTCCAGCCTTCTGAGGCTTTGGCCTTTTGCCCCTTCCCCCTGGAGTAGGCAGGGTCTGGCTCTGTTTGCCAGACAGAGCAGCTGAACTGCTGTCTCCCGGCTGCCCCCTGCCGCTGTCTGCCAGCAAGTCCGGGGGCTGGGCTGCTGACCCCGGACACACACCCCCTCTTAGCCTGGACGTTGGCTCGGGGGGGTCTGGCTCGACGAGCCGTGACATGAAGTCCGCATCCCTATGGCTGGTCCCCCGGCGGTAGGTAATGGTGAACCGGTATGGCAGTAGAGACAGGTACCACCTCAGGATGCGAGGGTTGTGCTCTTTCATCCGGTGCATCCATTGGAGGGGTGCATGGTCTGTCACCAATGTAAAGGGGTTATTCGCCAGATAATACCGCAAAGCCCCCACGGCCCATTTGATGGCAAGGGCCTCCCTCTCAATGGTGGCATACTTCTGCTCTGCTGGCTGGAGCTTGCGGCTCAGGAACAAGACGGGCACCCTCCCTCCATCTTGCTCCTGCATCAGGACCGCCCCCAGGCCTGAGGCCGATGCGTCAGTTGCCAGTACGAAGGGTTTCTCAAAGTCCGGATTCCAGAGCTTGGTGGTGTCCGATAGTGCAGTGCGTAAGTCCTGGAAGGCAGCCTCCCGCTCCGGCGTCCAGCCGAGGCGACTAGGGCTGCCCTTCTTCAGACAGTCCGTCAGGGGGGCTGAGCGGGTCGCAAAATGGGGGATGAAGCGCCCGTAGTAGCCAAGAAGCCCCAGAAACCTCCTGAGCTGACGCTTGGTCTGTGGTTGGGGCACATCCCCTATGGAGGCCACCTTTTCAGGCGGGGGTCGGATCTGTCCACCTCCGATGACAAATCCCAGGTACTTGAGCTCCTGGAATCCCAAGTGGCTCTTCTTGGGGTTGGCCTTCAGCCCTGCCTTCTGGAGTGCGGTGAGGACTTTCTCCAGGTGCTGTAGGTGGGAGGGCCAGTCGGGACTGAAGATGACGATGTCATCAATGTAAGCCATTGCAAAGTCCCGACAGTCCCCCAGGACTTGATCCACCAGCCGCTGGAAGGTAGCCGCTGCCCCGTGGAGGCCAAAGGGCATGCGGCGGAACTGGAAGAGGCCCCGGGGGGTGGCAAAGGCCGTCTTCTCCCGGTCCTCCAGGCGCACTGGTACCTGCCAGTACCCTTTCGTCAGGTCGAGGGCGGACAAGTACCGGGCCGGCCCCAGTTGCCCCACTAGGACGTCCGCCCGCGGCATGGGGTATGCGTCGAACTTGGCCACTTTGCTCAGTTCCCGGTAGTCAATGCAGAAGCGAGTCGACCCGTCTGGCTTTGGCACCAACACGATGGGGCTGCGCCATTCACTTCGGGACGGTTCAATCACCCCCAGGCGCAGCATTTCCTCCGTCTCCCGATCCACCGCCTCCCACTGCTTCCGGGGGATGGGTCGCCAGGTTGCCCGTGCAGATTGCCCCGGCTGGGTGGGGATGGCATGGTGCACCAGGTTCGTGACCCCGGGGCGTCTTGAAAAGACCCCGGGCGCTTGCTTCCACAGGGCCTGTAGCTGGGCCTTCTGTGCAGGGTTGAGCTGTGGATCCACCTTCGGCTCCTCGAACTCCGGGGCGTCAGCGGTCCATGGCAGCTCGCTGTCTGGGAGGTCTAAGGGGTCTTCGGCCAAGGCGCACCCATCCTCTGGCCGCTCATGCCACCGCTTGAGCAGGTTCACGTGCAGGGTTCTCCGTCGGCGTCGGCCTGGCCCGCACTGCAGCTCATAGGTGGTGGGGCCCAGCACCCTCCGAATTTGGTAAGGGCCCCTCCATGGGTCCCCCTCCTCCCGTGGGAACACCGAGTGGTGTACCAGGACCTTCTCTCCGACTTGGAAGGTCCTCATCCTTGCGCCCCGGTCATAGGCCGCCTTCTGCTTTGTCTGGGCGTGGGTGAGCTGGCGGTTGGCCTCAGCCTGGGACTGCTGCACCCGCCCACGGAGCTGGCTCATGTACTCCGGTATGGGGGGAGCAGGGCTGCTGGTGCGGGGACCCCACTGTTCCGCCAGCCGAGAGAGCATCCCCCGCGGCTTGCGCCCGTACAGCAGTTCAAAGGGGCTAAAGCCAGTGGACGCCTGCGGGGTCTCCCTAAGGGCGAACATGAGGGGGTCGATGTATAGGTCCCACTGTCGAGGCTTGTCCCGTGTCATCTTCCTCAAGGCTTCCTTGACGGTCTGGTTCAGACGCTCTGCCAAACCGTCAGTCTGAGGGTGATATGCCGAGGTGAACACCTGCCGGATCCCCAAATTCTGGCAGAGTTGACGCATGGCTTTGGCCCGGAACGGCCCCCCCCGGTCTGTCAAGATTTCATCAGGCAGTCCCACCATGGCAAAAAGCTTGGGCAGGGCTCGTATCATCCCCGGGGTCTGCATCGTCTTAAGCGGGATGACCTCAGGGAATCGTGTAGCATAGTCCACAATCACCAGGGCAAAGCGGTGGCCCCGGGGCGTGCGTGGCAGTGGGCCGATAAAGTCCATCGCGATGCGCTGGAAGGGCGTCTCCATGACGGGCAGCGGGGAGAGGGGGGCCTTTGGTGGGCGCCGGGCTGCCACCCGCTGACAGGTGGGGCACGAGCGGCAGTGGGCCTTCACGTCCGCGTTCACAGAGGGCCAGAAGAACTGCTCGAGGATCTTCTTCAGGGTCTTGTGGTGCCCCAGATGCCCGGCCCAAGCGTGTTCATGGGCCGTGCGGAGGACTTCTGCCCGGTAAGCTGCCGGCACCAGTAGCTGGCGGATCTCTCCCTGGCCGTTTGGGGCACGGGCTAGGCGGACCCACACCCCTCCTTGCTTCTCAATGCGGGGAAGCCGTTGGGACCTCCGCTCATCCTGCACTCGGTCCTCTTCACGAGCTGCTGTCTCCCGCAAGCGCTGTAAGGACTCATCTGCCCCTTGGGCCTCGCAGAAGGGGCGGTCGGCCAGGGGTTCCGCTGGTTCCTTGGCCTGCGGAACTGCTCCTGGTCTGGTAGAGGGACCCTCATCCGGGTCGGGGGCCTCCTCTACTTGCAGCGCTGGGGCAACCTGTGGGTTTGCCAGTCCCTCGGCTGCCTCCCTAAGTAGCCTGGAGAACCCCGGGGCATCTCTCCCCAGCAGCATAGGGAGCGGTAAGTGGGCTACCTTGGCCACTTCCAGGCGGCGGAGCGCTCCCAGGTATTCCACTGTGATCCAGACCATAGGGTACGGCTGGGTGCGGCCCATCACGTCTGTCACCGGGACCCAGCGATGCACTGGGGTGTCAGCTGGGATAAGTTGGGAACGAATTGCTGATACTGCGCTCCCTGAGTCCAATAGGGCTTGTAGGGTCTGCCGTCCTATTCTCACGGTGGCGCACAGCTCCTGCACCGCCTTGCCGGCTGGTGGGTTAATTTCCCACGCGAATGCGCATACCACTGGTGGAGTGGCTGTGGGGGCGCAGGCTTGTATCTGGTGTTCCACCGCCTGTGCTAGCTTCACCTGAGCTGCTTGGAAGGTTGCCTCCAGCTTCCTCCACACCTCATCCAGGTGTGCCTCTAGCCATGGTCTGAGCTCTGCAGTGGCATTGGGATGCATCCCCTCGCCTGGCGCCTGCGTTGGAACGACCTTCCCCGTACGGGCCACCAACTTGTCAGGGCTTGCCGCAGCTGCCGCTGGGCGTGGCACTGGGCAGTCTGCTCCTGACGTCACAGGGGGGCCAGGGACTCTGCAGGACCCTGCTCTGTGGAAGGAGGGGCGGTATACCTCACCCAGACTCCCTCTCAGTCCACTCGCTGGCCTGCTCAACCTGGCCTGCTTACCCTCTGCATCCTCCTTCATCTCCTCCTTCCAGAACTCTCCTCCAAGCCACCACCCTTGCATCCTACTGCTCTCACTCCACATCATCACTCCTCACTCACACCCACCACCTCAGAGCTCTTCCTAGCCACCTTATATAGGGCTTCCTTTCCCCGCCCTGCCCTCCTTCTAGGCTTGTTCCCTCTCCTGACTTGGCCCAGCTGTGCCTTCCCTCAGGTGTTTCCCTCCTACCACTAATCCCTTCTTGGCTTCCTTGCCTTGCTGGCAGGGTGGGGTTGAATGCGAGCCATCCCCAGCTGAGGTCTCTTTGGCCTTGCTCACGAGGAGCTGCCCCAGCCGGCTTCTGTGCTGCTGAGCCTGCCTGGCCTTGCTCGCGAGGAGCTGCCCTGGCCAGCTTTTGTGCTGCTGAGCCTGTCTGGCCTTGCTCGCGAGGAGCTGCCCTGACCAGCTTCTGTGCTGCCTGTTCATTGATGCTGGGAGGGGCTACCCATCTCCTCCCCCAGAATGCCTGTGGCAGCTCCACCTGGAGGGGCTTGGCTCCTAGCACCTCCTGAGCCAGGCTGCTGTCCTCTAGCCAGGGTGTGGCTCTGGGCTGTGGTGGCTGCTTCTCCTCCTTGGAAGGTAAGGGCTCTGTCTGGGCTGTTGCTGTGTCCCTGTTCCCCTTGCCTTGGCCCTTTTCCTCTAGCCTGCTTAGCCCCCTTTCTCCCCCATGGTGGGTGGGACTAGCTGGCTTCTCCCTGCTCCCTCCAGCCTTCTGAGGCTTTGGCCTTTTGCCCCTTCCCCCTGGAGTAGGCAGGGTCTGGCTCTGTTTGCCAGACAGAGCAGCTGAACTGCTGTCTCCCGGCTGCCCCCTGCCGCTGTCTGCCAGCAAGTCCGGGGGCTGGGCTGCTGACCCCGGACAACCCTAACCTGTGTGACAACGTCACTTTCCAGAAGTGACATCATCACGCCAGCCAGGAGCGTAAATGTGCTGTGCACATGCACAAAAACAGAACAGAAAGACAGCACGAGGTAGGAGCCAGTGTCCCAATCTCCCACCAGGGGAGTGAAGGGACCTGACAGCTCTACATGGAGCACAAAACAATATCATTACCTAGCTCAAATCTCAACTGTTGTTGAGATTTTCAATGACTTTTTTTGTTAGAACACATTTCTCTTTAAATCCAGTTAGAAAGTCTACCAACTCTACCAACTTCAGTTAGAAAGTCTACCAATTCATAGAAGCAATGGTGATGGTAACAGGATAAAGTAGCTGAGTAGGCTAGTAGGCCTATTGTGGCCTGAAGGCTTTCCAGTGGGGAATGGGAGTTTATAGCTTTGAAAGTTCATTCCCTTCATTCCCTCTTGTCCCTAAAGAAGGACTATGAAAAATCACTCCATTTATAGGCAATTTAAGTACATAACAGATGCTCATAAATCTCCCCTTAGAGGTTAATCAATCCAAGAAAATATTGAGGAAATTCTTAAAAGCCACTTCACCTAGTTCCACTTTAATATTTTTAATAAGGATGGGTTTAATCTGAGCAGAAAGGGCTCTTTGGTGGAGACAGTATTATTTTTGAAGTGAGCCTTCAGCCCTGCTACTTTTAGTAGTTCCAGCCCAGTGCATGAGATGTCTGGTAAGGAAGTACAAACAAATATGTATACACAAATAGAAATATATATAGAGAGAGAAGTGGAAATCAATGTTTCATCCTGCATTGGGCAGGGGGTTGAACTAGAAGGTCTGTATGGCTCCCTCCAAGTCTGTGATTCTGTGATTATGTTTATTTTGTTTAAATTTCATCTCTTTCATTTCTTTATAAATAACAAACATGACAACTTTGCCTACACATTTACTCCATTTCATTATGTGGTGTGGTTGAAACAGAAAATGCTGAGAAAATAATCACTCCTGGCTATTTAATAAACAGGTTTCAGATAAGCTAATAAAAAGACAACACTTGTTCAGATCTGTAGTTTTGTGTTGCATATAAAAGCTTGTGTACTTGAAAATAGTCTTACACTTACTGACTGCAATCAGCACATGCAGCAGAATGATGAGGTAGAATTGGCTGTACCACACTGTAGATTAGAATGATGTAGGGTTGCCAGGTCCCCTTACACTCCCAGTGGGAGGGGGGAACCCAGCACTTACTTTCCTGGTGTTCCAGGACACTCCTCCTACATGTGTGTGCTGCCCCGTGCTGGCACAATGACTTCACTTCCTGGAAGTGATGTAATTGCACAAGACTGGCGAGCACAAGCGTGCTCTGCTATGGACTGATTTAGGCCCCAAACAGGCTCAATTTGACCCATTTGGGACCCAGGTCAGCCCGCTGCAAAGTGCAGGAGTGCTCTCAAGGTGGTGCAATAACATCAGTAACATCATGCTAGCCCCTGGGAGCACATCTGGGAGGCCTGTTCCCCACCTTTCCCCTGGCTGGCCAAGTGAGCAGTAGCGGGGGGGAGATGGGAGCGGGGGATCCCTCACCCTCACTGGGGGAATGAGATCCCTAGAATAATAGTATTTTTTAAATGTTCCCCATGTAAAAGCTCCCTGAAAAATTTAGCACATAAAGAAACACTATACCCTAGTCTTTTGCAGGTTGTGCTAGTCTTCAGCTTCCTCTGAAGTAGTCTGAAGTAGTCCAGTCCACTCCCTCCCCAGTACTCTGCCACATCATTATCACCTCATTCGCTGCATGTCTAGAACAGGTCATAGTTGAACTTTGCACAAAAAGTTTGAGGAAAATGCTAGATGTAGTATAAAAAAGCAGGCTCTTTTGGATGACTTTTGTGCATTCTCCCAGCTGTGTGTGAGCCACACATTTATCAACAGATCTTGCTTGGTTAGGAAAACATTTAAACAACCAATCGCATAGGTGAAGACTGATTTTCACTTTGGCTGTGCCTCAGGAGATTATGTGTGTGCTTTACCAAACAATTTAGCTTTCCTGCTGCAGCAGCCAAGCTTGGGTTTCTCTGAGTGGAAAAAAACCAACAGCTCTGTGGGTGCCAAGAATGAAAGACTTAAAGTAAACACATTCAGACCTGTTTAAACCAGATTATGGGGGTAAACAAAACCTCTCAAGAAAGAATGTTTAGCAAGGACCATCTCAAGTCTACTATTGGTTCAATTGCCATTGTATAAAAAAAAGCCTAATGAGGGGAACAAAGAATGTAAGGCGCACCTTGAGGAAAAGAAGCAGATTGCTAACTCTAAATTCACTGAGTCTATGCTTGGCACATGCTTTTTATTTTTCCAGAGAATGTTCATTTATTTGTCTATACCAATGCAGGCAAAGCGAGGGGGGGGTAGATGTCATTTTTCTTGCTGCACCACTGTTAAACTGCATCCCTGCAACTGGAAACATGGGGGGAAATCACATGAGCAGTGGGGAAAAGGTAGGTAGGAAAAGGGATAAAGGTTCTCCAGGCTGCTTCTTCTCACAAATCACCTCCATCTCAACATCTTTTGTTTACAAAAGGATTCTGTTGGGGCTTCCTTACATACCAGCAAGTGAGACAGGGCTTTTCTTGCCATCAGCTTGGTTTAAAATGCAGGGTGCAAACTCTGAAAATAATACCGCCTTATGTCAATGTTAACAGGTTATGAGACTGAGCTAAAGCAGGTCTGCTCAAAAGTCCTATTTTATTTGATGGTGCTTACTCCCAGGAAAGTGTTATTCTCAGGACTGCATTGTAGGCCCTTTTGAAAATGCCTCCTAATACAAAATTGTGATAATATTTGTAGATACACACAAAAAAGAAATCTAGCTAATTTGCTGCTTTGTTCTGTAAATACCATAAATCAAACCATACAGTGTGACTCCATGATGCATTTGAATTGAATTTGCTCATTGGCAGCAGTGAACACTACATCACATTTTAGCCCAATAATCAGAGGATCACATGAAAAACGATCACATACACCCTAAATCTATAGGCCTTCTTGCAGTGCAAAGAGCCAAACTACAAGTGACGCCTTACACAGGTTGGACACTTGTCAGCTTCCCTCAAGTTTTGATGGGAAATGTAGGCAGCTTGGTCTTGCAGCTGTAATGGAGAGCCAAGCTGTAAAACCTGTGTCCAACCTGTTTAAGGCGTCACTTGTAGCTTATCATCTTGGCTTATCTAATACTCAAATGATTCCTTTTTTGTCCCCAGCTGAGGATGCCAAGCATATTTCTGTTAGATATTCTAGTCAGTCGAGTCATGATGACCCTATCTGTCAATCAGATTTTATCTTGCCTTTCTTCCAGGAAGCTCAGGTGGTGTATGTGGTTCTTCCCTCTTCCCTCTTCTCTTCAAAACAACCTTGTGAGGAGATTAGGTTGAGAGAGGATGACTGGCCAAAGATCACAGAATTAATAAGTCCCAGCGAATGTAACTTATTTCCTGCACACACCCTACAAAGCTATATCAACTAGATATCACAGGGGGTGATCTCTATCGCCCTTTGTTTTCCACATTAATATTTATTTATTTATTTACATTATTTATAGTCTGCCTTTCTTACTGAGACTCAAGGAGGATTACACAGTGTAATTTATTTTATTTATTTATTTTATCACATTTGTACCCTGTCCAAACAGGCTCAACTGCTGAGACATTAAAGAAACAGAATAATAGTGTATAGATTGCAGGAATTTGAAAACAAGCATAAGCTAATTAATTCATATAATTGTTTCAGCCTGTGGCCATAACAACTGTAAATCAGTCTGCATTGAGTTCAAGATACTTCAATTCACTAAGTCAGTGTCATACATGTACCTGAAGAGAAAAATGTCCTGTCTCTTTAACCAACGCTTAATGCAATGTTATTTAGCAGATGATGTTATTTACCTCCATGTCATGAAAACTTCAGCTACTCATTTCTACACATGAAGCCTCTTTAAAGAGAGAGAGCATTTTTCTCCAAGCCTGTAAGTAACCCTACATACAAATTAGAGTGGTTTAAATTCAGGCCATGGTAATGCATACATTCATACACTTGAATAAATGTAACATGATGCATTATAGTAAATCAATACTTCATGGAAATTTACTATTGAAAAAATACATACAGTTATTTTTTAAAACCTATAGTGTGGTTGTAAATATGTTACAAAGAACTTTACCAGCAAACCATACTCTAGACCAAGTAAAGTATCTGGAGTAATGCTGATTTGTCCATTGTCTTCAGCAAGTCATGCATGTGTAATAATATGTCATTGCCATAGATACTACTTTGGGTGATACCAAACAGTTGACACTCCTTACTGTCAATTAGAGTCTCTGGCCATACCCAAGAGTCTCAGCTGCCTCAGAATCTACTGCATACACAGAATGAGGGAAATTTCTATGCAAGTGAAAAGTGGCCCACTAACTGCTTTAAAGCTTCCCTTCCACCTAGGGCAATGTTAAGATCCCCTGGCCTTGAAGGAGTTGGTGAACATTCTTGAACACTAGCAGGGGAATGAGCAAGAAGAGGGTTGAGGGAAGTTATGTTCAAATGGTCTTTAGGGACTATGCAGGGGAGGATTATTTTCTGTCTGCTTGGGCTGAAGGCCCTGGTGGATGGAGGAAAGGGGCAGAGCTGGCCTTGAAACAGTACACAGGTTTAACTGGTCTCTTTGCTTTACGATAATCCAAATGAGGGATGAGAGCAATGAACAAATCCCTCAACATTTTCTTCTGGAATTAAGCAGATGGCAAGAGCATAACTTTTAACCCAACATGAGTAGAAAGTTGGTGATCTTGATGCAGTTTGTAGGCTGAAGAGGCCATAAGGTGGCCATTGTGAGGCCAGAAAGTTGGGATAGAAATTTTGTAAAATAATAAATAAATACACTTTTAAATTGTATATATGTCTTCATAAATGGAGTTCACAGTGACCCCAGAATTATAGGAATAACTTGAGCAGAATTATAGGAATAATTTGAGCAGTACTCTGTAGGAAGATATCAGGGATGTGGCTAATGATGACTACAGGCAGTGGCTAAAATTGCGACAGTTGGCAGGGCTTATGGATTTTATCCTATCCTTTCTTCCCTAACTGAAACTCTAGGCTGAGAATTGTTCAATTTGCTGGTATACACATCTGTCATTTCAGGAGCCAAGCAGGAAGAAGCCTGGCTTACCCATGATTCAGGAAGCCATTGTGGCTTCTCTTTTTCTTTACATCTGTCTTTGCACTTAACATTAAGGAAGTGATTGGTAATTATATCTTATTCTTTGCACTTCTTTGTGGGGCAGCAGCCCTGAAAAGACCAGGTATGACCAAGTACATCATCTTCACTGGTGTATAAGGGATCTCTATTGTGATTTATATGAGGTAATGACTAGATTGTACTACTGAGAGATAGTGCTTCAGCAGTTATGTTGTTAACCTCAGGCCTTACAATACACCCCATACTTTAATTTTTCTCCTAATTTAGTCACCCCTAAACGTTCTTCAAATGTTCTGTCCATTTCCTGGTTGTCATCTTCACTGAAAAGGTTCTTCCAGTCACTGACTCCACCTGCACAGAATATCTGTGTTATTATCGGTAGTATTCTCATGCAATTCATTTTGATCAATCATATCTACTGATTCTAATGTTCCAGATGTGTCCTGATCCCAATATGTTTCCACTGCACTGCTACTTCTGCTGCTTTTATAAAATAAAATCAGACAATTCTAGGATATTTTTCAATGAATTCGGTGGACAGAAGAAGTTACATGACCGTGATATGAAATGGAAAGAAATTACTAACGAAATAGGCCAGTTGTGGCCAGCTATTAATCTAGCCTCAGCAACTGAACACCTCTTCTGAAGCTACCATGATGCCAGCCAATCCCTCCCTCGCTTAGATCTAGAGATGTCTTCCATGGACATGGGAGTTTCACATCCCAAACAACTGTCCCATTCATTTCAACGGAGATAGCAAACTGACAGACCAGAGGGAATATGCAGTCGCCTATGCAAGAACTCCCTGTGCGTAGAGAGAATGTATCAGGATGCATGTCTGGACATCAGTAAATGGATAGTCTGAATTTTATCGCATAAAGACTATACCGTTCTGCATGAAAACTGGCAGTTCATGGATCAATGTATCAACAAAAGGGAAATCTGTTCAGGATTGTACTTGGGAATGGGGAAGAATGATCATGGAAGTAATCCTGGGTTCAAATGGGCACTTTTTCAAGTTTTCAAATCTAATCTAGAATTAATTTTTAACTTTGGAGTTCTTTGAAAAGTTACCTTTACGGAAAAGAACTTTGCCGAATTCCCCATGGGTTCGTTGGGAATTTTCTTTCATAGCTTCGAAACTGCTTTTGTCTACAACTTCTTGAATCTCTTGCTCAGTTAGGTTCAACTCAAAGAATTCACTTATCCGTTTTACTCCCAAAGCTCTATTCTGAAATGAAGAAAAGAATAAATAAGACTGCCAGAACTGTATGTGAGTTTAGAAGATGATTGATGTCTGCAGTAATATCAATAAAACTCCACAAGAGCCTATTACTTAACAGTCTTTGGGACACATTACAAAAGAATAGCTCAATTAATCTTGTATATTAAGAAATATATAATAGAAGACAATAGAGAAAGACAGAAAAACATAAAATAAGAAACAAAGCTGTCGTCCGCAGCCATATCCCAACCAAGAAACAAAAAAGAGGGAAAGAGGACATTCTGCCATATGACTTTATCTTCTTTAAGCATGCTGAAAAATAAGAAATGTGATTCAAACAAAAAGTAAAGAAGTTAGGCAATAAGTGGAGATCAGGCAAATAGATTATTTTAAATTATTAATAATATTCTTGTTGATTTAGCACATTTCAAGCCTCTTTCATTCTCTCTTCCTTCAGCCTGACCCTATGGCTCAAATCACTATTTCTGGAGCATATGGGAGGCAATGACCAATAAATACCAGTCATTTTATCAGTAGATACAAAGATTGCCTGAGTCATAGATTAGCTTTTAGTTCTATATGAAGTTTCAGCTGTAAATCTATAGAACTGGGTTATAACAACAACAACAACAACAGCAACATTCCATTTATATACCGCCTTTCAGGACAACTTAATGCCCACTCAGAGCGGTTTACCAAGTATGCTATTATTATCCCCACAACAAAACACCCTGCAAGGTGGGTGGTGCTGAGAGAGCTCCAGAGAACTGTGACTAGCCCAAGGTCACCCAGCTGGCTTCAAGTGGAGGAGTGGGGAATCAAACTCAGCTCTCCAGATTAGAGTCTTGCACTCTTAACCACTACACCAAACTGGGTTATAGGACATGCCAAAGGACTTGTCTCCAATATACACTGTGTAGTCTGGGAGTTTAATCAGTGTTGTACAGCAGTACAAAGGAAGAAGCCTGTACATTATAATATTTGAATTGCAGCATTAGCAATTGGGCTACTGTGAGTATTCCAACAGGTGGCCACTCATGCAGTGTTATCCTTCATTTCAGTTCAGTGCTTATATTATTTCATTACCTGAGTTCCTTAGCACATCTTGACAAAAGAGTACACTTACCTCCTTCAGTTCCTCATAAGTGATTGCCATGACATTTTCATCATCAGCGTACTCATTCCATTCAAAGACATAGTCAAAATAAGATCCCCATGGTACTGGAATTATATATAGCATTTACAAAAGAAAGCAAAGTTGAGGATCAGAGTATTCTTTTGCAATTGGAATGCAATTTCTGTGAAGGTAGAACTACAGTTCAACCCCCTCCTCTTCCTTACACAATTTCCCCCCTTCTATTTGCACCTGCCCGGACCAGACTTCAATTTGGGAAACATATGCAAACTTGGCCAACTGCTAATTGGGGGCATATAAAAAGAGACATCTCCTACCTGGATGTATCAAGGACAAGTATCATCTAAGTCAGGGGCAAATTTTCTTGCTTTAAAAGAATTTGAAATTTAGGGAACTGGTGCAGATATAATGATCTTCATCCTTGATATGCTGATGTCTTTTTGAATCTTTAGCGTGATCAATTTAATCTGCTGTACTACTTAATTTTGTTGTTGTTGACAACAAGCTACTTCTGTTCATTGCATTTCTCCAATATTCTGATTGCAAACAAAAATAAAACACAGTAAGAAGCTAAATTGAATTAGGTATGAACAGTATTGTTGATATTTTAGTTGAATTTGAAATATTTTGAAGCAGTTTTTCTACAACCAATTGTCAGTTACATAATTAGAGGGGTATCTTTGATCTGGATAGAAGATGGCATGGTGTAGCCCAATCTCGTCAGATCTCGGAAGCTAAGATCTCTGAAGCTAAGCTTGGATGGGAGCCCACCAAGGAAGACTCTGATGAGGAAGACAATGGTAAACCATTGCTTCTCTGCTTCTCACTTGCCTTGAAAGCTCTTTTCTGGAGTAACCGTAAGTAGACATGGGCATGAACAGAAAACAAACACGAACATGATGTTCGTTGTTTATTGCCATCCACAAACAACTAACAATGAACATTGATGAACATGATCATGGTCACAAACATGTTTGTTGTTCATTGTTCGTGGGGGCCAGCAGGCTCTCCTCCAACCATCAAGATCCCTACGACACCACTCCCAGAAACCCTACCTGAGCAGGCAGCAGGAAATGTACCAATAATAAATAATAGCTTGGCCCCAGAGCCTGGCAGCAGCCCTGGAACTTGAAGGGGTAGATCCCTATCCCACCACACACAAAGAAAATTCAAGCTCCAATGCTCTCTCTCTATCAAAATGCCAACAGCAACTGTCTCTCCCTCTCCACTGTCTGCAAAGCCAGAACTGGGAGCCCCCCTCCCCCCTGCTCTTTGCTTCCTTGTAACAAATTTGGAGCTCCACACTTGAAAGGAAGACCTGCCTATCAAGCTAAATTGGGCTTAGATTGGGGTTTCCAGGGCAACAGCAGGAGCTCAGACAGAGTTCAAACAATCCCTGCCTGAGTTGCCAAGGGAATTGATTGCAGGTGCCAGACTGTCTGGTTTGACAAACAGCAACGAACAGCAACAAACGAGGCTTGCAAAGACCACCTGTTCATTTAGAATGGGGCCTCATGAACAGCTTGTTCACAAACAGCAGATTGGGCTGTTCGTGGGTTTTTTTTAGTTCATATTGCTGTTCATGCCCATCTCTAACCGTAAGTCAGTTGTTACTTGACAGCACTTTACACAGAAATCTATATCTATATGTTCCTGAGAAATATTTTGTCAGTGCCAAGAAGAGTAACATGATAGCTTTGAGTGAGTTATGTTGTTTTAAGTTTACAAATTGGTCTAAATTGATTCTTTTAGCATCATGGTACCACAGTGCCTTTTTGTGTTGCTGGTATTCATGGTCCAAGTACATTCGTTTGCAATGTTACTCTAAACAGAGTTACACCCTTCTAAGCCTATTCAATGAAGAAATTGAAATTATTAAATATTTCCTATTCCTTGGTTCAATCATCAGCCCAAAGGGAAACTGCAACCAGGAAATCAGAAGGGAATTGAGACTTGGAAAGGCAGCCATGAAGGAACTAGAAAAGATCCTTAAGGATAAGTAAGTGTCATTGGGAATCAAGATCAAGATAATTCATACTATGGCATTCCCCATCACAATGAAGAAAGCTGACAGGAAGAAAATTGATTAATTCAAAATGTGGTGTTGGAGAAGGGTTATACAGATACAATGGACCACCAATGATAGGAAGTTTTGGAGGTCATTAATTCATAGGGCCACCATAATTCAGAAGCTACTTGACTGCTCATTACACAGGCACAAGCCTATTGACCTCCATACATGGGTTAGATGGGTGTAACTCAGTTTAGGATTGCATTTTTAAGTGGGGGGAAAGAAAACATACTTTGTCCACTCATGAAAGCTTTGAAGTAGTCATCCCAGGACTTGTAAGAGCGAAGAGGAGACAATCCATTGGAAAAGTGGTAAAAAGATGTAGCTACATCTTTTGGATTTCGAATCAGCAGCAGTATCTAAAATTAATATATATATACATATAATATTTCTAGAGTTTATGAAGACAAAACTGTAGTAACAATTTACTACCACAAAATGAGTACAGAAAGTAATGATTTAATCTCCTGCTTCTTCAAATATTTTTTCTTCTCCCTGTATTCTTTATCATATAACTATCATCATATACTATAACTGTCAACCTAACGCTGGCTTTTCTTAACAACTCAAAATTCATTGCAAACCCACCCAATTCCTTTCTTGTGAATAGATGTTCTCTAACATACACAAATGGATATTCTCTAATACAAACTCAAAAAATTCCATTTCTAAAGGAGAAGGCTGAAATCTGGACTTGATTACCATGATACAATTGGGCTGCTTCTACACAAGCCCCTCCCCCAGCAGTCATATTGCCAGTATGGTTCCTAAATAGCATCTGAAAGGAACACTTGTCTCAATCTGCATTAGGTAAACGTAACGTGTTAACTGGTTATATAAGAATTTTATTTGTGACAAACGAAAGGAATCCCTCCCTAATCCATTTTGTAGTTCCATGTTTCAAACATCTATCCATGAGTGAGAAATGTCATTAATTAATTTTGCCTAGAGCTTCAAGTTCATCCAGTCATGTATATGAAGCTCCTATACATGCACATTATTCCAGTCTCTTCCACAGAAAAGGAATTCTGTGGGGCAGACTTTTCCCACTCTCCTGAGGTGTGCGAAAACTCCTTTCTCTGAAGTCCTTGGGTTGGATCCCACAGAAGATTTTTATGTGCACAACAGTCTTTGAACAAGCAAAAGCAATAATATTATTTCTCACTGTCTGCTTGCATCCCCATTGCCTTTTCCATGTGCACAAGACATAGTACAAGATATTTGATCTGACACAATTTCAAAAGCAACTTAGATAATAATCATGCAAGATGTTTGTTGTACATTTTTGCTCCATATGCATTGTTATTTTGTTTAAAATTATACTGAAGTGCTATGTGTTGCTGCAGTTGTTGCATGAGTGTACTAAGTAATTTTTCTTTTCCATGGCAGGATCCAACTCAACATCTGTCATGCCACCAGACCAGAGATATGTAAAGCCTTTGTGAAATTTGATGTTTCGTAGCATTTGTGTTTTGTGGAACCTTAAAGAATAATGGAGGATGGGGAGTCACCCAACCCCAACTGGGACCTAACCCTGGCATGAGGGAAGCTTTAAAGAGTAGCTGTCCATGCTACAGTTGATTGATGGTGTCTCCAGGAACCACTGAGGCTTTAAAATGGAAAAAGAGTAACTGTATCTGTTACAATGACTGCAAAGCATTAGAATTCTCACTCACCTTGGCCTTGTTCTTGAAGACAGATTTAGGTAGATTACGAGGAACAAGGTGGGTGAACATAACTCTTCTGGAAGGTAAATTTGCCATCCTCTTGAATAGTGGAGAGAAAAAGAGAACTTAAACAACAGTTTAATAATTCATCTATATATTTATCCTGTACAATAATGGTTATTTGCTATTAGAAGAGCTGGCCACAAAGTATATATTTTTTCCTATCATTTCAAAGCTATTCAAAACAGAAAGTCAAATATAACGTAAATTTTAAAAATCATCCTAACCACTCTTGATGTACATGATCAAGAAAAAAAATCTGTAGACTAAACTACATGTTGTATTGAGAGCTCCATGAACTGCCACCATATTCATTGCAAGAAATTAGAAACTGATAGTTTAAGAGTAAGACTGCATGCTTCAGTGCACCCAAGCCTAACTAAATTCCCAGAAGCTTATTCCCAAAGAAAGGTTTTATATTCTTGTGGTTTGGCACTAGAAGGTAAGGGGCTGGGCACTATTTCTTGCCAAGGAAAGTTGCTTGTACATATTAGAATGCACAATCACCATGGTGTCCTAAGATGAATCCATTTAAACATGCTGGATGAAGACACAGGACTGATATGATCTCGACATTGTATTACAAAGTAGGCTTTAAACCTATTTCTGAACACTATTTTATCTGTCAAATAGATTATAAGATTAGGCCAAAAGACTACCATAGAAGTGTTCAGAAAATAATGTGGAAACAAAGGGGTACATATGAAATGGAACATGAAATGGAGCATGGGAATGAAGAGCACATAAATGTGGACGATAGGGAAGCATGGAGTGAAATTTGACCAGTGGAAGAGATCCTAACATTTTCCCTAATATTACAGGTAATTGATAAGATCTTGTATTTCCTCACAGCTCTTCAAAACTATCCAGGCTGACACATGGATATTCACATTGCCCTCTCCAGCCAGGGAAAAATCTCTGAAGCAGATGGGGGCGGGGATTTCTTGGCTATTCAAAATTGTATCTTGTGAACATATGAGCATGTGTGTGCATGTACACACACACAGTCCCCTAGGACTGATGCTAAATATAAGTTTTACATTTTTCTTTCACATAAAGGGCTACCCAGGTCTCTGAACTGTTTGGGATTTTGAGCTGATTGGCCTGCTTTGGACAAATCCACTTATTGAGTGATCTTTCGAAAGTCAAATAAAATAATAAATCTTGTGCTTCCTTGTCAGTGGATGAGAATAAGTTCTTAACAGTACAGAGTGGCATGCCCGTGTTTTCCTTAGGGGACCAGGGCTGCACATGTGAGTGATTCAAGACTTTCCATTATCTACTGGGATCCTTGGAATAAAGCACCATGTCTTAGAAAGATCTCTGGTTGTAGTTCTGCCATCTGAGTGAGGAACTGATTGTGGACAGGGAGTAGGAAGACAGGAAAACCTGTCCTTACTTCTCCCCATGTGCTCTTTGCTGTTTCCTTCAGTGTCACATTCGATTTACCAACTGTAAGAACCTTAAGATTATTTCAGATTTCACATAATGACACATGGAGATTTTGTCCTAAGTAAAGGAAAATCACTGAAATATTTCAGAGCTTCTCTGCTTGCAGTTGGTGTTCACCTGATATTTCTCAGCATCTCCAACTTCAAGATATGGAAATTCTTCTAGTTCATCATCTGTGCTATTTGTGTCTTCATTGTGCTTTGCAGATGCATCTACCAAATCAGTTATGATTTGGCCAACCCAATTTGTACCTGACAGATAGATGGATAACACTGTTTTAATTATATAGCCATCATGATCAAAGTATACAAGCACAAACATTCCAAGAACACTGAAGTAATAATTCAAAAGGCTATTAAAATAACATAATGTTATCTCTGGTACAAATCAGCACAATTTGTAGCAATCCCATGAATACCACTAACACTTCTCCCTTGATGATGAACTCATGCCAATTAAGATCCAATCAGCACTGCCATGTCCACCTCGGTGTCATTGCAAGTCAAAATGTGCCTAGTCAGGAGCTTTTTCAATAATGGACCCAACCCTCCAAAATTCCCTTGCAGAGGAACTTAGATGAATCAGTTTATGAAATCTTACCATGGATGTAGTACCTTTCTTTTTAGACTTGTTTTTAACTGATATGTTTTTATCCACCCTGCCCAGAAGGTTGTTTTCCCCTTTACTGATATTTTATTGTGTTTTTAAAAATATTCTACTTTTAAGATTTCAAGGTACTGTGAATTGTCTAAAATGTTGTAAATTACATTGAATTTAAGCAAGATGGAATGTACCCTGTACAAATAACAGAAAATAAACCTTTGCAGTAAATGTTATCTCTAATTCCCAATACAACAATATGTTGACTTCAAATGCAGCAGGACAACAAAATACCCTTCTGAGTTCTGGTCTCAATCATTCTATCCATAATTTATCAGATATGAGAAAATACTGAGCTGAACTCTCCACATCTTTTGCATCTTCCTGGCTGACCCTATGGTCTTGCTGTGCCAGGTACTGCTGTGTTATAGCTATACTGCTATAAAGACAGGTCTGAAAGAGTCCCGGGCATAGTTGAGATTTAGCACAAACACAATTACATGGGGTGAGCCACTCATGGTGTTTGGCTGCCTCACATGCCAATTATTTTTGGTTGGCACTCCCCAACTCACGTATACAATCTTCAGTCCCCTACTGCACTTGTGGAGTTCATCACTGCCACCCAAAAGGAAAAGAAAGAATAAAGACAACAATGAAAATGGGGTGGACAGTGACAATATATAAAGTTAAAAAAAATGAAAATGGCCATATCAGATCATTCCTAGCAATGATATCCAGGATCATCTCTCTTCCTTGCAAGATTGTCACATAAACTATTTCAGATACTGGTAGGACACATTGTTAGCAGTCAGACCCCTCCTCATGCTTAGAAGGTAGTTTATGGATATAAATATCATAAATCCCTTCCTCATATGTCATAAGCCCAGGGCACTGTCTGCCTCAGCAAAATGAGTGCCAATCAAGTGAGAGCCTGGAAAATTACCAGAAGGCAAGTCAGGGTGACAGAGTGACTGACAGCCCTTCTATGCCCTGGAGAGATACAAAGATAATGAGGTTTCCTAAGAAAACCCTTGTCTAATCTTGTCAACACCCTGTCATACTTCGCCTCACTCATTCACCCTAATCAAAGCTATTCAGCAAACCTGGTAGTTTTTCCCATCTGGTGCTTGCCAGGTCATCAAGCAATATTTTCACCTGTAGTTCACCCTAGATGAATATATCCAGCCTCTCCCAACTTATTATTCTACATCCAGACAAACCATTAAGTTATTGTACTTGGGGCAGAGACATCAGCTTGCCCCAGGGAAGGTTTTGCCCTACAATGGGGCTCCCCAGCTACATGCTGTGTTGTGCATTTTATTTTTAATTTTAAAACTCCTTTCTGGTTGAACATCTGCCTGATTTATTTGAGACTTCTCTAAGGGAATAATCCCTGTAAACATTGGTGGAGATTTCTAGTTACCCCCTCTCATGTGTTTCCTTTAATGCTAATTCCCCCAACTGATTAAGGAGACCTTCTGTTTGGGTAACACCATCACAATCACAATTCCATGAAGTCCTTCCACAATCTTAATTCTGCCCTTGTTCAGCCTGGTTGATTGCTTAGAATTTCTTACACCTTTAAAGTCGAGCACTTGTCCCTGAAAAGTATGTGTTCTGCCACTGAATAGACCCATTCCACCTCTTACTGTTTAGAATTTAGAACATTCATAGGAAGCAAAAGATATTTACCTGATTTGGGGTATCCTGCTAGAAATACATCATCATTTCTTGCTTCAAAGGACTCAAGGGCTTTGAAGACTTCAGGGCTGCAAACGGTAGCTGGGTACAAAATCCCCTTATAAGTAAACATTAGTTCTTCTGGTGCCATCTTTTCACCATCAGCCATTGCTTTATCTACAAAGGCAATAAACTTCTTCCTATGCTTTGACATTTTTCTGTCCTCTACACCCTCACTTCACTTTAGATGAAAAGAACTGTGGGGATGGCTACAGACCACCTTTTAACAAGGCTTTTAAGCATGAGGAAGAACATCTGACTCTGCTACACATTTGTATATGTGCTTCCCACAAAGAGCATCTATTCAGATTAATTTAAAATAATCTCATCTACTTTACTTGGAGTTGGATCACACTCAAAAGGGGAGGAAACAAAGAATTTAATGGCTTATTTAGCCAAAATACCTATTTGATTTCAAAATATTACACTTTTTAAAATTGCATTTTAATTTTCCCTCGCTATCCTAATATAATAGTGAATTGACCTTGGTATGCAGATCATTAAGTCCATACAGTAGGGTCAAGTACAGAGTAGGGCAATGTTTGTACAAATGTGGGTCAACCCCCAAGTTTGCACAAAAAGGAAAGAGAGAAAGAAAAGGAAAAGATAAAAATTAAATTATGGACAGAAAAACATAGATTTCACTGTTATGTATCAAGGCCTCAGCTGCCATTTTGAGGGAACAAAAGGGAGAGGAAGCTGTTGTCTTAACCAGGTAGCTAGTGCCAGCATGTAGTTGGGCAGGAACAGGAGCTGCTGCTTGCCAGGAAAAGTTGCTTCCAATGGCAAGGGTATCCAAAGCAAGGCTTCTAATGATGATTATGCAATTGCCTCACAATCCAAAATAGCCACCAGTCATGACCCATCCTCATGAGGTCTTTGCAGCCATTTGGAGTTGCTAGGCAACACCTAATAAGAGTGAAAGGGGAGACCAAAAATGGGAGCCAATAAGGGGGAATAGAGAGAAGGCAAGGAAAACTGGATAGGAGCTATTATGACCAGAGTGAGGCTTCTCACCCTGCCCCCCCTTCTTCTTTTGGTTCATTCAGTAGCTGCCACCACCCAAACTGAAAAGGCTTAGTCCCTCACCAGCCATTTTGGAAGCTGGTGAACTTTATGCAAGTGCAAAGTTCTAGCAAATGGCTGAGCAGAAGGCTGAACACAGTTTGACTTAACCAAAGAGAGATCTTTATTTTACTAAAGCAGAATATAAACTACAGAGAGCACAATGAGAAACTACAGAGAGCATACAAAAGAGAGGAAAATCTAATGTCTAACTATCCCTTGAGAATTACCAAACTGTACCTGGACATCCCCTGCAGGAATATGTGTTCATTACTTGGGGAGGTAGGGGATAGAGCAAAACCACCTCTAGTGCCTTCCTTTCTTCATCCCCAATGAAACACACACGCAAAAGGCAGCAGCCCTTTTTAAATCCCCTCCCGGGAGAGGGGAATGTCCCCTCCTTCTAGGGAAATAAAAACAGTCCTCCATGGCAAGGTTCTGCCCTAGTCACATCTCTCACAGAGCTTGTTTTATGATGGCACCCAAAAGGCTAGAACAACATAAATTTATCCCTCACAAGATGTCAGCTCTTACAAACATCCCAAGGAGAGATGTCTGAGCAGCCAGTGTACTGCTCTGCCAGGTTAATTGCCCTTTCCTCCCTGCAAAGATTTCTGCTTTCCCAGGGTTGGATTTGAAAGGTGACCCATAGGCCAGTTTGGTATCTAAAAAGCCTGCTGATATACGTCTTTTATGACAGGAACTAGTAAGGTAGAAAAACATAGACAGTACAGAGAAGGAAGCCGGTGTGGCTAGGATTATGTATGTGCTTTCATAATACATAAAGGATAAAATCTTATGAAAAGTTACTCCTAAATGGTTGTTGTGGATTTTCCAGGCTGTATAGCCGTGGTCTTGGCATTGTAGTTCCTGACGTTTCGCCAGCAGCTGTGGCTGGCATCTTCAGAGGTGTAGCACCAAAAGACAGAGATCTCTCAGTGTCACAGTGTGCAAAAGATGTTGGCAGGTCATTTATATCTACTCAGGAGGGTTGGGGTTGGACTGAGTCATCCTGTAAGCGTTTCCCAGGGTGTGGAATGCTAATGGAGGGAGGCTTCACTGTATCTTGAGGAGGTTCTTTTGCATATGGATTGGTGCTTGATGTGCTAATCTTCTCTGCAGGGCTATTGTTGGGTATAGAGTGTTTTGTTAGCCTGGTGTTTTTCAGGACTGGAAACCATGCTCTATTCATTCTTAAAGTCTCTTCTTTCCTGTTGAAATTGTGCTTATGCTTGTGAATTTCAGTGGCTTCCCTGTGCAGTCTGACAAAGTAGTTGGAAGTGTTGTCAAGTATTTTATTGTCCTGGAATAGGATACTGTGCCCTGTTTGAGTTAGGCTATGTTCAGCCCCTGCTGATTTTTCAGGATGCCCAAGTCTGCAGTGTCTTTCATGTTCTTTTATTCTTGTCTGGATGCTACACTTTGTGGTCCCGATGTAAACTTGTCCACAGCTGCAGGGTATACGGTATACTCCTGCAGAGGTAAGGAGGTCTCTACTGTCTTTTGCTGAAAGTAGCATCTGTTGTATTTTTTGGGTGGGTCTGAATACCGTTTGTAAGCTGTGCTTTTTCATAAGCTTTCCCATCTGATCAGTGATTCCTTTGATATATGGCAAAAACACTTTTCCTGTGGGAGACTGTTTTTCCTTAGTTGTTTGATTTATCCTTGGTTTACTCGCTCTTCTGATTTCATTTCTGGAGTAGCCATTTGCTTGAAGTGTGTGGTTTAGATGATTAATTTCCTCATTGAGAAAGTGCGGTTCACATATCTGTCTTGCACGGTCTACTAATGTTTTTATTATGCCTCTTTTCTGTCAAGGGTGGTGATTGGAGTTTTTGTGTAAGTACTGATCCGTGTGAGTTGCTTTCCTGTAGACCTTGTGACCTAACTGAAATTTTGCTTTGCGGATGACCAAGGTATCTAGAAATGGAAGTTTACCCTTGGTTTCTCTCTCCATGGTGAATTGTATGTTCAGGTGGATATTGTTGAGGTGGTTTAAAAACTCCATCAATACTTCCTCCCCATGGCTCCAAATGATAAAGGTATCATCCACGAACCAGAACCAGACTAGGTTTGTGGGGTGCTGATTCTAGAGCTGTTTTTTCAAAATGTTCCATGTAGAAGTTTGCAATAACTGGGCTGAGAGGGCTTCCCATGGCCACCCCATCCATCTGTTCATAGAATTCGTTATCCCATTGGAAGTAACTGGTTGTCAGACAATGGTGGAATAAGGCTGTTACATCCTCTGGAAAAATCTGATTAATATCCCTATTTACCAAGGTTCCAGTAAAAGACACAATCACACTTATTAATCAGATTTTTCCAGAGGATGTAACAGCTACCCCGCTTTCTGCTTATTGATTTGTTGTGAGGGCACCCTACTTGAAAGCTGTTAACTCAAGAACTGGGCTTTGTAGGAGTACCCAGTATAGGTCCACTTAGAGGGCAGAGACCAGTGAATATGGAGGTGTATGATATGTGCTCCTACAATCTTTATTTTTTTGTGTAGAGCTTTTCAATTTCCCCCAATATTTGTGTTTGGCTTTGCAAATTGTGAATAAGGAACTAGGAACTGGGAACAAACTTCAGCTTTGTAGCTCTGGCTGATACAGCTGATACAGCTGGCTATGCCTCATTTTGGTGGTTGTGTGATGTAGTCCACTCTAAGGAAATTGCCCAAAAGATAAAAAGGACAGCAAATCCCATCAGCGGTCAGCAGATCTTGAAATTGCTTTCCATATCTGCTTTTTGCTTGGCTTGTTATCTGCGATAAGCCCTCTGAATGAGTTTGGCTAAACTCAGAAAGAGTGTTAAGTGAAATAGTATCAGACAATCTTTCAGGCATACAGAGCACCTGACAATCTCAGGAAGAGTCCAAATGTCATAACTTTACTGCTGTGTACACTGACTTGTGTCTACCTTCTTTTCAACAGCCAAATGTCATCCCCACCCGAATATTACAAATGAACAAGCCTAGATCAGCATGAATAAAATAACCTGCTTTTTTAAAAAATTCAGTTCTGCTCTCCATTTTGCTCCTGTTGCTTGTTCAGTTTCTTGGTTTTTCTCATCCCTCTCTGACTTTCATCATTGCCTTTTCATATTCACATCCCTTACAATCAAAGTAAATATATTTAATGATTATTTGTTGTTCTAGAGTAAGATCAAATGTCTTATATGTACTTTCTCAATGCTTGCTTGGGTTGACTAACGCCCATTGAACTCCAGTCATCTATTATTAATGGAACAATAGCCTCTTCATAGCCCTTCTTTAAGGTGAGGCCAAATTTCAAACCTGTCAAAACTTATTCCTCAGTTCCATACCAGACCTTCTCTGACTGGCCTACAGAAACTGTGGCTGTTTCCTTTCTGCTCCTATCATCAAATCTGATGAGCAACATCATATTTGCTTCACTGTGATTCCCTCTTTCTTTACATTGTGTAGTATGTATCTATATTCACGTATCAGCAACTAATATGACTGCTGGTGCTGAATCACCAGGAAACAGCAGAAGCACAAGAAGCTCAGTCTAGGTATAGAGGGCATCCTCCTATATATATGTAGCATCCTGCCCTGATTGGGAGCCTTCTTGGGGATCTTACATAAGCTGCCTTTATTTCTGTGAGGGGAAAATGTACAATATAAATGCAGTTTTTAATAACAGTCTTGGATTTATATATCAAACCATGAGTCTTAATGTAGAGAGAATTTAAAGCTTATCTTGAACCAAAATTTTAATTCACATACTCATGTGCTTTTATGAGAATGATTTCTTCATTGTTTTTATGGGAAGATTTTCTAGCACAATTGCAGCAATAGAAATAAACAAGTGAAAATTTCCACAACATTTGAGCCTTGTTACATCACTATGGCTTTAATCCTCTGTTGAGAACTATTAGCAGATGGTGTCAGGCTTTTAAAAGTTATATAACCTGTGTGGAACAGCCAGGTAGTAATTAATGGATCAAAATCCCATAGATACCTCTGCTAAAGTCAAAGTCAGTCCAATCATAAGACCAAGTAAAGATCTTGCCTTAAGCGGTGAATTCGAGTGCCATTTAGGCAAAGATTGCCCAAATTATGCCCCAGCTTTACTCACTGGCTTTAGTTATTCACTGGTTGTAGTTCCTTGATGCATGAGTAGGGTGCCCCTAATATGCTCCAGACATGAGCATTTTGTGCAAATTAGCTAGGACAGTTGTTTCATAGTGACACTCTCTTGTTCATAGTGATGCCACCATTTTAGGAAGCTTGCATGCACTATGAATTCCTGGTGCTGCTTTGGAGGTACCTCAGCGATCATTCACCCAATCTCCCAAGAATGTCAATCTGTTATATGAAGAAATAGAGAAGGAGGACCACTGAAAATGTTCAAAAAGCAATTATTCCATTTGTGTGTCAAATATCTTATTGTAAATGCAGAACAGTTTGCTGGGAAATGATGTTTACAAGGCTTTACCTGCAGAGTCACATGATGGAGGGGCGATGAAAGCTTTTCACATTCAATTGTAAAATTGTCATAAGGTGTTCACAAAAACAATTGACAGTAAAGATTATTTGAATTCAGTATTCCAGAACCTTTACAACATGTGCTGAGAGACAGCTGGAGCAGAAGTCATTTCATTCAACAACTTTACCCAACAATCAATGCAAAATCTGTTATGCCAGCACAACAAGGGCAATTTTCTTTAGGAGAAATAAATGGCTGGTACATTTGTAAGCGGCCATAACCACCCCCATAACTTTAGAAGGCACATGGTTATGGATGTGCCATGAACTCCCTTCTCTGAATATACTTCCAGCATTAAAACTACTGCCCAAGCTGGCAGAAAACAAGGAAGCTGCTGCCCAAGCAGACAAGCCAGATCCTGTCTGGGAGCTGAAACATGGGGAGAAACAGGCGAGGCCAGCTCACCCCCCTCCCTCACCCCAGAGGCACACTAAGGACGTGATACGATAGGGCCTTCCTGGAATTCCTGAATTAATCAACATATCCCACCCCAGTGATCTCACCTTAACTACTTTCCTATTCTTAAGCACCTCAGAGAGATGATAACTAGACATGGGCACGAACCGCAATATGAACCAAAAAACCCCACAAACCGCCTGATCGTCTGTTCACGATCCGGCGGTTCGTGAGGGTCCATGGCCCATGAACCAACATTCGTTGGAAGCCTGGTTCATTGCGTTTGCCCGCAGTTCATGAAGCCAGACAGTCAGGCACCATCAATCAATTCCCTTGGAAATGGAGCTGGGGGAATGCCTGAACTCTGTCTGCACTCCTTCTGTCGCCCTGGAAACCCAAATCAAAGCCCAGCTTACCTTGATCAGCAGGTCTTCCTTCCAACCATGGAGCTGCAAATTGGTTACAATTGGTTACATGGGAGAAGACACCCGGGGGGAGGGAGGGGGAAGGGGGTGTTCTGTAGCCATGGGCACTCCAATCTCATCCCTGCAAACCCTGATAGGCAGTTCTGATGGCCAACCCCTTGTTCACTGGGCCAGCATCAACTGGTGGCTCCAATTGTATCGAGTGGGAGTTTCCTGGGGGCCTTGAATTGGAGAGGGTATAACTCCAAGATCCCTATTGCAATCTTGACCAAACTTGGATGCTGGCTGGAGGAGATGATGCTAAACACTCCCTGTGAATATGGGCTCTCTAAGTGCAACGGGGGCCATTCCGATGCCCATGAACCGTGAACTGGTTTGGTAACGGGAAATGTTCGTTATGGTTCATTTGTTCAGGTTTCTCGGCGGCACTGAACTACAAACTGCAGGTTTGTTAATTTTTTTTGTTCGTGCCCATGTCTAATGATAACATCACCCACCCACCTCGTGGGTCATCAATCATAATTTGATAATTTTATTTCCACCCAGGAAGACTTAATCTAACCTTCCTAATTCTTTGTTACAAACCTAGAGACGGTTTACCAACTTATTGTCCCACCATGGTAACAATTCAGTAGTTCTTTGTCTTGCTCCAGAGACAATTTTGCAATCCCTTGTCCCACCACGCACCAACCACTCAAGCCTTTGTTTTTGGGGTAAAAGATGCAATCTTGCCCCAAGATAGGATCCATGATATAAAAAAGACTGCTCATCAACCTCAAAATGTGTGCATACTTGGATCCAGCATTCCATCCTTGAACTTCATTCAAGCCATTCAGCCTTGAAATGCTGGCCACTCATCACTCATTGCTTCTCCTCTGCCTTTTTACTTTCTTTCCTAGTTAGTCTTGAATGTGTGTTGTGTGTTGTGTGTATGTGTTGTATGCTTCTGATTTTTGTTATTTTTAATAAAGATTCCCCGTTTGAAATTTCTGTCTGTTTATTGAAAGGAGTTCTCTAGCTGTGACAATCCCCATAAACGTAGACTAAAAGATCCCTAAGTTACCCCTCCTCTTGCAAGCCTCTCCTTGTTGCTAATTCCCTCCAACTCGCAAGGAGACCACTTTTGGATAATATAATAAAAGGATGTAAAATTAATAAATTAATGTTAATGGGGTTTAATATAGGTAAACAGGTTAAGGGAGAAATATAACAGATAACAGAATCTAATTGGTCTAATAAGTATATTAAATATCTTGGATTAAATATCAATGAAAATATAGATGGCTCATTAAAATATTATTTAGATCAAATAAATCTTAAATCGGAAGATCTGAAACATTAGACAAAACTGAATCAATAATACAGGGGCAGACTGGCCATTAATCTTACCAGGATAATTCCCAGTGGGCCTCTGCCCTGGAAGGCCAGTGGCTAGGCTAAGGGGGACATCAGTCATGGCAACCAGCAGAAGCATCTACAGAGTACAAGGAGAGAAAAAGAGGCCAAAATATGGGCTGGGGGGAGTGACCCTGACTTAGAAGGGCAGGGCTGCCTGGGCCAGGACCCTCTTTCTTCCATTGTTTTTCTGGGCTTCAATCACAGCTCCAGCTTTACCAGGTTTTTGTTTTTATGGTGATTCCAAAGACCAGGAACAGATTGTGGTCAGACCACAAACTGTTTATTTATTATTTATTTATTTAATCACATTTCTAGACCACCCTCCCCGTCAGACGGGCTCAGGGCGGTTTAACAACAGCTTAAAACAGTAAAAACATTATAAAAACATTAAAACATCATATTAAAACAATTAAAACTGGCGGGTATAAAATATTAAAATACAGCATTGTCCTGCATGGGTGGTGGACGATCTTCAGTGGTATGGCCGGCGAGAGGACAGCCTAGCCCCCATCAAATGCCTGGTGGAACATCTCCATCTTGCAGGCCCGGTGGAAAGATAACAAATCCTGCCGGGCCCTAGTTTCCTCAGACAGAGAGTTCCACCAGGTCGGAGCCAGATCTGAGAAGGCCCTGGCTCTGGTAGAGGCCAGGCGGACCTCTCTGGGGCCAGGGACCATCAGCAAGTTCTTAGTGGCTGATTGAAGCGACCTCCGGGGAACATATGGGGAGAGGCGGTCCCAAAGGTATGCTGGGCCCAGTCCGCATAGGGCTTTATAGGTCAACACCAAAACCTTGAACCGGACCCGGTACTCAACCAGTAACCAGTGCAGCTGACGGAGGATAGGTGTTATATGAGCCATGATTGGTGCTCTGGCAACCACCCGTGCAGCTGCATTCTGAACCAGCTGCAGTTTCCGGATCAAGCCGAAGGGAAGCCCTGCATAGAGTGAGTTGCAGTAGTCTAATCTGGAGGTGACTGTTGCCTGGATCACTGTTGTAAGGTTGATAGGTAGGGGACCAGTTGTCGAGCCTGTCTTAGATAGAAGAAAGAGGATCTAACAACCACTGCAACCTGTGCCTCCATAGACAAGGAATCATCCAGGACCACCCCCAGGCTCCTCACTCTCGACACCGGCATAAGTGGCGCTCCATCGAGAGCAGGGAGCCGGAGTCCCGCACCAATGGACCCTAGACCCACATGCAGGACCTCCGTCTTCAAGGGATTCAATCTCAGCCGACTCTGCTTCAACCATCCAGTCACAGCTCCGAAGGCACGTTCCAGGACATCTGGGGCAGAGCCAGGCCGGCTGTCCATCATCAGATACAGTTGGGTGTCATCTGCGTATTGATGGCACCCAAGTCCGAAACTCCGTACCAGCTGGGCGAGGGGGCGCATATATATGTTAAATAGCAGGGGGGAGAGTATTGCCCCTTGAGGGACACCTCACACCAACGGGTGGCGGGATGACAACTTCTCCCCTAGTGCCACCCTCTGTCCCCGACCGTGGAGAAAAGAGACAAACCACTCAGAGCTGTCCCTTGAATCCCCACATCAGCAAGGTGGTGGACCAACAGGTCATGATAGATAGACTGCTGATAGATCTAACAATATCAGCAGTGCCGACCCGCCTTGATCCAGCTGTCTACAGAGATCGTCCATCAGGGCAACCAGCAATGTCTCCATCCCATGTCCCAGACGGAAGCCCGACTGGAAAGGATCTAGGGATGAGGAATCATTCAGGAAGACCTGCAGCTGCTCTACCACCGCCTGCTCAATCACCTTACCCAGGAACAGGAGGTTCGAAACTGGGCGGTAACTGACTGGGTCGGTAGGGTCCAAAGATGGTTTTTTCAGGAGAGGCCTAACCACAGCTTCCTTCAACGCTTCCAGGAGGATCCCGGAGCTCAGAGACATGTTGAAAAAAATTAGAATAAAGCTGAAGATAAATACTAAAATAATCATAGTGCCAAAATACACTCTCAATAACATTCTTGAAGAATTTAATAACAATGTAAATTATAGATTTGCACTGCTAAGTTCAATTGAACATGATACATAAACTGAAACAACTGTGGGCTGAAACCAGAGCCACTATCAAGGAAGAATGTGCAAAGACTATTCCTGTAGCAAAAAGAAAGGAAAAGCCTCAATGTATATCATGTGTATAATGTGTCATCATGTGTATAATCATGTGTATCATTAAGTATAATGTGCTCTAATCCATATTTCCATGACACCTCAGTAGGCTAGGTGGTTTTTTTGCCTACTCTACTCTCAAAACAGTAAGAGGAAATTCTCTAGTTTTCAGTGACACCTACATATTAGTAATCCATGTTGGCAGTAGCAGTGCAGGTTGTTTGAATGATGCACAGTACAGCACCCTGAGGCACCATTTGGATGTTGAAGGGTTAACTCTCAGGCCTGGAGCCACTGTGTTTTTATGGACTTGGGACAGGAAGCCCTTGAGTGCTATCATTTTAATCAACCCATAGACTCTGCAGCTAGGGAGATAGGAAGTAGCACACCTCCCTTGTGCATCATAAAATTTTGCAAGGAGAAGCCTGAGCCGTACATATATGACTCAATGCTCAGAACCAGAGTGGCCTCACCCATAAATTCAGGAGTGCCCAAACAAAAGGAGGCCTTACTCTTTGGCATCCCACCAATGGCCTGCACTGCTTCTGAGTTTAGAATGGGGTTTGACCTATGGATGCTACAGATCTCCTTTGACTGATGTAAAATAAATAAACTTGGTCCTTGTTATTACCTGTCTGAAGGTGTCAGTTCTCCTTATTTCATGTCTGCATGCAAAAAATTAAAATTAAAAAGTACAGTAACCTCAATGAGTTTCTATTGAGCTGAAACAGAAAGTCAATTATATGTGCCAGACTAGAATCCTAGTTAAAGCCCCCACTGAGTCATGAAACTCACTAGGTGCTCTGAGGCCAGTCATTCTGTCTCAGCCTCACCTACCTTACAAGGAGGTTATTATGAGGATTCTGTATTTTATAATTCACCTTGAGTCCCAGTAGGAAGGCTGGGCTATGAATGAATGGATGAAAGAATGAATGACTAATAAAATAAGGAGTCACATGTTCTGCTGCCCTGAACTTCTTGAAGGAAGAGCAAGATAAAAATGCAGTTATTTAAGACATTTGTGTTTGTTTGGAAAGGAGTGTAAAATTTTTAAGTATACAAAACATTTCAGGCAAAACCAGAATGTTGAATAATCTTGATTATAAGAACATGTTGATTAGATCTTGCAGTGTACATTCTTCTTTTTCAGTTGGTATCCCTCCTCCAATAAAAATATCAAACTATTTGTTTGAGTTAACTCTCCCAAAGTACAGAAGAACATTTTTGCTTCTGTGTTTGAACACCTTGCCATTGAAGATGATGTTTGGAAGATTTTGTGGTATTCCATACTCTAACAGACTCCGTGGATGTGGTACTAACCAAATTGATTCCATACACCATATTCTTTTGGAGAGTCCTAAATTTCTAAGCTAAATTGATTCTTCCTCTGTTTAAGTAAGATTTTATCTGTCTTGAAGCTAAATCTTCTTGACTATTAAGAGATGAAGATAAACAAGTAAATTTGTGTGTGGTCAAAATTTTGGCAGCTGTAGTAAAATCATGTTATAACTCTGGCAGTAAACTCTAGGTTTCCCTTTTAGTAGGTGATGACTTGCTGTTTATGACTTTCATTGTGAAAACAGTAATTAAGAATGTTGAATACTTCACTGCTGTTTTAAATTGACTAGCACATCTCCATTATTTTCTGTGTGGCACATGTCAGCAACATCATATGTTAAAACCAATACAAACAATGAACAAGTTAAACAGTCCTCTTAAAAATCAAGTCTAGAAATGTTTTTGAAAAATGGATTTACCACAATTAGGAACAGCATTGTGAAAGCTCTAGCCACCAAAGTCCTCTTCACTTACAAAAAGGGTGTGCAGTGTTTAAAAGCTGAGGGAATTGGCCAAGGAGTGGAAGTCCTGAACATTTGCCTGGAAAAGGTTTTGAGATGGATGACAGCCATAAATTGTAGGTCAGTCCAAACAAGGCTGAGATGCTGTTAGTCAATGACAAAGCTACTTAAGAACTGAGGAATCAGCCTCTCCTGAAAAGGACTACACACCCTCTGAAGGAACAGGTTTGTAGCTTTTGGAGACCAAAGACAGTGCTTTTTCAGTAGCACCTTGCTTGTGGAATACTTTCCTTGTTCAGGCTCACTTGGTATCTACCCTACTTTCTTTTAGGAACAAGGCCAAAACATTTCTTTTTATACAGGTCTTTAACATTTAAATTATTGCTACAATCTGCTTCTATCCTGAGGATTCCTATGAGGAACATCTAGGCTGATAAAAAAGTTTATGCTGTGAGGTTTTATGTTCTTTTATGGTTTTAGGTTTTTATGGTGTTTTTGCTCTGAGTTTTTATGAGATTTTATACTTTTGGTTTTTATTGGCTAAGTTTTTAATGGTAGCTAATTTTAATTATTTACATTCTTACGTAATGATTTTTATGATGTTCATGATTGCCTCATGCTTTATTTTTTAAGCTGCTTTGAGCAGGTTCTATGAAGAAGAAGCATAGAAATTTTCTACATAAATTAATTAGGAACATCAGAACAACTTGCCAGAACATGAACACCAACTGAGTTACACCTCAGATAAAGATATATTAGGCACTAGAGAGAGATTAATATGTTGGCTATCACAATTTAATTGGTCTTTCATCTGATCAAAATCCTCTTGGCCACTTCCAGAAATCACACCCATAATTACTGTGTTACATTGTCTGTTGATGAATTAGATACGGCCTTTGCAAATCTATGTTTTGTTAAGCTAACTACATATGAAAGTAAAATTGGCTGAGATTAAAGAAATTATTTTGTTCCTCCGTCCACCAAGGAACAACAGTCAGCATCTACTCTGATCATCCAAAGGCTGCCATCTACAGGAAGAATATGTTTAAAACAAAAAGAGCACACATAAGTATATTTACTCAGAATCTGAATCAGGTCTTTTCAGTGGGGCTTTTTCTCAGGAAAGGCTCTTAGGTTTGCACTTTTACTCTGCAGCAGAATATATCCAAGAAATAATTCCATCATTATCTCTTGACCCAGGGCCAGCATCAGCACATGGCAAGGTGGGGCAGGTGACAGGGTCCTTGACTTCTGGTGCAGACCATTGCTGCTGACTCCCTACTCATGCATCTCCTCTGATGCCTGCACTCACATCCTTCCACTGCCTGCTTATGAGTGCTTCATCACCTCTGCTCCCAGCTGCATATGCTTCCTAGCACTGCTGGAGAAGGTCATGTGGATGGTGCAAAAAGTATCAGCATTCCTGGTGGCCATGGCAATGGCACTCCTGGGAGCACCCAGTGCACCCACCACACAACACTATTGGGGAAAGGGCATGCAGGCAGTGTGGGCAGCTGTTACTGCAGGTGGTGGGACAACTTGCAAGTGGGCAACAGGAGACACAGGTAGGTGCAGGCACATGGATGGAAGGACAGGAAAGGGAGCCTAGTAATGGGCTTCTCCCCCTCACCTCACCCCCCCAAAAGAAGAATGGCATGATTTTATTATTTTATTTAACAAACAGTAATGGAATAGAATTATTCCAGAACCCCCTGGAACCAAAACTGAAATGGAAATTTTCTTGGTGCATGCTCCTAGTAAGTAGTCCCAAGCCATATATGGCTTTAAAGTTTGGCACCAGCACCTTAAATTGTGCCAGAAAACAAACTGACAGCCAGCATGGATGGGTCAAGACTGGAATGATATGGTCCCTACAACCTACTCCAATCAATCTCCTGACTGCAGCATTCTGCACCAACTGAAGTTTCTACATATTTATCAAAGGCCTCCCCATGCAGAGCATATTGAAGTAATCTAATCTAGATGTAATCAGGGCATGCACCACAGCGGCCAGATCTTTTCAACCCAGGGAAGTCTGCAGCTGGCTAACCGGCTGAACCTGTAAAAGGCACTTCTGGCAATAGCTGCTACCTGCTTATCAAGCAGTAGGACTGGGTTCAAGAGCATCTCCCAGTTAAGAGGACCACAAATCTATTCAGTACAGGTGATACCTTAAATTCTGAGACAGACCTTCCATTCACCAGTAACACTTCCATGTTGTTGGGATTAAGATTCAATTTATTTATGAAAATGCACTCCTGTTCAAATCATCTGCAGTCTGTTAGCTTAACTCATCAAAGATCAACAATACACATGATGATTATTGTGGAAAAGAAGCAAGTTTCTCAGAAACATGTGTGGGGAAGTGTTAAAAGACAAAAGTATGTGTGTATTTAATTTGCATACTGTGCTGATGGTGCCAAAAACATCTGGACAGCAGCAGTGAAAGTAAGCCTGAAATGTCACTGAGTATAATTTAGATTTATTTATGTCTGCACAGTTAAAGGCAGAGTGAAAGCAGTTTCATTTTGCAATGACCTCCTACATAAATACAAACAAATACAAAGCAAGAAATCATATGTGAGAAACTGAAGCTCTGCTGTTTTTCTTGATTTCTCAAGACTGGCAGTAAATTTCATATTTCATACTTCATTATCTCATAAAGCTTCGTTCCAGTGAAGGACTCTTCAATTTTTTTGTCCATTTCTTGGCTCTGAGTTTCAGAGAAAATATTCTTCCAGTCTCCAACACCTCCTGCATGCATATTATTAACATAAAATAATTAATTAACAACTTGATTTTTAAAATCTTATCACACCCTGAAAGAGTTAAACAAAAGTGGGGAGGGCAGATTAACTTCACAAAGGGTATTTGTTATGTTTAAGTAGAAGGATATACAAATAAGAATGAAAATCAAACATTTTAAGCAGCTATCAATTGCCATTCATAGGTTTCTGATTCGCTATTTCATTTATTCACATGATGTGGCCTCCAGCCTGTATTTGTTCCTACCATATCATCATCATAATCATGACATTGCTACATTTTGCAGGAAATTTGATTGTTTTGCTACTGGGAGGACACAGAAACCTGCCACCCAGTATTTGCAGATATTGCCATTTAGGGTAATAAAGGAACTGATCCTCTGTGAATCGCCATAGTCTGCTGTAGTAATGAGTTTGGCTAAAAGTTGATGCTCGTGATTATTCTGTTCTCTCAGAATTATATTGCCCTAAATGTCACATTTTTTTAACATTGTGAAAAAGCAAATACACCATCAATGGAAGCTCTTTCAAAGGGCTTGCAGGCTCATTTCTCAGGTGCAAATAGAAGAGCCTCTTGTGTTGCTGGGAGGCTTCTTTCTTTCTTTCTTTCTTTCTTTCCTTTCTTTCTTTCTCTATTTATGTATTTATGTATGTATGTATGTCATTTATAGTCCGCCTTTCTCATTGAGACTCAAGGCAGATTACAGTATGAGATTAGTACAATCAGTATCAAGTACATTTCAACACAGTATCAACATTTCTATAAACAATGCCATTGGGTAAATAGACACAAGTTTTTAAAGACATAGGCCGTTTCCACACGGCTTACCTCAACCCAGAACGCTGCAGAAAAAAATGCGGAAGATCGTGTTTTCTTGCATGAGTTTTGCGCGATGTTGCGGAACATCGCGCAAAACTCGCGTGAGAAAATGCGATCTTCCGCAGTTATTTTGGCATGTTGCGCAGCATTCCGGGTTGAGGTAAGCCGTGTGGAAACGGCCCTAGTATTAGCAAGAATCCAATACAGAGTAGAAAAAATACTGAGACAGAACATAATCCATTCTAGGACTAACATTAGACAACTTGGAGCACAGGTGTACATAAGAGTATATATTTAAAGCAATAGATAATATGTAAGGCAAAATAGTGATGAAGTCTATGGTCCCTAACTCATTAGTGAAGCATCTGTGACCCCATCCCTACAATACAGCCCTCTCATTTTGGTAAAAAGCCTTTTTGAATAGTTCGGTTTTGCATCATTTATGGAAAGCCAGAAGGGTGGCGGCATCATTGCCAGTGGAATGATCTAACCCCCAAACAGAAAGGGCAGTAGCCCTTTTCTGAAGT